>NC_136069.1:528395032-529595032 GCF_964261635.1 Lissotriton helveticus
TACCCAAATTCATGGGGAAGTGACTTAAAATGCCCTAACACACATGAAAGCGTATTTTTAAAGCCCTTCCACCACTTTTGCGTCACTTTTAACATGGCTATGTAACTCAAAGAAACTAAATCTATTTGTAAAACACTTGACACAAAGCAACATTTTAAATACACAACTTTCTTCATAAATTTATCCCTAATGCATAATATTCTCTATCTAAATTAAATGAATCTTTTCTCACCTTAGCAAATACTTTTTGAGTTTCAAAACAGTCTCAGACACACACCAATTTTTCTTCAGCAGAGCAAAGGGTATGCACTCCAGAGGGTGCAACCATCGATGGCACAGAAATGCTGTAATTCATAACACATATCTCTCATATCACCGAATCAAAACTCTTGCCTCACTTTTTTCAAATCAACACCCTTCCCCCCTCTGCCCTTTCTGCCTTTTTTCCATAGCAACCACCTCCTGAAAGACCTGTCATGTTTACAAGTTCACACAACAATGTTTCAATTGAACTCTGAACTCTCAGTACACCTGCGTATCCAGTGCAATCTTTCATAAAATGATTTTTTCTTGACCATTCAAATTACATCTTTCAAAGAACTCATCCATGCACCCTAACTTTCTGTTTTCAGCAATCAAAATCCACCAATCACTGCTACTGAATCATTAGCACAGAAGCTCCACACTTTTTTTCATTACATACTCCTACTATTTCAACTGCCATTTCATTCCCACACTTCATCTGACTGCAGCAGAACCTCCTCTCACCATGTTTTCTGTCTGGATTGTTGGACATAGTTACATCCACTGGGCTCAAAGGTATGCTGATAACAGAAATTTACACAACCTAAATTTACAAAATGTGGAAATCAAGTGGATTGGTCACAGAGGATTAAGATGTCACCAATTGATACCATTGGTGAAAACCTTTTTGCATTTGCCAAACCCTGACCTGTTAATTGTGCACTGTGGAGGAAATGACTTGGGCACTTTGACTGGGGTAGGTCTGGAAATGCTTTTAAAGGACACCGTTGAGCAATTGATGGCACTTTTTCCTCAAACTGCCTTGGTATATTCAAATATATGCCAAAGACAGAAAAGGAAGTGGTCCAACCAATTTTGTCCACAAATTGAGAAATCGAGGAAGCATGTAAATAAGTCTGTTTCAGCTTACATGAGAGACCATGGAATGGGCTCCATCTACAACAATAACTTGTGTTACTACGTGCAAGATATCTACAGAGGAGATGGAGTTCACTTCTCAGATGAGGGGAACAGATTTTTCATCCTGAATTTAAGACTATGTATTGGTACCTACTTATAAGTACCTAAATCTACCACATACCCAAAAGCTCTTCTCAGAGATACCCTAACTATGATCACTCTAAACAAATTTTAAATGTAACTTTTTTTTTACAAATTTTCACGATTTACGCTTTCCGGAGCGCTACCCGGTACGCGCACCGGACGCTAACCGCGCAAAAATTTGAAAAAAAAATGTTTTTTTTCACACATATGGGCCTCCTCAGCCACCCTCAGAAAACCTAGGGGGTCAGGACACGTCTACCGTGCCCCCTTCTACCCATTCTGAACATTATTTGCCCTCCATCTTGTATCTCAATTCTACCGAAATACAAAATGGAGGACTCCCGTAACGCTGCCGGTGCGCGTACCGGGGCGCGCACCGGGAAGCGCTCGCTAAAAAAAGGTGGGAAAGTAATTCACAGAAAAACCACTGGAGACACTTTCACCAAATATAGATTAGCTCATACTACATACCAATCCCTACCATTTTCACAAATTTGATTGGAATTCCATTTAGCCATTTAGCCTGTAGACCTCTCTAAATACCCTGAGGTAAATTACTTCACAAAACACATCTGAAGTGTTGGAATTGGCAACCAATTTAAATGTTACTTTCATTTTCTACTTTTTTTACCTGACATTTGATTAGTTATGTACCTGAATATATATAAAGAAAGAGAGAGAAACACAGCCATTTTGACTACTACTTCCTGAAGTACATTGCAAGAGCATTTTCACTGACAACTTAAACTTGTTTTTAAAAGGTAAGATGTTATTTTGAAAACTGAAGTATATTGTGCACTTTAAGTTAATATGGAAAACTTTTTCTGATAGTTATATACTATCCCTCTGTAATATTTATAGATTTAGATAGACTTCTCTGTTATAGTTATGGATGGATTTAGGCTTGTCTTGTATAATTATGAATTTACTAAGGTTTCATCACATACACATTTTTATATTTCTACTACCAGTCTGATACCATACACTGCCCAAAGATAAATTCACTGTTAAATTAATCCCAACAGTGCCCTATCTCTACTGATATATATTTTTTTTTTAATGCAAATTTCAGGCAAAATGGAAGGAGAACAAAAAGTGTCATTTGAAATTGTCCTTGAAGAGACCAATCAAGAAAACATTGAACCAAATGACATTGAATTCATGGATGAATCACAGGACCATGAACTACTACAATGTGTACAATCTGTAGATTTACTCCTTCAAAATGAGGACATTTCAGACACTCAAATGTTGCAAGTTATGTTCACTGAAAATGACGACATTTCGGACAGTCAAATGTTAGACGTTCTATTACATTTTGAAAAACAATCACAAAAATAAAAAAAACCAAAAAAAAACCCAACAAAACGAACAATCAATAAACATACAATATTTGAAAAGTCTATCATTCTTTTTTCCTCATAGTACGCTCCCCGGACCGCTTCCCGGTGCGCGTACTGGCCGCTCCCCACGCAAATTTTGTTTTTATTTTTTTTGCCCCACGGGGCCCTTTTAAAGCCTCCACATCAAACCTAGGGGGTCAGGGAGGATCTACTATGCCCCCTTATGGTCATTTCCCCCTTTGTTTTGGCCTCCTCTTGTCTCTCGATCCTACCGAGAGACAAGATGGCGGCCGCTCCGGACTGTTTAGAATGTTGACAGACACCGGAGAGCCAATCAGCTTCGCTTCGCGAAGTTCTGTTATGCGTCAGGTACGCGGACCGGGGCGCTAACCGGGCCGCGCTTACAGATATATATTTTTTTGAACGTTAATTTCTCAAAATCCACTGGAGCACATATATTGAAACCCAGCAAAGGCACATCGGGCAAACCATATCTACAATTTTGCCAAGTTTCGTGGAAATCCATTCAGCCGTTCGAGCTAAAAGTGAGTCCAACCGCCCTATGGAAAAATGAATGGGAAAAATGCGTTTTGGGACCCCCCTTTTTTCTCGGCCCCCCCTTGACGAAACACCCCAATTTTTCAGGGGCTGCTCAGAAACAAAATGTGCCATTTTCCTGAAAATTTCAGCCAATTCCGTCCTCAAACGCCAAAGTTATTCAACATAGAATTTTCAAAAATCCCATAGGAAAAAAATCCTAACTATATATACCTACTGGCAACCGCCAGTAGGTAATATATATTATATTATATCGGCCCCCGCTTGACGAATCCCCCCCGAATTTCCAGGGGCTGCTCAGAAACAAAATGTTCCATTTTCCTGAAAATTTCAGCCAATTCCGTCCTCAAACGCCAAAGTTATTCAACATAGAATTTTCAAAAATCCCATAGGAAAAAAATCCTAACTATATATACCTACTGGCAACCGCCAGTAGGTAATATATATATATATATATATATATATATATATATATATATATTACCTACTGGCGGTCGCCAGTAGGTATATATAGTTAGGATTTTTTCTCTATGGGATTTTTGAAAATTCTATGTCGAATAACTTTGGCGTTTGAGGACGGAATTGGCTGAAATTTTCAGGAAAATGGAACATTGTGTTTTTCCCTATGGAAAATTGCATTGGAAAAACACGTTTTGGGACCCCCCTTTTTTCTCGGCCCCCGCTTGACGAATCCCCCCCGAATTTTCAGGGGCTGCTCAGAAACAAAATGTTCCATTTTCCTGAAAATTTCAGCCAATTCCGTCCTCAAACGCCAAAGTTATTCAACATAGAATTTTCAAAAATCCCATAGGAAAAAAATCCTAACTATATATACCTACTGGCAACCGCCAGTAGGTAATATATATATATATAGTTATTCAACATAGAATTCAACATAGAATTTTCAAAAATCCCATAGGAAAAAAACTCCTAACTATATATACCTACTGGCAACCGCCAGTAGGTAATATATATATATATATATATATATATATATATATATATATATATATTACCTACTGGCGGTCGCCAGTAGGTATATATAGTTAGGATTTTTTCTCTATGGGATTTTTGAAAATTCTATGTCGAATAACTTTGGCGTTTGAGGACGGAATTGGCTGAAATTTTCAGGAAAATGGAACATTGTGTTTCTGAGCAGCCCCTGAAAATTCGGGGGGGATTCGTCAAGCGGGGGCCGAGAAAAAAGGGGGGTCCCAAAACGTGTTTTTCCCATGCAATTTTCCATAGGGCGGTTGGACTCACTTTTAGCTCGAATGGCTGAATGGATTTCCACGAAACTTGGCAAAATTGTAGGGACTGGTAGCCCGACGTGCCTTTGCTAGGTCTCAATATATGTGCTTCAGTGGATTTTGAGAAATTAACGTTCCAAAAAATATATATATCTGTAAGCGCGCTCCGGGCAGCGCCCCGGTTCGCGTACCTGACGCGTAACGGAACTTCGCGAAGCGAAGCTGATTGGCTCTCCGGTGGCTGTCAACATTCTAAACAGTCCGGAGCGGCCGCCATCTTGTCTCTCGGTAGGATCGAGAGACAAGAGGAGGCCAAAACAAAGGGGTAAATGACCATAAGGGGGCATAGCAGATCCTCCCTGACCCCCTAGGTTTGATGTGGAGGCTTTAAAAGGGCCCCGCGGGGGGAAATTTTTTTTTTTCTTTTTTTTGCGTGGGGAGCGCCCGGTACGCGCACCGGGAAGCGGTCTGGGGAGCGTACTATAAGGAAAAAAGAATGATAGACTTTTTAAATATTGTATGTTTATTGATTGTTCATTTTGTTGTTTTTTTTTGGTGTTTTTTTTTTATTAAATATAAATTTATTTTTGTGATTCTTTTTCCAAATTTAACAGAACATTTAACAACACATTGTCGGAAATGTCCTCATTTTCAATCAGCGAATCTACTGCATCTACACATTGAAGTAATTCATGGTCCCGTGATTCATCCATGAAATCTGAGTCATCATTGTCCTTAATATCTTTTTCTGTGTTGTTCTCCAGAACAATTTTGAAGGAAATATTCTGCTCTCCTTCCATTTTCTTGCTGTAATTTGCATAAAAAATAAATATATCAGTAGAGATAGGGCACTGTTGGGTTTAAGTTCAGACAGGTACTTGTGAGTTTATAACAGAGAAGTAATCTATGGGCACTGTATGGTTTCAGGCGTGAAGTAGTACTATTAAAAAGTGCCTGTGAAGAAGCCTAAGTAAATTCATAATTATACCACAGAAACCTAAATCAATCCATAATTTTAATAAACAAGCCTTTCTCAATGTCTAACTCTTACAGAGGGACAGTATATAACTAGCTAAAAATGTTTTCCCAAATTAATTTAAAGTGCATGACATAGTTCTCCTTTCAAATTTACAAAATAACATCTTACCTTTTAAAAACAAGTTTAAGTTGTCAGTGAAAATGCTCTTGCAATGTACTTCAGAAAGTAGTAGTCAAAATGGCTGTGTTTCTCTCTCTTTCTTTACATATATATTCAGGTACATAACCAATCAAATGTCAGGTAAAAAAAAGTAGAAAATGAAAGTAACATTTTAATTGTTTGTCAATTCCAACAATTCAGATGTGTTTTGTGAAGTAATTTACCTCAGGGTATTTAGAGAGGTCTACAGGCTAAATGGCTAAATGGAATTCCAACCAAATTTGTGAAAATGGTAGGGATTGGTATGTAGTATGAGCTAATCTATATTTGGTGAAAGTGTCTCCAGTGGTTTTTCTGTATATTACTTTCCCACCTTTTTTGAGCGAGCGCTTCCCGGTGCGCGCCCCGGTACGCGAACCGGCAGCGTTACGGGAGTCCTCTATTTTGTGTTTCGGTAGATTTGAGATACAAGATGGAGGGCAAATAATGTTGAGAATGGGTAGAAGGGGGCACGGTAGACGTATCCTGACCCCTTAGGTTTTCTGAGGGTGGCTGAGGAGGCCCATATGTGCGAAAAAAAAACATTTTCTTTCAAATTTTTGCACGGTTAGCGTCCGGTGCGCGTACCGGGTAGCGCTCCGGGAGCGTACTTTGGTGAAAATTAGTGAAAAAAGTTAGAGTAAAATAATAATTGTGAGTGATCAGATGTAGGGTAGCTCTGAAAAGAGCTTTTGGGTCCTGTGGCTGATTTAGGTACCTACAAGTAGGTACCAATGCACAGTCTTAAATTCAGGATGAAAATTCTGTTCCCCTCATCTGAGAAGTGAATTCCATCTCTTCTGTAGATATCTTGCATGTAGTAACGCAAGTTATTGTTGTAGATGGAGCCCATTCCATGGTCTCTCATGTAAGCTGAAACAGACTTATTTACATGCTTCCTCGATTTCTCAATTTGTGGACAAAATTGGTTGGACCACCTCCATTTCTGTCTTTGGCATATATTTGAATATACCAAGGCAGTTTGAGGAAAAAGTGCCATCAATTGGTCAAAGGTGTCTTTTAAAAGCATTTCCAGACCTACCCCAGTCAAAGTGCCCAAGTCATTTCCTCCACAGTGCACAATTAACAGGTCAGGTTTTGGCAAATGCAAAAAGGTTTTCACCAATGGTATCAATTGGTGACATCTTAATCCTCTGTGGCCAATCCAGTTGATTTCCACATTTTGTAAATTGAGGTTGTGTAAATTTCTGTTATCAGCATACCTTTGAGCCCAGTGGATATAACTATGTCCAACAATCCAGACAGAAAACATGGTGAGAGGAGGTTCTGCTGCAGTCAGATGAAGTGTGGGAATGAAATGGCAGTTGGAACAGTAGGAGTATGTAATGAAAAAAAGTGTGGAGTTTCTGTGCTAATGATTCAGTAGCAGTGATTGGTGGATTTTGATTGCTGAAAACAGAAAGTTAGGGTGCATGGATGAGTTCTTTGAAAGATGTAATTTGAATGGTCAAGAAAAAATCATTTTATGAAAGATTGCACTGGATACGCAGGTGTACTGAGAGTTCAGAGTTCAATTGAAACATTGTTGTGTGAACTTGCAAACATGAGAGGTATTTCAGGAGGTGGTTGCTATGTAAAAAAGGCAGAAAGGGCAGAAGGGGGATGGGTGTTGATTTGAAAAAAGTGAGGGAAGAGTTTTGATTGGGTGACATGAGGGATATGTGTGATGAATTACAGCATTTCTGTGCCATTGTTGGTTGCAGCGTCTGGAGTGCATACCCTTTGCTCTGCTGAAGACAAATTGGTGTGTGTCTGAGACTGTTTTGAAACTGAAAAAGTATTTGCTAAGGTGAGAAAATATTCATTTAATTTAGATAGAGAATAGTATGCTTTAGGGAGAAAATTATGAAGAAAGTTGTGTATTTAAAATGTTGCTTTGTTTCATAGGTTGCTTGGGGCATATTTACAAGGCCTTTGAGTCCCTTTGATGTTATTTTTCCCATTTTAATTTAAGACATTTCCCCGTGGTGCAAGGTCCTTGTAAATACTCCCCCATGTGTGCTTGGCAAATTTAGATTTTGTTTCTTTGAGTTACATAGCCATGTTAAAAGTGATGCAAAAATGGTTTAAGGGCCTTCAAAATACGCTTTCATGTGTGTTAGGGCATTTTAAGTCACTTCCCCATGAATGTAGTTGAATACCTGCTTTACTTGATGTGTTTAAAAACGTTTATTGAAGTCATTTACGTTTCTTGATATGTACTGCTAAAGTTTCATAGGCTGCTTGGGGCATATTTGCAAGGCCTTTGAGTCCCTTTGATGTTATTTTCCCCATTTTAATTTAAGTCATTTCCCCGTGGTGCAAGGTCCTTGTAAATACGCCCCCATGTGTGCTTGGCAAATTTAGATTTTGTTTCTTTGAGTTACATAGCCATGTTAAAAGTGATGGAAAAATGGTGCAAGGGCCTTCAAAATACGCTTTCATGTGTGTTAGGGCATTTTAAGTCACTTCCCCTTAAATGTAGTTGAATAACTGCTTTACTTGATGTGTTTAAAAATGTTTATTGAAGTCATTTAAGTTTCGTGATATGTACTGCTAGAGTTTCATAGGCTGCTTGGGGCATATTTACAAGGCCTTTGAGTCCCTTTGATGTTATTTTCCACATTTTAATTTAAGTCATTTCCCCGTGGTGCAAGGTCCTTGTAAATACGCCCCCATGTGTGCTTGGCAAATTTAGATTATGTTTCTTTGAATTACATAGCCATGTTAAAAGTGATGGAAAAATGGTGCAAGGGCCTTCAAAATACGCTTTAATGTGTGTTAGGGCATTTTAAGTCACTTCCCCTTGAATGTAGTTGAATAACTGCTTTACTTGATGTGTTTAAAAACGTTTATTGAATTCATTTAAGTTTCTTGATATGTACTGCTAGAGTTTCATAGGCTGCTTGGGGCATATTTAAAAGGCCTTTGAGTCCCTTTGATGTTATTTTCCCCATTTTAATTTAAGTTATTTCCCCGTGGTGTAAGGTCCTTGTAAATACGCCCCCATGTGTGCTTGGCTAATTTAAGTACTGATAGGATGTGCTTCTACATAGGACCTGTGTTGTGTTTTTAAATTATGACCAGAAAATCGTTTTTTTTTTAAAAAACCTTTTCACATTCATGAGAAGGTCATATTGGTGTCTGCTTCTTTAAATACATATTGAACTGAGAAATATTAAACTGAGGCTTCTGTAAGTGTCAAAGGAGGTGAGTAATGTACATTGCTCTGTTGCATACAGTCCTCATCCTCTGCGTACTCTTGGATTTGCTAGACTAAATCTGCTCAATGAGATAACTAAGCTGAGGAAACACAGGTGATGTGATTGTGAATTGAGCATAAATATTTGCACGTTTTTCAATTACATCACCTGTGTTTCCTAACATTACGAATCACATTGTGCAGATGAGGTTTAGGACTGTCCAGGGAGATAGAGGAGGTCTGGCCTTTGTTCAAGAGTGTAGTGGACATGACTCACTTCATTGGTAGGCCTGCACATGTATTATTTCCTCTGTACTCTTCAACAAGCCTACATTTCATCTGCAACACTGAGTAGGCCTCACCTTAAACAAACCTCTGGATAGGCCACACCTTATCGTCATCCTGAATCAATCATTTAAAATGTTAGGGGCAGATTTATGATGGCCGTGCGCCTCTTTTGTGCCACTGTTGCGTCACTTTTGTGATGCAGCAGTGACGCAAAAGATGCACCATGTTGCAAGACAGGCCTCACTTCATCTCCAACAAGATACCGTCAGTTTAAACTGTAAACATTTAGGACTGTGTAGGGGGCATGGAGAAGCTGAATCTTCTGTAAATGTCAAAATTGTTGCATACAGTGCTCAACTTCTGCGTAGTCTTTGATATGTTAGTTTCCATCTGCACAATGAGATACCTTAGCAAAGGAAACACAGGTTATGTGATTCTGAAATGAGGAAAATAAATTCCACATTTTTCAATTACATCATCTGTGTTTCCTAACATTATGAATCACATTGTGCAGTTGAGGTTTAGGCCTGTCCAGGGACACAGAAGAGGTCTGGCCTTTGTTCAAGAGTGAAGTGGACATGACTCACTTCATTGGTAGGCCTGCACATGTATTATCTCCTCTGTACTCTTCAACAAGCCTAAATTTCATCTGCAACCCTGAGTAGGCCTCACCTCAAACAAACCTCTGGATAGGCCACACCTTATCGTCATCCTGAATCAATCATTTAAAATGTTAGGGGCAGATTTATGATGGCCGTGCACCTCTTTTGTGCCGCTGTTGCGTCACTTTTGTGATGCAGCAGTGATGCAAAAGATGCACCATGTTGCAAGACAGGCCTCACTTCATCTCCAACAAGATACCGTCAGTTTAAACTGTAAACATTTAGGACTGTGTAGGGGGCATGGAGAAGCTGAATCTTCTGTAAATGTCAAAATTGTTGTATACAGTGCTCAACTTCTGCGTACTCTTTGATATGCTAGACTCCATCTGCACAATGAGATACCTAAGCAAAGGAAACACAGGTGATGTGATTGTGAAATGAGGAAAAGAAATTCCACATTTTTCAATTACATCACCTGTGTTTCCTAACTTTACGAATCACATTGTGCAGATGAGGTTTAGGCCTGTCCACGGACACAGAAGAGGTCTGACCTTTGTTCAAGAGTGCAGTGGACATGATTCACTTCATTGGTAGGCCTGCATATGTATTATCTCCTCTGTACTCTTCAACAAGCCTAAATTTCATCTGCAACACTGAGTAGGCCTCACCTCAAACAAACCTCTGGATAGGCCACACCTTATCGTCATCCTGAATCAATCATTTAAAATGTTAGGGGCAGATTTATGATGGCCGTGCGCCTCTTTTGTGCCGCTGTTGCGTCACTTTTGTGATGCAGCAGTGATGCAAAAGATGCACCATGTTGCAAGACAGGCCTCACTTCATCTCCAACAAGATACCGTCAGTTTAAACTGTAAACATTTAGGACTGTGTAGGGGGCATGGAGAAGCTGAATCTTCTGTAAATGTCAAAATTGTTGCATACAGTGCTCAACTTCTGCGTAGTCTTTGATATGTTAGTTTCCATCTGCACAATGAGATACCTAAGCAAAGGAAACACAGGTTATGTGATTCTGAAATGAGGAAAATAAATTCCACATTTTTCAATTACATCACCTGTGTTTCCTAACATTATGAATCACATTGTGCAGTTGAGGTTTAGGCCTGTCCAGGGACACAGAAGAGGTCTGGCCTTTGTTCAAGAGTGAAGTGGACATGACTCACTTCATTGGTAGGCCTGCACATGTATTATCTCCTCTGTACTCTTCAACAAGCCTAAATTTCATCTGCAACCCTGAGTAGGCCTCACCTCAAACAAACCACTGGATAGGCCACACCTTATCGTCATCCTGAATCAATCATTTAAAATGTTAGGGGCAGATTTATGATGGCTGTGCGCCTCTTTTGTGCCGCTGTTGCGTCACTTTTGTGATGCAGCAGTGATGCAAAAGATGCACCATGTTGCAAGACAGGCCTCACTTCATCTCCAACAAGATACCGTCAGTTTAAACTGTAAACATTTAGGACTGTGTAGGGGGCATGGAGAAGCTGAATCTTCTGTAAATGTCAAAATTGTTGCATACAGTGCTCAACTTCTGCGTAGTCTTTGATATGTTAGTTTTCATCTGCACAATGAGATAGCTAAGCAAAGGAAACACAGGTTATGTGATTCGAAATGAGGAAAATAAATTCCACATTTTTCAATTACATCACCTGTGTTTCCTAATATTATGAATCACATTGTGCAGTTGAGGTTTAGGCCTGTCCAGGGACATAGAAGAGGTCTGGCCTTTGTTCAAGAGTGAAGTGGACATGACTCACTTCATTGGTAGGCCTGCACATGTATTATCTCCTCTGTACTCTTCAACAAGCCTAAATTTCATCTGCAACCCTGAGTAGGCCTCACATCAAACAAACCTCTGGATAGTCCACACCTTATCGTCATCCTGAATCAATCATTTAAAATGTTAGGGGCAGATTTATGATGGCCGTGCGCCTCTTTTGCGCCGCTGTTGCGTCACTTTTGTGATGCAGCAGTGATGCAAAAGATGCACCATGTTGCAAGATAGGCCTCACTTCATCTCCAACAAGATACTGTCAGTTTAAACTGTAAACATTTAGGACTGTGTAGGGGGCATGGAGAAGCTGAATCTTCTGTAAATGTCAAAATTGTTGTATACAGTGCTCAACTTCTGCGTACTCTTTGATATGCTAGACTCCATCTGCACAATGAGATACCTAAGCAAAGGAAACACAGGTGATGTGATTGTGAAATGAGGAAAAGAAATTCCACATTTTTCAATTACATCACCTGTGTTTCCTAACTTTACGAATCACATTGTGCAGATGAGGTTTAGGCCTGTCCACGGACACAGAAGAGGTCTGACCTTTGTTCAAGAGTGCAGTGGACATGATTCACTTCATTGGTAGGCCTGCACATGTATTATCTCCTCTGTACTCTTCAACAAGCCTAAATTCCATCTGCAACCCTGAGTAGGCCTCACCTCAAACAAACCTCTGGATAGTCCACACCTTATCGTCATCCTGAATCAATCATTTAAAATGTTAGGGGCAGATTTATGATGGTCGTGTGCCGCTGTTGCGTCACTTTTGTGATGCAGCAGTGATGCAAAAGATGCACCATGTTGCAAGGTAGGCCTCACTTCATCTCCAACAAGATACCGTCAGTTTAAACTATAAACATTTAGGACTGTGTAGGGGGCATGGAGAAGCTGAATCTTCTGTAAATGTCAAAATTGTTGCATACAGTGCTCAACTTCTGCTTACTCTTTGATATGCTAGACTCCATCTGCACAATGAGATACCTAAGCAAAGGAAACACAGGTGATGTGATTGTGAAATGAGGAAAAGAAATTCCACATTTTTCAATTACATCACCTGTGTTTCCTAACATTACGAATCACATTGTGCAGATGAGGTTTAGGCCTGTTCACGGACACAGAAGAGGTCTGACCTTTGTTCAAGAGTGCAGTGGACATGATTCACTTCATTGGTAGGCCTGCACATGTATTATCTCCTCTGTACTCTTCAACAAGCCTAAATTTCATCTGCAACCCTGTGTAGTCCTCACCTCAAACAAACCTCTGGATAGGCCACACCTTATCGTCATCCTGATTCAATCATTTAAAATGTTAGGGACAGATTTATGATAGCCGTGTGCCTCTTTTGCGCCGCTGTGCGTCACTTTTGTGACGCAGCGGTGGTGCAAAAGATTTGCTATGTTGCGACATATTTACAACTTGATGCATCTAGGCAGATGTGTCATGCTGTAAAGTCCTGTGCCATATGAAACCTGCGTCAGATTTCATGTGAGCGTTTTGTTGTAGGGTGGGCAGTCATTTGCATGAAAGCCCTGTAAAACTAACACAGTAAAATTAAGAAGATTTCACTGAGTCACATTTATGGCATTGCTGAATCAAATCCTTACGCCTGTTTGAAACAGGCATAAGGAGTGATGCACCATGCAATGTGTGGCTTGCCCCTGTGCATTGCAGTAGATATGTCGCGCTTACGATGTGATTCCTGCAATGCGCCGTTTTTGTGGAACAGATGCGTGACGCATCTGTGCTGTTTTTGCTCAATGGTGCTCTGCATTGTAAATGCGGCACATCATGGGTGGCAGAGCAGTGGCGCAAGTTAACTGGTGCATCCCTGGGGATGCACCAGTTAACATAAATCTGCTCCTTTAAATGTAAGTATTAGCAGGGGACACAGTGTTGGTGAGGCTTATCGAAGGTTAAGAAGAGATGAGTCCTGTGCACTGAAAAATTGGACATAGGCCTCACCTCCTCAGCATCGCTGGACATGGTTAAATAATATCTGCAAAATGTTACTCTTGTTAAACAATTTTACAATTATAGTCTCTGAGATTTGTCTCTTACTCTGCAGCATCTCATTGTTGTTCTCTTTCTTTAAAGATAACGACAACATCAAGCATGAGTGATAATGAGCAATCTGTTGATCTCGATATTATCATTGAAATTGTGATTGAAACATCAGTGGAAGTAGATCCCTTGGATGATTTAAATCCTGAGGATGATGAAGAACATGATGAGGATGCCGATTTGTCAGAATTGTATGACATAGGGTGGGAAGCTGACCACCTCAAATTAAACCCTGACAAGACCGAACTGGTTTTGGCGGGGGGTGGTTGCAGTCCTTGGTCTCCTTCCTTCTGGCCCCATTCCCTTGGTCCCTCTCCCCTTCCAGTTCCCAAGGTCAAAACCTTAGGCATTTTCATTAACCCCCTGCTCACTCTTCATACGCAGATTAACTCAGTGGTGTCTGCCTGCTTCTTCTCCCTCCGCATAATCCGAAAGGTCTCCCGCTTCTTCTCTGCCGCTGCACTTAAGCTCATCCTTATGGCTATGGTGCTCTCGCGCCTTGATTATGGTAATGTGATCTACAACGGTGCGCCGGCTTACCTGATTCGCCGGCTCCAACTGATACAAAATCAGGCGGCCCGCCTGATCTATGGTCTCCCTAAATTTAACCATGCGACCCCTTTGTTGCAGTCCTTGCATTGGTTACCGGTGAGGGAGAGGGCCCTCTTCAAGTTGGGTTGCATCACGTATCAGGCCAGGTCGGGGACTGCCCCCGCCTTCCTTTGTGAAGCCATCTCACCCTATCTCCCGACTAGAGAGCTTCGTTCCACCCATCAGGCTCTCCTGTCAGTTCCCCGTTTTAGGAAGCAGAAGTCCGGGGGGGCCAGATTTGCGGTGCTAGCCCCATCCTTCTGGAATTCACTCCCTCTCGCACTTAGGACTTCATCTTCCTATCAGGAATTTCGCAAATCACTCAAGACTTTCCTGTTTTCTAGATCTGCAGCAGTCTAGCCTCCACCCTCGCCTCCACTGACTCACAGCTATCCAGCGCCATGAAACCGTTCCGGTATAAGCGCGCTCAATAAATATTTTAAAATTCAAATTCAAATTCAAATTCTGACCTGCTCGAGCCTATGGAACTATAAACAGTTATTTTTAAAAGTTACTGGAAATGAAAAGTAACCATGTTAACCGTTTCATTTAAAATTAAACACATCTTCAAAAACAGCTTGTGTGAAGTGTCTTTAATAAAATAGGGAAATATGCTGATAAAAATTAGTTCAGATTCACATATAAAAGAGGAAAGGTCAAATGTAGAAGCATTCTATTTCTTTGCTACTATTTGTGAGTACTAAATTTGCCAATGCACTAAAAATTATTGTATGTAAAATTGACAAGTAGTGTGTTAATTTTTTGACGACTGTTATTGATTTACTGTTTGGTAATAGTGGTTAGTAACATTTTTTATTATATTTTACCACAGATTCAACTGCAGATCATTTCAAAAGTACAATATGCCATCTAAAGAAAGAAGCCGAAAGGCTACAAAACGTCAAAGACAGCAGATTACTAAATGCTTGCAGCAGTCCTCTACAATAAAAACTCGTCAAGTCACCAAGAAAGCTCCGGGTAAGACAACGAAATCATTCCTAAGAAACATTTGTAGAAAAAAAAGTATTACTACAGAATATGTTTTAGTCCAGAAAAAGAGAGCCAATTTAAACGGAAAGGAAAGGCCAATCAAAAATGTTACTGCTAGAGCAGGAGATAACTCTGTGCATGGTAGTAGAAGGAAAAATCAGTTTAGGGACATTCGTAGACGAATGTTCCGCAACAGGATAATTGGCAATTTGTTAAAAAATATTAAGAAAGGTCAACAGAAAGTGATTTTTTATAAGAGAAAAAAAAAGTTGAGAAAATTATTGATCAGGCATTCGAAATTAAGCGAAAGTTATTTATTTTGATAATCAATAGAATTATGAAACTAAACAAGGCAATTTATGATTTCAAAACAAATAGTAGATGGAAGAGAACAGTTAATCGTAGTAATTTTTGTGAAGTTTTTTCAGGAGAATGGATGCATAGTTCAAGCTGTGAGGCATTTTTTTAATGAGGAGAGTTATTTCCAGGATAATGATTTGGTGCATGCAGTTTATGAGGTGAAAGATGGTTGTCCAGTTGAACAAGAAAAACTTGTGACAACAGAGGCAGAAGAGGTGTTAGGTAATGAGGTTTTAGGAAGACGTCCTAAGGGACCAGTGTATACCTGGAAGTGTAGTAGTATTTGCAGTGTGCGACAGGATTCTATCAATTTGCTTTGTGATTTTGTACGGACATTTAATAAGAAAACTTTAAAACAGAAAATGAAGTTGTTGCAAGAATTAGATCCTTGCAGAGTGAGAGAAGTGACAGGTTTGCATGGTCATTCATTGGCTTGTCTTTCCAGGAGAGTATGCCAGAGTGTTTTTCATCATTTCAGGATGCTAGCAGTGCATCATAATAAAGTGAGGAAATTAGTTAGAATGTTGTATTATGCTAAGAGTCCAGCAATTATGCTTAAACAATTATGCACTGCTCTTTTGCATGGTTCTGAAGTAGATGTGAAGAATATTTGTGAAGAAATTGAGTTTTGTTACTTTGCAGGTAAAGAGGAGAATGTTGAAATTGACCCAGAAGAAGAAGGTAATGTGGAAGATAGTGTACAGGTTTCCAGTACAGATAATTTTCAGAAAGAAATTGGCACGTTTCAGGTGAAATCAAGTGAGAGGCCTAATTTCACTTGTGTGTGTTGTCGACGCACTTATTATAAGAATCAGACTAAGTTAGTGGATTTATATGCGAAAAGTGAAAGGGAAAATAATAGTGAATGGAAGGATTTTGCAACATACTTGATGGTAAAAAATTGTTTTGATTTGGGATCGGATCAACGTGTGTGTACTTATTGTTGTAACAAATTAAATCAAAACCGGATGCCTGCTAGAGCGGTTCATAATAATCTGGAATTGGTTGAGATTCCTTCTCAATTGAAGGATTTAAATCCTTATGAATCTATTTTGATTCAAAGTATCCATCCCTTTCAGGCTATTGTACGAATGGAGCCAAAGACAGGGAAATTGCCTCCATCAGATTTACAGAGAGGATTAAAGGGAAGAGTTGTTTATTTGCTTCTAGATTTGAAGAAAAACATTAATACAATTGGAGTAGAGAAAGTGGAAGAGGAACCTCTGGTTATCTTAGTTAATGGGGTTCAGACAAAGAGTAAGAAAATCTGGCAAGATTTAGTGGATGTTAGGAAAGTCAAAAAGGCAACATTGTATTTGAAGAAAAACAATAAGTACTACAAGAATGTATATGTTGCAGAAGAGGAAGTAAGTGAAGAAGAGGATAGCGATTTGTGTGCTGGTCAAATTGAGAAAGTAGAAGCCTCTAAAAATGAAGAAATATATGAACATTATAGTGTTCATCCTTTGCATTCCAAGGAAGTCATGGGGAATGCTATTGAGTTGTTTCAAATGAAACAAGCCAAAGGAAGTCCCATTAGTGTTTGGGAGGAAAGTTTGGAAGCTCGGTGTTTCCCACAGCTATTTCCAACAGGTCAAGGAGGAAGATATGATGAGCGACCTGATCAAATTCCTGCTTCTGAATACCGGACTTTATGATTGTATGCAGAAGATCCTAGGTTTCGTCAATGCATTCCCTATTTGTTTCATCTACTGTTTGAAAGCGATCTGTCTGGACTGTCATATGCAGTGAACCACATCTTGAAAAGTGGTGTACACATGCAAAATATCTCGGCAAGGGACTTTATGGATAAAGTCAATGTGCAAGACAGTATTTTGGATTCTCACCTGATTAATCTCATGGCGTGTCAGCGTGGTACTAATGAGTACTGGTACCGTCGTCATGGTGATTTAAAATGTATGCTGAGGAACTTAGGAACTCCCACATGGTTCCTCACTCTCAGCTGTGCCGAGTATGGCTGGGAAGACTTACTTGAATTTCTACGAGAGGCAAATGGAAACATTGAAAATATCGAATTCAAGACACCCGGAGAACTGTGCTCTTTGGATCCAGTGAATGTATGCAGGTACTTCAATCATAGATTTGAAGTATGATGTCTTTCATCATGAACAAGAAAAATCCACCTCTTGGAGAGGTGTTGGATTTCTTCTGGAGAAAGGAGTACCAAGCAAGAGGTGCTCCTCATATATATATGCTGCTGTGGATCAAAGATGCACCCAAATTTGGAACAGATCCGGATGACTTAGTGATGAGTTTCATAGAACAGTATTCTACATGTGCTGTTCAAAAGGCAAAGGAAGACAAAAGCCTAAGAGAACAAGTTTTACGCTTCCAAAGCCATCGTTGTGGAAAGTACTGTCGTCGTAAATTCAGAAACAAGGACAAGTTCTACACAAAATGCCGTTTCGCCTTTCCACGACCGGTGATTTCTAAAGGAAGAGTGAACAGTTTGATGTCTTCGCTGCGACATAATGTGATGAAGAAATCACCCAAAAATACCTACAATTTGAAAAGGAACGAAGAGTCCAAGTACATCAACGACTACAACCCAGTGATTTTGTCCATGTGGAATGCTAACATGGATATACAGTTTGTGGCTGATAACTGTATGGCTGTGGCTCGGTATGTGACATCTTACATCACCAAAAAAGAAAAGACAGAATTGAAGGATATGTGGGAGGACATTTCCCATGAAAAGAGCCTCAGTAAGAAGTTGTACAGTTTCAGTCTGAAGATGTTGTCGCACCGAGAAACCAGAGCTTACGAATGTTCTGACCGGTTGTCTTCAGCAAGTCTCTATGCCAAATCCAGGAGTATCATTTGGGCGAGTCTTAGTCTTGCTGCAATGCGTAATCGAGTTCTGAAACCTGTACGGGAAATTGAGTACTTGGCGGAAAAGGAGCCAAACAGTACAGATATTTTGAAGACCAACATGTTGGATACATATTATCCAAATAGAAGCAGTCACCTCGAGAATGTTTGTCTGTATGAGGTTCTACAAAATTACATATTCAAGAGGAACATCAAAGAAGATATTGATAAAGGAGTGTATGCTGTAATTGGAAGTGAGGGATGTCTGGTCAAGCAAAGAAAATGCCACTTGGTAAACCATCGAAAATTGAGTGGCGAATCTCCTGAAAGAAAAGAGTTTTTCTATTTAGCACTTTTGCAACTTTTCAAGCCTTGGCGTGCAGAATAGGAACTGCTTGGAGATTTCCTCTGTTACGAAGACTCTTTCAATGCCACCAAGGAGACCATAGAATGTCCTGTTTTTCCCAAATATCTAGAAATGTTGAATGCGGAAATCGAGCAGGAAGCAACGATTGCAGCCGAGATTGCTAGAGACAGTTCTCAGGACAGTCAGAGTTCTGTTTCATTGAGTCAGGATCCACTAGGAGGACCAGTTATCGAAAATGAAGCTGCCACTGCAATGATTGAAGTGGAAAGAGCCATGGCACATGCTCAGGAGGATGTGGTTAACTTAGAAGACTTGGAAAGACAACTCAACGTTGAGCAGAGGAAAATATATGACGAAGTTACCAACCAAATAGATCATGGATTAAGTCATGAGAAGAAAGAGTGCTCATGTACGTCGTTGAAGCCTGTCCGACTGTACGTGAGTGGAGAAGCGGGAACTGGAAAAAGTTTCCTCATTAAAGCAATTTCATGTTATTTGCAGAAAAGGACTGAGTCATCGCTGTCTTGTGTTGTCACCGCTCCAACTGGACTGGCAGCACATAACATTAAAGGTATTACTTTGCATCGTCTACTGATGCTGCCAGTGGAGCATGATAACAAATTACAATACCACAAGTTATCTGGAGATGCTTGTTGTGAAGTTTCAAGAGTCTTGAGGAAAATGAAACTTCTTATCATTGACGAAGTAAGCATGGTTTCCAATGTCATGCTTACCTTTGTGCATTTGAGAATGCAAGAAGTTCTCAAAACAGAGTATGATGTGTTATTTGGTGGCAAACACATCATTGTTTTCGGTGATCTTCTGCAGCTGACACCAGTGAAAGGACAACCTGTGTTCAAAATGCTCACGCATGAAGATACCAGGAAGTGCCTAAGGAGCATTGGCAACGTTAATATATGGTTAAACTTCAATTATGCTGAACTGCGTGAAAATATGCGTCAAGCGAAGGATGAAGATTATAAGAATATTCTACAAGATGTTAGAATTGGAAAAGTGACCGAGCATGGGAAAGAAGCTTTACATGCACGATTACTATCAAATTTGTATCCAGAAGAAGACGTTGTGCCTGAGAATTTTTTTTGGAAAATTACTGAGAAGAAATCTGGAATATGTTTGATGCCAACTCTTGCAGAATGTGCCATCTTTAACAACACAATGTTGAATTTAGAAAACCAAGAGATTGTGAAACTGGAAGCTATTGACAGAATAGAGCATATGGGAGCAACAATTATTTTGTCTGAGATTTTGAAATCAAAATTGGATTCATTAGAGAAGACTATATCTAAAACTGCTGGTTTTGAAAAGACTCTGAATGTGTGCTTAAATTGCCGTATAATTTTAAGAAGGAATTTACATGTTGAAAGAGGTCTGGCAAATGGATCAATGGGTAATGTTGTTGATTTTGAGAAATACAGAAATAGAGATGGAATTGAATTTTTTAAAATTAAATTTGATGGCATTGAGGAAGTACAGCTAATTGGTCGTTGCTCTGCTAGGTTTTTGCTTGTAAAAGACTTATATGTTCGCCGTAAGCAGTTTCCTGTTTGCTTGGCATATGCGGTGACAATCCATAAATCACAAGGTTTAATTGTAGGCAGTGCATTGGTGAATATTGGCAGTTCTGTGTTCAAGGAAGGTATGGCATATGTGGCATTGTCACGAGTCAGAACTTTATCGGGATTGTACTTGATTGAGTGTGATGTCACAAACATTTGTGCGGATCTAGATTGTGTTAAGGAATACAATAGGTTAAGAAGAGAGTATGCGCCACATTTGCCTCAATATCCTTTGTTTGAGAAACGTGTGGTAGGCCGGAAACGAAGAAATGTGACCAATAGTAGGGAGGTTGTAGCAAAAAGACGAAAAGTCAATGAACCCAAAATTATAAGCAGAAAAAAAATGGATTCTGTTGAAGATGTTGTTGGTTTTCAATTTGAAAATAGTTCTGGTGTCAACTGCTATGCTAATGTTGTGGTTAATGTTGTCTTTTCTCTAGAAACTTTAAAAGAAGAGATTGTGGTCAATTCGGATCAAAGATTTTGCAGTTTGTTGAATTCTGTGTTAGAGAAATGTAGCACTGATAGAACAAAAATAGAAAGTGTGTCTGAAATTCGAAATCTGTTAGACAAATGTTGAGGTCAAACGCAATTCTCTCAAATTATTCAGCAAGATTGTCAGGAGTTTTTAATGTATATGCTTGATGTATTGCAAGATGAAGGTATAGATGTAGATCACCTGTTTGGCCTTTCTTATCAATGGCAGCATGACTGCGAGAACGGTAGGGTATCAAGTACTACTAGTGTAGACTCAGAAAAAGGTATATATTTAACTTTGCCAGACAGTAAATCAGTGTCCTTTAATAAGCTAGTAAAAGCAGCCGATCACAACATGGAGTGTAGCCAATGTAAGTCAGAAATGTTGTCCACATTATTTATACGAACATATGGCCAGTATGTCATTTTAATGTTCCAACGATGTAGGCCTGATGGAACAAAATTGACTACTTTAATTAAAAATGTTGTGGCTTCGCAGTTGTCAATATCAAGAAGGACTTTTGTAACTGCAGCAATTATATATCATGACGGTCCTTCAACAACATCAGGACATTACACAGCTTATTTGAAGTCTAGAAACGGCTGGTCTTTCTGCAATGATTCTGTTTTAACTTTAAAAAATAAATTGCCTTTTGACTTTAAAAATTCTTACCTGGTGTTTTTACAACCAAAATTTTAGGGAAAGAATCTCGGGATTTGCTCTGAGGAATTTCAAGAGGTTCTAATTGCTCCTACACTATTTGGCCTTGAGGATAAGTGTAGTACAGAGTCAAAAGTTATTTTTGAGTTTTAAGTAGTTTCTGAAAAAAAAGAAGGTTTTCTTACAGAAAGTGGTGGGCACGGATTAGTTAAAGGACAACAGAGTATTTCCCAAAGCAAACGGTGTTCTTACCATAACACTTGACGTCATGGAAAAATAACTGCACTTTGAATGAGTTCAGAAAAACTGTTTCTTTTAATAAGCTAATTCAAGCAGCCAATCAAAACATGGAGTAGAGGTAATGTAAGTCTGCAATGCTGTCGACATATTTTGAACAAACTTTTGGTTATAATGTCATTTAAAAATTCCAACTATATAAACCTGATGAAAATAAGTTTTCAACTTTAATTACAAATGTTATGGCTACACAGTCGTTGATTTTAGGAAGAACATTTCTAATTGCAGCTATTATATGACATGATGGTCCTTTGACAACATCCACTTATTACACATCTTATTCAAAATGTAAAAAAAGCTGATGTTCCGGAAATAATTCACATTGCACTATGAAACAATGTTGCCTTTTTATTTAAGAATATTCTTACTTTCTGTTTTCAGAAGAAAGAATTTAGGGTAGGTAACTGGCCTATAATGATTTTAGAAGTTGATATAATTTTATGTACTGTTTTAAATTGCTTTGTAATTAAAAGTGATGTAGAGAATTAAATAATTGTAGTAGTCATAGAGGTAGTGTAAGTCTGCTTCATAGTAAGCAGTATCAGTGTCATAGGAAATGTGGAACATGAGTGAGCAAGAAGGGTGAGATATTACTAGTACAGGATTGTGAAAGTGATCTTGAACGTTTTCTTTCTGAAAGTTGCGGAAAAAGAAAATGACGGGATTTGCTTAGAAGAATTCCAAGAGTTATAAATGGCTCTTACACGATTTGGCCTTGAGGAGAAGTGCGGTAGAGAGCGAGAAGTCATTTATTGTATGTAACATATTTGTCAAAACGATTGAGCTTTTCTTTCAGAAAGTGGCAGGCTGAAAATAATAACAGCACAACAGAGTATAAGCTGTTCATAGGACATCCTTTGACGTCATGGAAAGTAAGTTACTTTTGAGGAGTTCTGATTCCTGATTGGTTATGTTATATGGTTTTTTTAAACACAAACATTTTGATTGTGGTTTTTTTTCCCCGCTGTTATATGATGAATACCTTCAAGTCACTGTTTTTAGTGAAATTTGATATATTCTGAGAACAGCAAAAATAAACCATTTAACATGTATAATTAATTCTGTACTTTTTGTATTTATGATATACATTTAGAACTGTGTAGGAGGCATGGAGAAACTGAGGCTTCTGTAAGTGTCAAGGGAGGTGAGTAATGTACATTGCTCTGTTGCATACAGTCCTCACCTTCTGCGTACTCTTGGATATGCTAGAATACATCTGTACAATGAGATACCTAAGCTGAGGAAATACAGGTGATGTGATTGTTAAATGAGCAAAAATATTTGCACGTTTTTCAATTATATCACCTGTGTTTCCTAACATTACGAATCACATTGTGCAGATGAGGTTTAGGCCTGTCCAGGGAGACAGAGGAGGTCTGGCCTTTGTTCAAGAGTGCAGTGGACATGACTCACTTCGTTGGTAGGCTTGCACATGTATTATCTCCTCTGTACTCTTCAACAAGCCTAAATTTAATCTGTAACTCTGAGTAGACCTCACCTCAAACAAATCTCTGGATAGGCCACACCTTATCGGCATCCTGAAACAATCATTTAAAATGTTAGGGGCAGTTTTATGATGGCCGTGCACCTCTTTTGCGCTACCGTTGTGTCACTTTTGTGACACAGCAGTAGTGCAAAAGATACACCATGTTGCAAGATAGGCCTCACTTCATCTGCAACAAGATACTGTTAGTTTAAAATGTATATATTTAGGACTGTGTAGGGGGCATGGAGAAGCTGAATCTTCTGTAAATGTCAAAATTGTTGCATACAGTGCTCAACTTCTGCGTACTCTTTGATATGCTAGACTCCATCTGCACAATGAGATACCTAAGCAAAGGAAACACAAGTGATGTGATTGCGGAATAAACAAAAAAAATTGAACGTTTTTCAATTACATTACCTGTGTTTCCTAACATTATGAATCACATTGTGTAGATGCCTCACTCAGTCTGTATCTGACACTCTTTCCTTCACTTCCTCTGTCTCCTCTCTCCCTCACTCTCTTTTCCTTATTCACCCCTTCCTTATATAGTTTACCTTACTCAGTTTCTTTTAGTAGCTTTCACAACTTCAATTTAGTTTTCTCTTCTATCCTTCTTTTCTGTCACTTAAAGTATCTTCTTTTTTTTTCTCTTAGTAATTTACTCTATTTCAATTTCTTTTTGTCTCTGACTGTCTATCACCGTTTCTTTCTCTTTTTTTTCTGCATGTTTATCTCTAACTTTATTTCTTTGTAAAATTGGATGATTGTCAATCTTTTCCCTTGTCTTTTCTAATTTTTAAATACATGTTTTAATATTTTTCAAATTTTTGTTGTTTCTTTCACAGATTGAAAGTATAAAAATAACAAGTGACTAAGTTAACGACAATTATAAGGTAAATGTTTTGTACTCTTTTCGTTACATTTCTATCACATTTAACTTCTATTAGTTCCACTGCTTCATTTCTTTAACCCTCAGTTTCCTGCCTTTGCTAATTCCCTCATTCCTTTCTCTATTACTTACTTACTTTACTCCTTCCACTCTTTTTCTCAGTCCCTCTGTTCTCATAGTTCCTCACTCCTCTTCACTCACTCCGTCTCTATTACTCTCACTGTCTCTGACTGATCACTCTTTCACTACTTGTTCATTATGCTTTCTCCCTGTAGCTCAAGCACACTAAGGGGCATATTATCAACACAGGCGATAAAATTATCGCTGCTTTTATCGGCAGAAAACTGCTGCAAAAGCGGCTTTAGCTTCAGTTTTCTGCTGCAAAAGCGGCTTTAGCGTCAGATTTCTGCCGATAAAAGCAGCGATAATTTTATCGCTTGTGTTGATAATATGCCCCTATGTTATTTACATTTCTTTGCTGTTTCAATCATTCCTTTTCTGTCACTTCTTCTTTTCTGCTTTCTGTTTTTTCTCTCTGTTATTCCACATGTTTTAACCTTAGTCACTATCATACATCTTGTTTTATTCCTATTTACTTTTGCTCACTGTTTTCTTAACACTTTCCCTCATGATTGTTCTTTTAGTCCGGTTCTATCCCTACCTCTCATTCCACATCCTTTACTATTTTTCTTCTTATTTTGAACATTCACTCACATTCTCTAAGAAACTCTTGTTTATTATTCTTCTACTCTCCTTTTTTTCTTTCACTTCCTTATCTATTTTGTTTTTCACAATTATACCCTCTTCCATCTTTTCTTCGGTAAATAGATCTATTAAACAGTATCTCTGTGTTACTCCCTCTAGCTGTCTTTCTTTTAACATTACTCTCTGTTTCCTTCCCTTATACTTACTCTTCTTTTTTTTTTTTTTTTGGTTCGCTTCCGGTTTGCGTACCGGCGCGCGAACCGGGAAGCGAATCAAAAGAAATAGAGGTTGCCAGAGTGCTAAACATTCTAGCAATTTTTTATAAAGGGGAGGTAGTTCTGAAAAGAACTTTTTTTTTATTATTTTTGTTGTTTTATATTTTTTTTATTATTTTTGCTGAACATTTTTTAACTTTTTTTGTATTTTTTGAACGATTTTATATTTTTTTTGGTTTTTTTGGGGGGGGGAGAAACGAAAATGATTCATTATAAAGGGCTCAACAGGAGCAACAAAAAAAAAGATAAATTATTTTCTGGGGCGTTTTGAACAATCATGATTGTCGATAGCTCTGTTGATTAGAGTGATGCTACTTTCCCTGTAGCATATCAATTGGCCGCAATAAACGCAGACTTGTTTGATACTCCCAAACTTCATCTGTATATTTGGGACCGTCTCCCTCGCCTCTGGTCCCGTCACTGCCTCTACATTTGATGTTCTGGCCACAGGAGGGGCGTTATCCTGCAGGTCACGTAATTGTGCATTACTATAATTATTAGGGTGCCACCTCTGCATATGGCGATGCATGGTGTAATTGCCATAGCTATATTTTTTATCTGTCCCTCTGGACAGATCTTTCTTGCAGATAAGACAAGTTACATAGCGGGCATTCACTTTCTTTTTGCCCTGGGGAAATGAATAAAATTGCCATATGAAATCTTCCTTTATATGAGAAATTCTTGGCTCCTCAGGCAAAAAATGCCTCTCCCCTTGCGTCTGTTCCTCTTCTTCCTCTTCTTCCTCCTCTTGTTGAATGATAATCTGAGGAGGTGGTCCTCTCTTCCTAGGAGGTGGTGGTGGTGGTGGGGGTGCACCAGCTGCAGCTACAAGACTTGCCATTTTTGTAAGTAATGAAAAAAGGTCTTCCTCTCACAAAGTTGAAAGTCAGAGTGAGGAAACAAGGAGGGGTTTTCATCATTTGGGGAAAAAAATTATTCTAAACCAATGAAAAGTGTTATTTTTAGGTCACATGACCTAGCCTTACATCATTAGGAAACCAAAAGTGAAATGAACCAATGAAAACTTTTGATAACAAGTTATATGACCTGTTACGCTTACGTTACGCGCTGCGCGCCGCGCCCCCGGATCGCCTCGGGGGCGCCGCGCTTCGCGCCTCGGTTCGCGCTCCGGAGCACTTCCGGGTGCGCTAACGCGGCGCGTCATAAGACGCATTACGCGAGAACGCCATACGACGCGTCACGATGTTGTTTTCTAACGCGGCAGTTGTGCAAACGGAACGTTTACCGGTTCGCGGCACCAAATTGAGCTAACGGGAAGCGACCCGGTTCGCGGACCGGGAGCGAAACAAAAACAAAATAATGAAAAAAAATACATACAAAATTTGTATTAAAAACATATAAAATATAATTTTCAAATTAAAGAAGAATACATTTTAAAGCTTTTGATATTTGCTATTAAAAAACCATTGAAATTCACTGAAAACACCATAGGTTATAGACCATATATAGTTAGGAATTAGCATTTACAAAACCTTATTTTACTCACACAAAACCATTGAAATTCGCATATATAGTTAATTGTACTAACTATATATCGCGCACCCTGGACAGGTACTGGTTGTCTGTAAGAAGGCCCAAATTCCTTCTTGTCCGCGATCTTCTCTCTGACTAGATCCCCAAGCTTCGGAATCCAGACAGGCCTTGCTGGGATGGTCGGTTTCTCTTCAGTGGTGGTTGGCTTCAGGAACACATTTCTTCGTTTCGTTCTAATTTCATTTATATCCTGTAAAACAGCCAAACGGTCTTTGATATCTAAGGGTTTTTGGTCTACCACTGAAGTCTGACAATCGAGGTCCGATAATAACATTCTGGGCCCAAAAAGGACTTCACATGGAGTGATACCCCCTAGAGAACTTCTTGGCAGATTGTTAAGACTACGTTGGACACTTATTAAATGTTTGACCCACCCGTCACCCCAGCCTAATACCCTAGCTGTTATAGATTGCTTTATGTCCCATTTTTTTCTCTCCACAATAGAATTTCCCTCAGGATGGAATGGACTAGAATACTGCAATGCAAGGTTCAATTTGGCCATGGCCTCCTTGTAAGCTCGAGAGCTAAACACAGGACCCTGGTCAGAATGGAGTGTGCCGACTGCGTATGTGCCGATAAAGACTCGCAAATCTTTTATAACAGTTCGAGTGTCAGCCGAGCGCTGAGGCCAAATCCAAATGAATCTTGAGCACGAATCCACTTGGACCATGATATATTTATAGTTACCATCCCTTTGTAAGGGACCGCAGTGATCCAGGTAAAGGAAAGCTACTGGTTCATCTGAAATTAACATGGGCGTCTGCGCAAGATGTTTCACTGTAGAGACTTTCAGCTTTTGGTAGATTTCACTTTCCAAAACATAGTTTCTGGTTTGTTTCCTCATGGCCGGCCACTAGTATCTCTGTTTTAATAATGACACAGTGACGGTAACCCCTGCATGAGCAGAGGCGAGCCCTTCATGTGCTGCTAAAATTAGTCCTAATCTATGTTCCATGTTTGGAATTACTCTATCCCCCACTCCAGGGATTCGAGCAAAAGGAACGTTGTTTGCATCAGTTATATATGAGTATTTGAGTGGAAAGCCTTTTGGTAATGTTTTACCACTGTCTTTGCTTGAAGCATTGACAGCTAGCAATATTTCGCCGTAGATTTTCGATTTTGAACGAGTGATTGCAGCTACGGAAGCCGTTTGCACAGCTGCCTTCGCGGCTTCATTAGGCAATGAATTCCCTTCAGCGTGAACGCCATCACATTGATGACTCAGCGTATGTATCACGTAAATGTTTTGTAGTCCTTGTCGTAACTGAACTACTTGTTTCCAAAGCATTTTATGCTTGATTGTGCCACATTTTGCATCTTTGTAACTTTTTTTAATCCAGTTTTGTAAGTATTCATTGTAAGATTGAACACAATTATACGAATCGCACACTATGAGTGTGGGGAATTTGTGGTCCGTATTCTCAAGCGCCATCTTAAATGCTTGTAGTTCAGCTGTACAATCTCCTAGAGATTGAGTTTTAGTGACCATTGGTCGGAATTTGTCATTTCGCCAATGA
The DNA here is from genome assembly GCF_964261635.1 of Lissotriton helveticus. NCBI lineage: Eukaryota > Metazoa > Chordata > Amphibia > Caudata > Salamandridae > Lissotriton > Lissotriton helveticus. The sequence continues at coordinate 528,423,201 of NC_136069.1, forward strand.
CCTTTAACGATCGCGCACACCGCACTATAGGCTTGTTTACTCACCGTTGGGGGTTGAGCTGATCCGTCAGTATAAATTATACATTCATACTGCTCTAGAGGCAGAATTTCAGTAGGCAGAGGACATTCTTGTTCCTATTGTAGAAATGCTTGTGTTTTCAAATAAGGGTCAAAAACGTATTCAACGTCTGTTGCAGCAAGAGAATGAACCCATTGTATCCATCTCGGTGCAAAGCTTTAGCATTCAGAATGCTCGCTTTTGTCACTGCCTCTAAGGCAGGTACAGATGTAACGACCATAATGCGTTTACCCTGTGCGAGGGCTCTCTCATTTGCTACTGCAGTTTGAACCGCTGTCAGAATTTTTTCTTTTGAAGTGATTTGTAAGCTATTGGTACTTTTTCACCTTCGTTAAAAGTTAAGTACGTGAATCCACATTGTCGTGCAATGATTCGGATAATTAATTTGCGTACGTTTACGCGTGTTTGCAAATGTTTAGTTGCTAACATATCTGTTTGTAATGAACGCAAGCTTTCTGGGTGTTTTTGTGTCCAATTAACTGTTTTGAAATCAGGTTTGATTAATTCATAGAGAGATTTAACCCTTTCAGCGTAATCTAGAATCTATGTTCTTCCGAAATTCAAGAATCCTAGAATCGACTGTAGGTTCTTCAGCGTTTTTGGAGGTTGGAGCAGCGCACATTTCTCTTGAAAGTTTGCTGCCAGGCTTTTGCCTTCACTTGAAAGTTCATATCCTAGAAAGAGGACATTTAAAAGGGCAATTCTAGATTTTTTTTAATTGAATTTGTACCCTTCAGAGGCGAATCCCAGAATATAATTGTATTCACCCTATTCAAGTGCCTATCCAAGGGGAAACAACCTTTACAACGCAACTTTTACAATACACTACCACAAAACTTTTACAACGCAACATCCATTACAACGCATGCAATTACAACGCAACCATTACAATGCATGACACTACAACGCACACCACTACAACGCATGTCATTACAACTCAGTCATTACAACGCATACCATAACAACGCATAACATTACCATCCAACACTTACCCTACTGTTGCACCCCCGGAATTAGAATAGTAATTTTTACCCCTACACTATCCAACACTTACCCTACTGTTGCACCCCCTGGAGTTAGAATAGTAATTTGTACCCCTACAATATCCAACACTTACCCTACTGTTGCACCCCCTGGAGTTAGAATAGTAATTTTTACCCCTACACTATCCAATACTTACCAAACATGCAATGTAATGTTATGCATTGTAATGGTATGCGTTGTAAAGGTATTATGCGTTGTAATGGAATGCGTTGTAAATGTAGTTTTTAAAATTTCGTTGTAATGGCATGCGTTGTAATGGAACGCGTTGTAATGGATGTTGCATTGTAAAAAATGCGTTGTAAAGGTATGCGTTGAAAAAGTGTGCGTTGTAACGTCATAAATCCCTATCCAAGTCATCATCTGTCAGATAGATGTCATCGACATATGATAATGCTTCATCATCATAAGTTTGTAGTAACTCTGTTACCCTTTCTGAGAATAACCGAGGACTATTCTTGAATCCCTGTGAGAGACGACAGAAGTGACGCTGTGTCCCAAAAATTGAGAAAGCGGTCAAGTACCTACTTTCTGGTGCAATGTTTTGAAAGAAAAAACTGTTAGAAATATCTAATGTACTTTTATACTTTTTACGCACAATGTTATTTATTAATGCTGCACTGTGTGCATTTTGTACTGCAAAAGTTTTGCAACAAGAGTTTAGATTTCTGTAATCCAATACTAGATGATACGTATTGTCTGGTTTGGAGACAGGAAACAAAGGATTGTTCATTGACGAGGTGCATGTTTCAATCACCCCTTGGTATTCAAGGTAATCTAATATCTCCCTGACCTGTTTTTTAGCTTCTTGCTTAACTGGGTACTGCCTTTGTGCAGTTGGTTGATTTTTCAAATGGATTTTATGGTGAGGAGAATCCTCATCCCATCCTACATGATTTTTATATAATGCAGGAGCTTGGGCCACTGCCCATTTATAGGCATAAGTATATTTTAAATGAATTGGAATGTGATTAGAGAAGGCTGGCATAATGATGTCTTTACCATGTGGGCACTACCTGACAAATTGTGGTGGCCAGTCTTGTTCAGCTAGAAGAATGTCACAGCACTTAGAGAGTTGCTCCCAAAAGAGTGCTCTCACTTTTCTTGGTATGTCCCCCTCCATCTGGAGTGTTATTTCATATAACTTATGTGGACAACTAACCCTGGTATCTGCAGTTTCAACTTGAATTAATTCATTCAAGTCCACTGTCTCCAGATGATCCTTCAAGTTCTTGCGAGCTACGGTGGCTTCTGCTGCGCTGTCCAACATTGTCTGAGCCCATTCCCCATTCTTGAGTTGTGTCCTTAAGATCCTCGGCATGTCTGATTTTAAGACCTGCAACCTTCTTTTTGGTGAATTGAGGTTTCTTGTTTTTCTGAACGTGTTGATCGTCTTTGGACTTCACACGTTCTTCCTTGTTTTATGACCGTCCTCTTTGAAAGGTACGAGAGGAACGTGTATCAGTATCTTGATATCTATCAGGTTTTCTCAAATTATCCCTGTTCCTGAGGCTATACTTCCTTTCAGAGGGCTCATTTTGTGGAGACCTACCTCTGGATTGAGAACACTTCTCTTTAGAGGTTTGTTTGCTATTTTCCCACTTCTTTTTAATAGGAGTAGGAGTGTTTTTAGTAAAGACCTTTTCAGGACTTTCTGACAGTTGGGGTTTAACTGGTTTCCCACCCAAGCTGTCTCTGCCTAATTCTTCATAGGATTTTTCAATTATTCTGGCCAGTTCTTGTGGTTTCTCAGTTACATCAAATTCCCTTAACTTTTGGCAGATCGCCACGGATGCTGCTTCACCTTTAATATTGGCTAATATTATTGTTGAGAACTGTTTGAAATCTGTAAGTAATTTCATACCTATATTTAAAGCAGGCTCTGCCCCGTATTCATTTTGAATCTGTTTCAGGACATCTAGTATTACCGCCATAAACGGAACACTGTGTGTTTTAGTGTAAATAGCAGCAAAGACTGTACCCCAAGTGTTGCAGTCCTCCAGATGTGGTGAGATCCCCATTGGTAAACAGATTGTTAAAATTCTTTGTTTCTCATGAGGGGTAGTATTAGGAAATACTGCCTCGATTTGAGCAATTTTTTGAGCTATCCAGAATGGAATTTGTTCCCGTTTTGCGGGTAACTTACCAACGACCGAATGTAGGGTCTGTGGTGTAACTTCATTTGTGTTCCCCTGGTGGGGGAATCCTGTGGAATCATTATTGCAGGTTGAACTGTAAAAGTCCGCATGACATATTGAACCAATTGTCTATAGATTTTGATTAGCTTTTTGAGTTGAGCTCGTAGTTCCACATCTGTCATTTCCTTAATTTCAGGAAGTGGAGTATAGCTGGCTAAAACCAGCCATGTTGCTCCTGGTCTACCTAGTGGACCGAGCCTGGTAATGTGATTTATATGTTTTAGGGCACCTTTAAACCAGAGCGCATACTCCTGGTAAGTTAGTGGAATTTGAATTTCCTCGAAAGGAATGTATTCCATTGGTGGTTCATCTTCTTTGTAGAAGTGAAACACATGTGTTACTAGATTTGCTTCAGGGAAGACTATTCATGAATAGACTACCTCTGTCTGGTAATATTCATGTGCCTCTATCACAAAAACTACCCTACCACCTCTCGGTGTTAGGCCATTTTTTATAGGTTTTATAGGGATGGCTTTCCTTAAATTTAGAGGTATGCTTAAAGCATCATCATCGGTTTCTTGGAAACCTGTTATGTTAAAAGCTGCATAGGCTGGATCAGCCGCAGCTCCACTGGCCCGGGGAAGTACTTTGTCTGCCATTTTGTTGACTGAAAGTTTACAAAGCAAGTTTCAAGGAAACAAAGATAAGGTGCAGAATATTTTGGAAAACTGTATTCTTCAACGTTGAACAAACCAAAAACTAATACATAGGATTTTCGTCCTACTCACCTATGGCGGATATTATCCCTTTACCCACTCCAGATGTCTATTGGAGTATTACAGAAAAAGGGGTCTCTGAGAAAAGCACGACTGAGCTACTTTAGTATTTAGCGTTAAATTAGTGCCTTACCAAACGTTGGGCACCATGTAGTGTAGTTCCTATATTCCCAATAGGCTCTGCGTATTGGAATAATATATCCTATAGATATGACGTAGAACTTAGGTCAGTAGGTCTCTATCGAATATACTGAACTTAATTGTGAGTGCCAGCTAGCTCAGAGATCGCTAGAAACTTTCTCGAATTCACAAGAAGGGATTAGCTTCTGACAACCACATAAACATGACAACCTTGTTTCCCTAGGACTGGAATAACTACCTTCAGAGTCGTAGAAACAATAGATAAGTATTTCACTGAGTCAATCATGCATGCTTTGTTTCTACAGAGTTTGCAGAGAAATAGTGAGACAGGCGTTTTCAATAAAAGGTTTATTTACCAGTCTTCTTTCTCATGCAAGACAGGTGAACTGCTACAATCGTTAGACAGAATGCAAAGTATAATGCGTACAGCGAGAATAATATTATAACATAATACTATAATAGCATTGTATGGTTTCTAAGCCATATAAAAATACATACATAAATAACACAGACTAAAATAAACAACTGGTGCTTCTAAAATACGCCTAACCCAATGTACCTAACCTAGGTCTAGTACGAGGGAAGAAGTAAGTATGGTCTTTAGCATAGGTTTAGTTTTTGCCAAGAATCTACCAAAGGTTTCTCTAGGTTCTAATCAGCTCCATACCTTAGAATGAAGGAGGTCTGGTAACTCTGTCTCAGGACTCGATTTCCCAACACCCCGCAAGGGGAGTCAGAAACAATGGAGCTGGATTTCTCAGCACAGGAGGTCAGCTTCCTGATCAGTGCGTCAGCCGGAGGGTCGGCTTCCTTCGGCACTTGCTGTAGCGAGCTGCGTCGGGCAAGTAGGTTGTTGAACTGCTCTGAACCACCGAGTTTTGTCAATGCCATGTTTGCCGTAAAGTCAGGCATATGAACGTCATGAATGAACCCCTAAGGAATAGATGTTCCTTGTTAAACTAACTGAGTTCTTTGAGAAATCAATATTCAAGCAAGGGGAAGTCCCTAACGGCTTAAGCTGGTTTTCCAAGAAATCGTTCTGACGTTTGGTGAACGGATTGAAGTAGCCATGCCTGTATATGGGCAACGTGAATTGTACCTATATAAGGGCATGAATCTGGAAAATCCATTCGGAATCTAAAACGCCATACAATGGGCTAATCCAGATGGTGATTACACAACCAGGCAGGGCACAAAGAGCCATAAGCACAAAAAAATTCCCACTTCTAAAATTGGCATTTGTAAAACAGTAATAACAAATCTGCTTTCACCAATGAGAAGGATGTATCACTACTGTTCCAAACATACCAAACATGGCCACACTACCCCTTTCATATCAGAAATTACTAGTGAAACACATTTCAGGGAATTCTTAATGCATACATATGAGAGGAGCAGACTCACAGCAGTGAAAAACAAATGGCTATTTGTCACTACCAGGATATGCCACACAACAAAGGCACATGTTCTACCTTTTACCTACACAGCACCCTGCCTATATGGCTACCTATGACCTACCTTAGGGGTGACCTATATGTCGTAAAAGGGGAGTTTCAGACGTGGCAAACACTTTAAGTGCCACATCACTGTGGCAAGAAACTGCGCATGCAGGCCCTGCAGAAACAGAGGCCTGAGACAGGGTTGAAAGGCTACTTCTGTGAGTGGTGCAAACATTTAATTTACAGGCAGTGGGTATATAGGATACCACTGTACAAGGGACTTACAGGTAAATTAAATAGGCCAAACAGGTGCAGATAAATCTTACCAAGTTTACAAGAGAGAACACATCCACTTTAGTACTGATCAGCAGTGGTAAATTACCCAGAGTCATAAACCCAACAAAAACAGATCAGTAAAAATACAGGAGGAAGGCATAAAGTTCTGGAATAACCATTCTTTAACCACCATGCCGGGGTTGCAATGCAGAACTCCTTTTGACCGTCCTCGTATATCGTTATGCCTCTCTGTTGGCTATTTTTTTTAAGTTGTAATCCATCGCCCATTTTAAATTCCTTTTGGAGGCCATGCACAGCTAGTACTTTTTTCTAATTTAGGCACTGCAACTTTGGCATGTTAATCCCGAATACCTATACTCCTGGAAACTTTAAGTGTTCAGCAATGATGACCTCTATTGGGTCTTGGCACACAGAGCTGATTTGTTTCTAGGGAGTTAGAACTATGTTTATTCAATTATGCTACACTGGCATGTCCAGGCTCTAGTGGACTGGTACTTCGGACACTGCTTTATGGTGTTTTCCATCATGGTGTTTCTTCTTGGAAACAACACCATCCCTTGGAGTTTACCTTTAATTTTGCCCATTTCCTGATATCCACTAAGCAAAACCCAGACCTTCCATGGCCGCAGTTCTTAAGTGTTCTGCATTCTGATTGAATACTATTTCTGTCTATGGCCTCGTGAATGGATGCTTTGAGGTCCTAAGCATTTGATGGGGAAAGCACCACCTTCTGTAGTGGCAGCCTTCGCACTGTTCTATTGGGAGGACATGACCTGTTAGAACTGCTCTTAATCCCAGCCGTCATTGTACAGTGAGGCTTTTATGCTGTGCAATGATGCAGAGTCACTGACAACAGCTACTGGGATCACATCTGGCTCTCTTGCAAGACTCCGTTTTTATTTCCAGGATTCACCATTGCTGGCATCTGACACGAGTGCGTATGTACGGGGAGGTATGTTGACTTTCATGTCTTGAGGTCATAGCAACCCCTCGGGATAGCCTTACATGGAGAATTAAATGCTGACACTAACTGTGTTCATGCTGTAGGTTTTTAGGCCAATAATGAATTAATAAAAGATAATGGATAAAATACATATATTAATGTAACATTTGCTGAGAAACAAGTTTACAATAACCACAGATACATACAGCCAATAATTATTAGAAGACTGGCAGAGCTTTCATGTTACAGAATGCAAAACGTAGCCTATATCTATTTAGCAATATTTTCTCTGTATAGATATTTATCTATGTCAATATTAATCATTTGTAAGACCGTATCCCACCACAACGCAGAGTAACACAAACACCTGAAAATGACAAGAGAAAGGAAAGAAAGGAGAAAGAAAAAAAGGTTTTCCTGTTTAGCAACCCAAATCACATATTGCTTTTAAAATGACACCACAATCTTTCACATATTATTATGATTTTAAGGACAGTTTTCTATCAACAGAGTACAACACTTGTCTGAGATGCAGCTTCTAGTTGTGCACAGCAGAAATATGGACAAATGACTTTAGGAAAAGATGTGAAAGAGCGTTCTTGGTCCCTGTGGTACCGTGGTATTGGAGAAAAGAAAAGGATCTGGTCATAGACCAGACCGTGTTGCCAACTGCCATTGTGCAGGCCATTGGCTGTGCACAGTGGGGGTTGCCATCTATAGTGGTTTGGGAGCAGGCAAAGCCACCTGTGCACACGCTAAAGGCTGTGTACAGCAGGGATGTTGGGTGCCCAGGTGGGTTAGACAGCTGTCAGATGTTGGAGTCAGGGCCTGGCTAAATGTTGAGCTCCTGTGGGGTGTTGGGCACCGGCACGGAGTTGGGCACTAGCCCTGGATAGAGGCCAGAGTGTGTGTCCAACCTTGGAACCGTGGTACCAGCATCTAGTAATGTGGTACTTAGCTAGGCCCCAAATAAGGGAAAGTGGTACATATACTGGTACTGCATAGCCAAAAACATTTAAAAACATGAGAAAGGTGTTGTCAATGACCAGACAGCCATTTTGCACACTGTAGGCCATGCACAGTGACAGTTGGCTGCCTGCAGAGGGTTTGACACTATGATAAACCAATGCTGCACATGGCTGAATGCCATGCACAGTGGGGTGTTGGTTGAGCACCCGCAGGAGGTTTGGGAGCATGGCCCGGAGTCAACCACTGCTGCATCCAGCCAAAAGCAATAGGGCTCTGTACAGCAGGAAAGTTTGGCTCACGTTCCTTGAGGTGGTTGGGTTTTGTCCATTTTTTAATATGGTAAAAAACACAGGAATTCACTAAAAAAACAAAGTTAAAATGATACTGTCTCTAAGGATGGTAATATTAACTAAGAAGGATTAAAGTGATGTTATAGTTAAGTGTTAAAATGAGAAAATAACTAGGGTCTGATAACAATATAGGTCGGAAAGCCTCCGACCACTCATCAGAGGCTTTCATATCTACATGGTAGGTTTACATTCTGACCGCCGAATTATAATGTTGGTGGTCGGAGTGCAAACCGGCGGGAGAAACCGACTGGGTTCTGATGGGCTCAAGGAGCCTGTCGACCAGTCTGAAAGGACACATAATCCCTTTAGGAAGGCGTTTCTGCCTTCGGTATTATGATGGCATTTTACGACAGCAGTTCCATGTCAGCCTTTCTGACATGGAGCTGCTGTGGGAAAGTGTCTTTGGGGGCCCAATGCAGGGCCCCCTTCTCACTGGCCCTCTGGTTCAGGCCCTGGGTGCCCCCTTCACATCCCTGCACCATGTGGCTGGCACCCTGAGATGTGTAAAAAAAACATTTCTCAATGGGAGCTTGTGCTGCGGACGGTTTCCGCAAACAGCACAAGTTTCCATTGAGAAATGGGAGTTTGCAACCGCACTATCTGCAGTTGCATTGTGATAAGGTGTGCGTAACCGCCGACCCATGGTCGGTCGGTTCTCACACCGAGATGGTATCAGGTGGACAAAAGTTCGGCCGACATCGTAATAGGCACCCTAATGTTTAAAAAAACAAAAAAACTCTGAAAATGATCAGTTACAGTTTATTGAGCTAAATATAAATTGTGCCCCATTTTGTACTTCTAAATACCACTCCTGATATGTTAATTGATATGAAGGTGATATCACTGATAACATCTCAAATGGCATCATTGATGGCATTAAATGACATAATCTATACTTAGGCTGTGGGGTTTTAGGTTTACACCTATAATAACTGATAAAACCCCACTGGAAGAAAAAGAGCCCTCGCCGGTGAAAACATATAAACACTTAAAAAACACCTGCACAACCACAAACTAAATGCCAATCAAAGAAAGGAAAACAAGAGTGAAAGAGTAATTTTTTTCTTCCTGAAGTGGTCAATACAATTTAACTTTGTTATACAAGCTAGCAGTAAGGAAGACTGGCTAACATTATTCTGCTTGAGTTTTGTTCTTTAGGGCTGCCACTAAAATATGGTTTCTTCTTCCTTTTACTTTTTCCAGTTTTGTGGCCTTTGGTCTAAAGATGCAGGGTTCAGTTTCATATTTTAGGTGTAGTTTAATTATTTTATAAACTGAAGAGAATCAGGAAATATCAAACTCCTATTTGATATTTTGGCTGCATTTGATTCTTTCACCGATAGGTAAAATGGCTGGTTTCATAAAAATCTTTCCTAATATGTGTCATCACATTTACCCACAGAGAATGGGTAAAAACCCTTAATACATCAGACCATAGTTTCTAGTGGGTCAGTATTGATAGTGGGTGAATTGCCAACACCTCAGGCTTTAAACATTCAATGCAAGGTATAGTAACAAGTATATATACCACCAAGCATCTGGGATAGTGGTGAAAACATAACACCAGACTTTTGGAAAACATGGAACGCAGTGTCACTTGTAATGCTCTGTAAAAAAGGTTCTTTCCAAGTTCAACAAAGATTGGAGTGATATTGTTTGTATTTGTAGTGATTCAGCTATGTATATAAAAAAGTTGTGTGATGATCTGTCAAATTGATACCCGAGCTGAAGTGATTCCCTGTAGGAGATCCTTGCCACTTGTTAGATGGTATGCTGAAGGCATCTTTACAGCCTTCAGAGTTAATGAGGGATGCTATTGACTTTTTAGTCCATTCTGGTGCACTGTTTTCTTATGCACAGGAACTAAAACGCAAATATTTATCATTTTGTGCTTTATGTGGCATCAAGGAAAGAGTCATCCCAACTGTGTCCCTTTGCTGATGGTTCTCATCCCAAGGGGCTATGTATGCTGAGAGGGCCTTTTCACAGAAGTTTACATGGGAAGGAAAGAGCAAGCGCATATGACCCAAAGACTCACTGAAGAAGTATTGTATGGTGTACTACAATAAGATGAATTTGCAAAAATGTATTTTGACCTCATATACACTATATGTACACTGTTTATATACCATGTTCTTTCAGTGCAGAAAGCAAGCAACAATAAAAGGAAACGTTCCATAAACACCGGAAAAACACTTTTTCTGTTGTTTTTAGTGGCGCGAAAATGTGTAACCACTGATAACAACTGTTTTTAAGATATCGAAAACACTGAAAAAACCCCACCAGAATTTACCAAAAATAGAAACTGAAAACAGGAAAGCCTATCTATACTACTATTATAAAGAGAGAACATGCACCTTGGAGCCAGGTAAACTCGGGAACCACAGCGCCAATCCACACACCCGATACATTGTAGAAATTGTCAGGGTGTGCAGATGGACATAGGCTATAAAAAATTAAAAATAAACGTACATTTAAAAAAATAACTTTAAAATAAAAGTAGTGCCCTGAAAGTAGCGCCGGCCGCGACGCTGCTCTGGCCGTGACGTAGCGCTGGCCGCGACGTACGTGATGACGAGGAGGAGCGGCAGCCGGCGGACATGGAGCGGCGATGAATGAAGGAGCGCGGGCGCGTCATGGCGAAGAGGAGCGGCGGTGAAGTGAACATCGCGGGAAGGAGCGGCAGCACTGGTAAAGTAAAGGCTCGGGGCGGGAGGGAGTCGGGGCGGGAAGGGGACGGACCGGAGCGGGTGTACTGCCCCCAGCCCCTTTCTGCCCCAGGCAACGCTGGGGCGGGCTGCTAGTCCATGATATTGCTATTGACATGACTCCATAAACCTTTGCATCATTTTAAAGTAGAAAGTTGTTAATAAAGGGCCTACAGGCATGTACAGCATAGAGTTTCTCAGTATACACACATGGGGACAGAGCATGGAAATACTGTAAGTTCTGGTGGCCAGTGTGGGTTATGCATGTTTAAAGTTATATGGTACACCATTTACAAATTGTTAAAGTTTGAAGTGTAAATAGTTCTCCACATTAAACAAGGTAAACGCTGAGCACACCTGATGTTAGTTGTATGGTATGTTTTAAAGTAGGTTGTGGCTTAAAGCCAAAGTTTGTTGCAAAAAAAGGTTTGAGAGAGGCCAAAGCTTCTATTGATAATAGATTATACACCAGTGACATCTGAGTACAAGCCCATGTTAAATACATGTAATACAGTGAGATATAAAAATTATCCATAGCAAGAACATAGATAAGATGTGGATGTTTATTTCCAGAACTTTGCCGAAGACTTGAGGCATTGCAGATTGATGAATTATGTAGAATGTAAGGGTGTCCCACTTAGAGGTGGTTTTATCTCACACAGGTGTTGTAAGAATAGTTCTAAGGTTGTATGCCGTTGTGTTTATTTCAAGAACATGTGTAGTGTACCTTACAAAAGTACATGGGCTGTCCAGTGGGCCTTGTGGAAGATGTCTTACCAGTGGCAAAAGCATACATATCAACATCTTCAGCAAAATCTTTGGTAGGAGTACAGACGGTGCTAAGCGCGGCGCCCCCCCGAACAAAAAGTCATTGCCACATGGCAGTCATTTCAGTGAGGGGAGAGAGTAGGCAGCACGAAGTTGCCTGATAAGGATAACAACAGAGGTTAAGTGGGACTATTCATTCAGGACTTTGTATGCGAGCGCTGAGCCCAGCGCCCTGAACTTGGGACATCACTTGTTGTTTGGCTCCGCTCTACACGAAAGGCGAAACCAGGTTGGACTACAGTACCCAGCATGCAATTTGTCCTGAGCCACAAAGCACACCTGCGCGAAGGAGGAGGGGCCGAGAGACTACTTTAAGGGAGTGGTCTCGGAGTTGAATCCAGGATGTAACCACCAGCCTGTGAGACCGGCACTGATGACGGCCGAACCCGGCTAGAAACGCGTCTGCCAAAAGCGTTTCACGGACTGCGAGGGTTGAGCTGTGTGGCACTTAATAAATCCCCTGTTGTTACCCGGAGCTGTGTCCTGCTTGTTTTCCAGTGGAGAGGAGCTGTGGTATGGATATATAACGCCGGTTTGCTGATACCGGCTTAAGGACACACCCTCTCGTTCAGGTGCTCCGCGCTCTTCAGCAAAATCTTTGGTAGGAGTACAGACGGTGCTAAGCGCGGCGCCCCCCCGAACAAAAAGTCATTGCCACATGGCAGTCATTTCAGTGAGGGGAGAGAGTAGGCAGCACGAAGTTGCCTGATAAGGATAACAACAGAGGTTAAGTGGGACTATTCATTCAGGACTTTGTATGCGAGCGCTGAGCCCAGCGCCCTGAACTTGGGACATCACTTGTTGTTTGGCTCCGCTCTACACGAAAGGCGAAACCAGGTTGGACTACAGTACCCAGCATGCAATTTGTCCTGAGCCACAAAGCACACCTGCGCGAAGGAGGAGGGGCCGAGAGACTACTTTAAGGGAGTGGTCTCGGAGTTGAATCCAGGATGTAACCACCAGCCTGTGAGACCGGCACTGATGACGGCCGAACCCGGCTAGAAACGCGTCTGCCAAAAGCGTTTCACGGACTGCGAGGGTTGAGCTGTGTGGCACTTAATAAATCCCCTGTTGTTACCCGGAGCTGTGTCCTGCTTGTTTTCCAGTGGAGAGGAGCTGTGGTATGGATATATAACGCCGGTTTGCTGATACCGGCTTAAGGACACACCCTCTCGTTCAGGTGCTCCGCGCTCTTCAGCAAAATCTTTGGTAGGAGTACAGACGGTGCTAAGCGCGGCGCCCCCCGAACAAAAAGTCATTGCCACATGGCAGTCATTTCAGTGAGGGGAGAGAGTAGGCAGCACGAAGTTGCCTGATAAGGATAACAACAGAGGTTAAGTGGGACTATTCATTCAGGACTTTGTATGCGAGCGCTGAGCCCAGCGCCCTGAACTTGGGACATCACTTGTTGTTTGGCTCCGCTCTACACGAAAGGCGAAACCAGGTTGGACTACAGTACCCAGCATGCAATTTGTCCTGAGCCACAAAGCACACCTGCGCGAAGGAGGAGGGGCCGAGAGACTACTTTAAGGGAGTGGTCTCGGAGTTGAATCCAGGATGTAACCACCAGCCTGTGAGACCGGCACTGATGACGGCCGAACCCGGCTAGAAACGCGTCTGCCAAAAGCATTTCACGGACTGCGAGGGTTGAGCTGTGTGGCACTTAATAAATCCCCTGTTGTTACCCGGAGCTGTGTCCTGCTTGTTTTCCAGTGGAGAGGAGCTGTGGTATGGATATCAACATCTTCTATTAAAATTGTGGGCCATGTGAAGCTTTTAAGCGTGTAATGCCATTACAGTGAATGCAGAACAGACTGTTTTAGAGCATGTACAGGTTTCAAAATGGGTTGACCCTTTTCCTATTAAGATTTATCAAGACATTTTATTTGTTAGGTGGGTGAATACCAGTACAAAGAGGTTAACAGACACCAAATGTGGGTGAATTGACAGACATGCTTTGTGTTTAGCATGTGGTCAAATGTTATCTCCATTATCACATATTAGTGATTAAAAATTGGCTACAGGCCATCTTTACAGGAGGCGGAGGAATTGACTAAGCTGACAACGCAGGACTATGTTATTCTCCTCACTATTCCAAATAAAGAGCCTCATTTAGTGTTGGTGACACATTTAAGGAAGAGTACTTTGTTAACCAGATTTCATCTTGACAGATACTCAGCTACCTTAGTTTAACACTGGGCCAATACGAAGCTGCTATCACCTTTAACCTTTGGCCTTTTAACTGTTCGTGTGAGAAGACCTCCATGCAGACTTTGTTACACTTCACATTCTTTTTAGGCCTCCTAGTGGAACTGCAGGGATTGGTGAGAGAAAGGTCATGTTGTCCCACTCAATGTTACAGATGTGTTTTTTTCATATATACAGTCTATATATACAGCTTAGATGGCCTGGGCTATTGTCTTGGGATTTCTCTTGGCCAGTTGGGCTGTGGCAATCTTCCTAACTCCTGGGCAGTCTCATTGCATTGAGTAATCCTCTGTGTAGGTTAGCTTGTTGGTTGGGCATTAGTTAGAATTTCCTGTGACCAGAGCAGCTCTCCAATGGGTTGGTTGAGTGCAACCCTTTTCCTACAGGTAGGTAACCGCATGCTTTACCACATGTCACATTGTCAAAATTCCACTCAGGAATGCAGACTTGGGTCAGATCTGTAAGAAGAACACCAACCAGTAGAATGTAATCTTCTGGTTACGTGTAGTTGTGGTGCACAGAGTCCCCTCAGAGATTAAATGACATACTCAATCTTGCCAAAAGGAACCCAGGATGGAGTGTATCTTTTTGGGGATATTAAAAAGCTGGTTGTTGTGCTCACTTTGTTCAATCCAGTATTGTGTAGATCATGGCCATGGCTAGAAGCCAAAACCAACCACAGTGTTGCTTTTTTCAAATCATCAAAAAGTACTTCAATTAAAATGAAATCAATCTTTGTATACGTGTCCTGCCTTCCGGGGCATTTGGAGTTAGAAATCACCATTTAGGCCAGTTTGAAGGGGTAAATGTGGTTTTGTGTGAATAACACAGCCCAAGTCATCACTGAAGAGCAACCACTTACAACACAGGAAGGGGTGTGTTTTACTCAAACATAGAAAACATACAATAACTAACAGCATCCTCCACACATTAGGTAAAACAGTTTTCACGGAGCGGTCTTGAGCAGGAGCAAATGCAAACTGACACCCCATAATTGACAAAGACAGCTGCACCTACACAGAAGAGTGACACTATATTAAGTGGCATGTACAAAGGGTTGAATTGGTCCTATCATTCACTTACTAAATGTAAATCCTACACCACACATACGCACTGCTTCCACATGTTTGTCACAAGAGCAAGACAAGGAACCTAAGCTAAGACAAATGGAGAGTTCTTTCACTGGTGAAAGCCAGTAGGTTGTCTCCCTAGAAGAAGAGCGGGTCACAGCATACCGTGAAATGTGGGGTCACTAACCACTCTCACTCAGAAGGAAGAAACTCTTTTGATGTTCCTTTTTCAGCAGATCAAATGAACAGTAAAGGGAAAGATGGAGCATCTCTGGTTGGCTCACAAGATTGCTGAGTTCACTGGGCAATCAAAGATAATGCTAGTTGATAAAGAGGAGCAGGGCAGGGCAAGGTGACACCAGAGCAATGTGAACCCTTCATTTCCAACACATGACTTTGCAAATGTGAATGGAACCTCATACAATACCTCCATCAAACCTTTTGTGGGAAGATAATAGCCACATAAGCTAACCTGGCTGCTCCACTTTTATGAGTTCTCCCATACCCATCACAGTCTTTGGTTGATGTTGACATCCACTGCCACTTTCTGCTAAACTGCCACACAGAACTTTGCGGCTATGGGACTTGTGATGTAGGGACAAAGATGTTAAGGACAACTCTGGGACGGCTACAGGTGATCAAGAGTTAATTCCATTCATATTCCCGCCTTGAGAAAGAAAGACACCAATGCTGTTTAAAAACATTCTGCTCACTTGGAGCTCCACAGAAAGCATGGTAACTTCCTGCAGTGCACTCTTAAATTCGGTACTATAGTGCAGTTCCACTCTCTTTCACCAGATTTCCAGTAATCAAATACGGCCTACAGGTAATTTTTTACTGAAAACTTCAGGTTACTCTAAGCTATACTTTATTCACTAGAGCCATGATTACAAATGTTGTTTACTTTTCAGGGAGTTTGTCTCCAATTATACTCACCGTGCACTGACATATGTTAGACTGCCATTCCCTAAGCTACTTTCTGCTCTCATTCTGTCAGCAAGAAGGTGTCACACATGTCCAGTTTCCAGTTTCCAGTTCCTCCATGACGCCTAGTTTACTCACTCATAGTTTCCTGCCTCTCACTGGCCCTCGGGTTTCTCATACCTCTTCAAGTTACTTATACCCTCCCTTAAGCTATGACGGCTGATGAAACTTGGCCACAAATCAACCAAAATCCCCTAATACAATATCAGAGTTGCAGTAAAATACCTGTTCTAATTGAGGCATTAGACCACAATGTTTTGGGTGAAATGGTTTGATATGTGTCTCAAGAAAGAAACATGTATTTCTAGATCCAATTTTTTGTTTTGAAATATGTTTAAAAATATTGCACAATTATGGAATGAGTGTCTACATGTCATGTTGACATGATTCAAGATAGCCTGGCTGATTAGGATTATGAATCCGAAACCGGTCCCAGGATGCTTGTTTCTGGTCCAGGGAAGAATTGGCTTGGCAGTTCGGGCTAGACTGTTCCCATGAGGCACAGGGTCAGACTGATTTGCATATGGCCATGTCTGAACTGGGGTGGCAGAGTGAGCTAAAGAATGGTGATGGATTAAACCCAGATCAGTTGACTGGGGGTGAGTGTTTGATTTGCTCAAACGCTCCGTCCATCATCCCCTATTGTATCGACAGGAGAATATAGTCGCAATGCCAATACACAAGGGTGCATAGCTCTTTTGGTATTTTAGTAGCATTTGTCTCAAGTCTTCATGTATTCTCTGGGTTTGGTGTGAAGAGGGTCCACCTCAGTACAGTGTTTTTAAATCACTTTGTTTAATGTATTTGGAAGCTCAGACAAAGTGGTTTTTTTTATTTTTAGGGAAAATGACAAAATTTTGACAAATTATGTGACTTTTCTATTGAAGGTAATACATCTTTATATTAATCATAATTATTATATGATAAAGACACGTTTGAGAAGGATCTTGAGCATTTCAAGAATGGTGTGTATGTGCATTTAGATGAAGATGTATGCATTTATACCAGACACGTACTAATCTTAAGTGCACCTAGGAGCCCTCAACAAAGAACACAAAACAGTCACACTGGAGACACTCAAAGTTAGAAGAACATCCAGCTTTTCACAATATTCTCAAAAAAGAGACACAGTGTTGAAGAACAGTTTATACCCGCTTACTGGGTCTTGGTGGTGGGGGAACCGCCCAATTCCTCCATACCCTCCTTCGACTCCGCCACCTTCCCTGAGAGCTGGAAACACGCCGAACTCAGCGCTCTCCTCAAGAAACCTACAGCAGACCCCACCGACCTCAAGAACTACCGTCCCATCTCGCTCCTCCCGTTCCCGGCCAAAGTCATCGAGAAGACCGTCAACAAACAGCTGGCCGCCTTCCTCGAGACGAATGGATCCCTCGACCCCTCACAGTCCGGCTTCCGAGCGAACCACAGCACCGAGACCGCCCTCATCGCCGCCACCGACGACCTTCGAACTCTGATGGACAACGGAGAAACAGCGGCCCTCATCCTCCTAGACCTCTCCGCGGCTTTCGACACTGTCTGCCACCGCACCCTAGTACAGCGCCTCAGCAACATCGGAATCCAGGAGAAGGCACTGGAATGGATCACCTCCTTCCTCGACGGAAGAACACAAAGAGTCCGCCTACCACCGTACAAGTCAGAGGCCACCAAAGTCATCTGCGGCGTCCCTCAAGGATCCTCACTGAGCCCCACCCTCTTCAACGTCTACATGAGCCCCCTCGCGACCATCGCACGCCAACACAACCTCAACATCATCTCCTACGCTGACGACACCCAGCTGATCCTCTCCCTGACCAACGACCCCGCCACCGCCAGAGCCAACCTGCACGAAGGGATGAGAGACGTAGCCGAATGGATGACGACCAGCCGCCTGAAACTGAACTCAGACAAGACGGAGGTCCTCATCCTGGGCTCCACGCCCTCCGCCTGGGACGACTCCTGGTGGCCCCCCGCCCTGGGCACCGCACCCAAACCGACGGACCACGCACGCAACCTGGGCTTCATCCTGGACTCCTCCCTCTCCATGACCAGACAAGTCAACGCCGTCTCCTCGTCATGCTTCAACATCCTGCGCATGCTACGTAAGATCTTCCGGTGGATCCCCACCGAGACGAGGAAGACGGTCACCCAAGCCCTCGTCACCAGCCGACTGGACTACGGCAACGCCCTCTACGCCGGAACCACTGCCAAACTCCAGAAGAGACTCCAGCGGATCCAGAACGCCTCGGCGAGACTCATCCTCGACATCCCCCGACGCAGCCACATCTCCGGACACCTGAGAGATCTGCACTGGCTCCCGGTCAACAAGAGAATCACCTTCCGGCTCCTCACCCACGCGCACAAAGCCCTACACGACCAAGGCCCGAGCTACCTCAACAACCGGATCACCTTCTACACCCCCAAGCGCCTCCTCAGATCAACCAACCACGCCCTCGCCGCCGTCCCCCGCATCCGAAGAGCGACAACAGGAGGAAGGTCCTTCTCCTACCTGGCCGCCAAGACCTGGAACTCACTTCCGACCAATCTGCGCCTGACCCAAGACCACCTCTCCTTCAGGAAGAAGCTCAAGACCTGGCTGTTCGAGCAGTAGCGGCACCCCCCCCCCTCCCAGCGCCTTGAGACCCTACGGGTGAGTAGTGCGCTCTACAAATGACCTGATTGATTGATTGATTGATAAAAAGGAGACACAGGAGCCTTCGTCTGCAGGAGGAACCAAGTTTTATTTGAATAGCCCGGGCTATGGAACAGAGTCCCAAGCTAGTCAGAGACAAGACAGAGGAGGCTGCTGCTTCACTCTGCAGCTTACAGGCCTTATATATACATTTCCCACCTTAAGAAACCAGTTTTGGTGGGGGCCTGGCGCCCCAGACTCAAAAATGCAGTTACACCATTCTTTGTTCAGGCAGGACGGGGCTGCAACAGATGGTCCAAAGATTACGGACAGTTCTTGCAAAACAGGATATGTACATGAGAGAACAGACAGATCTTGAACAACAGGATATGTGAAAGAAACAAGTTCTGGGACGGTGGTGTGACCAAGTCTTGCAAAACAGGATGGATGTGTGTAGGAGTTCAGTCCGAGGGTGGTGAGGCCAATTCTTTTTTCCCTTTTTTGAAATTGGCTCAACCATAAGGAGCAGTAAGGTCAGGGTGGTCCTGACAGTTAGAATTTCATCAGATATCAGCAGACACAACCAGGAGGGTCATGCAGAGGTGTTTGACACGAAATGGCAATGCAAAAATAATGGAGTCCTGACACAAAATAAATGCCGACAAGAAGGACACTTTTCCTCAGAGTTAATCTGATGAATAGTAATCAGAGGTCTATTCCATGGTTTAGCACCAAGCACAGCACATTTCCTATCCCCACAGTGGAAAACCACCAGCTGAAGTGCAGACATTTAAACATTAATGCCTGAAGATTAAACTGAACTACTTGCCTGGAAGAACCACAATGCATAGAGTGGCAAAGATTGGCAACAGGATCTAATTTCTTGAGGTCAAAAGTAAGTCCAATTCCCAATCACGCCTCTGCAGTTTTGTTAATGTGCTTTTGCCACATTACAACACAGACCATTATTTATTTCCATTTTGAACTGAAAAAAAGAAAATGCTCTAGGAGTCTTGAGACAAACAGTGAAACATCTGCTGGTGTTAATAGAGTTTTACATAGCTGTCTACTGTTCTGAACTCTGTACTAAAGACCTAGCTCTGAATTCAAAAGAAAATGCTTATTTAATACTATAGCCACAAAACTAGGGTGCCTATCTGATGAATGGACCCGTAAGCATTAACTCTGTATTTTCAATGGTGAGTTAAGCCCACTCTTATTGCACCAAGTAATTATCTTGCCCCGTTTCAAAGTGATAGCCAAATAATTCTCCACAGCACCTCTTATACAGGGATAAGCCCCTGTGGCACCCACCTCTGAATCAAAGTTCATATCCAACACTGAAGCAGATACCTAATATTGTAATGGTAGCAGAGAAGATGTGAAAGTATTTAGGAAAACCCATTTGCGATCGTTGGAATCCCTGCCAAAGATCTCAACCAAAGGAAATTGCTTGTGGTCACATTCACTTCATAAATTCTTTCCCACTATACCACTTCAGGCAAAGACCAGCCATAAGCAAATCAGTCTTGATCCTGCTCAAATAGGAACACTGGAGACTGAAATACCAGGCCAGATCTCCTACGCAAAACCAGACTTGTTTCAGCTCGCTTAGGTCTCATCAGCGAGGTGTAGCCTGAGTCCTTTTGCACAGTGAGAATGGAACCCACAACTGGGACTACTATCAAATGAAGGACAGCTCACTGAAGAAAAACCAATGATGGTGTATGTCTTGCATGCAAAAGTCTCAGCCAGTGGCAATCGCTTGGGACACATTTATGTCCATTGTTTTTGACTCACTATGCCATTTCAAACAGCAGCCTGCCATATGCAAATGAACCTTGGTCCTGCCCAAATAGAAACAGTCCTGTACCTGGTCTTGCTCCAATACAAACTGTCCACCAGAACTGCCAGGCACAGTCTGCTCTGAATGGGAACACAAGCAACCCCAGATCAGTCATGTCTTTAAGGTTGTTCACCTCATTAGCTTTGCATAATTCCATGACACTCCAATGGGAAACCTTATTTCCAAGCCCTAGAGAACACAAGCAAGTACTGAAAAATGTGCAATACTCTGTGAATCTTCTCCCATCACAAGTGCCCTTTCTTGTGTATTTGCTTTCTCTCTTAGGCATTTCAACCATGATGGTGGCTGAGGTCATGTCGCTTGCACTCGCATGTTGGCATGCTAATCTGTGGTGAAACAAAGCCAGGGTAATAATTAGATTCACAAAGGTAGTGGTTTTACAAAGGAAGTGGGTTTTGTTTCTACGTGGGCCAAAATATTCTTTTTTTGTCCTTTAAGCCCGCATATTATATTGTTCCTCTAATTTGGGCTAATTTGTCTGCTCCACCACTTCAGATTTCCCTACTTTCTGGTGATGTAGCAGAACACTGGACCAGCACCCACTCAAACTTTCCTTTAGAACGTATCACATTTGTGCAAAGCACCACATGTGTATTAATGTCTCCACCTGCATTCAAAGTAAGAGAAACAGTGCAGTGCGATACAAAAATTGCACCTGCGTCAGGACTTTTTCAGCTTTGGTAGGTCTTCAGAAACCTTTCAAGGGGAGTTGAATGAGCTATTGACAGTACAGTTGCAGATATGTTGGTACTACAGCAGGTGGCAGCTGAACAACAGCAAACACTGAGGTAGGATCGTAACTTAATAGGACCACAAAAGAATTCTGAATAGGACCATGCTGAGCAGACAAAAGTGACCAATCTTGCCAAAGTTGCAATAGCAGCCCTGCAAACCTTCTGGTCTTGTCTATGCTATCTATGGGGGTGACTTGCAAGATACTGCCCAGTAAGATTAAAAACCATGGGCTCTGTATTCTGCCAGAGCCACATTTCTCAGGCATGGCACCTTCCAAAAAATCAATCTTCCAGCAGCACTGGATCATTATTACCGATGGCACAGAAGCCCGGGGTGGCCAGATGGGGGAAGGGATTTTGAGAAAGATGCCGCAGGAAGGTGACCTAAAATGAGAAGAACAGAGGATTATTATTACATAGATCATCATCAGTATTGTAGATACGGTGTGAGGTTCATGGTGTTGTTCCTCTTATTCATCCCTGCTATAGTCCCTCGGATTTTACCTAAGTGGAAAAGGTGATGGAAGAACAGAAACGCAAAATTGAGAAGCATTACTGTTTTCACGTAGTTGGATAGCGTATGTAGTTGGATAGCATACCCTCTGCCACCCAAATCTCCCAACAGGTGCGTAGTAACTTAAAATAACAACAAGTAAAGGGCTTGCTTCTTTTTCAGGCGCATAAAAGAAAATATTTCTCTTTTTTGCATAAGGTCTTATCAACATCTGAGTGGAAGCTGAGCTCCACAATGGTAGGCACTATACATGACAAACAGGATTCAATGAAAGAACCACGAAACTTGTGCGCACCCTATTTCCCTATAATTTATCGTTCATTCAGTCTATCTATAGTGTAGAATGATGCATGACCTAAGTGCTTGCCCAAGCTCTACATAATACGACTGTGCAAGTGAAAATAGTGATGTAGTTTGCTTGCCCAAGCTCCAGATAACATGACTGAACAAGTTAAAACAGTGACGTAGTCTTATCCGATGACTGTGTGTCATCCTTCCAAGATCCTGCAAAGAACAGGCTGCCCCAGATTAAAACCTGTAGAAGCCCCTAGGCCGTCAAAATGTGCCCCCCTACACCCCCTCCCGCCTCGCAAATTATCTCCAAATATGTTTTTAGTTTTACCACCCAACAATTATAATAAACCAATTTTATACCACAAAACGAATCTTTATCAATGATAAATGTTATTAAACAAAAAAAAACAATGTTTTAATTAATAAACCAACAAAACTTTTAATATTTACTTTCGTCAATTTGTTTGTGGTGAAATCTTTAAGGATATCTTGAAAGTCTCCTTTTGCAGGAGGTCGTATTCGGTGGAGACTTTAATGTACAGTTTTTGTTTCGTTGAGTTGATTCAATTTCTTCTATCATTTTTTAAACAATTTAAGAAAGCTTGAATGTAATTTTCTTTCAACATCAAATCAATATTATTTTCATTCATTGTCACTGGGCCCTTAAAAGGGGTGGGACCCATAGGCAGGTGCCTACTTTGCCTATTTGGTCATCTGGAACAGTCAGATAGGCAGGAGAAGCACTGGTGGCATATATGCATGAAGAGCGACGCACCCACGGGTGGAGAGAGCCAAAACCAAAATCAGAATGCGTCCGCAATGCCAGGCAGAGGACCATTGCACACCACTGTTCTGAGCCAATAAAAGGCTGAATGGAGATTGAAACCAGTCCCTTGATTTACCTGTGCAAGTACTGAATGACCGAAGCACCAGTTGCAAGGTCACTTTATCCCTCTCCAAGAGTCTCACTCACTCACAGTGTAATTGCTGGGATTGCGGCTCTGCGAGCATGGTGAGCCGCCCCAACACCAAAGCCCTCCAGAGTGATAGTGTCAGCAACAGATAGGTGATGGCTGTCAGCTACACTGGAGCAAACAATAGCAGGCACGGGATGTCCATGATCAAGTCACCTGCCAACCTGTACCTTGTCGCGCAGTCTCGGTGATGGGCTGTCCAACACATAACAACATGCATGAAAAACAAAACCAGACTTATAGTCTCTGATCCCTTTAAAAAAAGCTCTCTACAGAGATATAACATCTTTGTGTGTAGTCCCACAACCTTGATTAAGGCCTCAATTTTTTTGAATGGCTTTTAATCTTAGTAGGTTTTGTAAAATATACTTTAAAAAATCAGTTGAGCAAAGCAGCACCTGTCATTCCATATTTCGTCTTCATCATACCTTCTACAGCACTTCATTATAAAATTGTGTCAACACTGCCTGCCAATTAAAATCTTTATCCCTCTTTACAAATCGCTTAGGTGTGAGAACCACACAAGTCTGACTTTAGTAGCTTGCACTGGGCTCACGATAATGCCAAGGACCATGACCTGTTTTGTAAACATGTCACACGGTAAGCCGTGTGAGCCCTCACCGCAAGATGAAAGAAACAGAAGCAATGAAGGCAGCCCCTGCTTCCACCTTTTCATCTCACGTTTCTGGGATTTTTACGAAAATTTGATCGCAGGTGACATATGGTCATTGATCTGCCTTAATTTTTTTTGTGACACCAATTTTCTTCAGGAATCCGCTTCGAGGAAATTGATATCTTAGGTGGTTAAGTGGTTCCATATATTTTTTCATGTATCACAGAGCCGCAAAGAAAAAAGCCGAGCAGAGTCGGTGTCACGGATTTGTTTTTCAAAGCGTTGAACTTGATATGACCCACAGTACAGCGTTTTGTTGCTGTTGTTCTCCGCCTCTCCACACACACCTTATCTTTGAGACGTCTGGCGAGCCAGCCACCTCTCTGTCATGTTCTTGATTCATTCGTGCAAAAGATAAACAAGACAAGAGCCCTATTTTCGTGCTCCTTCAAATACTAAAAGTGGTATAGATTGAGTCGCTGCTAGCGGTTTAATATAGTCACACCCTATAAACGCCTTTAGCATCTCAGAGTAAATTAAGTGGTTGGACACAGCACATTTTTCCGAATCCTAACACCAGGTTACCTGCAACCTCCCACACTGTACAGCACAACACAATATATTTTGGCAAATCCACAGCACAGCATTGATAACAACTAGCAAATATTAGGTTTCTAACTGAGACCTAAAAAACACCAATAAACAAGAAATATATCCATCTTGCAACAATACACTGCCGAACATTGTCCCTTGTGTCTGCACAGACCATGATCTTCTTACTCAAATGAGACAGACTGTCATTGTGTGATAAAGGCTGGCACAATCCTGTGTCATCCCACTTTGGTGAAAGGCATACTAGAGTGGACTGAAGCACTGTTCCATCCAGATAAAAATGTAATCCTTCTATACATTGCTAGTCAATAATTTGCCAGCCTCCTTACAATGGTGTTGTCGTTAGTGCTGAACACTTTTTTCAATTGCATACCTACTGGGGGCAGCTGTGAGTGTAGCAGGGAAGAGGGCTATCCACACGGATATGTTAAACTCAAGTTAGGGTGACCAGATTTTTAAAAACAAAAACCCGGACATTTCACAAATGTAAAAGTAGGACTACAATTTCACATCCACCGACGGACACAGGCAGGGCCGGACTGGCCATAGCGGGCACCGGACAATCCCCCGGTGCGCCGCACAGGTGGGGGCCGGTTTTGGGGCCCTGGGGGACGTTTTTGTTACAGGGCAGTTTTTGCAGCATAGCTGCAAAACTGGCCCTGTACCAAAATCAGCAGAAAACCGGCCCTCCTGGCAAAGAGCTCAGCAGCACCTCCAACCCCCCACCCTCTTCCCCCCCCCCCCAGAGGGGAGGGGGGTTGGGGGGGGGCGGCCGAGCACTTTGCCAGGGCCGGTTTCCAGTCCGGCCCTGGACACAGGATGACTGAAATGGCAGCTGTCATCAACAAATAAAACTGAGATTACAAGACACTAAGGGAATACATAAAATGCTAATTTTACTAAGAGTATCATCTGTGGTAATCAAATTGATTGATGAAAAGGCTGATAACCTCCGCTGGAGTACATAAAAGCTCGCCTTATTCTGTGTCCAGTGGACCCACTCTAAAAACCAAAACCTACATTTGCGGAGAGTTGCACTGGCGTTCTCATGGTGATGCACAATTTTGTGATGCACCCGCTGGCCGTTTTAAAGGTAAGTATTTCAATGTAGTGATTTGCATCTCAATGTACCACAAGAATGCCCATGCAAACATTTAGGTAATTATTTCTCTCCAGACTTGTGCTGCATTCAGTGAAATCTGCTAGATCAGATGAGGCAATAAAACAGAACTGTCCCAGCAAATATGAGATGCCTGTTCACATCCTATCTCAAGTTATCTATTTTTTTTTTCCTGTCCAATAGCAGCTCACCTCTCTTGTAGCTTTAGGATATACTGTTAGAAATTGGGTCTCTGGTTGACGTAGAAAAAAAAAATGCGAAAAGGAGGGAGAAGCACTCATGTGGGCGTATAAAACACAACAGTTCAGTACAGAAACAACTTTGCAGCCTAATTGTATGAAAAAAGAACAGAAGAGTCCAGACAGGCAATTGTGGCCATCACAAGTTATGTATGTTGTGAGAATTGTATTCTTTATTTTTTTGTTCCAACTTAAAAGCATGGACAAGGACACAACCAACACATTTTGTCCCATACCATAGGGACTTCTTCAGGGCTGTTAAAAACATACAACATACAATTTCAGCAATTACAAACTTTTTATAGACTCCATACAAATTAACAAACAAAGTATATACTTGAGACACACCATACATGCAATACACATACGGACCCAAAACACAAATTTCGCTCAAATAAAAACCATATAAACAAAAACATTTAGATACTTTTATTCCATTAAAAAACATGTAAGTCCATAACTGGGGAAATCCCCTGGCTAAAACATTACAGCGCTAGAGATCAAAATACTGTAATCCTATTGTTGGGTATCAATTGGAAATAGGATCACCTATTATCAAATATTGTGATGTCCACTAGCAAAACATTAGTTCATCAAAATGTTGTGGCTGGGAAAGTAACCATCATATCAAATTATGTTGTTTAACTAGACCAAATTTGTATAGGCAAATACATTTTTGAATTTTTATTGGGCCCAATGTTTCCTAACCCAATCAGAATGGCTAATTGAGTGCTCACACTCAGACCCACACAGCTCCAAGTAGTTGTTCCTAAATAAGGGACTTACCGCAATCAACGGAGGAATATACTCTGCAATTCACAGTTACCAACCTCCACACAAGTCCTCTCCATAGTAAAAAGAAACACTGTCCTTAAAAAGCAAATACATGGAATTGTAGAGTGATTTCACTTTCAAAGGACACCACACAGATACAAAGATACCCATGAACGCTCAAAAAGCCAAAGTAGTGTAATCATGCTTTGTATATGAACCAGTGAACAATGAAACACCAACAGTAATTCCCAAAGACATAAGTACCAATTAGGAACCACCATGCTCTGCAAAAAGTCATACTCTCCAAATACACCAAATATTCGGTGGCACTACGATACTGCGCATAGGATAGTAGAAGGCTAGCCATGCACCATACAAATGTTATGTGTAACAGTTTCGACAAAAGTTCTCCCAAAGGTAAAGTGCATGACACAAAAAAGGGCTTGCCATACAACACACACATATTATGTTTAAGAAATTCGAGACTCCCAAAGGTAGAGCAGTCCCTCTAATATGTCTCTAAAAAGAGTTTAGCAAAAGAAAAACAATCAAATGAGAAAAACAAATCACACTCAATTCGGATTATTTGGCAACATGTAGCATTTAACATGCAGTGTATTGTAAACCAAATTTAGTAAAATTTGGGAACAAAAGTCTAGCTAAAGACTGTTCAGACTAAAAACATTAGTGCACACTCTAATCTCGAGACCATGTAATAAATAAAGTTTGCTGTCCAATTGGTCAAAAAGGTGGTCAAACAAAACTATGATCTAAAAGAGTGCAGGAACTCAGTCCCAATTAAGGGTTCCTACACTATGTTAAATACTATATTTTTAAGTCATGGCAAGCAGGGGAGTTCAGGCAAATATAATATAACTAAGCAAAGGTCTATGCGTGTGTAAAAACAAATTGCTATTAGGAACTCACCCGTAAATAATCCTGCCTCAAATCACGGAGTGTCAGCATATCTCAGCGCCACAGCGAAACCCGTCTGTCTCTCTGGGCCGCCTTAAGTACCTTTCCCATCCCTTGTGTAATTCCTGACACCTGAGAGTTAAACCATGCCAGTCGATACATCACGGCTGATGGCCATCTAGTAACAGCTACACATAGGTCTAAAGCCTAACTTGACTAGGCACGATCATACTCAAACCATGCCCAAAAGGTTGATTTTACTAAGTGTTCATTAGTTAGTTGAAGTAATCAAAGGATGCTGGAACTGTAGGTTCTTTATGTTACTTTATTAAGATATTAAGTTATGATGATAACCCCATCAGGAGCAGCTGTCCTGCTGCTCAGCCCTCACTCAACTGACATTCATAGCACACCAACATTCTAATCATCCAACATTCCACTAATCATGCATACAAGCTGAGCAGCAGGGAAACACAAGTTACAACATATCTCCCTTCGTTATGGGTTCAATTGCACAAAGCAATAAACAAATACAACATTGACAATAAGTCAAGTACTGTTGGTCAATAAATTCAAGAAATTTTAGATAACACATATAAGATAAAACGAGCAATTTTTCAATAAACGATAGGTACTCACATACCTCATTGCACAACTAATGACACAATAAACAAACTGACTCAAGAAGACACATCCTATCTCCTTCCATACAAACCCACGCATACCACAGTTTGAATAAATATCTTATGTAACACATTATTTCCTGAAATAAGCAACAAAACCACATCCAACAACCATACGTTACAAACTATACCAGTTGGCCAGACCAGTACAATAAGCAACGTAACCCTATAATCCAAATATAACAGGAAATCACATGTACATCACATGTAAACAACAACAATGACGTGTGAGATACAAATTTCCCCATCGCAACCTTAACGTGCGAGGTAACATACAACCTAATCGCAACCTTAACGTGCGAGACAACAACATCCCCATCGCAACTCTAACGTGCGAGGTATCATAAAACCCAATCGCAACCCTGACGTGCGAGACAACAACATCCCTATCGCAACCTTAACGTGCGAGACATCAATATCCTCATCACAACCTTAACGTGCGATATATCATAAGACCCAATCGCAACCCTGACGTGTGAGACAACAACGCCCCCATCGTAACCTTAACGTGCGAGGTAACATACAACTCAATCGCAACTCTGACGTGCGAGGCAACAACATCCCCATCGCAACCTTAGCGTGCGAGGTAACATACAACTCAATCGCAACCCTGACGTGCGAGACAACAATATCCTCATCGCAACCTTAATGTGCGAGATATCATAAGACTCAATCGCAACCCTGACGTGTGTGACAACAACGTCCCCATCGCAACCTTAACGTGCGAGGTAACATACAACCCAATCGCAACTCTGACGTGCGAGACAACAATATCCTCATCGCAACCTTAACGTGCGAGATATTATAAAACCCAATCGCAACCTGACGTGCGAGACAACAACATCCTAATACTATACTAATTACCAAACTACATTAGAAGCGAGATACTAAACAGTAGTCATCTCATACGCAACACATACATATATAAGGTTCACCATTTATACATAAGTCTTAAGACCTTTGACATAAACTTGTACTTCTGATAATCTTCTTATGTTTTCTATTGCTTTTCCAGTTCTGGGACACTTTCCTTTTTTTTTTTAAGTCACTTCTGGGCTCGCGTGCCCACTACTGTACAGTTTCTTCTTTGCGCAGTTCCTGTGACTTGAGCCCATTTAACACTTCCAAATCGGTTCTTATCTGTTGATCAGGTCGTTTAAACATCGATTTCCATGAACACTGTCGCATTACTACGCTGTTGGTTTCCATTTCCCTCTTATCTTTTTCTTTTTTTATACTATAAATATCCTGGGTGCTAACATATTCATCAATCCAAAGAACTGCGAAGACTCAAGAAACGATGTAGGCTCTCTGCGCGCTTCTAATGAAGGTTAAAGTCAAGCATTACCTTCAAGTCTGCTGTAGATGTACAAAGGCCTTGTGAACTACTTCTCCTTCCGACGACTGCTTCGGTATTTCTTGACGCTTTTACTTGCGTTACTTAGCAACCATCATTGTTGCTTTAAATGACAAATGGCTGCCATCGCGTAGTGAAAACAACGTCAACACGTCAGCACGTGAGTCACCAGGAGCTCCGTCATCTAAACTACGCAGGATGACAATGGCAGCATTCCTTCAGGAAACAGAGTCTCGCGGTAAGCGTTAATGCTCATATTCAAATAACGCACTAAAGCTGATAATTGTATGTTGCGACTGTAGAACTTACACTCCAACTTTCTGCACAAAATTAAATAGCAACTAGAAAACGCCAAAGAGACGTTTCCTCACACTACGATGTCGGGTTTTTCTCTGCAGTACTTTGTCACATGAGGTTGAAAGGCATTCACTCTCAGTCTGAAGTCGCTACTCATTTTTTTTTATTAAAATGAGACAACTGTAGCTCGATTTCAAATATAAGTACTTCCTAGGCATTTTCTCTGCAGTACTTTGTCACATGAGGTTGAAAGGCATTCACTCTCAGTCTGAAGTCGCTACTCATTTTTTTCCATTAAAATGAAACAACTGTAGCTCGATTTCAAATATAAATACTTCCTAGGCAGTTTACATTTCCAAATTTTCCATCAGCTGACAAACGTTCATCACATTACACTGAGGCTCGATTTATGCCCCCGTACAACCCATCAGTTTCAAAATTACTGAAGACCACAGATGATTTTATGCTCTTGAATTACATTTGTCTGGCACACCTGCGTATCAGGGCGACCGATGGTAAGGTCACTGATGGGGTTCTTCCTTTTTGTGCCAGACAACGCTTAAAACATGCATACATCATCAGATAAAAGTCATTTACCTTGAAATTGGTCTATTTCCACGATGTTCTTTTACGGTCCAGTTACACTTTCTTCAACTTTTTATTTCTCTTCACCGCTTCGCTCTTTTGTTTGTTCTAGTCCAACAGTCCTTTCCCTTTTTGATACTTTTTCTTTTTAATTTGCACGCGTAGATTCTTCTTCAGATTGATCACCAAATGTCGCCAAATGAAGTAATCAAAGGATGCTGGAACTGTAGGTTCTTTATGTTACTTTATTAAGATATTAAGTTATGATGATAACCCCATCAGGAGCAGCTGTCCTGCTGCTCAGCCCTCACTCAACTGACATTCATAGCACACCAACATTCTAATCATCCAACATTCCACTAATCATGCATACAAGCTGAGCAGCAGGGAAACACAAGTTACAACATTAGTCTTAGCTCACGACGCTGAGCTCATCCCTCAGTTGAATATGGCCAGTCTCGAATTACAAACTCTCCAAGCCAAACACGGCAGCCGTATTGGAGCAGATTATTCTATCAAAGCAGGTTGCTGTGTTCAACTAAGGGCGGAAAAAAACAGATTCCGCTCTACACCGTTATTGATCTCCGTCTAGCTGTCAAATATTGTCATGATTGTGGTGGCCCCTCTTCCCGCCTAATCATACCATGGGCCACATTGGACATGTGGTGCACTTTCCTTCATTGTGCCAAACGGCCCTTTAGCAAGGTGTGCCCGGTGCAATGAAGGAAAGTGTGCCGCATTATGGGGAATGCACTGCCCCCAGGGCAGACACAAACTTGGGCTGCCCTGGGAGCAACGCATTCCCATGAAATATGGAGCAGCTGCTTTTCAGAAGCTCCATATTTTCACAGTGCAGGTGACAACAAGCCTTCACTTTTAAAGGGGAATACCCTAACCCTGGGCGGGCAACTTCGCTACGCCCACAAAGTGGGCGTAGTGTCGCCTACTTTGCCCTTTGCAAAGTAGGCGAAGTAGGCAACACTAGGCCCACTCCTTGGGCGTAGCGAAGTTGCCCGCCACCCGCCTCCCTCCCGCCCTCCCGAACATAGCTAAATTTAATTAAATGGGCCCATATAAATAAATAAAATACACTTACCTTGTCCGCGGCGTCCCGGGGCTCCCTCTGCTCGTTCACGGCGCCAACTTCTAACTAATTTGCATGCGCGGGCAGCCGCGCATGCGCATTGGTTAGAAGATGGCGCCGTGAACGAGCAGAGGGAGCCCCGGGACGCCGCGGACAAGGTAAGTGTATTTTATTTATTTATATGGGCCCATTTAATTAAATTTAGCTATGTAGGGGAGGGGGGCATGCAGCGTGTAGTGGGGCTATGCGAAGTGCGCAGGTGGGTGTTGTTTCTCACCCACTTTGCGTAGCTTCGCATCGCCCCACTACGCACACTACGCCCAGGCTTAGAATAACCCCATACAAATGAGGGAACGCCCCTTGAAGACAGCGCTGGCGCTTTATGTGTGCCAGCGCTATTGGTATTACAGAAGGGGCCGCACAAGAGTCTGTGGTGCCTTCGGTAATACCAAAGTGCCCAAGTGGCTCAAAGTGGGCGCAAAAGCCCATTGCGCCCTCTTTGGGCACTTTATGTAATAAGGCCCCATATGTCCTCATTCATACACACATCTCTGTTGCAGGTTCCTAAATGTGCCTTTCAGTAGGAACAAAAGTATTTGCCTAACACAAACTCATGAAAACAAACGAGGCGGCCATATTGGAAAAATTCTAGTAGTCACTGGACATAATCAAAGAAATAATTTAGCCATAGGGTCAACCATGCGCGCTTGAACAGTAACATAGAAAACATCTCCCTGCACATATTGAAACAGGTTTTAGTAGTCTCTGGACATAATCAAATACCTAATCTGGCTCAGATTCATCAATGCATGCTGGAACAATAGCTTACAGGACATCTCGCCACACTTCCATTTCATACAGAATGATGACAGCCTGTTAGAAACTATGAATTTTGTTAGCCAGATCTAGATGAACTCCCTTGTCTCCCAACGGTCCCCCATAAAACTGTATGATATCCACTCAAATGCACTCCATTTTCAATGGTAAACAAGTGCCTGGAAGAGTTGCATTGTTGCTGGTCCAAGAATATAATAATTAAATACAACCAAGTATGTGCTGTAAAAGCACTCTAAACCAGTGTATTCAAATGCAATTGTATTCCCAGAGTAATAGAATTCTTTCATCCCACTACTCAGAAAATATTTTTACAGTCATACTGATGTTCTGCATACAGCCAAAGCCCAAAAATGACATTCATACTGATGTCCTCATACAGTCGATGGTCTAAATGACATTACAGGAAATGGTGGCACTCATGTTCTTTTTTTAAGCCAAATTCTACTGTTCTAAGCCACAAAACCCATTAGGCCTCACATTGTCTCAGTGTACTTTCCCTGTTTCCACTGTGAACATCCGCTCTTACACTATCTACCCCATGAAATTTGAATAGACATTCAGTGTTTCTATGACAATCATGAGAGGACAAGCGATAGGCAGCATCTCTGTTGTGGCTGGCCCTCACATGTTCCGCTATCTTGAGCCTATGCTCCCTGGTTGTGCTACCTATATAGACTGTATCCCAGGCACACACAATGGCATAGACCACAAAAGTGGTCCGACAATTGATGAATGCATTGATCTTGTGAGCCTGACCCGTTTTGTAGATGAAAGTCATAGTTTTGTTGATGCCAAACTGCCACATCATACAGTTAGTGCAGATGTAAAACCCTTAGATTTTTGTGGTAACCAGTTTCCAGTACCTTCATTCTTCATTGGGGGCATATAGCTCAGGTTAACTATGTCCCTGATGGTACACCCTCTTCTGCAGGTTATCAAAGACTCACTCCTAACAGCATTTTCCAAACCAGGAACACCAGCTAGTGATCCCAAATGTTTGTTGAGTATTCGTAAGATCTGTTGGCTTGATGAATTATATGTGGTGATAAAAGCTAGGCAACCATAATTCTTATTCTGTATTGGCATTTTCTGAAGAAGATCCTCTCTCTTGAGGTGGGCTACTTTCCTCTGTGTGTTATTGAGGTGCATAATGTTATATCCCCCCTGTGACATCCTGTTTGCCATTTCTACAAAATTAGCAAAGGTTTGCACCCTGTCCAAATAGGGCCCACAATCTTAGTCAGGGTAAGTCAAATACACAACCTAAATTAACCTGTGCTCACACTCTGGTAGCTTGGCAAAGAACAGTCAGGCTTAACTTAAAAGGCAACGTGTAAAGTATTTGTCCAACACTTAAATCACAGCAACACAATAAACACATTTTAAAAAAGACTCAATGCTAGTTTAGAAAGATAGAGAATATTTATCTGAGTAAACCACGACCAAAATGATGAACATCAAATAAGTAGAACTTGAGATATTATTTTTTAAAGAATAAATCCAAAAACAGTGCTTAGAAGTAATTAGACTTGGCATCCTTGGTGTTGTTTCCCATGACTTTTTGCCTTCTGACCTCTAGTTTTGCTGTCTTAATTTTTGCTGGCTTCAGGATTTTAGGCACTTTACCACTGCTAATCAGTGCTATAGTGCATGTGCCCTGTACTATAAATATTGTAACATTGGCTTATCCACAATTGGCATATTTATTTTACTTATAATTCCATAGTAAAGGGCACTATATGTGCCCAGCACGTGTAAATTAAATGTTGCTAGGGTGTTCTGCAGCACTATTTATGCAATCCACACAGTAGCCCTTTAAGCATGGCTCAGGCTCCCCCTTCTAGAGACTGTGTGTGCTATTTTAAACTTCAATTTCAGCGTGGCAAGCTAACCTACTTGCCAGACCAAAAGCTTCCTTTTTATTATATGTAAGTCACCCCTAAGGTAGGTCTTAGGTAGCCCAAAGGGTAGGGTGCAGCACCTTTAAAAGATAGTACATGTACGCTTATGTTTTACATGTCCTGGTAGTGGAATACTCTTACATTCGTTTTTCACTTCTCAAGGCCTATCTCTCTCATAGGATAACATTGGGATTGCTTAAACACCTTTTAAATGTAATTTCCAGTTTGGAGCAGATGGAAATTTGGAGTTTGGTCTCTCTGGACTCACATTTTAAAATCACCACTCATGGTGAAGTCTGATTTTAAATTTGAAGGCTGAAAAGGCCACTCTTAGAGAGTTGGCATTTTCTTACTTTAATCATTCTGTGCCTCTGCTGTCACTGAATACACGTCAGGGTTGAGTGACAACTGAGATTTGTGCATCCTCGTTAGGCAGTCACACAAAGGGAGAATCAATGTGACATTTGCATCTTGATGGCCCATCACCAGGCTGATTTGCTTTCTTGAGGTAGACTGGGAGGGAGGAGCTGACACTTGCACTTGAATAGTGCTGTTTCTGTCTCCACACAAAGAGATGTAGTGTGTCTGGAGCCAGGGCAGAAAAAGGCAGGGACCTTGTGCTCTTCAAATGCCTCTTTAATGTCTCCCCTACATCACAGGCACATTTGAGTTTCAGTACTGGACCCCCTGACACCAACAAATCAAAACTCTACTGGAACCAATGACATTCTGCATGGAAGAAGAGCTACTATGCTGTAGGGTGGGCTGCCACTTTGCTACCTGTGTTGCTGTGTTGGCCTGCTGCCTACTGATTGCTGTGCTACAGGTGGGACTGCCACTTTTCAACTTACTCTGCTGTGTTGGCCTGCTGCCTGCTGTTTCTTGCCTGGGAGTGAGAGGGAATGGACCTGCGCTCTACATCCTTGCACCCAAGATTCTCCAAGGGCTTTCTGGCTTGGCTTCTGTTTTCTGAACTCTCAGGGACACCTACGACTTCTTTCAACTCTGCTGGTGCTTCTGGACTCAGTCATCTGTGATTCCCATCCCTTGCATGTGGTGCCCCCTCTAGTTCTGGGTCTCAGAAGTGGGTTCTACAGCTGTTTTTTCTGCAAATCCCGATCCATCGACCCAACTGCATGATAAAAACCAACGCATCGCTCCCTGACGCCGGTGGTCCAGACTGCCAGGCTTTACAATGACGCGCTTGCATTTTCTTTTTACACTGTCTGCGAGGCTCAATGATGACGCAGTGCAGAATCTTCAGCCCCAACTGCGTGGCTTGTCTTCGACGCAGTGACTTAACTGCGGACAACCTTCTGATGCATCATGTGCTTGATGTCGATGCTTTTCTCCGAACAAGGTACTTTTTCAGTGGGCCCTGCATGGGTTCTATAGCTGGCCTGCCCTCCATCACGGTCAGCTGAATTTTGGATTTGCACCGGTCCCTCACAACCTCAAGTAAGGACACCTGTGGCCTTCCTGCTGTGCTGCCGTGCATCTAAAGAAAAGGGCAGGAATGAGCTGTATATATATGATATGGTGCATGCCTGTCCTTTTCCCCTGTGCTGGCACACAATGGGCTGCCATGCGCCAATGCAGGCACTCCTGCACAATGGTGCAAGGGTATCTGAGTTGTAGGGGTGATTATTTTGTGCAGGAAAACAATCAAAGGGACACCTTCCTGCACAAAAACAACCACAAGAGGAGTTTCCTCTTTCTATATGCAATGCAGAAAGGCATTCCTCCTCGTTGTGCCTCCTGTGCGTCTCCCCTGGGGAGGCCTAAGAACCAGACACATTTCCAGGTTCACAAAACTTTGTAAATATGGGAATGTGTCAGGTTGCATGGAAATTGTATGGGAACACCTACAGCAATATCCATAGAATGCCCCTTTCATGCAGAGTAATGCGTGAAAGGGGTCCATATTTATCAGGTCATGAAAAGCCATGCAGGGTGGCTTTACATGGCATTGTAAGTATGGGCAGGCACACTGTGCCACCAGTGCGTCAATAAAAGTGACGCACCAGTGACACAATAAGCTTGTAAATGAACACCTTCCTCTAAAACGGGTGTACTCCAATCACTGAATGACATACATTTTGGCAATCACATCCAGTCAGTGCATTGTCAAGTATTGTACATCTCCCCTAGGAATAAATAACAACCTGATATCAGAGATATTAAGGCAGCAATTTTAAATTGCAGACCCTAAAGTTATATTGCAGCTGAAAACGTACTACTTCTTGGGAAGAGTAATTTAGTGAAAGTGATATTGAAGGGCCATTGTCATCCCTTGAGATAAAGGGGTTGAGAAGCGAATAATAAATGTGACCAAATAATAGGGCAGTGTTGCAAAGTGATTGAACATGGTGGTTGGACACCTACTCACCAAACTGTAGTTTTAAATGGAATCGGGGTCAACTCTTACCCACAATTGTCTCCAAAGGTAAAGAATATATATTGTAACTACATACCAAAAAATTAGATGAATGTCCAACTTCCCAAGGAGAAAAGGTGGATGTGGAGATGCTTACCCGAGCCTGCCCTCCATCATGGTCTGCCTGAACTTTGGATTTGCACTCGTCCCTCGCTACCTAAAGTTAGGACACCTGTGGTCTTCCTACTGTGCTGCCGTGTGTCAAAAGAAAAGAGGAGGAATGCGCTGTATCTATATGATACGGCGCGTGCCTGTCCTTTTACCCTGCGTTGGTGCATAATGTGCTGTCTTGCTCCAACGCAGGCTCCCTTGTGCAATGGTGAAAGGGTATATGTGTTGTAGGGGTGTTTGTTTTTGTGCAGGACCACAATCAAAGGGACAACTTCCTGCACAAAAACAATTGCAAGAGGCATTCTCCTCTTTTAATATGTGAGGTAGAAAGGTCTCCTCTAGGCTCACTCCTCGTTGTGCCTCTCTCGCACCTCTCTCGCACCTCCCCCAGGGAGGCATAGGAATCAGACGCATTTACAGGTTCACAAAAGTTTGTAAATCTGGGAATGCGTCAGGTTCCACAGAAATAGCATGGGAACACCACAGCAACAGCCATAGAGTGCCCCTTTCATGAAAGGGGGCCATATTTACAAGGCCTTGAAAAGCCATGCAGGGTGGCTTTAAGTGGCCTTGTAAATATGGGAAGGCACACTGCGCCGCCGTTGCGTCAATAAAAGTGACGCATCGGTGGCACAATGAGCTTGTAAATGAGCCCCCTCTATCTAAAACTGGTGTACTCCAATCACTGAATGACATAAATTATAGCAATCACATCCACTCACAGCATGGCCAAGTATTGCACATATCACCTAAGAACGAAAGACAACCTGATATCAGCGATATTGAGGCGGCAGTTTTAATTTGCAGAACCTAAAGGTATATTGCAGCAGAAAACTTACTACTTCTCAAGAACAGTAATTTAGTGAAAGTGATATTGAAGGGCCGTTGTCATCCCCTGAGATAAAGGGTTTGAGGAGCGAACAATAAATGTGACCGGAAAATAGGGCAGTGTGGCAAAGTGGTTGAACATGGTGGCTGGACACCAACTCACCAAACTAGCTTTGAATGGAATCGAGGTCAACTCTTCCCCACAAACCTCTGCAAATGTAAAGAATATATATTGTAACTACATACTACATCAGACACCCCCCGACCCTGCACACGTTCAGGTAGGACCTCAAGACCTAGCTCTTCGACTGATCCCGGAGCCGCCCCCACTGCCCCCCCTCCCCCCCAGCGCCTTCAGACCCTCACAGGTGAGCAGCGTGCTATATAAACTCCTGATTGATTGATTGATTGATACTCAAAATGTAGATGAATATCCAACTTCCCAAGGAGTAATGATGGATGTGGAGATGCTTACCCTGTACTCGCAATCCTCGAAAAAACTGTGTGGATCTACAGCGCAGGCCAGAGTATGACTGCCTATTGAATGAAGGCAGGGGTCTTGCATGGGCTTGCACAAGGTGATAATTTGTCTCATTCCTGTTCCTTCCGTTGTCAGTTAGTGCAGGCGAATCATGCCTGAAAACCTATTTAACTTGTACTGACTATTGGAAAATCAGTATATTTAAACAAAGACAATCTCAAGGAGTGTCTGCATATAATTTCAGACTACTATGTTACATACAGGATGATTTGTTTAACATAATAAAATAAGAAATACTAAGTGAGCGTGGTGATGGGCACGTGGTGGTGCGTAAAAACATCTAAGTCAGTGCTCCAATATTTGTCAATACATGTGAGTGTTGTCCGAAACCTGGATATCTGTTCAAAGAAGTGAAGACAGGGGATTTTGTTTAAAAGGTCAATGTAGAACAGTGTCTGCAATAAATATGAAATTACTAGATGGACATGGTCTTGTAGGAAAAATCAGCACAATCCTCTAGGCTCACTCGAGGGTCTGCAATGGTGATGTCAGGAGTCTAATTAAACTGGGGCTTCTACTTGATGAATTGCCATCTCCTACAGATGCAAATAATGGGAAGA
Organism: Lissotriton helveticus; assembly: GCF_964261635.1. Lineage (NCBI taxonomy): Eukaryota > Metazoa > Chordata > Amphibia > Caudata > Salamandridae > Lissotriton > Lissotriton helveticus. The sequence goes on from NC_136069.1 coordinate 528,461,677, forward strand.
ACTGTGTGAAAGAAATTTGATGAATGTCATATATCTAGTTTCACTGTCTTGTATTTATTAGGTGAGAATAATATGCAAGATATATAATATTGAGGCAGGAAGAACAAAGTAAGAGCAGTTTAGCCACTCGACGAGTGGGCCCCTTTGTTCCTCATTTCTTCATTCTCATCTAATCATACCATATTTACCGAGTCCAGCAAAGGCATCCACGTGCATGCCCTCAAGTCAAGAACTATCCCAATGTCTCTGCCATGCAGACTCTGCAGTACTCGCTCTAAGACCAACCACTGCATGGTTGGATTTTGTTGAAATTACCCAGCAATGGTGCTCTTGGCATTGCGCCTCTGATGCCACTCAGTGATGGAAAATCCTGTGTTGCACCTTCTGATTTGTTTGTCCTTCGTATGGTAAGTTACAAGGACACATCCGAACATGAATTACATATGCAAGTACAATAGTGTGGTGCAATAACTCATATTTCTTTTCTCTATACTCAAAGTAGTTAGGAATTCCATGCATTTTTATAAGCTTTGCAACTCCCGCACTTGAAGTGCCCTCGTAATGATGAGAGATTCAATTGTTTATAAATCAAGATCTGTTCAGAATGTAAACAGGAAGAAAGGATCTGACAACATCATCCCTGAAAATACTATTTTTTCCAGCTATCTGACTTTAATTCATCCTTTACGAAATTCCACTACCTATTAATTACCTTTTTTAACAAATTGCTCTCAGTACAGAATGCAGTGAATCACACCCAATGATTGTTATCCTTCATGTGTGTTTAGGGTAGGAGCACAATATTGCTAGGAAAAACACTGGCTCTCTTTCTTGATTTTTTCAGTAGCCTCTTAGGGTCACCTCTTTCTAATAATCCGTCAATAAGAATATCTGATTCATCGTATATCTCAGCTATTGCTCAAATACCCATCAGAAAACGTTATTCTTGCAGGAGAGTGCAACCCAGTGATGCACCCTTTTATTGATAGGAACTCTAAATCCCCCTTTATCCCAAACACACCACACAAGGTTTTCACACAAACTATTCAACACAGAAATGTATTGGACTCATGGCGTCTCTGCAACCTATCCACAAGAGAATACTCTTTTTTTTCCTCTCCACATCAAACACAATCTTGAATTGATCATATTATTATTTCACGCAACATCTCCCAATCCTTACGTTCTGCTGAAATAGGCCCTATACTTATCTCGGATCATGCACCTGTCTCAATTCAATTAGGCTTTTTTAATCAATCCACATTACCAACAAAATTGCGTTTTAATAACTCCTTACTCCTTGGCACTAACTTCAATTAATCTTTTACCTCTTTCGCTCAAGAGTTTTTTCAAATTAATTTAACAAATGATGTCTCCTTTCATACAGTGTGGGACACCTTTAAAGCCACCGCTCAAGATTTCTTCATTAGATTTGTGACAAATAAACGTAAAGCTTCCCGCATTTTACATATTACACTTCTTGCTAAGATTAAAAAACTTGAGCACTCTTTCCACACCTCAAAGTCGAAGGATTCCCTTAAAGATCTCATCAATTCAAAAATCGCTTTTAATGAATCCACTACCGGACAGGCTTCCCTATACTTACTGAAATCCTCAGCGAAGTATTATGGTGGCCAAAACAAATCGGGCAAACTTCTGGCCAATTACCTAAAGATCTAACAACAGAAACTTCATATTAATTCCGTCATAGATGATACCTAAGTATTGAAATTCAAAGACACAGAAATACTCCAAGAATTTGTACATTTCTAGCAATCCCTTTACACACCAGATTTTTCTCCACGCTTCAAAAACATATTAATCCCCAATTAGACTTAGCCTCTTTGGAAGCTGAACTTACACATACAAAATTATTAAATGCTTTAAAAACTCTTAAAAAAGACAAGGCCCCAGGCCAAGATGGCTTCACAGTAGAGTTTTATTTACATTTCATTCATCTATTACTCCCACACTTGCACACTCTTCTTTCTTCCTTTATTGCTTCTCATACTTCCACTGGTTCTTTTTCTGAAGCCTTGATCCGTCTTATACCAAAGACTGATAAGGATTTACGTTACTGTAAGAATGATAGACCTATATCCTTAGTAAACGTAGATTGTAAAATTTTCTCGAAAGCCCTAGCCTTAACATTAGAACCACATCTTCCAATGCTGCTTGGAAAGGAACAATCGTGTTTTGTCAGGGGTCGCAACATTACTGACAATACACGCTTATTCTTTGAAATTGTATCCAAATCATCACACTATCCAGACTCTTTGGCGGCAATTGCGTTAGATGCAGAAAAGGCCTTTGATAGGGTATACTGGCCTTTTATCTTCCATGCTCTCAATTGGTTTGGTTTTGGACAGAACATTATTTCTTTAATATCCCTACTTTAATCCGAGCCCAAGGCCGCCAACGGCCTCATCTCCCCCTACTTCAATCTTAAACGAGGAGTACGCCAGGGTTGCCCCCTGTCCCCTTTTCTTTTCAATTTGGCCTTAGACCCCTTGTTCTCAAGAATACGCCAGAATAACTTAATCACAGGTTTTGTCCCAGACCCCCAACAAATTAAGCTGGCAGCTTACGCTGACGACATTTTAGTTTTTCTCTCCCAACCACAATCTTCACTTACTGCTTTCATGGGAGAGGTGGAGGCCTATGCCTTGGTTTCGGGCTATAAATTGAATGGAGGAAAATGTGAGATATTACCCGTAACTAAATACACCTTTAAGGATGGTTTTAAGATCTCCAACTTTACTTGGAACCCTAAACGTATAAAATATCTTGGCATTTGGTTCTCTCCCTCGATAACAACATCTATCTCTTTGAACATAGACAAATGTTCTGCCAAACTCAAAACACTGGTCGCAAGATGGCATCCCCTTCATCTTTCCTGGTGGGGACATCTAGACACAATCAAAATGATGTTAACTCCGATAGTTTTGTATACCCTTTCTAGCATTCCACTTTCCATCCCATCTAAATTCTTTCAAAAGATTAACTCTATTTTGACTTCATTTCTATGAAAAAAATCAAGAATGGCGTTACAGAAATTAACAAGACCAAAATCTGAAGGCGGTGTCAATTTCCCTAATCTTTCTAATGATCACAAAGCCTGTCAGCTACAACAACTGTCAAACTGGATTGCTGATCATTCTCAGGATAAACCTCTTTGGGTGGATCTTGAAACCTCATTTCTAGCTCCCTTTTCATTTCAGGAATATCTCTCCTTTACTCGCAAACCACAAAAGTTCTCTACCCCCGTTATCAAGCATTCATGTTGACTACTGTCCACTGCACCCCACTTAGTGTTACATAATTTAGACACTTTTCTTAACTCCACAATTTGGCACAATAAACAAATCCTTCTCAATAAGAAACCTATATATTGGAAGGTTTGAAGAAACAAAGGTCTACTCTAGGTTCATCAATTTTTTGATCAGGGCACGCCCATTCAATTTACTCAATTACAAAATCTTTATCATTTGCCTTCTTCCTTTAAACCTAAATTTTTGACCTTGCAGAATGCAATACTTGATACTTATGCTCAACTCAAACATGCACCTCCCTCACCCTCCCATCCCCTCTTCCCATGGCATAACCTTTTGTACATAAACCCCAAAGCGTCCACCGTTTATTCCCTTTTAATGTTACCTCCTGTGATCCGGGACAAAACCAAAGTGGAACTCTCGTGGGAAGCCGATTTGGGAATGAATTGGCCTATCTGTTTTTGGAACAGAATTTGGACGAAGCTTAGGAAATCATCCAGCACAACACAAACACTCTTCTTCATTTATAATAGATTGTTTCTTACCCCCACGCACCTACATAAAATACATAACACAAATCTCAACACTTGCTGGACATGTTCCCAGGTCGACGCCGAGCTCAATCATATGCTGTTCACATGTTCACATGTCCACATGTTCTTATATTTTGGAAACAGGTCAACACTATATTTCAGACCACAATTCCCCTCTCCCCACAAACATTTTTCTAGATAGTTTAACACTGGATTGGAAAACGAGTCAATCCCAGCTACCACTTATTGATTTGTTAATAGCTGTAGCCTTTCAGCAAATATCAAAAAACTAGAAGGACTCCTCTAAATTGTCCCATTTAGCTTGGTGGTAAGGTGTATGTCATAATCATCGTCTTGATACAGCACTCATTCATCCTATATCTCTTGCTACTAAACGTTCTCACCTATGGGGGCCCACTCACACAATTTCTAGACGTACCGTGAAGAACACTTCTTTACCTGCTCCCTCACAACAATGAGTTATCAAGCCTCCTTGACATCCTACTGTTTTCTACAATTATGCTTGATTTATCACTTTCTGTAATAGTTTTTTAAATTGTGTATTTCGGACATATAACTGCATATACGAAGCATTGTTTTTATGATCATATATATATTTTTTTCAATAAACCTTTTCTTGAACTTAAAGAATGTCTGATTCATGAAAATACTCGAATTTTAAAGCACAATTACTCCTAATCCTTATACACTGATCATAGGGGAGATTTTCCAATCGGTTACATGGGTTGTGGCTTTAGTACCATAAAAGTGTGTTATGTTCCGTTGGTTACATTCTGTAGGTTTCAAGTATATTTTGGTGTGTAGTTTATTGCCACAGTGCTTTATAGTTGCATACAAAAAGTTTAAATGATTGTCATTACTAGTCATAGTGAATTGCATGCCATTAGATCTTCGGAAACTGAGAGTTTCCAAATCTCCTGTCTAGATAATGAGAACCGCGTTCATATAGGATGTATGACATTACAATGCATGCTTTTACCACGCATGCCTTTACAACGCGGTTTTTACAACGCATGCCTTTACAATGCATAGCGCTTTGGGGTGCTGGATAGTGAATAGTTTAATTTACTATTCCAACTCCAGTCCCCGTGGACACTAGGGAAGGTGTTGGATAGTAAATGAAATCTATTCCCTATCCTAGAGCGCCCCCCAGTGCAATGCGTTGTAATGGTTTGCGTTGTAAAAGTTGCGTCGTAAAGGCACTGCGTGGTAAAAGTTGCGTTGTAAGGGATGTTTCCCGTTCATATATCTACTCCATATTATGATGCTGCTAAGATAGTGATTGAAAGTGTGTCATATGTCGAGATGTGGTCCATACATAGTTTGGCAACATTTGGAGCAAGGACAGCCCCCATCACTACCCCTTTGGTCTGGTAGTAGTGCGTGTTTTGAAAAATGAAAACATTTTATCGCAAGACTACCTAAAGTTAGGATATGATAAATGGACACCTTTATTGGATGTTCACTTTGCTCTAGAACATATTGAATAAAAGTCAGTGCATTATCCTCTGGGAGATTGGCATATAAAGACTGATTGTGCAATGCCACCAGTAACTGTTTGGCCTGAAAGGAAGATCTTCAATGACCTAATAATGTCCATTGTGTCCCTTAGGTAAGATTTTATCTTGTGTATGAAAGGATTGATAAAGAAATCAATATGTTTAAACAGAGGTTCCAAAATAAAACCACATCTCATCACAGTAGGATGACCTGGAGGATCTCTCATCCATTTGTGAATTTTTGGTAAGGTGTATATGGTGAGCATATGAGATACCCTATCTTCAGCCCTTCATCCGTAATGGCTAAGATTGCCTAGATTATTTCATGTGTAAGGTCAGTTGGGAGTTTCTTGTAATGCTCAGGTACAGAAACTTGTCATAGTATCTCTTTTATGTTATATGAGCTATGGCCTACAACTAACGCACCACCCTTGTCTGTTGGTTTGATAACTATTTTTTATTGTACTTCAAGACAGTCAGAGGTAGATGTTCATCTTTTGTCATGTTGTGTTTGATATAGCGACTGGTCCAAAGTACTGACTTTGCAAGTCTGCCTCAAATATTTTGTTGAAAAAAACCTTCATGAAGGAAATTTAAATAGACCTGGATTCAGACCACCTTCTACTTTCACACCTCCCACACATGCGTTGTCTCCCAAAATGCAGTATGGTTGGAAGTTGGAGAAAAAAATGCTATAAATAATGTAGCCAGCACCGGTCGATTCATAGTGCTTTTTTATTGTGGTGGGGGGGTGTGTTGAAATGAAATGAAATGAAAAGGGTACTTATAAAGCACATGGCTACCCGGAGGCATCCCAGTGCTGTGGCGGTGACCAGAGAGGGAGCCCACCTCTACGGGAAAAGCCAGGTCTTTAGGTGTTTTCGGTATGTGAGGTGGTTGGGTTCTTTGTGGAGGCTCAGAGGGAGAGCGTTCCAGAGTTTTTGCAGGTTTGTAGGAGAAGAGCCACTTCTAGTTTTCTTAATCGTGGGTATCACTGCTAGATGAAGCTCATCTGAGCCTAGTCTTCTGTTGGCTCTGTAGGGGTGGATCAGATTTTTAATGATAGGTGGTCCGGTTCCTCTCAGAGACTTATGAGCTACACACAAGGCCTTGAAATGGATCCTTTCCTGTACCGGGAGCCAATGGAGGGCATGCAAGGAAGGTCTTGCTGAGTAGCGATTGGGGTTCCCCGTAAGCAGCCTTGCGGCCAAGTTCTGCACGATCTGTAGTTTCATGACTGCTGAGCTGGGGGCACCTAAGTTGAGGGCGTTCCAGAAGTCTATTCGGAACAGAATCAGGCCTTGGACAAGCAATTTTTTGGCTCGGCTAGGTAAAAGGGGGAGCACCTTGCGAATCATTTTTTACAGCCCACAGCATGATGCTGTAGTCTTCGTAGCTTGGGTTTTAAATGAAAGTTCTTGGTCTAACCAGACGCCAAGACTTTTGATCTCTGATTTTGGTGATTGTGCTGGGCCCGTACATGATGGCCACATACTGTTAGATTTAACATTTTATGTGGTTACCTAGCAACAACAGTTCAGTTTTTCCGCCGGTGAGCTTTAGATGAGAAGAACTACTCCATTTTGCCACTTCTTCAAGGCAGGAACAGAGATTGGTGGGCGTTTTGTTGCTCCGGTTGAGTGCGACGACAAGCTGAGTGTCATCGGCGTATGTCACTGTGTGGGTCTCAAAGAGGGAAGTGATATCCGCCAGTGGGGACATATAAATATTAAAGAGAGTTGGGCTCAGGGAGGAGCCCTGTGGGACTCCATACTGGAGGGGACCGGGTTTGGAGCAGGCATTGCCTTCAAAGACATGGCAATGTCTGTCTCTTAGAAAAAATTGGAGCCAAAATAAGGTGGTCACGGATACACCAATGTTCCTGGGATGGTGCATAAAAATGTGAAAGTTCACCATGTCAAAGGCTGCGCTCAGGTCGAGAAGAATTAAGGCAGCAGAGCCTCCTGCCTTTAGAATCTTCCTTGATTCTTCCACAACTGAAAAACCGTTTGTGAAAGGTGGAGCAGGTTGTAGAACTCCAGGAAAGTGGAGAGTCGATGATTAACATGTTTCTCAGCAATTTTGCTGATGCCTGGGAGCAACAAAAGGGCGGTAGTTGCCCAAGTCCGGAGGATCCAGGTGTGTTTTTTTTTTAGCAGAGCTTTTATCATTGCCTTTTTCCACTCCAGAGGCACTACTCCTGACGCGAGGGAGGCATTATCAGACCCATGAAAACAGGGGCAATTGTGGGTTACGCCCGTTTTAATATGTTGGGTGGCGCGGCGTCAAGTGGTGATCATGATTTGACTGAGGAGAGAATGGATGAAAAGGACTCATTGGTCAGCGGGGCATATGATTCCAGGAGATGTTCATTTTGACCCTGGCTAAGGTCTGCGGGGGGTGTGGTAGTATCACTATGGACTTGTGGGAGTTGCTTGAGGATATTCTGTACTTTAGAGGAAAAATATTCCACTAGCTCATTACATCGGTTTCCCGAAGGGTTGTGTGCTGCCTGGGGGTTGGGGACTTTAAGTAACTTTTTGGCTATGAGGAAAGTTTCTCGCGAGGAATTCCCAGCGGAGGTAATCTTTTCTTCATAGGAAGCAGCCAGGGGTTTTCTTTATTTCTGACTTGTACAGGCAGATGGGTGTCCTATATTCCTGTTTTTTGCTGAGTGAGAAATCTTTTCTCCAGTTCCTTTCAAGCTTTTTTCATTGCTGTTTTTGGATGCGTAATGTGGGGGAGAACTAAGCGGCCTTATTAGGTCCCGATTTCTTATGGAGTATGGTGTTCAGGGATCCCTCGATCAAGTCAATAACACTTTTATTAGCAGTCGCAGGATTGGGATCAAGGAGTGGTTTAGTCTTTTTAAGCTCCTGAGTCCACCGCTCCAAGAGGAGTTGGGGCCACGGACAAATGAGCTGCGTGTGAAGTGGGTAGTTAATGCCGTGGGGGGGAGCCAAGTAAAAGGAATAAGGAAGTGGTCTGACCAGGGTATAGGGAGGGGGGTTTTCCCTTTAAGTGTCTCCAAGTTCAAGAAGATAGGGTCCAGAAAATGCCCTTTCTCTGTCACTGCTAAGGGGTCATCGAAGTGCATGTTGAGGTCTCCGAGAAGAGTAAAATTAGCTGAAGTGCGGGCGCGATTTATGGCTGTTTCCCGCGAGGAGTTGCAGAAGAGTCCTATCGTCCCTGGAGGACGGTAAATCAGAATGCCGGAAAGGGACAAAGAGGGAGTCAGTTCAATTGATAAGTGAATGTTCTCACAGTCTGATACGGGGCTGCCTAGTACGCGATAAGTCATGTAATGTTCATATATAATGGCAATTCCACCCCCAAGTCCAGTGGTTCTGTCTTTGCTCTGTAAAAGATACCCAGGAAGGAGAGGTTGTACGATATCTGGCTCAGAGTTAGACGTGAGCCAGGTTTCAGTCAGAAACAGAACTTCCGGGCCTGTGTGTTCTGGCAGTGTTAGGATTTCAGTCTTATGTTTAGGTAGGGACTGACAGTTTAATAGTAGAAATTTATGGGAATTCCTGTCGGGGGCAGCGGGGGGGGGTTGGTTGGGGGCAGAGAATGAAAGGACAGTGATGGCATCTCACCTGGCACTGCTCAGGGTGAATGGTATGGATACAATTTGGCCCTACTGGTATGTTTAGTTGTTTAAGCTGCAGACTGGAGTAGTGATGGCCATCGGGGGGAGAAAGGGCCCTGGCCCCTGGACCCGGTCTGGCACAGACGGGCATGGACTGGCTTGCCTTTGGCGCGTCTTTGGCTCGCCAGCGGCCACGGCTTGCAGCGCTTTTATGGTTGTCAGCAGCTTTTAAGGTCGTCAGCAGCTTTTAAGGGCGTCGGGTCCAGCGACTAGACTGCTGACCGGCGCTTGTTCCTGCGTGAGCCTCTTCCTGGTGTAGCCAATTCCCCGGTCTACCCTCCACCTGAGCAATAACACAGCTCCCCAAGTGCACAATTATTTAAAAAAGGATAGCAGCAATGTTATTTAAGTTTTTAGCAGCACATTTTTTAAAATAAAGACAGCAGCAAAATATTTATAAAAATGTTGGCACAATTAAAACTGTGAAGCGCTCCCGCTCTGATTACCGCTGCACAGTCGCGTCATGCGGCGCTTTTAAGGTCGTTAGCAGGGCTTCGGGTCCAGCAACTAGACCGTTGACACGGCGCTTGTTCCTGCGTGAGCCTCTTCCTCGTGTAGCCAATTCCCCTGTGTACCCTCCACCCAAGCTATAACACAGCTCCCCAAGTGCACAACTATTTAAAAAAGGATAGCAGCAATGTTGCACGCTCTCCATCCCTCTCATCCGCCTCCAACCCCATCCTCCCACAAGCAATTTGAAAAAAGATGTATGATGCGGTCATCTCTGGCAGCAATGCTGTGCAACTTGGTTAAAAACATTGCAAAGTCATTAGCTCACACAGACAAGACGTATTGACTTTTCCAATGCATTTTTTCTTCTCATCCACCCACTTGATGATGTTTGTATTCAAGCCAAATTAAACAAATAAAAGTAACTGCCAGATACACTAAATAAATCAATAGGGACTACCATTCCCTTAACTCCCAGCATTCATTGATTGGAACACAGATGCAATTTTGTCACAATCCCACCATTTGATCAGGTGGGAAAGCTGGGAATGGCTCATGCCCCACACTACAACTTGAGTACTGTGTAGAAATACTTGTCTCTCCCTTCAACACGGAGATTTAATGTTTGACGCTCCTATGCTTTTTTTCTTTGAAAGAACATACATCTTAAGTTCAGTCATGTTCATAGTCTGAAGAATGAATACATGTTTTTACAGAAGATCCAGAAGTGAAAACTTTTGAACACAGAATACAGGGACAATTAAAGGGTCCACACCTTTTTATGCACAACAATGAATTAACACAGAAACACAAGAATGCCAAAATAAGCTATAATAAATTGGATTATTAGTTGAAAGGGGTGAGGGTCCCTCTCAAGACATTTTAGTCAAAATAGAACCTAAACGCACAAAGCACAAATTGTGGATAATCCCGGGCCTTTTTGCAAGGTCTCCCCTGGATTTCTTTCTTCTGTTGCTGACTCCATTTATGTTGCCATTTGGATTCTATTGTCTTGATAATGATTTTAAGGAAAATGATGAGTTTTCTTAAAATAACCCTCACCCACCAAAGTGGCCCATGTTGTCCTGCTTCATCATCAGGTTCTTCCCGCCCCGCTGCAGGACGACGCTTGCTAATACCGATGAAGACGTCGAAGCACTTTGTAGGGGGTTGACTATGGAGGGGTGGCAGTGGTGCGGTCAAAGTGGAGTCTAAATGTTATTAAATCCTATAGCTGGTAATATTAAAAAGGGGAGAATGGGGACTTGCAATATGATGGGTGTTTACCTCCTGGTCTACATGTTTCAAGCCTATCCCCTACGGCTATTTGTCAGGACCAAAGTAAATGATCCCAAGTACCACTCCTGAAAAAAACAAAATTGGTCTTTATATATCATTACAAAGTGAAAAAATACTGGAAATAAATTCTGTTATCAATCAAACACAATACCTAATAGGTGTGTTCTTTGGATTCAGATCTGCCAAAATAGCATATTATTGGATAATTAACAAAATAATCCATTTCAATTTACAAACACATCACCAAATTAGTGGAAAGAAATTGTATATTTTTCACTTGTCATTGGGCCCTCGAAGTAGACCCGCAGCGGCCAGGACCGGCAGCCCCGGACGAGCGAAACCGCCGGCCCGAGTTCGCCTCACCCTGTGGCGGAGTCCTGGATCAAGGCCCATGTCACTGACATCAGAGAGGAGAGTGGATCACCATCTGGGGTGGGGTGCGGGCCCAGAGGGACACACTCTTGGCCTCTCGCTTTTGTCAGCTGCGCGAGTCTGTTGATTTGTCCCTGATCCTTGCTCGTGCTGACCCAAGGAGGGGCAGTACTGGGGCCAGAGTGGGAAGCAGTACCTTTATGTCATCATTGATCCATAGCGGGGAACTGTTAACGGAGCACCTAAACTGTCATATAACACATAGCATTATTGCTGCTAACAAACTATCAAACTGTCGTATGACGCCTGACCACATTTGTGCCTGACGAACTACATGCCTGGTGTGCTACGCACTGCGTTATTTTTCTCTTATAGATTACCTTATTATAACGTGGTGCATTGCATTATTTCATTATTGCACAGTATCTGATAATAATGAGGCGCAGTGCATTATTTCTTCATTGCACAGTACAGGATTGTAGATTGACGCATTGTTTTGTTTCTTCCTGGTACAGGGCATGCTCGTAGTGATACGCAATTGCAATTTAAATCACTGTGGCACTACGTATGGCATTGTTTCTCTGTTGCCCAGTACCACAGAATATTGTTACGCATTGCAGTATTTTTTTTCTTTTGCAACGTGTGTGAATCTAGCAATACGACTGGCCTAACCTTTTGGAAACGGTTAGAAGTGAACTTAACTGTTGGTTAGAAGTGGAGGTTGGAAATAAGAAGCTACCAACCCACTGGAGAGAATAATACCCATTCTTGTATGTTGATTTTGTATAGTGTGGCCATATCGTATAACTTCTTATATAAAGTTTATACTCATTTTATAAAAACTTGTGTGGAGTCTATTTGTGGTGATAACATTGGGTTACTGTGACCGGCCTTCATTTCATCTTGCTTGACACGATACATCCCCCGCAGAGCTCTCCGGTCTACCTCCCTCAATTACCTTGAGGTCCCTAAATATAGACGGAAAAAGCATGGAGGACTGAGTTTCTCTTACTTGGCCTCTTCTACTTGGAATACTCTCCCACTAACTCTTCGTCTCTGCCCCACCTATGCTTGTTTCCGTACACTGCTAAAAACTCACCTATTTCAGTCAGCATTTGAGTAACCTTGCCCCCTGGTCACCGTTTTATTTGTCAAAGAGCGCCATGAAACCGTTGGTGGACGTGCGCGGTATAAATATTTTTAACGTAACGTAACGTAACGTGGTTGCACATACTGTACACTCGTGCCTTGGAGGTAAGTCTGGCTGCGCGTGCCAACCTACTAAGGAGGTCAGCAGGGCTATCTCAGACGGTGTCCTTACTTAGCCTAACGTTGAAGCCAGGGGTCGGGGACTCCTGCCTCCAGCATTTGGTGGCATTGGTAAGCGACAAGTACCCCCACTTCCAACACCCTCATAGAGATCAACCTGAGCAAGGCATTGAATGCGAATTCCCTACAAGGAAATTGCTTGTCTTTTTAAATTTGATATGACATCTCCGCTCCACTCTGAATAGGTAATGGGAGTTGGGGAAAAGAATGGAAGAATTCAGGAAACTAGGGGCTACGGCCTAGTTGAGGTTCCCATCTATTCTTCGAGTGATGTTTCATATTAAAATGTATAGCTTGAGGGACAACGAAGAGGCTGATAATCTGTTACAACAAATCACAGCTAATCAGGATATTTAGTCTCGATATAGGGCAGATAACATGGCCTGCCTCCTCTTGAATACATCTCCAATCGTTCTAATGAAGAGTCAGAAGGTGGAAGATGCATTTTTACAATTATTGGGCTCCCTATATACAGAGAACCTGAGTACAATAAAGAAACAGGTTAATGAGTGGTTGGAAGGGCTTCCAATAGTTAAGCTCTCAGAATAGGAGAAAAAAGCTTCGAGCAGGTGATTACCCTGGGAGAAATGCAGCTGACACTAGATAAGGGCAAGAATGGGAAGGCAGTGGGCCCAGATGGGCTTCTTAATTAATTTTGCATGGCCCTAGAGGATGGAATAATCCCTGTTTCTGACTCAGTTATCTATGGATCTTAGAAAAAAGGATCTCTCTTCCTAAATGATCGGATGGGGCCATAGTTACCTTGATTATGAAACTGGGCAAATATCCTACCTTGTGTAAGTCTTATGGTCTATAATATAACAAGAGGGACTAGGTAGGGTTGTCCGCTTTCCCAGCTACTATTTAACTTATGTCTCAGGCCGCTAGCCTGTAAGATCAGAGATGAGAGTGATATAAAACCCATTACTAGCAGCCTCTGGGAAAAGATCATTTCATTATATGCTCATGATGCGATGATTCATACAGCAGATTTAGTCCTCACTTTAGCAAGTCTGGATCGGTTGATCTCTGACTTTGTGAAAGTGTCCGGATATGTGGCAAATCCATCAAAGACAGAAATAATGGTGTGGAATATAGAAGAGGCAAACTACCAAATATAAAGATAAGAAAAATATCTGGGTATCAGAATCAGTCAAACTCTGGATAAAATAGCGGAATTAAATTTCAAGAGGGCAATGGGTAAAAAGAATAGGCTTTTACTGAGCTGGTCACATTTACCATTATAGCTATTTAGTAGAGTGAATTTAATAAAGATGCCTATCCTTCAAAAATGTACTTTAATTTTAAACACCCTCCATCTACATTTTAGGAGACCCTGTTAGAAAAACTGCACAGGAGAATAAAATCCTTCTTATGGGCTTTCAATGGTTCAAGAACTTTAAAGAAAAAACTGCGGAGAAAAGGCGGCACAGCAAGTATTGCATTGCCAGACTTTCAACTCTACGATTGGGCCTTCCAGCTTAAAAAAAGGAGGTCCTTACTGATAAATTTAAGTGCCTCAGGGGGCAATCATTTCATTAAAGCAATGTTGAAAGAGATAAAAGGGGAGAGTTCAAGTTCCTGTATGAGTTTGGAGACATAACATACTTCAAAAAGCTGAGGCTAAAAGTACTGCAAGCGGCCGGGCTCTGTGTACAGATCAGGCGAGCAACAAGTCTGCCATACCGCAGTAGGTTTGCACCACTATAGTATTCCCTAGGTACCCCTGAGTGTTTGGAGGGCAGGATGGCGATTGGTCTTAAAGTAGCCGGAAATCAGAACGGGGTCACTTGCTCCAAGCGGGGAAACTCTATTCTTGGGAGGAGACCGAGTATTGACCAGGGAAGCTGTCTCTAAATGTAATTTCTACCAGTTGATTAGCTAGGCCCGGCCTCTGGGGAAAAAGAATATTGGCACAAGTGAGCTGGAAGAGCGTTTGGTGAATGTATCTCAGCGAAAGAAGTAGGTGTCAGTAAGGTATTGGTTAATATTGGACATCATTGATGGAGACTTCTGCCTGCCTGAGATGCTATGGGTAGAGCCCTTGCCAAAGTTACAGATAACACATGTATGGAAAATATGCATCCTGTTATAGCACTGTAAATCCCACCTTTTTGAGAAGAAATCATTTGTTCTCCCTCCATAGACAATGTTGGACACATAGGAGATTGGGCAAGCTGCAAGGGTCGTAGAAAGCCCACTGTATGAAGTGCGGGTTGCGTGATCCCGATAACTTTCACATGTTTGTGGCTAAACACAAAGGGGGACTAGGAGCGCTTTAGGGTCCAGCATACAGGCTTCATGGACCACTATGTAATACAAAAGTTACGCAGTTCCTGAGGGAAAGGAGAGAAAGAAAATCAACATCAGAGAAACTGAGACAACAGATCGAGGAATTTTTATGCTCAGGAGCAAGAGCCCTCACACACCTGAATGGGTGTCATGCTTCATCATCAGGCAGCTCCTCCTAAGTCTGGTGCTGCAATGCCCAACGTGCCCTCAGAAGGCTCTTTGCCGGAGGTCTTTGGAGCACGAGATGCCAAATTGAGGTGTAGGGTGGAGATGCTCTAGGTGTAGATTGGTGTAATGTGATTTGTGAATTGAAAAAGAGCTATGGGGTACCCAATTCCATTTAATACGTGTGTTCTATTGTTATGATGAAACTGAAATGGGTGGCTGAATGTGTAAGTAATTGTCCTATTCAGCTCATAAAATAGTGTGTATGTAGGTCAACATGTTTCCTGCCTCAAGGGCCACTATCAATCTGGGCAATTCTTCAGGACTAAAACATTAAACCTAATCTACTTGTGACTGGTGAGAATATGTGTAGCATTGGCAAAAAGTACCTCAATCACACAACCAAATCCTCGCAGTAAAGTATACCTGGGGATGTCTAAACCCTGACCTAGAAAAAAACAACAAAGAAATTTACACCAGAACAATAAATATATGATCAAGATACATAAAAGGTGTTCAATAGTCACACCCTACATGTAGTGGGACAAAATCCTGCCACTGCACATATCTATGTAGGTGCATAGTGGCATGACAAACACACATCCAGACAAGAAGATGACACACAAGTGAAGTGAGGCAGAAATAACAATATAGAAAGAATACCATTCTGGCTAATGTCTGCAAATTGTGGGTGGCTCTTACCTATGTTCTGTAAGCTACTGGCCCCATAGGTGGTGGGAGAGACCATGCAGGCTGTGGTACAAAACTGAGGAGAATTGTTCAAGTTAGACCTAGAGGATTCTAAAATGCAGAAGTATCACCAGGCTGTGGCCCATAATACTCATGGTTTCTCAAACATTTTCATGTCTTTCGGAAGTTTGACGATTTTCATTTTCAACAGAAAGACTTTGTGCTTATTAATTTCAATATTAATCTCTGCTAATTTAGCCGTGTATGGGTCGAACTCGAGATCCCTGTTTTTTGCGCATTCTCTGCTATGTTAATTCTGATAATTAAAGCTTCAGGTAGGCGCATGGCTGTGCTCATAATCAAGATACGTCAATCCCTCGTGCACCTACAGGCAACTCGCAACCATTCCCATATGAATATGATGTCTTTAAGGAAGATGAGGGGGCGTTGGGGACTAATATACTGTAGGGGAATATAATTGCCCTCAAATACTCTGTCATAATTGCTCCATGGAGCAGCATTTTTACATGTTTTGTTTTTAAAGCTTGTATGGAGTTCCAGTCTTCTTCTTCAATATGGCTGCATGAGGGGGTTATGCCTTCAGCCCTTAACAAGGAGGGACTTTTGAGGATTTCTGCTACCACATCGTCTCCAGAGCTGAGACCTTGGTGGTCATCCATTGCTAAAAGTTAGTGTCACTATCTGCTCGAAGGAGTAAGGGAGTGTTAATGTTAGACACAGGTAAAGGAAGAAGTCAGGGAACTAGACACAGTTTGTGTAACATCACACATGAATAGAAGAGCAACTTTGCTATTCCCACAATGTCGAAAACAAAAGTCCCACAGCTGAAACTCCGTACATTAAGCTAAACACAGTGGGGGACATACAGGCTCCATAGGTTACTATTTAATACAAAAGGTATGTAGTTCCTGAGGAAAGGGAAGGAAGAAAATCGGGGTCAGGAAAACAGATCTAATTGCTCAGAAGCATGAGCCCTCATGCACCCAAGTGGGTGCCATGCTTCACCATGGGACAGCTCCTTGTTTGGCCAGTGCTGCAATGCCCAATATGGCCGCTTGGGGGCTCTTTGCCAGAAGTTCTTTGAGCACGAGATGCTGATGTGAGGTGAAGGGTCAAGGTGATCTAGGTGTATAATGGTGTAATATGAAATGTGAATTTCAAGTAGCTAGGAGATACTCAATTTAATGAAATAAGTGGGTTCTTTTGTTATGCTTACAACACAATGGGTGGCTAAATATGGTAGTATAGGTCCTATTCAGCTTATAAAATAGTTTGTGTGTAGGTCAACATATTTCTTGCCTGAAGTGTTACTATCGACCTGGGCAATTTTTCATGACCTGGGGATGTCTGAAACCTGACCTTGAAATAAACAACAACAAAATTTACATCATTACATTAAATATACAATGAAGATATAGAAAAGATGTTCACAAGTCAAAACCTTAATGTATGCAAGTAGTGGGACAAAATCATGCCCTGGTGCTTATCTGTGTAGTTTTTTTCCACAGCTAACGTGGGCTCTACCTCCACCTATGAGGTCAGTAGCTTACCGAACTTAGGTAAACGCCACTCCAATTTGCATTCATTAGCCAAAATTGAATTTTATACATGTTGGGGTTTCTGCATAACTCCACTTGTGTGTCACCTGCTTATTTGGATGTGTGCTTGTCATGCCATTCTGTTTCTTCAGAGATAGGAGTGTGGCATGATTTTATCCCACGACTCTTATTCATTCAGGGTGTGATTAGTGAACACAATTTATGTGCCATTAATGTATATTTACTGTATTGGTGTAAATTAGTTTATTGTTTTTTTCTAGGCGAGAGTTTCAGACATACCCTGATATACTTTACTGTGAGGATTTGGTTGAGATTGGGGTACTTTTTGCTAATGCTACAAATAATCTCACCAATCACAAGTAGATTAGATTTCATTTTTCGGTCCTGAAGAATTGCCCAGCTTGATAGCGACACATGAGGCAAGAAACATGTTGACTCACACACATAGTATTATATGTGTGGGATATGACCATTACTCCCACATTCAGCTACATATTGCTTTTTCATCATAACTAGAGAACTCAACTATTAAATTGAATTGGCTATCTCTTACCTATTTTTATTTTCACAATTCACATTACACCAATCTACACCTAGAGTACCTCCACCCTACACCTCATATCGACCTCTTGTACTCAACAGACCTCCGGCGAATAGCCTTCCAAATGGGGCCACTGGGCATTGCAGCATCAGTCCAACGAGGCGCTGTCTGAAGATGAAACATGACATCCACTTGGATTTGTGGGGGCTCTTGCTTCTGAGAAATCAGATCCTGCGATCTGCTGCCTCAGTTTCCCTGACCTAGGTTTTCTTCCTCCCCTTCCCTCAGGAACTGCATGTATTTCAGATGTTTTTGACCTGTTTCAGTATACAGCAGTTTTCAGGATAGGTTGGTAATGTCCTGAGTAGCATTTTCCAAAGTAGCATTGAGGTAAGCCCTGAGATGATTGTTTTTGGATGTATGTCAGAGCAAGGTTTGCTACAGGGCAACAATAGTAATTGTTGTTTTATTTCATTCTACTGGGGAGAAGAAAAATCTGTAAGCATTGCATATCTACTTCTTGTCCTTTTAAGTCTAGAATGTGGGCCCCTTTAATAACGTGGTTGAGAGGAGAAAATGGGGAGAGCAGCCCAAGGGGAAGATAGGTGACTTTGTGAGTAATCCGGCTCCCCCTATGGTCTGATGCTTATGCTTACTGTGTTTTTAGATTTGTTTGTGCAAAGCTTAGCACCTAAAAGTCAGAATCTTCTTCCCCAACTGAGAAACCTAGATCTCTCCTGGGGTAGGACAGATTGGCAGACGGAGGGCTATGTGGTCAGGTGCAAGTTGGCATGGCAAATGAGGACAAGAATTATGGGTAAGTGGACATAAGCAGAGAAGAGCTGTAATTCTTACTTAAAATGAGGACCCGGTTTCCCTTGCATGTGCATTTCAACTTGTGCCTCCCAACTATGTCATAACATTTTAGCCGGCAGTGCATGGGAAGAATTAACAATTGCACAGTGATTCATGTTTCTTTGCGTGCGTTTGTGAGGCAGTACAAGGTAGGAAGAGCAAGATGAGAATGCATTTTGCCATTTAATTGCGTTGCGTACTAAAGATTCCCATTGTGTGTTATTAGATAAATAATTTCCAGTTTATTTCTAGTTAAGTTTCATTGTTAATTATCTGGAACTCTCTGCTGCCAAGAGGCACAAAATTCAAAATATGGTTTTAATCATTGAAATTGCTTCTTAAGAAGTGCAGTGGCATGTTTAGGGAAAAAATGAACACAGCATGTGATATAGTGCTGTTCATACTAGGTGAACTCTTTGTTTAATTAGCGAGACTTTGATAAAGGAAAGCAGCATGGCTCTCATATGCAAACAGCCCTTTTACTTCGCACAAACCCAGAGCATACTGTGCACTTTGGAGTACTTAATTGCATGATTTTTTTAGAATTCGATGTGTACTTTTTAAAATGCCCTCTCGTCCAACAACAATTTACTAGCAATACATCTTGGATTCAAATTACTACTGTCAAGGCTATTCATATGCCAGGGAAGCTTCCTTTATTGCCAGTCATACTGAGGACCTCATTGATGAGAGTCTTGCATCATGTTTGCACCACACAACGGGGTATATGTGTGACACAAACCTCCAAGTTAGATTTTTTAAGCCACGCAAAGCCACTTTGCATGTGGTTCTGAGTGGCTTCAAGAATCTGGGGTAACACAACGTAGAGCAAATCGCTGCTTTACATTATTGTGCCCTGGGTAACAGCTGATATTTGCAGCAATAATAATCGATTTAGAAAATATTTCACACAGAATTGCATGTGAAAGCTACAGTATTCTAGTAAGTTTCAAAATTGTGGTGCAATATGAACCCTTTCTTCCTATTATTCTTAAAATATCCTTATCAACCCCTCTTACAAAGTTTAGGCTTGTTTGATAGGCTTGCTTTGAAGGTGAGATGAGTTACGACACACCTCTTAAATTGTTCACCAGCCACCACTGCTTTTTATTACACATAGGTTACCTGTAAGGAAGGCCCTAAATGCCCCTGGGGCAGGGTGCCTTGCATTTAAAAAAGTAGTACATGTGTTCTTAAGTTTTACATATCTTTGTAGTGAAAAGCTCCTAAAGTCATTATTCATTACTGTAAGGCCTATCTCTTCCATTGACTAACTTGGGATCACCTTAATGAAATGTAATACGTGATAACTTTTGATTGGGAGCATTGAGAAATATGGTGTTTACACTGAAATCCATTTTAATTTAAAATCCTTTTTAATGGTAAAGTTGGATTTTAAGTCGCAGTTCCGAAATTGTCACTTTTAGAAACTTGCCATTTTCCTGTCCTAAACATTTATCCCTTCTGCCGTTTCCTGGGTCACGTAACTGTGAATTGGTCTGCTGTAAAGGTTTGTGCATTCCACACAGACAGTGACTCAAAGGGGGACTAAGTGGGGCAGGTTGTGCCATCCTTCCAGGATAGTTGGGGGCAAAGCTGTACATTGCCCCACTTACACTTCCAAGGGCTTCCTTCAGCACACACAAAAGAACCTTACAGATTTCTTCTGGAACCCCAGACTTCTTGGGCCTTGATAGGGGAAGCGATTAACTTTGCAGAACCAGCTTTTTGTGGGTAGTATAGGGGAATCCCCCCGACATTCAACGGTTGACAATATAAACATTGGACGTCTTGAGCCACTTATCAGTACACTCCTGGATCTTTGGACGCTTAAGAAGAACTGCCTTGCTCCTCAGTGGGCTGCCCTGCTCCTAAAGGCCTGCCTTCCTTCCTAGAGTACTGTCCTGGAACTACCAGAGTACTGCCCTGCTGAATGAAGACTGCCCTGCTTTTTGAGAAGGATGATTGAACCTGCTCCTTTTCTCACAGGCTAATCTGAGTGACTCCAATGGTCAGTTGGTGGACCTCCTGTCTAAGCTACAGGGATAGAACAAGCTCCAGCGGCCTCTCTGGAACTGCCTCGCTGTCCT
This sequence comes from Lissotriton helveticus, assembly GCF_964261635.1. Taxonomy (NCBI): domain Eukaryota; kingdom Metazoa; phylum Chordata; class Amphibia; order Caudata; family Salamandridae; genus Lissotriton; species Lissotriton helveticus. The sequence continues at coordinate 528,482,317 of NC_136069.1, forward strand.
GCTGCACTGGTCTTGCAAATGGTCCTGCCTGAGACCGACTGGCCTCTCTTGGAATACGTTTCTGATCCCCAAGAGGTGCCTCCCGAGGTCTTTGACCCGTGCATCAGTTGAACTCCTCCTGTGAAGAAGGGTGAAATCCTGACGTGTTGGGCTTTTCGAGACCATGAAAGGGTTGCTCACACTGAGGCTCTGCAACCTGTGACAACCTCCAGCGCAAATCTCATGTGAGACATGCTATTTGCTCTACAATGACTGACAATGATGACTGGCAATGCAAGATCTGCACTTTATGCTACAGCAACGACTGGCCGGGGTTACAACAAACGCGAAACTCCTGCAATTGCATCCTACGACGCCCAACCAACTCTTCGTGCTAGGGCAATGACAGCCAGTATCGCCGGGCCTACTCTTCACACCACAGTGGCATCCGTCCACAATGCTCTCCTTCTCCTCATTGCATCCTCCACAGTGAAAGGGACTCTTTGTGCCTGACTTTGAGAAGGCAACTTTTTCAGAGGGACTAACCTGGTCCCTGTATACAGCCCATGCTCCATCTCAGTCAGTCACCTGTCACGTTTCCCAGTCTAGCCCGACCAGATGACTGCAAATGCAGCTTTGTTCTTTTAGGCACTATGGGCCAGATGTACCAAATACCGAATTTTACCGATTCGATATTTAAGAATAGGTAAATAGTATGGAGGTAATTTTTCAGTAAATTTTACAGAATCGGTACGATTCTGTATTTACCGAATCGGTATTTACCGATTCGGTAATTCCCATTCATTCCTTTGGGCCTGGAGGCAAGTGCTTCCTACATGCCATTTACCGATTCGGTAAATACCGAATCAGTAAATAAAGATTCGGTAAATACTGTATCGGTAAATACCGATTCAGCATTTACAGAATCATCCCCTACATAGGAAATGGCCCTATACCGGTCGGTAAGCCTGAAATGTATCAAATTTCGGGTTTACTAACCGGTAATGGGCCACCTACAGCTGGCCCTATATCTACTAAATATTTGAAATTGCACATCTCCAGTTCCACTGATTGCATTTTTGTTGTATTGGTATAATTTTGTTTATTAAACTACACTCTATTTTTCTAAATTGGTGTTGAGTTTTCACTTTACTACTGTCTGTGTGTTGCGTGATTACTTCGCACCTTACCTCTCAGTTAAGCCTGACTGCCTTGTGCCACACTACCGTAGAGTTAAACACAGGTTAATTTAGTGACTTTTTTGGTTCGCCCTAACAAGGCATGTGGTTGTTTCCTAAGTGGGGTTTCCACCTCCCTCAACCAACAACTCAGTTTCTTACAGTGGGTATCTGGTCATGCTGGACTGGGTCAAAGTAAAAAGTTAAAGCTGGCCACGATGGAGAGCAGGACAGTTACAGGGACCAGGTTTGTTCTGGTTGAAAGTGTACCTTCTAACTCACTTCAGTTTCATGCGAAAAAGGATGTGGAGTGTTCTGATGAGATTTCTGAGGGTTCCACTATTATGCCCAGTGCCAGCCTGTGTTTGGGCGACACCACCTTTGTCTAGCCCTAAACTGACTATGATCAGCTGTTCCTATTTCCATGGGATTGGTTCCAATCTGTCTAGGGGAACAAAGGGCATGCAAGCCCAGGTGTGGGCTGCAATTGTCAGTGATGAGGCAGATATCTCAAGAAGTCAAGAAGGGGCTGAGCACAGCCCTTAGGCTACGCTTTGAAGCTCAGGAGGGGCTGTGTTAAATCCTGCAGTGCATCCTCACACCCAATGCCCCTCTGCCCCTTGTCTGGAAGAAATACTCATCACTTCACAAGAAAGTCATTAACATCCATGTGACCCTGGTCAAAGGTGAAAGGGCACATTTGGTTTAGGCAGGAAATGGCAACTTTCTAAAAGCTGCATTTTCAGAATAGTCATTTAAAATCTGATATTGCCATTAAAGAGGGTATTCAATTGCAATTCAAATGAGTAGACGAACTATTTCTGTAACTGTTCCCAAGCTGAATTTATCACTTATTACATGTAATGAGGAAACCCAGTGCTAGCCTAAGGGAGATCTAGCCTTGCTAAAGTGAAAAATGACTTTGAGGGCGTTTTTCTCTGCCAGGACATGCAAAGCCTAAGTGCACAGGCCCGACACCGAAATACCAGGAGCCTTTAGGGCCCACCATGGGGATGACTTACAAGTATTAAACAAGCATTGGCATAGCCAATAGGTCCCGCCTTTGGGACCTTATAAGTATTTAGTTATGCAGCACAATATCCTTACTGCAACAACATTAACTGTTGCATGGCTAAACACTTATAAGGTCCCAAAGGCGAGACCTATTGGCTATGCCAATGCTTGTTCATGTTATTGAAACCTACCCCCTCCTCTTGTTGCTAAGATACTTCAGTGTCTGTCGGAAAGCCTTTGATTTTTTGGTACATTGTACGTCTTTATATGGTTTCATTTTGCCACAGAAGCATAAGAAATTTGACAGTTTGTGTTCATGTTACGTTTGATTCATTGCATGTTTTGTAAACTTTTTTTGCCAACGTTTAATTTAAATTTTGTATTCATATTCGACTGTATATCAGGATTGTGGTATTTTTGTCAATTAGGTTTTTCCCCATTTAATTGTTTTCAAGAGCAGAAAATGCTGATATAATTATGTGCAGGAACATGCAGTAATAACTTGAAGGGCAACACAGGTTGATTAAGCTGAGCTAGCACAACCCATTACTATTCTCGGGGGGGAGGGGGACTATATTATCTTGTTCAACCTACTACTGGAAAGCTTGAGATCGGTTCATGCACTATTGTTACCTAAAAGTGTCAGTCTTTTGCTAACTCGTACCTATTTCAAAGTGATTAGACATTGCTGCCTCCAAGCTGTATTAACCAGATATCAGGCTCGGGTATGTGCTTCAAGCACTGATTAGTGCCTTACTCCGAGACACCCTCAGCACACCTGACCTCTTCATTCACAGTATCTGGGTGACTGAAACCGAATCCAAAGCTTGTGAGTGACTCCATTACGTAAACTTTTATTAAATCTCCCTATGACAAGGACATGCATTATCCGTGTGGGCATTTCTAGCAAAACGCACACGTACAGTCCTTTTTCCATCCCAGTCCCCATTCTTGTATAACCTAGCTATATATAAATATATAGGTATAGCCTAGCTATTTCACCCCCTTCAAGTTCAAGTTCAAGTTCAGAGATTTATATAGCGCACTACTCACCCAGAGGGTCTCATGGCGCTGGGGGGGGGGGTGTGGGGGGTGTTATTATTTATCAAATATCCAAGTTTTTAGTTGCTTTCTGAAGGAGAGGTGGTTCTGATTAAGGCGGAGGTTGGAGGGGAGAGAGTTCCAGGTCTTGGCCGCTAAGTAGGAGAAGGATCTGCCCCCCATGGTGGATCTATGGATGCGTGGAATTGCTGCGAGGGCTTGATTGGACGATCGTAGTTGGCGGGTGGGGGTGTAGAAGGACAGTCGTGTGTTGAGGCATTCGGGTCCTAGGTCGTATAGGGCTTTGTGTGCGTGGGTGAGGAGGCGAAATGTTATTCTCTTGTCGACGGGGAGCCAGTGAAGGTCTTTCAGGTGAGCGGAAATGTGAGCCTGACGAGGGATGTCCAGTATTAGTCTGGCTGAGGCGTTTTGGATGCGTTGGAGTTTTTTCTGTAGTTTGGCTGTGGTTCCGGCGTAAAGGGTGTTACCGTAGTCCAGTCGGCTTGTGACCAGTGCGTGGGTGACCGTTTTTCTTGTTTCGGTGGGGATCCAGCGGAAGACTTTTTTAAGCATGCGTAGGATGTTGAAGCAGGATGATGAGACGGCGTTGGCTTGTCTGGTCATCGAGAGGGAGGAGTCCAGGATGAAGCCCAGGTTACGTGCATGATCCGTAGGAATGGGTACGGTTCCCAGGGCCGGTGGCCACCAAGAGTCGTCCCAGGCAGCGGGGGATGAACCTAAGATGAGGACTTCCGTTTTGTCCAAGTTCAGTTTTAGACGGCTGTTCTTCATCCATTCGGCAACTTCTTTCATTCCTTCGTGTAAGTTGGTTTTGGCGGTGTTTGGGTCTTTGGTGAGAGAGAGGATCAGCTGGGTGTCGTCTGCGTAGGAAATGATGTTGAGGTTGTGTTGTCGCGCGATGGATGCGAAGGGGCTCATGTATACGTTGAAGAGGGTGGGACTGAGTGATGATCCTTGTGGTACTCCGCATATGACTTCGGTGGCCTCTGATCTGAAAGGGGGGAGGCGGACTCTCTGGGTTCTTCCAGCGAGGAACGAGATGATCCAGTCCAATGCTTTGCCTTGTATTCCGATGTTGCTGAGGCGTTGTATGAGGGTGCTATGACAGACTGTGTCGAAGGCTGCGGAGAGGTCAAGTAGGATGAGGGCGGCTGTTTCTCCGTTGTCCAGTAGAGTGCGAATGTCGTCTGTTGCTGCGATGAGGGCTGTTTCGGTGCTGTGTTTGGCTCGGAAGCCGGATTGTGAGGGGTCGAGGGATTTGTTGGATTCAAGGAAGGCGGCGAGCTGACTGTTGACGGCTTTCTCAATGACTTTGGCAGGGAACTGGAGGAGCGAGATAGGGCGGTAGTTCTTAAGTTCAGTGGGGTCTGCTGTGGGTTTCTTTAGAAGGGCGCTGAGTTCGGCATGTTTCCAGCTTTCCGGGAAGGTAGCGGAGTTGAAGGAGCAGTTGATGACGTCACGGAGATGGGGTGCGATGATCGAGTCTGCTTTGTTGAAAATGTGGTGGGGACATGGGTCGGTTGGCGATTCTGAGTGGATGGAGTTCATCAGGCGGATGGTGTCTTCGGTGGTGATTGGGTTCCAGGTGTAGAGGTTGTTGGAGTGCTGTTTTAGTTCGGGGGTGGGTGTAGAGGGCTGGTCTTCGGACTGGTTTTTGAAGCTGTTATGTATGTCGGCGATTTTGTTGTGGAAGAATGAGGATAGAGAGTCGCAGAGGTCTTGGGAGGGAGTGATGTCGTTGCTGCCGGCGGAGGGGTTGGTGAATTCTTTGACGATGTTGAATAGATCCTTGCTGTTTTGGGCGTTGTTGTCAAGTCGATCCTTGAATGCTGATTTCTTGGTGGATCTGATGAGTTGGTGGTGTTTGCGGGTGGCGTTCTTGAAGGAGGCCATGTTGTCAGTGGTTGGGTTTTTTCTCCAGGCTTTCTCGAGGGTACGACAGAGCTTCTTGGATTTCTTAAGGTCGTCGTTGAACCAGGGGGCTTTTTTGCTACCCTGCTTGATTTGGTGGTTTTTCAAGGGGGCTAGTTCATCGGCGCAGTGGGTGATCCATTGTGCGATGTTGGTGGCTGCTTGGTTTAGGTCCGATGATTTGGTAGGAGGGTTTTGGTGAAGCGATGTGAAGAGCTGGTCGGTGGTAATTTTGTTCCAATTTCTTCGGGGAATAGGTTGTGGGGGGTTGTGGGTCGTGGTCTTATTGTAGTTGAAGTGAACGCAGCTGTGGTCCGTCCAATGGAGAGCTGTGGTGTGATTGAAGGAGATGTGCTTGCTGGAGGTGAATATAGGGTCGAGCGTGTGTCCGGCAAGGTGGGTGGGGGTGTCAACAAGTTGTTTGAGTCCGAGATTGGCCAGGTTGTCCAGGAGCTTGGTGGTATTGCTGTCGTTTTTCTTTTCCAGGTGAAAGTTGAGGTCTCCCAGTAAGATGTAGTTCTTGGAGAGGAGGGCATGTGGGCTGATGAAGTCAGTGATGTCTTCGCTGAATTGTGTACGGGGTCCTGGTGGTCTGTAGATGAGGGTGCCTCTGAGTGTGGTCTTGGGGTTGGTGTGGATCTGGAAGTGAAGGTTTTCGGCGGTAGCGAGGATATCGTCGGAGTTGGTCGTGATGCGGATGTTGTTTTTATGGACGATGGCAATGCCTCCTCCTGTTTGGTTCGTGCGGTCCTTTCAGATGATCTTGTAGTCGTCCGGAATGGCTATGGCGATGTCGGGCGCTGATGAGGCGTTCATCCAAGTTTCTGTGAGAAAGGCGACGTCCGGAGATGTGGTGTCGAGTAGGTTCCAAAGTTCAATGGCATGTTTGTGGAACGAGCGGGTGTTGAGCAGGATGCACTTCAGGTGGTTAGTGTTGGAGTTCTGTGTGGAGTCTGTGGATTTGGTGTGTATCCTGGTGCAGTCGAATTGGCAGGAGAGGCAGGTGAAGGGTCCATGGGTTTGACCCGGGGCGGCTTGGTTGCAGTTTGGGAGTCGGCCGGGATTAAGTGCTGAGAGGATTGCGGCGTCGTATGATATGCGGGTGGATTGGTTTTTGCGGGGGCCAGCGGGTCTGGCGCTGGGCGCGGTCCAGGCGCGGACGGGCGTAGACGGGCTTACCTTTGGCGCGCCTTCGGCGCGCATAGGGCGCGTCCGCTGCGCGTGTATACTGCCCGAATATGCATCTGTCATAGATGACTAGTGGAGGGGGCGGAGCGTGGGAGGGGCAGCTGGGAGGCGGGAGCGTGGGGGGAGGGACGGCCTGGAGGCGCGACCAAATGGCAGCGACAATAACAAAAGGCAAACAGGACGAGATTGGGGCACGCTGCAACTAATGCTTAAGGGCTCAATCAGGCACAATTAATCTCAGGGGGCAATGCGAGCGGTGGAGCGCTGTAATTATAATACCGGCACAATCAATAACAAGGCAATGCACAGGCACAATCAATGGTCGCAGGCAAGGCACAAATAGATTATTGAGGCACAGAATCGTTTTGCCAGCAGCGCTACGATACCAGGACCCAGGGTGGAGCGACCGCTTCTGCCGGAGACAGGCTGGTCACAGCGCTTCGCCGGACGGGACGTTCCTGGTAGCTAGTGGGTGGGAGGGGCAGCTGGGAGGTGGGAGCGTGGGGGGAGGGACGGGCTGGAGGCGCAACCAAATGGCAGCGACAATAACAAAAGGCAAACAGGACGAGATTGGGGCACGCTGCAACTAATGCTTAAGAGCACAATCAGGCACAATTAATCTCAGGGGGCAATACGAGCGGTGGAGCGCTGTAATTATAATACAAGGGAATTCGTTTAAACAGATTTTTACACTTTCAATGTGACTTACAAGGATCAGTTAATAATCCCCATCAGAATTCAATTCAACTGAATAAAATTTTGATCTAAATTGTATTCAGTTGAATTGAATTCTGATGGGGATTATTAACTGATCCTTGTAAGTCACATTGAAAGTGTAAAAATCTGTTTAAACGAATTCCCTTGAAGGCACTCTTACCCTTTCACTTAATTACCCAAGCCCTCAAGGGTAATCTGGGTCGCTCACTTTTTGTATATCAGTAATTATAATACAGGCACAATCAATAACAAGGCAATGCACAGGCACAATCAATGGTCGCAGGCAAGGCACAAATAGATTATTGAGGCACAGAAGCAATTTGCCAGCAGCGCTACGATACCAGGACGCAGGGTGGAGCGACCGCTTCTGCCGGAGACAGGCTGGTCACAGCGCTTCGCCGGACGGGACGTTCCTGGTAGCTAGTGGGTGGGAGGGGCAGCTGGGAGGCGGGAGCGTGGGGGGAGGGACATCAATATATATCAACATAGCATCAATATATTTGGTGCATTGTAAATCAGCTTTACAAGGTGCCAAAGCTAAATCCGAACCAGGAGCCATCTAGTCCATTTATTCAGAGCAACGTCAGGGAAGCAAGACAACGATCTGTGGCTTGAAAAAGAGGATCTGTTTGAGTCCATCATTCTTACGTTCACTTACATCACCTTATGTGAAAGAATGAAAATAGAAAAAAAACACAGAATACTTTTGGAAGCAGATATATCCTTTCAAGCACAGGTAACACCCAAACACAGATTTCACCCATGCTTTATTTCCATAATAAAGGTCTAATTCTAGCTGTGACTGTAAATGTGTAATTGAACTACACCAATGTTGTTAATTAAGCTCTCCAAAAAAAAACGTAACACCAAGTCACTGACTGCAGATGGTCACGATGCCATGGTCCAGATGGTATGACGTTTTAGAAAAAGTGCCCATGTGTAACACTAGTTGATCACTGCACTGGCCCCCAGCCAGTGAAAATATCACCTTTAAGACATGATGTTTGAACTTCACGTGTCTAAGCAGCTTTCCTCTCGCCGATTTGACTGCCAAAAATTGAACTGACTAGTCCAAGGTACTCTTTCAGGAGCTCTGGGAGTGTACACACAGGGTTTGATCTAAGGATATGTTGTGTTTTGCAGACCAGCCTTTTCATTTTAAATGGTCTGTCTGATCACATTCTTTCTACCTATGATGAAATGAGTTTCGAACACCTCCCCAAGTAGCACCTTCTCTGACAGCAGTAAAACAAACTTTCATCAAAGCTAGGGAACCTTTCAGAGTGAAGTGCATTATTTAAGGGTACCATATCAGTAAGCAACTTGGTTTACATTTAACAGGTTGTTGTTTTGTTTTTATCCATAGAACTGGTTTGGAGCCATACGGAGTCCTCAATTAAAAACAGTCTGTAAGAAGCAGCAGCGAACTGTCAATACATTTCGTTTGGGGGATGGGGGTGAGAAACATACAGAGAGAACGAGAGCGATAGAGGAGACGAGACAGAGTACGTGGGCGAAAATGAAATAGAGATTATTTTTTAAAATTTTATTTTTACTTTCGGGCCCTGCATGGGAACAACACACATACACTTACGCGCATAATTTTAGCAAAGAAATCTTCCTTCTGCAGAGTGACTCCATAGTGGATCTTGGAAACCATTGTGTAAAACAGCACATCCTTGCGCTAATAAAAATCAACCGGCACCAGAGTGAAAGAAAACAAAGATCACTTAATTTAGATTGCCCAATGTCAGAGCATTCTGCTACTGAACACTTTGCCAAGAAGTTTAACCGTGTGCACAGCAATCACTGAAATCCCTGTTTTCTACAGCAGCATCTGGTGGGAGTTTGTGTGACTGCAGAGTCCGAGTACAGGCCCTCTGTTGTCGATGAATTAAACAGCTATGCATCTGCAGGGCTGCTTGCAGGACTTTTCCAAGTCCGTGTCCCACTTCTGAGGGCAAAAAGACGCCTTTGAGTAGTGTCCCTGATCGTTCTGTTTTGAAAGGCTCGTGTATTTACATGGTGAGTACAGAGGAACAAGCCTGGGAGTTGTGTGCGCCTGCGCGGGCTAAAAATAAAATAAAAAAACATGCGAGTGGTGGGTGCGCGCAACGGCAAAAGTAAAAGCAGCTGCAGCGTCCCACGAGTGTAAGGGTGTGATGTATTCCTATAGGTTCTGAATCGATCCCCCTATTCCTGACCCTATTCTGGTTAAACAAACCAACAAGTTAACTAGCAGTCAGCCCATGAGGCAGAAAACCCCCATGATGCAGATACCGTTATCTGACGCAGTCACACTACGGCACAGGAACGTGTTATCTGATTAGGTCATAACGCTTGCGATCTAATTAGACAAGCGATATTCCTCCAGCCCCTGATAAGGCATATGGAGTTCTCATAACAAATCAAACCTATGACAACCTGGGCAAAACCCTGCGGCCATTGTTTTGATTTCACCGAGAACTTCAGCAAAAGAATGTGCTAACGAGCAAGTCGTATGACATCCTTATTGACGTATCTATGTCCATCCTTACGTCAATCTCGGCACCTTAACCACTTGGATGCTAAGGTGTTTTATGGCTCCGCATGCAATTTCCATTGAAATCAATGGAAACTCCATGACGAGTTACCCTTGTCATTAGCACTGAAGGGGTTAAAGGTATAAATATTACCGATATTGCCCTATGCAAACACAGGCGGTGGTGACGAGACGGAGCAGCCATACTTGCCGAAGCGAAGAGCAGAGCAGACCCCGCTGGCGCAGCCCCGCCTTCCTGACGCGCTGAGAACGAGACGCGCTGCTTTCTCCTGCCGAGAAATCCAGCACCGGCGCTTCCGGGTAGCCCTCGCAGGCAGCCTGGAATATCGAGAACAGAGAGAGAGATACCATCCCTTATTCATCCTAACTTCCAGGTACAGAACTGAACAACCCCTCACAGAGAATTCTTTAGTCAGTCACTTGGCAAAAACAAACTTAACTTAAACTGTAACTTTCTATTCCCGCCCACGTATTAGGCTTAGGTCAGGTACACGGGGTAGGCGTATTTAGAAACACCAGTTGAGTACGTTTAGTCAAATGTATATGTGTATATAATATATTTTATTCATTTTAAAACATCTTATGGCTTAGAAACCATATCAATGTTTTTACAGTATTATTTCATACTATTGCTTTTAATGTATGCACTTTACTTAACTATAAGTATTGCAATAATATCGATCCATTTCTCTTGTACGAGAAAAGAGACTGATCAATAAATAACACCTTTTTATTGAACACGCCCGTCTCTTCCTTTTCTCTACATTCTGATGAGACTAAGAATGCACGTACTGACTGAGTAAAATAAATTGCCTTTTGTTCACACGACTCTCGAGATACACTCTTGATTAGGGGAGAGCAAAGTTGTCATGTTCTATGGTTGTCAGAAACTAAATCCCTTCTTGTCTAATCAGGGAAGTTAATTCCTTCCTGAACATTCGAGAAAGTTTCTAGTGAACTCTGAGCTAGCTGGCAAACCCAAAACTTTAAGTCTAATATCGACAGTAGTAGACCTAGTTAACGTCTGGTCTAGGCCTTTACTATTGAAGGTATTATTCCAATGCGCAGAGCCTATGGTGATAATAGGAACTACACTACATGGCGCCCAACACGTTTGGAAAGGGCGATAAAACTAACGTAAGACATTTAAAGTAACTCAGTCGTGCTTTCTCACTCAGACCCCTTTTTTCCCATTATACTCCAAAGACGTCTGGAGTGGGTAAAAGGTTATATCCGCCAGACCTCGCAGGAGGGAACTCCTGTGTATGGTTCTTGGTATAGTCAACGTTGAAGGATACACTGTTCCAAAATATTGTGCATCTAATCTTTGTTTCCATAAGAAACCTGATCTGCAAACAAACAAAGTAACCATCCTGTCAGTAAAATGGTAGACAGTGATGATGAAAGAGAGACAGTTAGATTAGCAACTGAACTCGCAGCAGCTGATGCTACCATGCAAGACGCAGACCCGGATATAATACTCATCCCGGTCATTAAAAGGAAATCTATAATGTTAAAACTTATAGAAAATGGACTGACACCTAGAGGTGGTACAGTCATATTCGTAATTGAGGCACACGAATATCGGCAGACAGAGGTATACTATTCATGGATAAACTTTCCAGCAGCAAATCCTGTAACAAAGTACTTCCACTATTACAAAATAGAGGAACCTCCTGAAACGTACACTCCTTTCGAGGAGGTGGAAGTACCACTCAAATTTCAAGAGCATTTGCTCTTATTTGATGGCGCCCTAAAACATAATAATCACATCACCAGGCTCGGTCCTTTAGGTAGACCAGGAGCAACGTGGCCGGTCCTAGCCGGATACACACCACATCCAGACATCGACGAGATGTCTGCAGCTAACCTGTTAACACAGCTAAAACAATTAATAAAAATACATAGACAATTAGTCCAGTATGTGATGCGGACTTCAACAATTCAGCCAGCAATTAAAATTCCACAGCTGACCCCTCACCAGGGGAACACAAATAAAATTACACCACAGAACATCCAGTCCTGCCTAGGTAAAGTACCGGCTAAACGGGAACAAATACCATTCTGGCTAGCGCAGAAAATCACCCAAATAGAGGCGGTGTTTCCAGACACCACCCCGCTAGAAAAGCACAGGATTCTGACTATCTGTCTTCCAATGGGAATCGCACCACACATTGAGGACTGTGACACTTGGGGTACAGTCTTTGCTTCCATCTACACAAAAACGCACGGTGTTCCATCCATTTCGGTTATACCAGATGTGCTAAAACAAATTCAAGACGAATATGGTCCAGAACCAGCTTTAGCTCTTGGTATGAAATTACTAAAAGACTTCAAGCAGGTCTCGGCTATATTATTAGCCAACATAAAGGGAGAAGCAGCAAACGTGGCGATCCGCCAGAGGTTAAAGGAAACAGATATAGCAGACCAACCAGCTGAAATTGCCAGAATCATAGAAAAATCCTATGAGGAACTAGGTAGAGATAGTTTAGGTGGAATACCAGTAAAACCACAACTGATTGAAAGTCCTGAAAAAATATTTTTTAATAATAATTCAACATCACAGAAAAAGAGCTGGGATGGAAACAAACAATCCAATCCCAAAGAAAAGAAATTCCAGTCCAGAGGAAGGTCTCCTAGGCGAAGAGAGAAATCTCCGAACCAAAGACACAGGTCACCCCAGAGTGACCCCTCTGGGAAAAGATATAACCTTAGAAACAGGGATAATATAAAAAAGCCTGATAGATATCAAGACATTGATACACGTCCCTCTCAATCTTTTCAGACTTCCTCGCAGAAATCGGAAAGAAGAGGACGATCAGAACAAAGAGAAGAGCACGCCAAGTCCAAAGACAAGGAACCTGCTCAGCTAAAAAAGAAATTACAATTTCCAAAGAAGAAGGTAGCCAGCATTAAAATAGTTAACAATGCCGAGAATTCTGAGGACACAACTGAAAAACGGGGAATGGGCTCAGACAATGCTAGACAGCGCAGCAGAAGTGAGCATAGCTCGCAAAGTCCTTATGAATCATCTGGAGACAGTGGACACAAATGAATATCTTCAAGTGGAAACTGCAGACACCAGAGTTAGCAAACCTCACAAAATATACGAAATAACATTACGTATAGAGGGAGATAAGACTAGAAAAATAAGGGGACTATTTTGGGATAATCTCTCCAAGGGCTATGATATCCTTCTAGCTGAAAAAGACTGGCCACCAGAGTTTGTCAGGGAGTGCCCTCATGGCGAAGAAGTAATTATGCCTGCCTTCTCAAATCATATCCCAATTCATAAAAAATACACACTTGCTAGAAAGTGGGCAGTGGCTCTAGCTCCTGCTTTATATAAAAATCACGTGGGATGGGATGAGGACTCTCCTCCTCACAAAATCCAGTTAAAATCACAACCTACTGCACAAAGGCAGTATCCAATTAAGCAAGAAGCTAAAAAACAGGTAAAAGAAATACTAGATCAGCTAGAATACCAGGGGGTGATTGAAACTTGCACCTCACAAATGAACAACCCTTTGTTTCCGGTCTCCAAACCAGACAATTCATATCGTCTAGTTTTGGATTACCGACACCTTAACACATGTTGCAAAATTTTTGCAGTGCAAAATTCGCATAGTGCTGCACTAATGAATAACATAGTGCGCAAAAAATACAAAACAACCTTAGACATCTCTAATGGATTCTTTTGTCAAAACATAGCACCAGAGAGCAGATATTTGTCTGCGTTCTCAATAAATGGCACTCAAAAACAATTCTGTCGGTTAGCCCAGGGGTACAAGAACAGCCCGGGAGTATTCTCAGCGAGAATAACAGAATTACTACAAATATATGATGATGAAGCATTATCTTATGTCGACGACATTTACTTAACAGATGATGACTTGGAGACTCACTTGAAGAGAGTGAACACCATAATACTTGGGTTCGCAGCAGAGGGTTACAAATTCAACTTTAAAAAATCCAGAATTGCCCATCTGACAGTCCTGTTCTTAGGATATGAATTATCAAGTGAAGGCAAAAGCCTGGCTGACAATTTCCTAGAGAAATGTGCCGTAATCCAAGCACCTAGAACACTAAAAAACCTACAGTCGATTCTAGGCTTCCTAAATTTCGGAAGAACATACATTGCAAATTACGCAGAAAGGGTCAAACCCCTTTATGATCTGATAAAACCAGATTTTAAAAAATCCAATTGGACTCAAAAACACACAGAGATTTTGAGATCCTTACAAACAGACATGCTAATTAAAACAAAATTAGAAACACGTGATAACACACGCAATCTTGTAATTCGAGTCATCCCAGGGAGATGCGGATTCACATACTTGACCTCTAATGAGGGAGAAAAGCTACCAATTGCATTCAAATCACACTTGTACACAGAAGCTGAAAAGAAGTTCAGCATTAAAGAAAAAATTGTTCATGCTGTTCAAACCGCAATAGCTAGAGAAAAAGATCAAGCTGACGGTAGACATGTCACAGTCAGAACAGCAGAATCAGCCTTTGAGGCACTAACAACACCGTGTAATTTACCAACAACAACGCTGAATCCGGAATGGATACAATGGGTGAACTCAATTACAACGGACAAAGTATACTACTACTTTGATCCAGAACTAGAAGAATTAAAAAATCTAGAATATGAAGAAACATATCCTCTGCCAACCGACATTCTGCCCTTACGACATTACGCCTGTGTAATTTATACAGACGGACATGCTCAACCCCCCGTTTGGGGAGAACAGGCATACAACCCCACATGTGGGATTACAAAAGAAGTGTGGCGCGGAGGTAAACTAAAACCTCTATTAACAAAAACACACTCAGTAGAAACTAATTCAGAACAACAAACTGAAATACTAGCATTGAAAATGGCGCTAGATAATGCGGATCGCGAATTCCCGACACTTATAGTGTCAGATTCATATTACTGCGTCAAATCATATAACAAGGATTTGCAGACATGGATTCAAAACGGTTACAAAGATGACACAGATGCACCAATAAAGCAGAAACTGCTCTGGGAACAAATAGCTCTTTTACAAAAAGAGCTACCAAAGACTCACGTGACACACTCACTGAGTCATCAGCGTGATGGCGTTCACGTTGCAGGGCATTCATTGGCTGAGACAGCCACAGCGGCAGCCACTAAATCGGCTCCCGTAGTTCGAAAAAAGCGTACATTAAAATACATTGACGGTGAAACAGTGCTGGCGGTGAAAACGTCATCAAAAGGCGACTGCTCAGCGCTACCGATCAACTATCCACTCAATTATACATACAAAATCGATGCAAACTCCGTCCCTTTTGCTCGAATCCCTGGAGTGGGGGATAGAGTGATTCCAAACATGGACAGGAGAAACTTGTTAATCGCAGACGCACATATGGGCGAGGGTCTCAGACACCTCACACTAAAAGATTCTCTGGAAGAATTACAATCACGGTACTGGTGGCCAGGCATGAGCCTGCATCACACCATGTTTGTAAAAAACTGCCCAAACTGCAACAGAGATCGCAGTGGGGAGAGAAACAGTTTAATACCTCGTCGTTTTACTCCAGAAAAAATCAAGAGTAAAAAGGAAGGCTTGCGATTAACATATACAGGCTAGTTTCCACTTATAATGTAGACCACCAGCACTCGGCTGACGTCTGGACTGTTATACAAAGATTTGCGAGTCTAAATGGCATATACGCTAAGAGCATGCTACGTTTGACCATTGTTTTCACTCTAGCCCTCCAGCCTGAGGGGAAACATGGCCAAATGAGCATAGCACAGCGGGAATCTTCTCACTTCCTTCCTGAGGGATACGGGATGGTGTAAAGAAAAAACCAAGGCATAAAGCAATCTATAACGGAAAGGATATTAGGTTCGGGAGCTGGGTGGGTCAAACATCTAATAAGTGTCCAACGTAGTCTAAATAACTTGCCAAGAAATTCTCTGAAGGGATTCAGTGCGTACGAATTATTATTTGGAACTAGGATGTTGATCTCTGACATTGATAGTCAGACTTCAGTGGTGAAAGAAAAAAGCTTTGATATCAAAGACCGTTTGGCTATTTTGCAGGACTTAAACAAAACAAGACAAGACCTGAGCAACATAAAGTTGAAACAACAGCCAACAACCACTGAAGAACCACCACCTGTCCCAGCAAGACCTGTCTGGATTCCAAAAGTCGGGGATCTAGTCAGGGAAAAGATCGCGGTAAAGAAGGAATTTGGGCCTTCTTACAGAAAAGCAGTTCCTGTCTTGTCTGTCAACGGGACAAGATCAGTCATACTACCGCCACTTGCTGGTAAAAAGGAGAACCGATGTGTATCCATCGACCTGGTAAAACCACAATCATGTGGCCGATAACAAACAGTAGGCCAAGTGTACTCCCAATAAGTAGCAGAACACCAAGGTTTGCTACCAGTACAGAGGTCCTTACGAAGAGGCTGATCACATTCGAAACGCCTACAGAAGAACAACAAGGACTATGCAACAATGCAATAGAACTCAGACCTCTGAAAACCCAAATAAAAACATTTAGCAGAGACACACCAATCTAAAATGAAGTACCAAGCGAAAATGCAAGAAACAGTAATCCTGAAGCAATTGGAGCAATTGACAGAACTGCATCCGGCTACTTCATAAACTTCGATGATTCCTCTGAAGGCTTCAGTGAATCAAAGACACAGCCATCATCAAAAACCTTTAAAGATAAAGCAAAAGAACTTTTGAAACAACTAAAAGAAACATATCTGATTTCTCCATGGATCGAATTTTGGGTGGGTTTTGGTGCATTTATCCTCATACTTTGGCTCATCATGGTACTTACTTTGGGACGCTTCATTGAGGGAAAATATGCTAAAATGGATACAGCAAGTCAGAAAATCAACTTGATCCTCAAACCACACACATCTTCACACGTCGATAAAAGAGAACTTTCTTCAGTCAACTTCACAGCCAATCCGATACCTGGTGGGGTAGCATGGGACAACACAGACTATGAAATTTATGGTCCGGTCAAAATCCTGAAATATCCACACCAAATTAAGATCTCATTGAGTGACTTTGCAAAACCAAGCTCATTTGCTGATGATTGGGACTTCGAAAGCATTAATAATATGATGTCTGACTTAGTAATGTCTGCTAAATTTACCAAACATGATTATTTGCAGGGTTCTACAAATTATGATAGTATGTACTGTTATAACCACTATGGTAACCATTTTTTACATAGATCTGCACAACCTAGAAATGTTTTAAATTATAATCAATGGGAACATTGTGCAACCCCTCCAAAAGGAAGCTCAAGAACCTTCTATGACAAATATTCATACTTTTCAGGTTTTAACACAAGTAATGCTGAAGCATTTTATTTCAAATTGTCAAACAAGACAGGAACTAAGACCATGATAACAAACACAAAATTGATATATTCAGACTCATTCTTTGAACAAATGAATACTTTTGGTTTTGATTATTGGGACAAAAATGTTGAATTGAAAAGTGTTTGGGGCACAAAAGAATGGCAAGTACAGGGTATAGAATCTTTGTTTAGAGCCTGCATGATCCCAGAACAAATGATATTTTTAAATGACACTGTTCAACAAACTACCTGTCTTGGCCTAGCCAAAATTAAAGACTTAAATAAACCGTCTATTCCAAAGCCAACAATGTACAGCAATACCTCTACAGATGAGGAGATAGACGTAAATTATGTACTAAACCAAAACAGAACACATCCTGATTGGAAACAGTGGTTGATCTGGCCCACAGATACTAATAACTGTCAAGACAGATTCCTGAACAAAACACAGGGGTTCAAAATGACCAGGCCAGACCCTAGATATCCTCAAAGACATCGCCCAGGGATAATAACCACCTACAGTGTGGGCAAAGTATGCCTTCAATGGCTACAAACTTCCACACTGACAGAAATTAAGCAACACCTAACTTTACTTACTGATGGTGCTGACTTGCGTGATTTCATTATGGGACCGCGCAAACAGCGTCAAAAACGTTTCATAGCAGCCTCTGTATATGCAGCATACAATGAGGCCTGGAAGGTTACTCAAATTGAAACAGCAGAGAGAATACAGGAAATTGACCGTATTAATTTGGAAAAATCACTTTCTGTAGTGGACAATGGGTTAATGACTCTGTCCTCCAGAATTTTTTCTTTGGACAGCATTGTGTCTTCAGCAATCGACATATTATCGCAAGACTTACTGTTATTACAACACGGTCAGTCTCAATTGCGTTCTATTGTACAGCTTGGCTGGACGTTACAAAATCTGCGTTCAGGCTATGTGCCTTGGCGTTTAATCAACACAACGTCACTATTCCAAATCTTTAACCTTACTGATAGACAAGTCAGTATGGCACAAAAGGGTGCTGATTATACAATCTTGAGCATTGAAAAACTCGAAAGATTACCAGTGACAATGTCAGAACGACCTGTCAGTGAATGGATAATACATGGGATAATAAATATTCCAATCTCAACCTTCAGGTTTCAATACTGCCAAAAATATATACAGGCTGGCATGTACGAGAAATTGGGAAAGGGGTACATTAAAACAACATGGAACCTGCCCTATTCACATGCATGTGTCAGTAATAAAGGACAGAAAGTGTTTCTTAGTGGCAATAATTGTGCGATGTCACTAAGCGGCACGCTTCTGTGTAACGGAATTAGTTTGCATGGAGCCTGTGAAGGGAATTCATACAACCTTTCATGTCACCAGCAAGGCGCACCTGCAACAGAGATAGAACCATTCTTTCAAAGACTCTACAATGGGAGTTACATTCTAATTGTAGATCGCAGATGTTGTAGTCTTATGCCCGGGACTCCTTATCTCGTAACTACGACTGCGAAGGTCAAGTGCTGTGGACGCTCATTGTTCCCCAGCTCCTTTCCAGACAGGGAGGCAAGGGCATGGCCCAATTTGAAAATTACTTCTATTCGAATAGATACTTTAAGCAGAATGAAAACAGTGCTTCTTCAGACGCCTACAAGGCTCACGTCATCAAAAGAAACGTATGATCTACAAGTCGCAAGGACGACTGCAGAGATACATTCATTGTTATCAACTAATTCCCCCATACATTTCGCAGAAATCCTGAATGAAATCTTAAATATTTCTGATACCAATAGGGTCTCAAAGGTATTTAAGATGGCATTAACACCATTCAAAGCCATACTGGGTATTTTTCCAGATTTCGTCCATTCGATTTTTGGCGGACTTCCCCTGATCTTGGGACTAATTGCAGGAATCCTATTCTTAGTCCTTATTTTTCGTTATGGCAACCCATGTGACAGACAAAACTCTTGCGACAAGGGAAGAAACAATCCTAGCCATTGGATACCGGGACCGGATATCAAAAATCCTGGGACTCTCCCGGCTTAGAGACCTGAACATGACTTGGTTTCTATCATTTCGACCAATGTGGCAAAGGTGTGTTTTACCTGTATTAAGGTGTCTGCTATGCGGAGAAGAATGCGTGTTAGACACCTGTCTGACGCTACAATCGGATGCGCCAATGGATGCAGAAACATTGTTGAGCCCGATCAAGGTTCACGCTTTGTGCTGCCCTCAAAGGCTACCAATCCTGATGACGGCATTCGTGGAAGCTTCACCACTACGATTGAGGGGTAGTGAAGTTCAAGATGAAAGCAGCATCGAACAGGTACGACCTTCTGTCAGCAATGCGAATCAGAATGTCAATGGAGACAATCATGCGCATGAATGCATGGTTACACCTTTTTCCGAGTTAGTGGAACTTTCCCAGGAAGCTGTTGACAGCTTTTTCGAAAGCCTAAATGATATGCTGTTCTCACCAGAGCAGAAATAGAGACTTTTGAGCAAGCTCGCACACGGCGTTCCCTGAATTCGGCCTTCAACTTTAAAAATAAAGTCACATGAACAATTTTTACCTCCAGTTCACGGACAGCAATTTTTCAGCAGCCCCAAAATATTTTTGCATATTTTTCGGGACACTATCTTCTGCTTAAAGTAAGAACTATTCTTATAGAACTACGGTTTCTAAATTTTAGATAGCTTATAGACATTAGCTGCCCGCTGGTATGTTCATAAATATTTTATTCTGTAATGGAATGGTCTCGAACTTTTTTTCTGTATTAAGAGCCATTTCATGTGTAAATTATCATATACCAAATAGCAATAATGTATACAAATGCGTGATTACTTTGGCATTATTCTACAGCTTGAGTGCATACAATACATATGATTGCAATTCTTCCGTATATTTGAAAAATTTCAAAATGCATTTATGTATTTTGGGGTGGTAAGGTATACACTATACTCTATAGTATGTTTTACTATGCATAGATTAGTAAATATGTCCATAGTTAGCGTGGAGTGGGTGTGATGTATTCCTATAGGTTCTGAATCGATCCCCCTATTCCTGACCCTATTCTGGTTAAACAAACCAACAAGTTAACTAGCAGTCAGCCCATGAGGCAGAAAACCCCCATGATGCAGATACCGTTATCTGACGCAGTCACACTACGGCACAGGAACGTGTTATCTGATTAGGTCATAACGCTTGCGATCTAATTAGACAAGCGATATTCCTCCAGCCCCTGATAAGGCATACGGAGTTCTCATAACAAATCAAACCTATGACAACCTGGGCAAAACCCTGCGGCCATTGTTTTGATTTCACCGAGAACTTCAGCAAAAGAATGTGCTAACGAGCAAGTCGTATGACATCCTTATTGACGTATCTATGTCCATCCTTACGTCAATCTCGGCACCTTAAAGGTATAAATATTACCGATATTGCCCTATGCAAACACACGCGGTGGTGACAAGACGGAGCAGCCATACTTGCCGAAGCGAAGAGCAGAGCAGACCCCGCTGGCGCAGCCCCGCCTTCCTGACGCGCTGAGAACGAGACGCGCTGCTTTCTCCTGCCGAGAAATCCAGCACCGGCGCTTCCGGGTAGCCCTCGCAGGCAGCCTGGAATATCGAGAACAGAGAGAGAGATACCATCCCTCATTCATCCTAACTTCCAGGTACAGAACTGAACAACCCCTCACAGAGAATTCTTTAGTCAGTCACTTGGCAAAAACAAACTTAACTTAAACTGTAACTTTCTATTCCCGCCCACGTATTAGGCTTAGGTCAGGTACACGGGGTAGGCGTATTTAGAAACACCAGTTGAGTACGTTTAGTCAAATGTATATGTGTATATAATATATTTTATTCATTTTAAAACATCTTATGGCTTAGAAACCATATCAATGTTTTTACAGTATTATTTCATACTATTGCTTTTAATGTATGCACTTTACTTAACTATAAGTATTGCAATAATATCGATCCATTTCTCTTGTACGAGAAAAGAGACTGATCAATAAATAACACCTTTTTATTGAACACGCCCGTCTCTTCCTTTTCTCTACATTCTGATGAGACTAAGAATGCACGTACTGACTGAGTAAAATAAATTGCCTTTTGTTCACACGACTCTCGAGATACACTCTTGATTAGGGGAGAGCAAAGTTGTCATGTTCTATGGTTGTCAGAAACTAAATCCCTTCTTGTCTAATCAGGGAAGTTAATTCCTTCCTGAACATTCGAGAAAGTTTCTAGTGAACTCTGAGCTAGCTGGCAAACCCAAAACTTTAAGTCTAATATCGACAGTAGTAGACCTAGTTAACGTCTGGTCTAGGCCTTTACTATTGAAGGTATTATTCCAATGCGCAGAGCCTATTGGAATAATAGGAACTACACTACAAGGGTGCCCACGACCATAACGAGACAGGAACGCCAGATGGTGTAACTGTGTGCGTAACCGCACGCTCTAGGCCACACAAAAAGCTGTGGTCGGCTTTTTGAAGTCCACTTACTAAAAGTCTCGCCAAAGCGGCGCATGCGCTGGCTCGAGCGAGACCTAAAAAGAAGGCTTAGACCTAGCAAAGGGTTTATTTTTCAAAGCCGAAATGGCAGTTTAAAAGTGTACTACAGGCTGCAGTGGCATGCCTGATATTTATTATGGATGTATGATGTTACCACGCGAGGCTGTACAACGTGTGCCGTTACAACGACTGCGATGTTTCCACGCTATGCAATTACAATGCAAGTCTTTACATCGACATGCGCTAGATGGCATGCTTACATTAGAAAAGTGTAATTTACTATTGCAACTCCAGTCCGCTTAGGAGTAGGGAAGGTGTTGGGATAGTAAACTACACTATTTGTAATGTTAGCGCGCCATCTAGCACAAGTCAATGTAAATACTTGCGTTGTAATAACATACCATGGTAACATCGCATTTGTTGTAACGACCGCAATGTAACAGCATCATGGTGTACTGACCGCGATATTAAGGATGTTTCCCACTTATT
The DNA here is from genome assembly GCF_964261635.1 of Lissotriton helveticus. Classification (NCBI taxonomy): domain Eukaryota; kingdom Metazoa; phylum Chordata; class Amphibia; order Caudata; family Salamandridae; genus Lissotriton; species Lissotriton helveticus. The sequence continues at coordinate 528,504,282 of NC_136069.1, forward strand.
ATAGTGCTATTTTAGTGGCTGGCACAATACTAAAAAAAAATGGGCCAATACATGCATTTCGTGGCAGCACTATGTTGTGTGTACACCACAACAGGAGTCAACAAAACCTTTGAGTAAGTGTAGGCTTACACTCTGGCTAGTAGTACGAAGTGAGTGCCAATACAGAAGCCTTCACCAAACAGTGCTGAACAACCTCATGCATCAATAAGATCAGCAACTAACAGCTGGTGAGCTAAGAAGTCTTTAATCACCCTCAGGGCAACATTCCATCAAAATGAAATTTTCCATTTGATCTTTGGGAATTTTCGGGGCACAGCTATCAACAGTGCAGCAAGTTCAGTGGTGTTAGGGCCTGATGTGTGAAGGGCCCACTGTTCTTCATGTATAGTTGTCTTTTACTATCCACCCGGGGGTAGTTTCCTTGCTTGATTTATGATGCATGGCACCCTTGGTACACCACTGCATTATTGGGATTATTGCACCTTGATGCAGGTGATATCTTCCAAATCCACTATACCCTCGCTGAAGAAAGAGAAAGGTAAAACTAGCTGTGAAATTCTGCAACAAAGGGGGTGGCAGATTGCTGTATATGTTGAGTTCATCACCTGCAAGAATATGTGCGGGCCATGAGAAAAAAGGAAAGTATTGGCAAAACATGCACTGCCTTTTGGGAGCTCACGAGTCGCTATTCTATGTTGCATCTTTCATTATGTTTTATGATATTATACATTGTATGTCTGTTGAGGGAAATTTTGCAAGCTATCGGTTCATTCTCCTGTTACCTTTCTGACATCCCCAAATACTGGGGAAGGGCTCTCTGGAGTTATTAAAGCTAGTGGTGGCAATATATTTAGCGGTATCTTCAATGGCGGCTGGTGACTTTTGAAAGTGGTGAGCCATTCATGGCAAATACAATCAGAGCTGCCTGTGCTGCTCTAAATAGGCCCCTTTCCAATCTATGCTCCCGCTATGCCTTCCACAACTATGCGAACAGCGGTCCCGCTGGATTGTGTCTGTCACGCCGATGCAGGCTGAAGCCAACTGTAAGTCCCATACCCACTGGCTGGCCCATCACATGCTGCCATGTGCACGTGAAGTCATCCCTCCCAGGACAGACACCACCGTGGTCACTCTCACATGCCACTTCATGCATGCACACACTTGCTGAGCACCCCTGCAAGTGAACGCAGCCAGTGATAGAAGGGACCCACAGTCTATGGCAGGGACTCGTGTCTGCATGGTCAGCGACTGGCTGCCGCCCCCCCCCAATCCGGCACCCAACACCCAGAAACATGAACATGAGGCTTCTTTATCTTTGGAAGGCGGGGGCTAGTCCCCCGGCCGTATTTATTAAGATATGAAATTAAAAAAGGTTTTAATTGCATGGTCAACAATGTATACAAAAATCAGCAGGACATTAGATACAATACATCAACAAGTTTGAGAGGCTAACCTTAACAAAAAATTCTAATACATGTTGTTTCCTAACCGAATCTAACATCCTCATCTTGATTTCTGTACATTTCTGGCCATATGGCAAGGTCGCTAACCGGTGTCAGGTCCTACAAGCTGCGCCTCACCTAGAGCTGTGCGCATGCGCAGTCGTGCTCCGGTAATCGCCCGGTCTACGCCGTGAACTCCATTTACCCACTAAAGGAGGGCCCTTACTCTGCGCCATCCGGTGACGTCATGAGTATGCGCGCGCGGGGTGGCTACCAGCCTAAGGAAAGCGTGACTACTCCTGACCCGCGCTCCTTTGAAGCATCAATTACCTTGCCCCTGGAGTTCTAGGAGTGGCCAATGGCCCCTCCCCCTGGGCGGGAACCTCCATAGGATGATGCCCGCCCCCTCAGACCTTAAAATATGTGCTCACCGGTCATGACCTTACCGCATGCCCCATACCTAATAAATAAGACGACCTATGGAAAAAATTCTAAAGGACAGCTACACTGGCTAATTAATAACACGCATCAACGTAAAGCTACAAAGGGAAAAAGGCCTAGACACAATTGGCATCAAAGCACTTTACACACAGTTCGCTACAAAGGGAAAAAATTCCTAAACAAAATTACATCATCAAAATATACAGTCCAGATAAAGTTCGATTACGCATGTAAGACATGTTAACAGTACGCTAGCAAAATTACGCTCAAACCAGACTTAGTGAAGCAACAACATTTTTTGGTTCCAGGGATGGTGGGTGGGAAAACAAAGAAGCCCCGAGCGCGGGGCACACCGTGCTGTGGGGGAGCATCCAGGGACAAGGGGGTCTCCCGGGCGCTCCCCGCCTCTTTATTCCCAAGGGGCCAGGTGGAGTAGCGATGCCCCTCCGCCCCGCCCCTCCAGTAGCCCGCCCCCCCTAACCCGGACATCCTCCACTGGTATCCGGGTCAGGGAGGCCGCCGGCCAATCGGTGGTGGGTCGCGCCCAAGGGCCCGCCCCCACCACCGAGAGGCACACAGAGGGGAAGGGGGGAAGCGGTCGCCGTGCCGCCATGCGTGAGGGGGGGCCGAGGGCCCCCCTTTTCACATGGTCAGCGACTGGCTGCCGCCCCCCCCAATCCGGCACCCAACACCCAGAAACATGAACATGAGGCTTCTTTATCTTTGGAAGGCGGGGGCTAGTCCCCCGGCCGTATTTATTAAGATATGAAATCAAAAAAGGTTTTAATTGCATGGTCAACAATGTATACAAAAATCAGCAGGACATTAGATACAATACATCAACAAGTTTGAGAGGCTAACCTTAACAAAAAATTCTAATACATGTTGTTTCCTAACCGAATCTAACATCCTCATCTTGATTTCTGTACATTTCTGGCCATATGGCAAGGTCGCTAACCGGTGTCAGGTCCTACAAGCTGCGCCTCACCTAGAGCTGTGCGCATGCGCAGTCGTGCTCCGGTAATCGCCCGGTCTACGCCGTGAACTCCATTTACCCACTAAAGGAGGGCCCTTACTCTGCGCCATCCGGTGACGTCATGAGTATGCGCGCGCGGGGTGGCTACCAGCCTAAGGAAAGCATGACTACTCCTGACCCGCGCTCCTTTGAAGCATCAATTACCTTGCCCCTGGAGTTCTAGGAGTGGCCAATGGCCCCTCCCCCTGGGCGGGAACCTCCATAGGATGATGCCCGCCCCCTCAGACCTTAAAATATGTGCTCACCGGTCATGACCTTACCGCCACAGGCCAGCATTGTTAACCGACGATCTGGCCTCCCCCTGCCTTGACCTACCCTAGAAAGTTCTCACTTTAGCAAAACCCTCCAACCAGGCCCTGACATTATCAGACCACAGGAACTTTCCTTCCTCCGTCAAATGGACTCCCCTCCCCAGGTAGAATTATGCACCCCAAATACACCCATGTTGGATCGTCTGCAACCGGGGGGGCTTGAAATAATTTGTCCAACTGTGTGTTGATCCTCTTTACCGAGTGATTCAACGCCCTGACCGAGTCCGCCCCTCGCCCCTGCCACCGCGGGATAAGTTGAGACCCTACTACTGTGCCACCCAGGCAAGTCCTGGAGACCCACCCGCAGTGGAGATGAACTCATCAATGAGTATTCGCCTCCCAAGTTTGGCCAAGTCATTCCCCCCTAGGTGAAGTATCACCACTGACGGGGGGTCGGGCTGCTGAGCTAAGAGTCCCTGAAAGAAGTTCCTGAACTGACCAAGGCACAGACCCCCAAACCAGATCTTCCCTGTCCCGCGTCCAGCCTGTTGCTTGTGCTGGGACGTTGTAGCTCCTCCACTTCTGGTGATGAGTTCCTCCCCTGCGTCACAGGTTTGAGAAACTGCAAGAACCAGGAAAAGACCAAGAAAACCTGGGTGACAATTCCCACTTCCACCTTAGGGAATGGGTAGCACTTACACCTGCCAGCACTACTTGGGCCCTTGGGTGTCCTCTTTCTCGACGTATGCTTCCCTTTTGACGTCCACCCGCTGCTGATGTTGCGCTGTGGAGCACCCCTCAGATATCCGCCATGGACCCAGCCGTGACTGACGTAAGCATCCCTTGGGCTGTCCACCTGTTGCAGCTGTTGTGATGTGGAGCACTCCAGGTATCCACCATGGACCCGGTCATACATAAATGGAAAAGATAAACACAAACCATTAGTGTTTCTGGTGATAACTGCTGTACACGTGCTAGTCTTACATTACCATCACTTGCTAAGTTTTAGATAAGATTAGCGCCAGAAGACTACTCATTAACACTTCGACAGTAAATGTTAAGCATAGCCTCAGTTTGTGTCCCATGTATTGTGATTGAATTAGTGTTACGGAGAGTGCCCTGTAGAATGACCTTTATTAGGAATAATATCCCGTGTGCAGTACAGTGACCCAGTGGCAGTGCCACAATATCCCGTGTGCAGTACAGTGACCCAGTGGCAGTGCCACGGCACATTTATGGCTTCTAAAAATTCTGCTGTAGACCAGGACATCACCTCCTATTCCTGGTTTTCCACCCACGTCTTTAGGCCATAGGGTCTAGGTTTGAAAAGGCCAGTCTGTTTGCCAGTGCAGCATCTAGGTCGTTAAGCATAGGATCAGCACCGCCCTAACCATGCTAGGCTGTAAAATTGGCTTCCTATTTTCACATTCATTGTTACTACAAGAAAGTTGTGCCACGTCTTTATGCATAGGATCTATGTGTGAAAACAAGACAGTCTACTTAACAGTGCAGCATCAAAGTCTTTAGCTAAAAGGATTAGCACAGCCCTAACTATGCCAGGCTGTAAGCTGGCCCAAGGGCCTTTTTCGCTCGCCACTTTGGCTTCTGGTAAATATCATCCTAGCCAACCGGACATGATCACACGCATCCCCAGAACTATGTGATGCCGCAACTAGGCTCTTGGGCACCTTTTAGGTGTGACATCAGGGTGTGTAGGATTATCAGGACCCCAAGTAGTCTTTCTACAGGCTCTAGGCCCTGTCTCTATGCCATTCGTGGTTCCCCTACCACTTTCTTGATATATGGCTTTGGTACACCCCTAGAGCTCAACGTATATGGTGCTAAATTACTGTGTGCTATATAGGTTTACAGACTGTAATTATTCGCCTCTAATCTCATCATAGGCTCAACGTATATTGTGCCAATTTGCTTGTGTGTTAAATAAGTTTACTGACTGTAATTTCTTGCCTTTAGCTTCGTAAAGGAACTAAAGGGATGTGTTTAGAACAAATACATATATTTGTTATACACCTGTTCTCTTTTCATTTATTCATTCATGAGATTATAGACTGGTAAAACAAGCTGCTCTACATTCCTTCAAGACTTAGCCTGAAGGCTGCACGCAATACAGCTACCACTAGGATAGCTTTCTAATAAGGTCGACTTTAACCTATCATCAATGAAGGGTCGTTTGGACTGGTGCAATGTCCCCCCTAGAATAGTGAACAGCACCTCAGATGTTGATTACCTTCACAATGAAATAAGTCCCTTGTTTGGCTTTCTGCTTTGGCTTGCAAAGGAATGTGGGCCCTGGGAAACTGGCTTTCACAGTCTCGTCAAGCCCTACCCTTAGATGTGCGTTAATCCCCAGGAGGACCCCAAGAGAAGGGGGTATACCCTATTCGTGAATGGTTCCACGATTGTTCTAACTATCACCTCAGCAGACACCAATGATAGTAATTCTAGAGCGTGAAAATTTGACTTATGTCAATGGCTGTTCCTTGCGTAAGATAAATAAGCAGCAACCATGGCTTGGATAAAATATTGCAAGTGCCTGGAGGACATCAATAAAGAAGCCCAGGAATGAACACAAAAAAGGCATATGTAGCCCGGGCATCACGGCGATTAAGGAATGTGTTTAGCGCCCGCACCCGGGTGATCTAAGGAAACTTGTAATCACAGTGCCAAAGTTACAAACATGGTACACAATGAAACAGCACCATGCCGTAATACAACACGTTTAACCACTGCAGAAAAGTGGTAACACGGAGCAAACTAAAGCACCGGCCTCGCTCACTGTTTGGCACTGAAACTCCTGGCCGGTGCGTGCAGCGGCTTGGCCCACAAAGGTAAAACTACCACCATTACCGTGCACTATTCCCAACTCTGGACTGTCACAGTGTGTGCCCCCTACGCATGTGCATCTATGCTCTGTTTACCCCAAACGTGTCACTGTATTTTGAGCGTGTGTACCATATTCACCCATGTGATAGTGCAGATCCCTACATTTCTGTTTGTACGTCCTTGTAAACAGCTCTGAATTCCATGGCACTCCTTCTGCACACTCATCCTCCGTAGGTGTACGCTACATACGCAGACAAGTCAGTAATCCAGCGCAATGTGTCTGGATACCTACAGATGTACGACTAATTCTATCCTATTGTATTCTATGCGCTTTTATAAAGCGCTGATTTTACCCGAAGGTGTCAGAGCACTGTAACATAGGACCCGTTACATGAGTAAACTGTTGTAGGAATAGAGCAAACAAAGTGTAGCATGAACCGACTGGCCAAGCAAAGTCAACCAGTCTGACCAATGTTGATGACTCACGAACTTCCTGGCGAACAATAGCAGGCCAGATAATCACACAACACATGCGAAAAGAACACCATTTCAAACCCAGCACGCACATGATGTACTCCCTGCCAAGCAGAATTAAACCCAATGCGACCAATTTACAAAGAACAAAACGGATTTCCAGGCAGGGTCTGAGAAGGGGGGGAATTATTTTGAAAATGTCCCTAGCACCAAACATTTGCAAGTGCGCTCTGCTATGCTATATTAATGCATCATACGCTCGCTGTGCAGGGGAATCCTTCAGCACGTTCAGAAACAGTCCACTGCTAAACCTGCATCCCATACATACGCATTGGCGAAATCCTTGAAATACCTGTACAGCCACTTATAAAGCTGTAACCCTAATATGCATTGATAACAGTGCCCTGCCTCCATATCTATGCACAATGTCCTATGGAGCAGACGGGTAGTTCATGAATCTCGCAAAAGGCAGTGCAAACTGCGCTGGGTTTAAAAGTCATCCTTCCCCCCCATGAAGTCGCTTAATAAAAAATATGCGGCTGTGAAACATCCCCTCATCTCATTAATACAATACGACTATGCTGTATCTTCTGTGCCATATAATTCAATTGAAGGACTTCCCAGTATTCCTACATCAGGTGTGCGGGGCATATTACCCCCTGATTCATTCATGCCAAAGCGCCCCCCCTAGATCACAGCTGACTCTCACGCGTTAAACTACCTCCACGTGCAGTCTCCCTGGATTATGCGGGCAGAACAGATTGGTCGCTGCTCCCTTCGTATCAGCTTCAATCACTAGAGAGGTTCTGAGCACCACTGACCAGATTAACTATGCAACTTAAGTAGCATCTCTGACAGGCTTGAAATTGTAATATATCGGAAGTTCTTACATGGCCACAACCTGCCTCACACATGAAATCAGTGTTTAAAACGTCACCCATAGCAATCTGAAAAACCTGATAGCTATGGTTTTATATGAATCATGAATAAGATCGCCGTACAAAGCGCCAGTTACCTTACATAAAACCTTCACTTTGGGACATTACATGATTTTTAATGACTCACAGGATGTACCGAGGTTCGAACCCACACCCCCAGTTCGTATAACGTGCACATGAATCAGAGCGCCGTCATAGCACCAGTTACATTACATAATACACCTTCGTTTTTCTGGGAGATGAAGTGAATTGCCCCCACATCCAAAAGTAAAACATTATAGTCATGCTGGGTACACCTCTTGTGTTCATCACTCGAAAGTCAGGGTAAAGGTGGGCACTGCCGCTGTGGCTCCTCATCATACGAGGAGTATGCAAGAAAACACAGAGGCCTCCCTGAAGAGGCGCGCACAGACACCCCAGCATCAAGAATGCAGCCGGGGTTCAAATGCCTCAACCAATCTGTATCACCGGCGAGGCACAGGTAAAATTAGGCCTGCGCTCTCCGTTCCCCTACCGCTGAACTCCTCCACACATCCCCGCCATTAAAGATGAAATGAAAGGCTGCCTCTGACCCCCTGCCGCAGCAGGCTTAATGGTTCTGCAGACAAGGAGGAGATGGGCGCCCAGCTGCGAGGCTTCTTAAACACTGCTCCCAGGCCAGAGGAAGCAACAAAGCCACCCCGTGAACGCCACTCGCGCCGATGAATAATTTGTGCGGCACTTGGCGGGCTTTTAAACGAGAACCTGTGCCAGAGGAACATGCATAAAATCCTCTTACTGACCTCCGGAAAGCACCTATGGAGGGGGAGGAGGGAGAACGCAGGGATAAAAAGGAACCAACAGTGAGATAAGGGGCAGAGAGCGTCCAGTGTTAGAACAGAGGCATGAGGTGGAACAGTGGAAGAAAGACTAATCAGCCTCTGTATTGCCTCTAAGCAAAACTTTGGGCCCCGTCCCGGGCAAAAGCACTTGTACATTGAAAACTTGTCTCGAAAGTTAATGGCCCGTCTGTGAAAAATATCCCCACAATGCGACCTAAACTTATGCTGCCAACCAGGCGCACGCTCACCATTTGTAACAGGAAGCGGTAGGTGGAGGCATCCGCTCGCACCGCCGGATGACCGACACAGCTGTTCCCCCGAGGCGAGTTGCCTTCTCCGCCGACAGGCCCAGCTGCTCTCTTCATCCCGCGGGTCGAGGGTCCGGCAGCCTCCATGTTCGTCCATCGATGCAGCGGCGAAGCACCGGACGTCCAAAAATCCTCTAACGCTGCCCTTATAACCGCCCACTTGCACCTGCAAAGAAGAAAAAAGGGGAAAGAAAATTACACCGCCCCACGGTGGGGCGAGGAGCGAGCCTGGGAGCGCGGGAACAAAGAAGCCCCGATCGCGGGGCACACCGTGCTGTGGGGGAGCGTCCAGGGACAAGGGGGTCTCCCGGGCGCTCCCCGCCTCTTTATTCCCAAGGGGCCAGGCGGAGTAGCGACGCCCCTCCGCCCCGCCCCTCCAGTAGCCCGCCCCCCCTAACCCGGACATCCTCCACTGGTATCCGGGTCAGGGAGGCCGCCGGCCAATCGGTGGTGGGTCGCGCCCAAGGGCCCGCCCCCACCACCGAGAGGCACACAGAGGGGAAGGGGGGAAGCGGTCGCCGCGCCGCCATGCGTGCGGGGGGGCCAAGGGCCCCCCCTTTTCATTCTTCCTCCCACAATGAACGTGCGGACCTGCTACCTGTCTTCCAAGTTAATTGAACTCCTGCAGGCAGCTTCTTCTGGCCACTTAACATGGGGTTAGCGTTTTTTCAGCCTCTCTATCTGTTGGTATCGCGGATGAAAAATGGACTTCCACAAGATCACATAGTTTGGTCAATGAAGTAAATACTTGCTGCTGAGAACTGTGTGCAGTCGCTGGTTTGAATCCAGTAGGACTGCCACAGCCTTGCATCTCTATGTGGTTGATAAGCTTATTTAACTGAATACTATGATTTAAATGCTATATAAAAATGCAAAGTTTGAAAGTTAATGGACAGGTTGGCTTGTGGATAAATAACTATACACTAAGATATCCACCACTGGTGATGTTGCGTTCCTTCAGCTGTAGGTGCAGACACTGTGAGCTGCACCTCTCTGTTTACCTTAAAAAATAACACATGCCCCAGAAAGGAACATTTGCCCAAACTCGGAATGCTTACATCTGTTAAGCCAGGGGCTGAAATCTACAAAAACATGCTGTGCATTCTTTTACATTACTTTTTATGTGTGGTACATTTCGGTTAAGTCACAGCACATTTATATCTAAAATCAATCTGCATAGCACCGATAGCGGTTCGGGCACTGCTTCGATGCACTAGAACTAATGAAAAAGAAAGAAGTGCTACGCACTGTAGGGCAGGCACTTTTTAAGATTAATCAGTTGTTTCAAAGGGAATGATGAGGAAGGGTTGAGTGTCTCAGCAGAAGATGGAAACATAGATTGGTGAGAGGAGCACAAAAAGTGCACTCTATAGCTAAAGTGCAAGATGTAGTTTAAACCAGTAGCGAGTGTACATGACCCCCAAGGAGAGGAGAGCAATGCTGCTTCCAGCAACAGGATCTACTCATCTCGGTAACTACCGCAGGCAGAACACTGAGATCAGAACACTGCCACCCAACAATCCAACATTTCAAATACACTTACTTACCCATAGTACGACATCAGCACCGACTGCACTAATTGTTAATTTCTTCTAACATCATCATTCATCATATTTAATTTATATTTAATTTAAAGCAGTATTAAACAATACAAAGATCACTTCCAGCTTACCGCCTATGTTCCTCTTGAATAAACGATACCCAAGCTGTTCTGCTGCACAGTGTAAAAGTCTGCACTCCGTTCGCCGCGCACGTATTGCTTTGCAATCAAGGTTGTCAAGGCCTTTCCACTTCTGCACTCCTACATAGCTTGTCATCTAAACCAATCCTGTTTCTGCTTTCATGCTGTTTGTATAGGTGAACTGTATGACAACAGCACTGAGCTGATTAGAGCAGGCAGAGAGGCCGCTCACACGGAGACCTGGAGGCTGCGTCTATGTTCCTCTTGGCTCACTGACACAGCAATAGTTACAAGAGCTGAAGTACGCATGGCGGGTCGGCCGTGATCAAAGAAATGACCAAACTGACATGCTCACTTCATTTCACAGCGACAATCGATCTGCCTGAAGTAATCAACTTTTCCACCATCCAGCGACCCGAGTAAAGATGCAAAAACACAGGGAGAGAACACTATATTACAGTTTGAGCTTTCTTGCACATACTGGGTCAATGCCCCTGCGCTCCTGACTAGGTGCCCCCCTCGCCTAGTGGGGGGTCACCCTTAGTCACGCAATGAAACCGAGCTGCCATCGGTGGGGCTGGTTATGGTGATCAGATTTCTAGGTGACGTATGGGCACACGTTTCAAAACCAAAACTTATCTCATTTTGTTATATCAGGCGGGTTCGCTGGGGTCTCCTCTTTGTCCCCTTGGACCCCAGCGAAGTCGCAAAAACATCGGAAACCACCCTCCCACCCGGCAGAAGAGCGCGGCGGAGCATGGCGGAGAGCTGACAGTTAACACTAAATGGGCATGCGCAGCAATGGAGGTTCAGCGACTGGATGGACTCCAAGAGTGGGTACGATGGAACTGTGCAGAGGATAGGCGGGGAGGGGACTGACCTGCTGGTGTTCCTGGACTCTACTGCCGAGGGTAGGTGGGGAGGGGACTGACCTGCTGGTGGTCCTGGTCTCTGCTGCCCTAACCCGCAACGTATGGACTGTGTGGACTCTTGTGGAGGCTGTCTGTGTTCATGTACCTCGGTGGGCCGGTGCGCTATGCAGTGCCCTGTATTTCAAGTAATGCAATGTTTGCTGTAGCGCGTTGGGGCCTGCTGGCACAATGTGCACAGCTGAGTGGGTCGGCCGAGTCGGGCAACAAATTTAAGTACATGTGTATGGCAAAGCTGCAAACAATTGTAATGTTATGCCTAATTTCCTTACTGCCTTTGACATGTGGATGTCGCAAAAAGTCTGTTGCTGTCTTTAAATATATATGTCCAAGTAGTACTTTACTCTCGTAGTGGTTTGTGTAGATTTATATGATTTGATATGAATAAAAGTCTACGCCTTGGACAACATCACAGGTTTCGGATATTCTTGGTCCCAGTGGGTTCTGAGGGGTGTCAGAAGTGATGGGGAGTTAGTGTTTTGTTGTGCGCGTACTATTAGGACAAGCCGACCCTTTAAAAAGGTGTATTTAAAGAGAGAGCGGTTGGATATGAATGATGTGTGTGCAACACAAATCACAAATGCAAAACTTAGAGGACCAGCAGTGAGAAAACCCAAAAGGGCAGAATTGATTGAACCTTCATTTTTAGGTCTCCCCTACCAGGCAGATTTTTACTTACTGCAAGTAAAAACCTCTGGTGGCAGTAAGATTAGAGCACTTCCGTTGTTTACTATTGGTTTATCTTATGTATGTTTTTTGCCGTTGCTACACAACATTGGGAAAAAATCATTGACATAGTATGTTCTATGCTTAGATAGCTTTGTTCCTACTTTTCCTGTTTCTGGAAAATATGCAAACACGCCTTGAATTTATCTTTAAAAAAGAGTATTTTATTTGCCTGTTTTCTCGTTCTTAAATTGCTTTCCCCTTCTCTGGTGATTCAACCCAACAGAGCCTGTCTCCTAATTCTATTTTCGTACAGCACAAGTGTCTTTGCAGTCTGCTTTTCTTTACAGAGCCTGTCTTCCTTGCTCGGCAGCAGCCCCTGCTGGTTCAGGGCGGCTCTCGCGCTCAAAGGGCTCGTGCTCATCTCACTACAGCTCGGTGTCCATGCTGCTTTATCACCTGCACGTTGCTGTTCGCCTTGCCGCGCACGCGACCTGCAGAAACCAGGTACCTGGCCAGCTGAAGGCGGCTCCTTTACGTCAGTCTGCAGCACGTAGGACGGCCATCTTCAACAAACGCTGCTAGCCCATACAACGCGACGTGAGAATGTATTTGCAGACCTCGCCCTTTCCTCGCAGTGTGCTGTGGAAACAGAAATCTTTGATTCGGATGAATATGATACATAACACTGTGTTCTATAAAACACCATCTGAAAGTGTTCTTAATTGCTAGTCGTGATGCTGCATCGAAAAGAACACTTCCACCAGCTCGGGTACTCATGTAATTTGCTTGCACTGTCTGCTGCCGCTGCTTGAGTTTGTTGACAGATGTTTTGGAGAGGAATCTTTCCTTTGTGCTCGACCTTAAAACATGCCCTCCACGCAGAGTGTGCTCTGTTAAAATGCATGAGCAGAACTATTCTGTGATCCTTGAATAAATATTTTTTTCCCCTTTGGGATTGGCACATAAAGAGAAGGAGAGGAGTCTCGGGGCCTTTGTGGCTTGAAAATGGCAAAGTTGAAATGGAATGCGCTAGGTGATTACAGTGTGTTTTGCCACATATCGCAATGTGAGGAAAATCGAGCAGGCAGGCGCTGATAACGGAACCTTTTTCTATTTTTTTTGCTCTTCGCATCACATTTAAGGCAATCTCCACGAACAGCTCAGCGGAACATACATATATTCATAATAGGGATAAGATTCCCTTGGGCTGAGCCGAGCAGAAAAATATTAGGCATTGAATTGCCATAAATGTGAATCGCACAGCAAAGAAGAAATGGCAGTGGGTGTGAAGGAAAGCAGGCAAGCATTGGAATTAAGGAAGACAGGAAACAAGATGCAGAATACAGCCGCGTGCAGGGTATGCGACAAGTATACATATTCTTACACCATATCAAACCTGTGGCAGAACAGTGGAAGCATGGGACCATGTCAACAATAAACCAATAAGAGAGAAAAAAAGCGAATACTGGCATATGCCCAAGGCTGCCTCAAGGATGATTTTTTTTGCATCCTAACCCAAGAAACGTTTCGGTGATTTTACTGCTTTTTTGGGGGCGCCTGTGTAGCTTTACTGGAGCTTAATGGGGTGTCCAAACATGCCTTGTGCCTGTGTGGCCTATGTCTAGGAAGGACCATGTTGCAGTGCCTAATTGGTATCGGTGGTTTCCGTTGTGGCACTTCAGCACTTATTTTTGGGGGATGGCATTTATATTTTCTCTTCAGACATTTACTGAGAGCAAATGAGGGAAAGATGGAGAAAGGAGGAAGAAAAGATGGAAAACATGTTAACAACGGGAGCGAGCAGACACTTACAAAGGAAGATAAAGGAGAAGAGTGTGTCTGGTGGTGGATTAAAGAGCCATAAGGGGATTCAAATGTACACTGCTTTGGTAATCGGTGAACTGACATTTATTAGCTTCTGAGGAGAGCTTTGGCCACGGGCACTCATTCTTTCACACTGTAAGTGCTGGCCCATGCACACAGCCACATTCCGCAATACTCTCTGTTGCCATCATTGACTTATTAGTGAGTGGTTACAGAAGCAAAGCATCGCTGATTCATTATTTTTTTTTCAGAATCTATGAATGGAATATATTAGGGTAATAAAATAGAGACAGTGGCCTTACTTAGTGGCATATTTATGAATCCTGACACAACGGTGCGTCAAAAAAATCTGCGTTTCATTGCGGTTGTTCTTGTCTCATGGATGCACTGCATTTATGGTATAGCACACCATGGCACAAGGACCAAAGATGCATCACAAATTCCAATGCAATTGTTTCGGGAATGGCACAAGGTGATGCAACGCAAGTACTCCCTACATGACGCAAAGCTGATTTGCAAGTCTTAACGCACCTCTACGTGCCACAAATCAGCATTGCATCATGCAGGAGTGCGTTGTGTAGCAAGCTTGAAAAAGCAGCGCATCTCAACCCACAGAAGTTCTCTACACAAACAAAATGGTGGGAGCAACTACAAGCCACAAGTGCAACAACCCCAACCAAGATGGCCATACAACAGCCCAGGGTAAGAGGATATCCAATTTCAGTGAGGAGGAGAAAAAAATGCTAATCAGTGAGATAACAAGGAATGAACGCCTCCTATTTGTCACCTTAAAATTGCCACTAGGAATGAAAAAAGCCATTTGGCAAACCATAGTGGATACGATTAACAGTGTCACCCGAACAAAAAGGTTTGCAAGAAGAGATGGCACAACTACAAATGCTTGACCAAAGAAAAACTGTCCAGGAACATTCAGGCAGCCATGAGCATCAAAGGAGGACCTGATGTCCAGGAGGAGTTGGACTCACTGGAGGAGCAAGTGGCATCACTCATCCCAAAAGAGTTGGTAGCAGAAGTGGAAGGACAGGATAGTGCTGTGGTCAAGGACCAGGAAGAACTGCAGGGTTAGTGACAACAAGGGACCATATGGGTCAAGCTGTCATGCAGTGCAACACTTTGAGGCATATTTATCTTTAACTGTTAGGCAACGCAGCACAGCAAGTCACCTTGTTGTGCTGCACTGTATTACAGGGAAAGGGCAGAAACGACCCGTTTCTATGTGCCTACAATGCATGCAGGATTGGTTTTTTGCAGGAAGGGGTACTTTCCTGCACCAAAACAACCCCTTGAGTCATATTCCTATATCCACATAGAGCAAGGAAGTAACAATGAGAATCAAAGATATTTCTCCTTGTTACATCTCTCCTGGGAAGGCGTACCATTCTGGTGTATTCCCAAGGTTACCAGTCCTGGTGAATCTGGGAATGTGTCAAAATCAATGGGAATTGTGTGGTAACATCGACACAATGCCCATGGAATACCTTCCCAGGGCAGAGTAAGGCAATGCAGCGATTGACTCTGCGTTGCTTTACTCCAGATTTATGGAGCCACGCAAAATGGCCTTGCGTGGCTTCATAAATTGCATTTGGGGTTTGCAATACGCATGTACCACGTTGCAAGGTGCAAATGCAACACAAACAGCCTCATAAATATGCCCCTCAGTGTGCGCGCACTGTTCTGTGCTGCAATCCGTTTGTAGTGTACTACAGTGTGTCACTTGGAACACACACTACCAGCACACACACATTGAGCATGTTCACACTATGCCACATTTCACCTATATGATGTGTGTGTCTTGCACAGGACATGCATTGTGCACATGATTTAATCACACACACACATCCTGGTCAACCTGATGTTGTTAAGGTGTGAGTAAAACACACAGCAGCATAACTTTAGCAGATTTGATTGAGAGAGTAGACCTCATTTCAGTAGCCCAGGGTTGAATCATCAGGTTCACTACTACTGATCAATTCACAGTTTGGTGCAACCCCACGTTTGCTCTGTTTCACTCCTGGTGAAGGCAGTAGCTTACATCAACTACGATATTATGTTTTGGGTGGCCCTCCTAGTCCAACCAGTATGAATTCCATTACGCAGGCCTCTGTTAGGGCACACACACATATTTCATGTTATTCTATGGGAAAAGACCAGCATTAGAGACCCAGACAACAACAATACATTTGGGCACGCAGGCCAGGGTTACACCATCCTACCCAGAAAATGCCATTGCACCATATTTAAACAAATTATGTATGTCCACAGCCATTTGGTGTGACTTCTTGATATACATATCTCACACATTCCTCATCCTATTCTACCTGATGTGGTGTGATGGTTGGCAAACATCTCCCTTGTCTTACTTTTCAGAAAAATTATTTTACACTCCTTAGGTGGTGAGTACAAGAACCTTCCGCCTGATATGTCCAGGCAGTGGAACCGGGACTTTAAAACTCCAAACATCAGTCTGGATGATATAATCTGCAAGTGCAGGGAGATGCGAGATGCTGGAATGGGGTGGACGGAAATTGATGCCAATAGCTTTATACAAAAAGGGAGAGCCTCAATGCAGTCAACATGATCATAAGGAGAGGTGGTAACAGTCCATTTGGATTTATAGATTAGTTCCACTCCTCCCCGGTGCTTGCAATTGGGTCGATTGGCAGAGATAATACTGTAGCCTACAGGGATAGCTAGATTTAGGGCTGGATTAGTAGTTTCACTCAGCCACTTTTCGGTCAGGAAGAGAAGATCCCAGTCATTGTCCAAAACGGACTGCCAGATGTCAAAGGCATGTTTAACCAGTGATCTACAGTTCACTAGTGCAGCTTTGAGGGTTATGATAGAACAGAGGCCCTGCGGCAGGGCGGAACAGGACATGTGGAGATAGCTATCAGATGATTTGCAATGTGTTGGCGAAAAACCGCAACCATTGCATGTATAAGCTGAACTGCATATGTCCAATGAGAGTGGAACGCAGTGCGGACGCCAAGAGGGCCTGAAAGCCAGAATCTCCCTCCGACTATAGGTCATCCCTGCCCCGATGTCCAAACGGGTAGGGGGACCGGCCCCGCCGTGTCTTGGTCGCGGACGGGCGCAGACGGGCTTGCCTTTGGCGCGCCGTCAGCGGGCCGCTGGCGCGTCCGCTGCACGGCCGAGTAAGGACGGTCATATCTAGCAGGTGAGGGCGGGAGGGGCCAGGTTACTGGACCGCCACCCTATACTACCCCCAAGATGGCGGCTAAGCGTTACTAGACCTCCGCGCCAGCACCTAGTCGGCTGAGCGGTGTCTAGAAGAGGTGGAATACACTGTCAAAATGCCAGCAAATAAGACAAGATTAAAACACAATGTCCAAAAGTAAAATACCAATTAAAAGAAGTTAGCCACACACTTCCCGGCTTTCCGCCTCAGGAAGGTCTGCTTGTCTGATCTAATGCGCACGATGCCCAGAGCGCGATTTATGAGCAGGCGAGGGCGGGAGGGGCCAGGCTACTGGACCGCCACCCTATACTACCCCCAAGATGGTGGCTAAGCGTTACTAGACCTCCGCGCCAGCACCTAGTTGGCTGCGCGGTCTCTAGAAGAGGTGGAATACACTGTCAAAATGCCAGCAAATAAGACAAGATTAAAACACAATGTCCAAAAGTAAAATAACAATTTAAAAAAGTTAGCCGCACACTTCCCGGCTTTCCGCCTCAGGAAGGTCTGCTTGTCTGATCTAATGCGCGCGATGCCCAGAGCGCGATTTATGAGCAGGCGAGGGCGGGAGGGGCCAGGCTACTGGACCGCCACCATATACTACCCCCAAGATGGCGGCTAAGCGTTACTAGACCTCCGCGCCAGCACCTAGTCGGCTGCGCGGTGTCTAGAAGAGGTGGAATACACTGTCAAAATGCCAGCAAATAAGACAGGATTAAAACACAATGTCCAAAAGTAAAATAACAATTTTAAAAAGTTTGCCGCACACTTCCCGGCTTTCTGCCTCAGGAAGGTCTGCTTGTCTGATCTAATGCGCGCGATGCCCAGAGTGCGATTTATGAGCAGGCGAGGGCGGAAGGGGTCAGGCTACTGGACCGCCACCCTATACTTCCCCCAAGATGGCGGCTAAGCGTTTCTAGACCTCCGCGCTAGCACCTAGTCGGCTGCGCGGCGTCTAGAAGAGGTGGAATACACTGTGAAAATGCCAGCAAATAAGACAGGATTAAAACACAATGTCCAAAAGTAAAATAACAATTTCAAAAAGTTCGCCGCACACTTCCCGGCTTTCACGTTTAGGAAGTAGATTACTATGATAAGTACTTTGGAATATTCTTATCACCTCAATGTTGTTTGCACTCAATATGTCTGCAAAGGAACAAACCTTTTGTTAGACCTGGTATCTTTTGCCATTCTTCCCCTTTCTTTTTGCTTTCTGACCTCCCGGTTTTGACTCTATTTTTGCTGGTCTAGTGTCTCTGCCCACTTTCTCACTGCTGTTCAGTGTTAAAACGCAAGTGCTCCTATTGTAAATTGAATAATGGATTGGTTTTAACATGATTGGCATATTTGATTTACTGGTAAGTTCCTAGTAAAGTGTTCTGAGAGTGCCAGGACCTGTAAATAAAATGCTGCTAGTGGGCCTGCAGCACTGGTTGTGCCACCCACACGAGGAGCCCGACAAAAGGGTTCTCAGACCTGCCACTGCAGTGTCTGCGTGCAGTTATTACTACCATGTTGCCTTGGCAAGTGCACCCACTTGCCAAGCCCTAACCTTCCCATTTATTACATGCGAGACATCCCTAAGGTAGGCCCAAGGTACCCCTATTGGCAGGGTACAGTCTATGTGAAAGGTAGGACATGTACTGGTGCGTGCGACATGTCCTGATGGTGGACTACAGGTAATACATTTTTCACATAGGATAGAATGGGGAATACTTGGTAACATTTTGCGAGTATATATTCCCATTGGGACAAGATAGAGAGACAGAGTTTAGCTTGCCTTAACTCAGAATGTAGAAATGCGTTTTGTAGTAAAGATGATTTTTATACGCTGTTTTTGAAAATACCACTTTTAGAAAGTAGGTATTTTCTTGCTTTGCCATCCTGTGTACGTCCGCTGGGTTGTGGATTAACTGTCTGGCTTTGGAGTGACAGGAGCCGGGGATGTGAATTCTCTTCAGACAGCCACTGGAGGGGTTGAGGTGTGTCCTGCCTTTCCTGGATGAGTCAGGGCTGGGCTGAATAGATCTGGGCTGCATTTAGAGTAGTGGGAGGAGATTTCCTTGCACCTGAATGGGACTGATCTGCTTTGTACAATGCTGCCTCCAACTCCTGCTGGGAAGCTGGGCCAGAGAGGACCAAATTGGTTTGGACTAAGCAAAGGCACTCTCTGGCCAAGAGAACAAAAAGAAATGCAGTATAAATATTGGGGCCCAGACCCCAGAACTTTATAACTCGCTTGGATCAAGGAACCTGGCAAGAAGAAGAGCTGGAAGAACTGCCAGGAGGAGCACTGCCCCTGTTGCTGTATTGTTGCTTTGCTGGGTTGGCCTGCAGTTGCTGCTTTCTTTACTTGTTGCGGAGTATCTTCAAGGGCTTGAAATAGAGCTTTCCTCCTGTTCACAAAGTCTCAGGGACAGCAAAGACTTCACCTACCTCTGGGTACCGCCTCTGGAATCGTGAGTTACAGTTGCCACAGAGGGAGAAAGAAGTCAACACCATCACCGACACCGCTGCAGACTCCTTGTTGTAAAGGCACTGCAGAGGGCACTGCTGTACTTCACTGTAAAACTACCAAAAACCCTACAAAAGGAGGGAATAAGTGTGACCTTCCTACGATACAGTGTGAGCGCGATGCATCTCTAAATCGGAGCTTAAAGTAAATTTGCAAAAAAAGGGGATTGAGATTGTGCACACACACAGCAGTAACTTTGCAACGGAACTCTAGTCTCACCGACACTGCCGACCGCTGCTATCACCGAACCACTGCTTGCATCGTGGCCTGTGGGTACTGCAGTCCGCAATGCCTGGCTACACTCCGCCACCCTAGTCTCACCGACAACGTCGCTGACCGTGATACCTGTGACCGCACCGTGGTTTGTGAGCACCGTCGTATGTTACACAACGCACCACCATGTCCCACACCGCAGTCTGGGCCGACTGACGCCAGCTCCCATCAATCGGCACTGTTGCTCGTACTGTGATCTGTCAGCACCACCATGAGCACCTCTTCACTCCACCGCAGCCCTAGTCTCACCGACACTGCTAGATGACCTTCACCGAGCTGCTGCCTGCACCGTGACCTGTGAGCACCGCAGTCAGCACTGCTTCGCTTCACTCCGCCACCCTGGTCTCACTGACAATGTTGCTGCCCACTGACTGTGACACCTACGACCACACCGTGGCTTGGGGGCACGTCTCAAAAGTTGCACGACATACCGCCCTGTCCCACACAACAGTCTGGGCCAACCAAGTTCAGCTCCCATCAATCGGCACTGTCGCTCACACAATGACCTGTCAGCACCGCCACGAGCACCGCATCAATCCACACTGCAGCCCTGGTCTCATCGACGCTCCTGGATGACCGTCACCAAGCCGTACCGTCCCGTCCCACACCACAGTTTGGGCCAAACTAACTCCAGCCCCCATCAACCGCCACTGTCGCTTGCACCATGACCTGTCAGCACCGCCACGAGCACCGCATCACCGCATCAATCTACATTGAAGCCCTGGTCTCACCGACGCTCCTGGACGACCGCCACCAATCTGCTGCTTGCACCACTCGAAGGCACCGCACTCCGCACCGCTACTGCTCACATCGCAACCGCTGTGGTTGCCACGACCGGCCTGCAAATGTATGGCAGTAGTATGCATACTAATACCACACATACCATTACAATGCGGGTATTACTGCGCTAGTACGCTTATAACGACCTACCTTTACAATACATTCTTTTATCACGCATATGCCTTTACCATGCATGCCATTACATTGCAGAGGCAAGCATGGTAAAGGCATGCACTTGGTAAAAGTGTGTAAGGTAAGTAAAACTACACTGCCCTACCCTAAATCCTAAATCATGACCCCTCCCGACCCCTAACCCTCGCCCTTTCCTAAACCCTTACCCTTGCACGACTCCCGACCCCCAATCCTTTCCATACCCAAAATCACTACCCCTGGATGACCCCGAACCCCAGTTCTCTCCCTACACTAAACCCTAGAACACTACTCTGCATTACCCTCCCTAACCCCCAGTCCTCTCTCTACCTTGAAACACTACCTTACATGACCCCCAGTCCTCTCCCTACCCTAAAACCTAAAACACTACCCCTGCACGGCCCCCTGACCTCCAGTCCTCTCTCTAACCTAAACACTACCCTGCAGACCCACCAACCCCAACTCCTCTCCCTACCTGAAACCCTAAATCACTACCCCTGCATGACCCTACCCGACCCAAATCCTTTCCCTACCCTAAACAACTATCCCTAAACAACCCAATCCCTTTTACCCTAAAATAGCAACCCCCACCCCAGGCCCAATCCCTCTTACCTCTCTCTCCTCGCGGTTCCTCTCTCTCCTCATGGTTCCTGCGGTCGTCTGAGCGGTGGTGCATGTCGTTGTGAGGAAAAGGAAGAGCATCTCTTTCCTCACAACTAGGTGAATCGTCTATATTTTATTACAAGGTAGTGCTATGACCATACATACCTTTACAACGAAATTCGTTGTAAAGGCATGCATCCTAAAAGCACATGCATTTAAAAAAATGCATAATAAAGACTATGCATTGCTACAACGCATGAGTGGTAATGCTTGCGCTGTGATGGAGTAACAGCCACCATGTAATGGCTGTTTTTTCCACCGGCCCGCACCAACGCAGTCGGTCAGAACCAAAGGTACTGTTTACGAGTCTGTTGACACTAACGCCAGTCCACACCAATGCGTTCGGTAAGAACTGTTGGATTCTGTTGTTTTCAGCACTGCTGTAGCACTGTACGGAGCTACCGTCTTCAAGGAACTGCATTTTTAAGTCATACTTGCAAAGTGCCTATTTTTGATTATTGTATGTTGGCCTTTTATCGTTTTGCTCTTGGTTATACAGATAAATATTGGTTATTTTTCTAAAACTAGTGTGGTGTCCTTTTGTAGTGTTTTCACTGTGGAGTAGTGTGGCTCACTGGTTAGAGGCGGCAGGCCTGAGAGCAGAAGTCAGCCTGGGACCAGGGTTCAATTCCCGACGCGGCAGGGTCGTGGACCTTGGTCAACGGACTCGATAATTCTCGCTTCGGTGCTTACTCTAATCAGGGGTTCCACTCGGCAACTCTGGGCATTAGCTTGCCTAATCTCCACAACGGCCCCACCAATTCCGGGGATGCCTGGCTCCACCTTGGGGACTCCCAGCAAGGGACCATCCCACAGGGAAAGCCAGGACGGGTTCCCCAGAGTTATACAGCGCCGGGACGCCCCGTTGCTGGGGCAGCTGTGCGCTTTACAAGTATACTACATTTACATTTACATTACTGTTGGTTATGTGCAAATGCTTTACACACTGCCTATGAGAAAAGCCTGACTGCTCATGCCAAGCTACCAAGGGGGTGAGCAGTGGTTATTTCAGGAGTGTATCCCCCTTATCCTGACTAGAAGGAAGGGCCCCTATTCGGACACAGGTGCAAACCATTGCCAAGTAGAGACCCCCATTTCTAAGACTTATGAACAGATTCTCATGTAAAGAAGGGTTATTTGCCGGGCGCACAGCGTTTTTTAAAAAGTTTTTAAGGTTGTATGGATCTCCAGAGTATCGCCTTCTGTCTGGAGGCGTAATGTACTGAAATAAGGGCTGCACTCTCAACACTGAGAGATGTCCTCTAGGATCCAAAAATGTCCTTGAATCGAGGTTTCACAAAAAGATTATGACTCTACTCCAAAAGTTGTAGTCTAAATGTTTTATTCACATGTGTTCATAGCTTGTTATGTTCACAAGCGTTTGCTGCTGTTCCTGTTCCATTAACATTTTGCACTCATACCATCCCAATGCATTTCGGCATTTCCATTATGCCTTCATCTGGGGATATATTTCTAAAAACGAAGAAATGCTTATATTTTACATCATGTAAAAAATAGTTCATAGGCTGCCTAATAGATGCTAAATAATTATACAACAGCGAATTCATGCAGTGTGTGTGGTTAAAAAACTGGTTTGTCACAATGAAGGGTGATATAACGTGAAAGAAAACGATTATGGTTAAAATAATAAAGTCTAAAGTGCAAGGTGAAATAACATGTGCGTTAAGTTGCTGACTCGTGCTGGTAGAAAAATAACTTGTGCATTTCAGCTGCTTAACTAAAGTAGACGGAGTGCTGTGAATTATATACAAATAAAAGCGAGAATTTAGCATGTGAAACTCCTAAGCTTGACATTAATCAAACACCTAAGTGTCTTACAAATTCAGTGGCTAAGGGAAACGCTTACCGCGAAAGAGCAAATGTGCGTCTGTGATGGTAAAGGCTGTAGCTGGGTTCGGCAAAGGTCTGTGACCCGGAAATAAATATACAGAAAAAGGTTACGTGAGGGCGCGACCTGGTAGGGACTGTGTTCAAAGTAAAATGCAGGGGTGAAAACGGGTAGGGAGCGCGTTAAAAAAGTGGGATGTTTGAAGGGTGGTGAAAAAAGCGTGGTGAATGAAAAACAGTGGTTAACTAGAGATCACAATGAATAAAGTTACTAAAACTAACATGTAGTATAATAATATCAGGCAATGTAAACAAACTAATATGATTAAACATGAATTACAAGCTTTGAATGGTGGGATGAAAAAACCACTCTGCGCAGGTAAGGAGTCATTGGCTGGGGCCCCAGCTCTTCAAAGATAACATAAATATTCCACTCGGTCATTTAGGCCGAATGGTTTCATGCTGCTCAAGGTGAAAATCCAATAATTTTCTCTTTTTAATAATTCCTGATGATTGTCCTTACCCTCTTGTTGTTTCACAGTTTCCAACACGCAATATCTTAGCTGGCTGATGCCATGACCAGCTTCCAAGAAATGTTGAGCTACAGTGGATTTTAGGTGCTTGTTTCTTATATTAGATTTATGCTCGGTCAGTCTTATCTTGAGTTTTCTCTGGGTTTGTCCGACATAAATCTTGCCGCATGGGCATTTCAACATATACACCGCGTTGCTGGTGTCGCAGGTTGCTGTGGCTCTTACTTTAATTTTATTGCCCTTCATGGGGTGGTTGATTGTAATCCCTTGGATAACATTATTGCAGTGATTGCAGTTTCTGCATGGGATTGTTCCTTTGTATTCCGTGTTGGTTGAGGGAGTTTTTAACAGTTCTCCTAGGTTTCTTGCTCTTGTGAAAGCAAAGGTAGGTTGAATGTCAAAGATTTTATTGAAGTCAGGCTCTATCCTTAGGATTTCCCAATGTTTTCTGATTATTTGTTTGAATTGGTGACTTGCTGTGGAATATTTGGAAACTATGGTGATTGCTTCTGTATCAGTTGTCGCTGTGTAGGACAATAGTTGACTCCTGGTTTTGGTTTCCGATCGTTGGATGGCCTGCTCGAGGACATGGTGTGGGTACCCTCGGGCTTTAAATCTCTGTAGAGTGGTTTGCATCTCTTGATGGAATTGCTGGTTTTCCGAGGTGATTCTTTTGGCTCTGATGATCTGACTGTATGGTAAGTGGTCTTTTAATGGTTGTGGGTGAAAACTGGAGTAGTGTAATGTGTTGTTCCTGTCTGTTTTTTTCCGAAATAGACTGGTGGTGAATCCTGTGGGAGTGTTGGTGATTTTGACATCAAGAAAAGTTATAGATTCCTTGTGGAGTTCATGTGTGAATTGAATGCGTTGGTCTATGGTGTTTAATAGTGCCAGTTGTTCTTGCAGGATGTTTTTAGGGCCTTGCCAAATCAAG
This sequence comes from Lissotriton helveticus, assembly GCF_964261635.1. Classification (NCBI taxonomy): domain Eukaryota; kingdom Metazoa; phylum Chordata; class Amphibia; order Caudata; family Salamandridae; genus Lissotriton; species Lissotriton helveticus. Next base: position 528,528,853 of record NC_136069.1, read on the forward strand.
AAGATGTCATCTATGAATCTCACAAATATCTTTAGGTGGTTCATCCATTCAGTTTTGTTGAGTATGTGGTCTTCTTCGAATCTATGCATAAAGATATTTGCATAGGCCGGTGCTGTAGAATTGCCCATAGATGTTCCTGTTAGTTGCTGGTACCAGTCATCCTTCCATGTAAAATAGCTGAAAAACAATGTGAATTGTAGGAGTTCCATGAGAAAAAGTTTTAGATGATTGTCCAGATCACTTCTCAGTAAACAGTACTCAATGGCTTCAATTCCCATTGAATGTGGGATGGATGTATATAGGGACGATACATCAACTGTGCACAAAAATATTTGACCGTGATCCTCAATTTGTACTTGGTTTAGTTTATTGATGAAATCCGTGGTGTCACGGATGTACGTTGGAAGAGACGTAACGATAGGTTGAAAATATCTGTCAAGAAATTTTCCCACAGGATCGTGGATGCTGCCACATGTCGATACAATAGGCCTGCAAGGAGGCGTTTGTAGATTTTTATGTATCTTGGGAACCAAGAAGAATTTTGGACTTTTAGGATGCTTGGTAGTAAGATACTTGTTGGTTTTCTCAGAAATAGTACTGTTCTCAACAGCTTTATTGAGTATTGTATCAAGTTTTTCTTTGAATTGGAGGGTGGGGTTATTGGGTAGTTTCAGATAAGTTTTAGAATCCGAGAGGTGAACCATCGCTTGTTGATCGTAGTAAGAGGTGTTGAGAATTACTATGGCGCCACCCTTGTCAGCTTTGACACATGTCACTTGTTTGTTGTTAGCAATGGATTTGATGGTGCTGATCTCCTTGACAGTGAAGTTTTTGTGTTTAGGTTGTCGGTTACAGTTCAATTTGGATAAGTCGTTTCGAACTAGGGTCTCGTAGGTGTCGAGACTCTTATGTGAAACTGGTGCAAGAAAGTTGCTTTTGGGACGTAATCCCCTGAGTTGATCTTCTTGGGGGTCTGTGGGCGTTTGTACAATGTTTTGGAAAAAATGTTTTAACCGAAGTTTCCTCATGAGCTTGTAAAATGAGATTTCTAGCTCTAGTTTGTTGGTTCGGGACGTAGGTATAAACGAAGTTCCTCTTTGTAGAATTTTCATTTGGATTTCACTAAAATTATAGTCCGAGATGTTGATTACCAAGTTATCAGTTATTTCCCTTTGTTCTTTTTGGTTGTTGCTGTCCTGGTTTGTGGAGGTTCTCTTGTTTTTTCTTGTTCTTTTGGACCTCCTGGGTCTTCGCGTTGATCCTGGCCTACCTCTAAAAAAGGCTCGGCTGATGTTGATGGAACAACACATTACACTACTCCAGTTTTCACCCACAACCATTAAAAGACCACTTACCATACAGTTAGATCATCAGAGCCAAAAGAATCACCTCGGAAAACCAGCAATTCCATCAAGAGATGCAAACCACTCTACAGAGATTTAAAGCCCGAGGGTACCCACACCATGTCCTCGAGCAGGCCATCCAACGATCGGAAACCAAAACCAGGAGTCAACTATTGTCCTACACAGCGACAACTGATACAGAAGCAATCACCATAGTTTCCAAATATTCCACAGCAAGTCACCAATTCAAACAAATAATCAGAAAACATTGGGAAATCCTAAGGATAGAGCCTGACTTCAATAAAATCTTTGACATTCAACCTACCTTTGCTTTCACAAGAGCAAGAAACCTAGGAGAACTGTTAAAAACTCCCTCAACCAACACGGAATACAAAGGAACAATCCCATGCAGAAACTGCAATCACTGCAATAATGTTATCCAAGGGATTACAATCAACCACCCCATGAAGGGCAATAAAATTAAAGTAAGAGCCACAGCAACCTGCGACACCAGCAACGCGGTGTATATGTTGAAATGCCCATGCGGCAAGATTTATGTCGGACAAACCCAGAGAAAACTCAAGATAAGACTGACCGAGCATAAATCTAATATAAGAAACAAGCACCTAAAATCCACTGTAGCTCAACATTTCTTGGAAGCTGGTCATGGCATCAGCCAGCTAAGATATTGCGTGTTGGAAACTGTGAAACAACAAGAGGGTAAGGACAATCATCAGGAATTATTAAAAAGAGAAAATTATTGGATTTTCACCTTGAGCAGCATGAAACCATTCGGCCTAAATGACCGAGTGGAATATTTATGTTATCTTTGAAGAGCTGGGGCCCCAGCCAATGACTCCTTACCTGCGCAGAGTGGTTTTTTCATCCCACCATTCAAAGCTTGTAATTCATGTTTAATCATATTAGTTTGTTTACATTGCCTGATATTATTATACTACATGTTAGTTTTAGTAACTTTATTCATTGTGATCTCTAGTTAACCACTGTTTTTCATTCACCACGCTTTTTTCACCACCCTTCAAACATCCCACTTTTTTAACGCGCTCCCTACCCGTTTTCACCCCTGCATTTTACTTTGAACACAGTCCCTACCAGGTCGCGCCCTCACGTAACCTTTTTCTGTATATTTATTTCCGGGTCACAGACCTTTGCCGAACCCAGCTACAGCCTTTACCATCACAGACGCACATTTGCTCTTTCGCGGTAAGCGTTTCCCTTAGCCACTGAATTTGTAAGACACTTAGGTGTTTGATTAATGTCAAGCTTAGGAGTTTCACATGCTAAATTCTCGCTTTTATTTGTATATAATTCACAGCACTCCGTCTACTTTAGTTAAGCAGCTGAAATGCACAAGTTATTTTTCTACCAGCACGAGTCAGCAACTTAACGCACATGTTATTTCACCTTGCACTTTAGACTTTATTATTTTAACCATAATCGTTTTCTTTCACGTTATATCACCCTTCATTGTGACAAACCAGTTTTTTAACCACACACACTGCATGAATTCGCTGTTGTATAATTATTTAGCATCTATTAGGCAGCCTATGAACTATTTTTTACATGATGTAAAATATAAGCATTTCTTCGTTTTTAGAAATATATCCCCAGATGAAGGCATAATGGAAATGCCGAAATGCATTGGGATGGTATGAGTGCAAAATGTTAATGGAACAGGAACAGCAGCAAACGCTTGTGAACATAACAAGCTATGAACACATGTGAATAAAACATTTAGACTACAACTTTTGGAGTAGAGTCATAATCTTTTTGTGAAACCTCGATTCAAGGACATTTTTGGATCCTAGAGGACATCTCTCAGTGTTGAGAGTGCAGCCCTTATTTCAGTACATTACGCCTCCAGACAGAAGGCGATACTCTGGAGATCCATACAACCTTAAAAACTTTTTAAAAAACGCTGTGCGCCCGGCAAATAACCCTTCTTTTCATCAATATTAGTCTGCTCTACTGCTGGACAGCACGCACAGAACATGGAGGAAATATTTAATCTCACCGATGCAAGAGCAGAAACTTTTGCGTATTCTAATGAGGAAGTCAACAGAATATACGCACTCATCAGCGAAGAAACGACTGAATTAACCACAAACCGCAGTAAGGAGCAAAACATCAAACAATTATTATACCTGTCAAAGAAAATAATCAACCAACGCCTGCACGCGAGCACCATGGTTAAGTACCACAAGGCACAGAGAATACCGAGAGGCTTAAGAATACCATTAAAACCATCTCTATGCAAAAACGTCCAAAGATTCAAGGATAGATGGTACGCCATTCTTAACAAGTGCAGCCTCGACCTAATATTGTTGATTATCGAAGAATTATCAACCATTTTGGAAGAACTTGCCACTGAAATCTCCCACGTGAAGACAGAATTGGAAAACAGTTATACAACTGAAGAACTCAATAAGATCATGGAAGACATAAACACCCAACTAACCAAACATACTGCTGAAGTCACAGAACGCAAGATTCGCAAAATAAAAAGAGACACAATAGATTATAAAATGGGCGAGGTATATACATGGGCTGATATTTATGCTAAACGGCGACAAAACAAACCCTACACAGCAAATACTGATACCTCATCCTCCGAAGACATCACAAACCCACAAGGAAGACGAAATCGACCTCCACCGCAGAAAACAACACCTAACCTCCCGGATAATGCTATTTCTTCGGAAGCACCATCAACATCAGCCGAGCCTTTTTTAGAGGTAGGCCAGGATCAACGCGAAGACCCAGGAGGTCCAAAAGAACAAGAAAAAACAAGAGAACCTCCACAAACCAGGACAGCAACAACCAAAAAGAACAAAGGGAAATAACTGATAACTTGGTAATCAACATCTCGGACTATCATTTTAGTGAAATCCAAATGAAAATTCTACAAAGAGGAACTTCGTTTATACCTACGTCCCGAACCAACAAACTAGAGCTAGAAATCTCATTTTACAAGCTCATGAGGAAACTTCGGTTAAAACATTTTTTCCAAAACATTGTACAAACGCCCACAGACCCCCAAGAAGATCAACTCAGGGGATTACGTCCCAAAAGCAACTTTCTTGCACCAGTTTCACATAAGAGTCTCGACACCTACGAGACCCTAGTTCGAAACGACTTATCCAAATTGAACTGTAACCGACAACCTAAACACAAAAACTTCACTGTCAAGGAGATCAGCACCATCAAATCCATTGCTAACAACAAACAAGTGACATGTGTCAAAGCTGACAAGGGTGGCGCCATAGTAATTCTCAACACCTCTTACTACGATCAACAAGCGATGGTTCACCTCTCGGATTCTAAAACTTATCTGAAACTACCCAATAACCCCACCCTCCAATTCAAAGAAAAACTTGATACAATACTCAATAAAGCTGTTGAGAACAGTACTATTTCTGAGAAAACCAACAAGTATCTTACTACCAAGCATCCTAAAAGTCCAAAATTCTTCTTGGTTCCCAAGATACATAAAAATCTACAAACGCCTCCTTGCAGGCCTATTGTATCGACATGTGGCAGCATCCACGATCCTGTGGGAAAATTTCTTGACAGATATTTTCAACCTATCGTTACGTCTCTTCCAACGTACATCCGTGACACCACGGATTTCATCAATAAACTAAACCAAGTACAAATTGAGGATCACGGTCAAATATTTTTGTGCACAGTTGATGTATCGTCCCTATATACATCCATCCCACATTCAATGGGAATTGAAGCCATTGAGTACTGTTTACTGAGAAGTGATCTGGACAATCATCTAAAACTTTTTCTCATGGAACTCCTACAATTCACATTGTTTTTCAGCTATTTTACATGGAAGGATGACTGGTACCAGCAACTAACAGGAACATCTATGGGCAATTCTACAGCACCGGCCTATGCAAATATCTTTATGCATAGATTCGAAGAAGACCACATACTCAACAAAACTGAATGGATGAACCACCTAAAGATATTTGTGAGATTCATAGATGACATCTTCTTGATTTGGCAAGGCCCTAAAAACATCCTGCAAGAACAACTGGCACTATTAAACACCATAGACCAACGCATTCAATTCACACATGAACTCCACAAGGAATCTATAACTTTTCTTGATGTCAAAATCACCAACACTCCCACAGGATTCACCACCAGTCTATTTCGGAAAAAAACAGACAGGAACAACACATTACACTACTCCAGTTTTCACCCACAACCATTAAAAGACCACTTACCATACAGTCAGATCATCAGAGCCAAAAGAATCACCTCGGAAAACCAGCAATTCCATCAAGAGATGCAAACCACTCTACAGAGATTTAAAGCCCGAGGGTACCCACACCATGTCCTCGAGCAGGCCATCCAACGATCGGAAACCAAAACCAGGAGTCAACTATTGTCCTACACAGCGACAACTGATACAGAAGCAATCACCATAGTTTCCAAATATTCCACAGCAAGTCACCAATTCAAACAAATAATCAGAAAACATTGGGAAATCCTAAGGATAGAGCCTGACTTCAATAAAATCTTTGACATTCAACCTACCTTTGCTTTCACAAGAGCAAGAAACCTAGGAGAACTGTTAAAAACTCCCTCAACCAACACGGAATACAAAGGAACAATCCCATGCAGAAACTGCAATCACTGCAATAATGTTATCCAAGGGATTACAATCAACCACCCCATGAAGGGCAATAAAATTAAAGTAAGAGCCACAGCAACCTGCGACACCAGCAACGCGGTGTATATGTTGAAATGCCCATGCGGCAAGATTTATGTCGGACAAACCCAGAGAAAACTCAAGATAAGACTGACCGAGCATAAATCTAATATAAGAAACAAGCACCTAAAATCCACTGTAGCTCAACATTTCTTGGAAGCTGGTCATGGCATCAGCCAGCTAAGATATTGCGTGTTGGAAACTGTGAAACAACAAGAGGGTAAGGACAATCATCAGGAATTATTAAAAAGAGAAAATTATTGGATTTTCACCTTGAGCAGCATGAAACCATTCGGCCTAAATGACCGAGTGGAATATTTATGTTATCTTTGAAGAGCTGGGGCCCCAGCCAATGACTCCTTACCTGCGCAGAGTGGTTTTTTCATCCCACCATTCAAAGCTTGTAATTCATGTTTAATCATATTAGTTTGTTTACATTGCCTGATATTATTATACTACATGTTAGTTTTAGTAACTTTATTCATTGTGATCTCTAGTTAACCACTGTTTTTCATTCACCACGCTTTTTTCACCACCCTTCAAACATCCCACTTTTTTAACGCGCTCCCTACCCGTTTTCACCCCTGCATTTTACTTTGAACACAGTCCCTACCAGGTCGCGCCCTCACGTAACCTTTTTCTGTATATTTATTTCCGGGTCACAGACCTTTGCCGAACCCAGCTACAGCCTTTACCATCACAGACGCACATTTGCTCTTTCGCGGTAAGCGTTTCCCTTAGCCACTGAATTTGTAAGACACTTAGGTGTTTGATTAATGTCAAGCTTAGGAGTTTCACATGCTAAATTCTCGCTTTTATTTGTATATAATTCACAGCACTCCGTCTACTTTAGTTAAGCAGCTGAAATGCACAAGTTATTTTTCTACCAGCACGAGTCAGCAACTTAACGCACATGTTATTTCACCTTGCACTTTAGACTTTATTATTTTAACCATAATCGTTTTCTTTCACGTTATATCACCCTTCATTGTGACAAACCAGTTTTTTAACCACACACACTGCATGAATTCGCTGTTGTATAATTATTTAGCATCTATTAGGCAGCCTATGAACTATTTTTTACATGATGTAAAATATAAGCATTTCTTCGTTTTTAGAAATATATCCCCAGATGAAGGCATAATGGAAATGCCGAAATGCATTGGGATGGTATGAGTGCAAAATGTTAATGGAACAGGAACAGCAGCAAACGCTTGTGAACATAACAAGCTATGAACACATGTGAATAAAACATTTAGACTACAACTTTTGGAGTAGAGTCATAATCTTTTTGTGAAACCTCGATTCAAGGACATTTTTGGATCCTAGAGGACATCTCTCAGTGTTGAGAGTGCAGCCCTTATTTCAGATTCTCATGTATACATTCAGACCAATATAGGTTGTGACTGTGCCAACATGTTTGACACTCACACATACATTTGTTATTTTGTCACCTATGATGTTCTTACATGCCTACATGACATTTTCACAGCCTTTGATTCATTGGATTAATTTAGCCTGGCTATTTGCTTAGTAAACACCAGCAATTTCAAACATGTGACATGTATATTTATTACAGCTAATGCTTTTCGTATGGCAAGTTGTTGTGCTGGACTTAAATTGACACATAGGTATGTCAATGTAGGCCTTTTTCATACAGGCCAACATGATGTAGATTGAGGTAACTTTAATACTACAGACTTTCACACAACAGTTGCAGTTTTTACATGTACGTTCATGATTTTGCCTTGTAGGTGATTCAGTGCTTATATGCCTTGATTCTGACATCATTGATGTAGCAAGTGAGTGTTCAATTTTTTTGCATCCTCATTACACTGTTATACCTTACCTTGGTTGCATTTCCTTCTATGTTATTTCTAGTGTATTACATATTTCACAGCATATTCATTGAATGTGTCAGTTTTATATTGATAAATTGAGATGCAGGAAATGTAGGCAACTTGAGCCACGTAATTATTCATCTATCACATTCATGAAATATGTTAATGTGGGTGATTATCTATGTGTATTTTTGGACCTAGAGTGTTGGAATGGATGATCATATGCTTACTTTGTTCTTTTGGTATGACCTATGTACTAGAGTTGACATTTACACATGATTTGATGCTACATTTACAGTACATGACAATAACAGAATTTACAACTTCTTCTTCCATTAGTGGTCTTAATACTTTGGTCAACCTACAGATTTACTTCCATGTGAATGGATGAATAAATCTTTATTGTTCAATTAATTAAAATTGTTACAATTTTCTATCAATGAACTTAAGCTTGCTTAAAATCTCACACAGTGAGATAAAATTGAGAAGACGTTTCAAACGATTAAAATAGTAAAAAGAACTATTACTGGGACTATTGTCATATCTAGCAGTAAGATGCTGTACATGGGACTTGAGGAAAAGTTTTATCATAGTCTTTCTTGCTTGATGGCCGACTGTATGCTTTTATATCACCGTTTTCAGTTTCAGAGCCGCCCAGATTGCAACTGTAAATTTACTTAGTTGGGCTGCAATTTGAGGTGTTTTAGCAGAGAAGCACAGGTCTGAAACTTCTGTGCAACTTTGTAGGCCAAGCAACCTACAGATGGGAAGGACCAAGCGTTGCCGCTCACTGACTAACTTTGGGCAGCAGCACAACAGATGGGGCCAAGATTCACAGTGGTAGTTGCAGAGTCGGCAAGCCACTGAATTGTCCTGCCGGGCCCAAGTTGAGTTACAATCCGTGATGGGAAGAGCGAAAAGTCTCATGTAGGTGATTCTTCCCCGAGCCAGGACTGTCAGAGTGAATGAATGAATGAATGAATGAATGAATGAATGAATGAAAATGAATGAATGAAAAAATATTTAATAAAGCGCACTGCGGCCAAGCGGCTTCCTGGCGCTGGGGACCTGGTCAGGGCTCACAGAGGGGATCTGGGGAACCTAAGAAGGAAAAGCCTGGGTGAAAAGAAAGGTTTTGAGGGCCTTTCGGAAATGGGTGTAGATGGGGATGGAGTGAATGTGAAGAGGAAGGCTATTCCAGAACTGGGGGGCCAAAACAGAGAGACGAGTGCCACCAGTTCTGGACTTGCGGAAACGGGGGATGTGCAGAAGAGAGAGAGAAAAAGAGCGAAGGGTACGACTGGGGGCGTGGGTTGAAATAAGGGAGGAGATGTAGACAGGGGCAGAGCGGGAGTGAGCTCGAAAGGCAAAGCAGGCTAATTTGAAGAGAGATCTGAAGCGTATAGGGAGCCAGTGAAGGGATTTAAGGACAGGAGTAATGTGAGAGAATTTAGAAAGGGAAAGAATGAGGCGAGCAGCTTGGTTTTGAATGGCCTGTAAGCGTCGGGACTCATAGGTGGGGATGCCCACGTACAGGCCATTCCCATAGTCGAGTCGAGAAATGACTAAAGCCAGGACTATGGTCTTAAGTGCATCAGTGGTGAAAAAACGCGAGATTTTCCGGATAAGACGGAGGGATGAAAAGCAGGAGGACACAACAGAACTAATCTGACTGTGCATTGTTAAGTCAGAACTGACTTTGATACCAAGGGTGCGAACAGAGGAGGAAGGTGTGGGAGGGGGACCAAAAGACGGGGGCCAGTGTGCTGGGGACCAGGGATTAGATCGACCACCCGTGAGGACAAGTTCCGTCTTATCGGGGTTGAGCTTAAGGTGGTTAGCGCTCATCCACTCGGAGATAAAAATTAAGGTGGAACTGAACTTGGGGGGAGAATCAGGAGAGGAAGAAAGATCAAAGGCGAGCTGGAGGTCATCTGCGTAGTTATACACCGAGACCCCCAGCTCAAGAAGAGAAGTGACAAGAGGACGGATGTAAAGATTGAAGAGAAGAGGGGAAAGAGAAGAACCCTGGGGGACACCACAGGTGACCGGACAGGGGGGGCAGAGAAACCGGAAAGGTGAACCGCCTGGTACCTATTCCGAAGAAAGGACGCTAGCCAGGAGAAGGCCGCGCCCCGAATGCCCGCTGCGCTGACACGGTCGAGAAGGATGGAGTGATCGACCGTGTCAAACGCAGCGGACAGATCGAGAAGGACCAGGGCTTGGGGAAGGTTGGAGTCTGCCTTCCCCTTGAGTTCATCCAGAACCGCGAGAACCACTGCCTCCGTAGAATGGCCTGGGCGAAAGCCCGCTTGATGGGAGGCTAAAAGGCCATTGTCCTCAATATAGGAGGAGAGGCAGGAAGTGACATGGGTCTCGAGGATCTTAGCTAAATAGGGGAGGAGGGAGATGGGACAAAAATGAGCAGGGAGGGAAGGATCCAGACCGAGTTTTTTAAGAATGGGGAGAACAACGATTTAAATGATGAGGGAACGGAGCCGGAGGCCAAAGAAAAATTAAGCAGAGTGAGGGGGGGAGCAGAAGAGTTAGTGAAAAGAGTTTTAAGAATGCGCGCTGGTGCACGGTCCATAGGGGAGCCAGATTTAACCTTGAGCAGGTAGTTGTGAAATAGATCCAGAGAAATGGGGGGAAAAGTGACGAAAGAGGAAGGAGTGAGAGTAGCAGAGCAAGTGGGAATAAGTTGGGGCACCATCGGAATGTTAGCTTTTATCTTCACAATCTTGTCTATAAAAAAGTCTTAAGTGACAAGCAGAGGGACTGAGAGGGAACCAGACAAGGGGAAGAACGGTCGGAAGTGGCAAGATTGTGAACTAGGGAAAAAATTTCACGAGATTTGTTAGTAGCGAGGGCTACTCTCTCAGTGAAATAGGAGGTTTTGGCCGCAAGAATAGCTTTTTTGTAATCGGTGAGGAGTAGTTTGTATTTAGTGCGCAGAGAGGGAGAGTACTGCCGTCTCCAGAGACGTTCCGACCGCCTGAGGTCAAGTTTTAGAGCTTTGAGCTCTGGAGAAAACCATCTGTGCGCATCGTGAGGGCGGACCGCCTTGATCTTTTTTAGCGGGGCCACTCGATCACACGAAGTGGAGAGCCATGTACTAATAGCGTTGGCCTGAGACTCAAGAGAGAGGTTGGTAAGATCAGGAGCGGAAGAAGCAAGAGAAAGTGAGAGAGAATCAAGGTCAGTCTGATTCCAATTACGGGCCAGGAGATTTTTGGGAAGAGAGGGCTTGTTGACTGCACCCAAGTGAACAGAAAAGGAAATGATGTGGTGATCCGACCAAACACAAGGGGAAATAGAGGGAAGTGAGGCAAGGGGGCAAGAAGACCAAATTTGATCAAGGATGTGACCTTGAGCGTGGGTAGGGGCTGTGACATAGGGAGTGAGATTCAAGCAGTGAAGAGTGGCAGAAAAATCCTTGGAAGGGAGATCTTCCTTAGGATCTCCTGGCCAGAAATTAAAATCTCCAAGAAGTAAAACGGAAGAATTATTAACTACCAGAGTGGCCAGAAGATCCTGGATGGAAACTACGAAAGAAGGCATCGATTGGTGGGGACGATAGACAAGAACAACAGTGAGAGGAGAGGGAAGATTGAGGGAACGGGCCACGAGGTAGTCCACATTGGGTATGGGGGAGTAAGGAAGAAGTTGAAATTTGAGTGCCGACCGGATGATCATCGCCACCCCTCCACCGGCCCTACCATCCGAGCGATCAGCTCGGAGGGCGTAATAGGTGTCGGGGAGGATGGCTAAAAGATCAGGGAGAGAGTCAGCAGAAAACCAAGTTTCAGTCAGAAATAAAAAGTCAGGGGAATCAGTAGTCAAGAGATTAAAGAGTGCTGTCTGATGTTTAACAGCAGACCGGGTGTTAAGTAAGTAGGCCGAGGCCACAGTAGGAGCAGGGGGGGAACGAACAATCGGAGGAGATGTAATAGGAGAGGAGTTGGGAGTGATCGGCATCAGGTGATGGGAGGAAGACGAAAGAATACCAAGTGTGTGTAGCTGATGTAGGGGAGGTGGGGAGGAAGAGACGGAGAGTGCTATGAGTTGAGAGGAAGTATAGACCAAGCGAGGAGCAGGGTGTGTGGCCCCTGGTCCCGGCCCATCGCGGACGGGCGCAGACGGGCTTAACTTAGGCGCAACTTCGGCGCGCCTTCGTCGCGCCCGCTGCGCCGCCGGAAGACAGGGGCTGTTATGTAGGGACGACACATGAGGAAGGAGGGTCAAGGGGGCGTGGCAGGGGGTGGAGGAGCCAAAGAGCTGCAGCGCCGAGGCCAGACCCGCCCACGATGGTGGAGCCGCCCGTCCCCCTCCGATAGTCAGGCGAGGAGGGGGCGATCAGCGGTGGCGGTCCGGTCGCGCGCAGGAGAGGAGCAGCCAGGAAGAATCAAAGCGCCGGGTCCGAGGCGCTTTGCAGCAGTGCAGCAGTGCAGGTAGGTGACGAGTTAAAAGTCAGGAAGTTCTAAAAATAACGTTGCTCCCGGAGAAGCCTCGGGAGATCTGGCAGCAGGTCGAAGAGTGCAGGCAGGTGTGTGCCTTAAATGATTAGCCAGGGGGGGAGGAGCCAAAGAGCTGCAGCGCCGAGGCCAGACCCGCCCACGATGGTGGAGCCGCCCGTCCCCCTCCGAGAGTCAGGCGAGGAGGGGGCGATCAGCGGTGGCGGTCCAGTCGCGCGCAGGAGAGGAGCAGCCAGGAAGAATCAAAGCGCCGGGTCCGAGGCGCTTTGCAGCAGTGCAGGTAGGTGACGAGTTAAAAGTCAGGAAGTTCTAAAAATAACGTTGCTCCCGGAGAAGCCTCGGGAGATCTGGCAGCAGGTCCTGCTCAAGGTAGGGCTGCGGTTTTCCCATGATGTATGAGGAGTCCAGTGAGGAAAGATTGAATTGGTGATGTAGGCTTTCCTGGTCCCTTTCAAAAGATATTCTCTTGGCCTGGTGTATTCACTGTTTTCCTCCTTGCTATTATTGGGATATCGGGGTTGTGCAGAGTTTGGATGTCAATGTCCAGTAATCTAGTGGCTGCTGCCAAGTGCACCTACCATGAGGAACCCTCCTCTTCGAAGAACGTTTTAATTTGTCTTTTTAATGACCATTCTGGGGCTCGCGTAGTCCTGATAAAGTATTTTATTAAATCACCTGAGCAAGTAATATCCGGACTGGTGAGACCCAACTCCAGCCTTACTCTTGCTCTCCTGGCCTGTCTAGGGAGAGCTAGGACCTTTTTATAAGCCAACATTTGATGGTTCGCAAGGAACTTATTGAAGGCACAGGGAAAAACTAAATGGCCATAATTAAGAGAGGTCACTAATTTTGCCTTAAGAACTTTCAAAATGGGTTCAGCAGTTGGACTGTGAAGTGGCTCGTTAAGGCTTTTTAAGGAAAAAATTATGCCTGCCGCTTTCCTTCTCAGATGTTTTAAATGGGCTGTAGGTTTTGCCCCTTCCGATAGCCAGAAGCCCAGATAGTTATAGCTTATACTTGTTTTGATTTGCAGGGCCCCAAGTCCCCAATGTATGGTCTTCTTTCATGAGTACTTCCCGAATATAAGAATCCTGACCTTCTCCTGATTCACCAGGAGTTTATTTGTTGATTATATCCGTTCAAAGCTTTTAGGGCCTTCTGTGAGCCGGTTCTCGAGTGGTCCATTATTACGATGTCGTCTGCATACTGGAGTATTTGAAGCCGCATATTCCCCAGTTTTGGAAGCAGTAGACTTGCCCCCTCCAGCGCTTTCCCCAGGTCAGCTATGTACAAATTAAAAAGTATGGGGGCAAGTACACACCCTTGTTTTAGACCGTTATTAGTTGGTACCTTGGCGGTGACTGATGTTTGACTGATTTTAATACAGACCCTGGTCCCCTGATATAGAGAAATGATGGCCTTTAGCAGCTGTTGGGGAATTCCCCAAAAATTCAGTTTTTTTCACAGATTCCCTAGATCGACCCGATCAAATGCTTCACTATAGTTCACAAAAAGGCAGAAAAGTGGTAACTGAGATGGCTGGGTAGCGCGGTTAGATAGATGACCCAGTACTAAGATGTTATCCGTGGTAGAGCTTTGGGCCCCAAATCCTGTTTGAAAATGGGGAAGAATGTTATTATCTGTTACCCAGGCTTCCAGTTCTTTCAAAAGTACTCTGGCATAAGCTTTCACTTCAACTTCTAACAAAGCAATAAACCGATAATTTCCGGGTTTTGTGCTGTCCTATTTTTTATAAATTGGGGAGAGTATTGAGCCTTTCCGTGATGATGGAACAGTAGAAGTGGCAAAGGTATGCTTGAAAAGTGTTGTTAACTGTTCTGCCCAGAATCCCTGCGAAGCTTTGAACACAGATGTGGGAACTCAATTGGGTCCTGGAGCTCCATCTGACCTCATTTTGTTTGATCAGGGTAGTTACCTCGCCACTGTGATGTTAGTAGTTTTGACAACTTTATCTTTTATTGGAGATTGTTAATTTTGAATGATATTCTGATGGGTTGAGTACAGCTGAGTTGCAGATTTGACCCAGTCCAAGGCTGCCACTCCGTTTTCTTTTATATGACCGGTGCAAAGTGAATTGCTTAATACATCTCCAAAGTTGGATATGTCCCCTTTCTTTGAGGAAGGTAAACATTTTCACCCATTCTGCCTCAATTTTCTTGGAGGGTATTTCCCAGACTTTCTTTTTGTGCACTGCACAGAGAGCTGTTATTTCCTGAGTTTTGGGATTGTTGATGCCTTTCCTTCTTGCCTTCAGGGCCCTTGAAAGACTGCCATGTGTGACACATTTGCTTAGGAACACACAATTTGTCCGACACACATTATTTTAGTGGAAATTTAAGTAATTCCCCACACTTTATACACCATTGAACATACACATGTCACACTTACCTAATATCTATCCTTTTAACTCATATTGAATTTAATTGTGAACCACCGGTTGATCTGTTACAAAGCGCAAAAAATATGTTTCTTTCCACTCACACAGTGTGAGATGACACAGTACTTGTCAATGTTTAATTTTTGCTACTTCAATTGCAGGATTAGCGAGGGAATGACACAATGAGACATCATTATCTGCATGTTGGTCTAATGTATTCCCAGTATGCACAGATGACATGAGATCCATACACAATCACAGAGATGGCTACATTGTCATACTTTACAACTTCTTAGTTAGTGTGATGTATATTAAAGCTTTCCATACCAATGAGTAAGCCCTTCCCATATGTGCCATTCTGAAACCGCTCATTGATGGTACTGTTGTGGAAGTTGAAGGCATCATGTGCACTGCCAGGATATTTTGCCAGCACATTTATGAACATTCTCTTATGGCCTGAACATTGCTGGAGAAAGTGTGCTTTCTCCAGCAATGTTCAGCAATGTTGGAGCGGAGGCCCCAATTGCACACAAGTGCAATTAATTGCCCTAATAAGATTAGGAAATCCAGCTATGGGTCAAGGGTAGAAGAAAATCCAATAGGTGCAATTTGGTCAAGCAACTATGTTGCTTGACCGCGACTGCAGGTTATCAAGCCGTTAAAGTATGAGACACTTTCCTACCAGTATATTTAGCATCTTGTCATTTGAACATAGTCGCTTGACTGAATTGTGCCTATTGGATTTTCTTCTATCTTTGACCCTTTTACACTAGCCCTGACGAAGTTCCCTCTGGCAAAAATCGGGAACAAAATGCATTGACTCTGTGCCAGTTTTAAAGACTAATTCAAATAAAAAGAAGCAATTCTGGAACACACTCTAATTTGAGCGTTTTGACTTCACAACGAGTGCACCTTCCGTATTTTCGCGAACAACCAGGGTGGATAGAGGGGTTGCCCAGCCACTCACCAGGTTTACTCTGTTCTCCTGGGACTCTTTCTGTACCTCCTTCTAGTGCTCCAGAGCTGTATCAGCTGGGCAGCCCCAAGGTATGTTTATCCCTTGCGGCGTAGGAACCCACACATCCCTCAGTGGAATTTTCCTCACTACAGTGTTGTCTGCAGCACCAAGGGATTGTGAAGCGCTGGCTCCATTGCCCAGCTGGTACCCAAGTGCAGTCATTAATGGGAGCAACCCCCACACCATCCCTTCATCACCGCTCACATCTCCTGCACCAAGCCAAACTGCTCAGCACCAGCCCAGCGCAGAGTTTACCATCTTGCTGCCCGCGGATTCAGCCACTTTCTCTGTCGATCAGCTTCCTTTGGGGTTGTCTTTCCTCCTTCAACTGTGACCAGGGGACATCACTCAAACACCCAATGGCAGCTGGGCCCCGCTTGTCCGTGGATGGGAGGGAGGATAATTGTACCAGCAGGTCAGTTTCCACAGGAGCTCTCCACCTTTTATTGAGGATTTTAAGAAAAAAACGAAACAAAAGTTCATGACATTAGATTTATGTATTAGGCAAGGATTTTTTGTCAATAACCTTTAGTACTTGGTAGCATTAAGCATGATGCATTTTACGGTGTTGGCACATTCTAAAACTTAACCACTCCCCTCAAATTTCAGCACTGTCTGTCACTTTCAAACACTCATGTCAATCAATCAATCAATCAATACATTTGTAGAGCGTGCTACTCACTCGTGAGGGTCTCAAGGCGTTGGGGGGTGCTGCTACTGCTCGAAGAGCCAGGTCTTGAGTAACCTCCTGAAGGTTAGTAGGTCTTCGGCATGCCGTAGGAGGATGCGGAGGGTGTTCCAGGATTTGGCAGTGAGGTAGGAAAAAGATCTGCCGCCGGTGGGATGGTAGCCAGGGCACGGTCGGTGGAGCGGAGCTGGCGGTGCGGGGTGTAGAAGGTGAGTCGTCTGTTGAGGTATGATGGTCCTAAAGTGCCTTGTGACAGTGGGTGAGGAGCTTGAAGGTGATCCTGTTGTTGACAGAAAGCCAGTGCAGGTCTCTCAGTTGGGGTGTGATGTGGCTGTGGGGAAGTATGTCAAGGATCAGGCGTGCGGAAGCGTTCTGTATGTGTTGCAGTCATTTCAGCAGTTTGGCCGGGGCTCCCATGTAGAGGGTGTTTCCATAGTCCAGTCTGCTGCTGACAAGGGCCTGGGGCACCGTTTTTCTTGTGTCAGTGGGGATCCACATGTAGATCTTTCGGAGCATGCGGAGGGTGTTCAAACAGGAGGACAAGATGGCGTTGACTTGCTTGGTCATGGAGAGTATTGAGTTGAGGATGAATCCCAGGTTGCGTGCGTGGTCTGTGGATGTCGGTGCTGATCCCAGGGCAGTCGGCCAACAGGAGTTGTCCCAGGCCGAGAGGATGGAGCCGAGGATGAGGTCCGTTGTCTTGTCTGAGTTTAGCTTCAGTTGGCTGTTCTTCATCCATTCGGCGACGGCTTTCATTCCTTCGTGGAGGTTGGTTTTGGCTGTGAGTGATGTTGAGGTCATGTAGTCTGGCGACGTGGGCAAGCGGGGCCATGTAGATGTTGAACAATGTTGGGCTGAGGGATGATCCTTGGGGTACGCCACAATGTTCTTTGATTCTTCGGATCAGAAGGGGGGGAGGCGGACGCTCTGTGTTCTGCCGGAGAGGAAGGAGGTGGTGCAGTCCAGTGCTTTGCCTCGGACTCCTGCGTCGTGGAGGCGAGTGTGTAGGGTGTGGTGGCAGGCAGTATCGAAGGCGGCTGACAGGTCCAGGAGGATGAGGACCGTGGTCTCACCGTTGTCCAGCAGTGCCCTTATGTTATCGGTGGCAGCAATGAGGGCCGTTTCGGTGCTGTAGTTGCTGTGGAACACAGACTGGGACGGGTCCAGGATGTTGTTCTCCTCAAGGTAGTGAGTCAGCTGTTTGTTGATGGTTTTTTCGATGACTTTCGCCAGGAACGGAATCAGGGAGATGGGCCGGAGGTTCTTGAGGTCCTTCAGGTCTGCCTTGGGTTTCTTCAGCAAGGCGTAGATCTTAGTGTGCTTCCAGCTCTCCGGGAAGGTCGTGGGCTCGAAGGAGATGTTGATGGCCTTGCAGAGATGGGGTGCGATGGTGGTGCTGGCTTTGTTAAAGATGTGGTGGGGGCACAGGTCTGACGGGGAGCCGGAGCGGATGGTGCTCATGGTTTTGATGGTGTCGTCGTCGTTGATGTTAGTCCAGGTGAGCAGGGGGTCGCTGTGGGTGGTCTGAGGTGTCGTTGGGTGTTGTGGTGGTCTGGTTGTCGAAGCTGTCATGGAAGTCTGCGATCTTGCGGTAGAAGAAGGGGGCAAGGGAGTTGCATAGGTCTTGCAATGATGGGATGTTGTTGGTGTTGGAGCTGGGGTTGGAGAGTTCCTTCAGAATGTTGAAGAGCTCTTTGCTGTTGTGTGAGTTGTTGTCTAGGGGGTCATGGAAGGAGGTCTTTTTGGCGGATCTGATGAGGTGATGATGTTGGCGCATGGCATGGCGTTCTTGTGGGCTGTTTGGTTCTCCGGTGCCTGTTGGTGGCGCCATTTCCTCTCCAGTTTTTGGCAGTTTTGTTTGAAGGTCTGGAGGTCCGCGGTGAACCATCAGGCATTCTTGTTGGTGCGTCTGTTGGAGGGATTTTTGATCGGGCGAGGGTGTTAGCACAGTCGCCCATCCAGCGTCTGAGGTTGTTGGCGGAGGCGTCGGGGTCGGTAGGGTCCGAGGGTCAGCTTCTGGCGAGGGCCGTGTTTAGCTGGTATTCGGTGATTTTGCTCCAGCTACGGCGGGGATCTGTTGGGTGCGGTGGTGCGTGGTGGGTTTTCGGAAGGTGAAGTGGCTGCAGCTATGGTCAGTCCGGCAGAGTTAAGTGGTGTGGTTGAAGGAGATGTGGGAGCTTATGGAGAAGATGGGGTCAAGCGTGTGGCCGGCAATGTGGGTGGGTGATGTCACAAGCTGTCTGAGTCCGAGGTTGGCGAGGTTGTTGATCAGGGTGGTGGAGCTGGTGTCATTGTTCTTCTCAAGGTGAAAATTCAGGTCTTCTAGGAGGATATAGTCCTTGGAGGCGAGGGCGGGCATGCTGATGAAGTCGGCGATGGAGTAGCTGAACTGTGGCCGGGGTCCGGGTGTCTGTAACCCAGAGATCCTCTGAGGGTGGTGTTGGGATCGGTGTGGATCTGAAAATGCAGGTGTTCGACAGTGTTGAGGGTGTCATCGGAGTTGGTCGAGACCTTGAGGGTGGACTTGTGGATGATGGCGATCCCCCTCCTACTCCATTGGTGCGCTCTCTGCGGGTGATCTTGTAGCCGTCCAGGATGGCTATGGCGATGTGGGGTGCCGAGGAGTTGTTCATCTTGGTCTCAGTCAAGAAGGCGACGTCCAGGCAGGGAGGATGTGTCTAGCAGGTCCCAGAGTTCGACGGCATGTTTGCGTGCGGAGCGGGTGTTCAGGAGTATGCATCTGAGGTGATTGCGACCTGTCTTGTGGGGTGGAATGACGGGTTGGATGCTGGTGGAGCTGCAGTTCCGGCAGGTGAAGAGTCCATGGGTGAATTTTGGGGTGGCCAGGGAGCAGGTGTGAGTTCGCCCGGAATTGAGTGGCTGGAGGGTGCTGGCATCGTGGCGGACACGGGCATCGTGGTGTTTTGCAGGGACCAGGGGTTCTGGCACTGGGCACGGTCCAGGCGCGGACAGATGCAGAGTGGCTTGCCTTGGGCGCGCCTTTGGCGCACCAGTGGTTGCCATATAAGGGGAGGTGGGAGGGAGGAGCAGCTGGGAGGCGGGAGCGGGGCGGCGAATGGGCAAGCAGGGGGGCAGGGCTGCAGGGACGCAGCGGTGGGAAAAAAAAAGGCAAGGAACAGCGGAGGGAACAAAAGGTGAAAAGGGGCACAGACAATACTAGGTGGAAAAAGAGGAAATTAAGGCAAAACAACAAGACAAGCAGAGCAGAAAACAATGACAAAGCAATTCAGAACACTAGGAGGAATAACAGGAAAATAAGGAAAAACAACAAGGCCGCAGTGCAAAAAAACAAAGACAAGCAATTCAGAACAAGGGAGCAAACCTAAGCCCTGAACTCATGACACGGGTAGCAGCAGCGAGCTGAGACATGGGCACAGCAGGTGGTGCTGTTGCGGCGTGGGGAGCGGCCTGCCTGGGAGCAGGGTCAAGGGTCGCTCCTTTCACTGCTCAGCGGCCGCCATATAAGGGGAGGTGGGAGGGAGGAGTAGCTGGGAGGTGGGAGCGGGGCAGCAAATGGGCGAGCAGGGGGTCGACGCTGCAGGGACGCAGCGGCGGGAAAAAAACACCCTAATTTCAGTTGACCTCATCCACCTAGAAACAACCCCATTTCATTGCACTAAACCAACATTCTACCACTGCTCACCATACTATCCTCCATATCTCTACATTTTACTATGTCCCAAAACCGCACACCACATGCAACCGAATTTAATGTCACCACACTCCACTATGTCGAAACCATCGCAATAGACAGCACACCGCTAGCCCCTCCTCCGGATCGCCCCTAGGGACTCTGGTACATGGAGTTCTTGAGTGGTTCACCCCAGTGGGTGTAAGTAGGTACTTGTTGAACTGATGATCTCTAGACCCGATACATGTCCCGGGTTTTTGGATATCGCCCTAGACATGGCTCGGGTTTCGGGATAACTTCCCTCATCAGTAGAGAAAATAGTTAGGGGTGGAAGAGAAGGCCGCCAAACAACCGTCAATGGCCTCGATGCCCAAACCGGCATGCAGGTGCGTCGTCCAGGAGCCCGTCGGCTCAAAGCTCAAGGGAGCCAATTTGTAGAAACCATCGCAATGGACCGCACACCGCTAGCCCCTCCTCCTGATCGCCCCTAGGGACTCTGGTTTATGGAGTTCTTGAGTGGGTCACCCCAGTGGGTGTAAGTAGGTACTTGTTGAACTGATGATCTCTAGACCCAATACATGTCCCGGGTTTTTGGATATCGCCCGAGACATGGCTCGGGTTTCGGGATAACTTCCCTCATCAGTAGAGAAAATAGTTAGGGGTGGAAGAGAAGGCCGCCAAACAACCGTCAATGGCCTCGATGCCCGAACCGGCACGCAGGTGCATCGTCCAGGAGCCCGTTGGCTCAAAGCTCAAGGGAGCCAATTTGTAGAAACCATCGCAATGGACCGCACACCGCTAGCCCCTCCTCCGGATCGCCCCTAGGGACTCTGGTACATGGAGTTCTTGAGTGGTTCACCCCAGTGGGTGTAAGTAGGTACTTGTTGAACTGATGATCTCTAGACCCGATACATGTCCCGGGTTTTTGGATATCGCCCGAGACATGGATCGGGTTTCGGGATAACTTCCCTCATCAGTAGAGAAAATAGTTAGGGGTGGAAGAGAAGGCCGCCAAACAACCGTCAATGGCCTCGATGCCCGAACCGGCACGCAGGTGCGTCGTCCAGGAGCCCGTCGGCTCAAAGCTCAAGGGAGCCAATTTGTAGAAACCATCGCAATGGACCGCACACCGCTAACCCCTCCTCCGGATCGCCCCTAGGGACTCTGGTACATGGAGTTCTTGAGTGGTTCACCCCAGTGGGTGTAAGTAGGTACTTGTTGAACTGATGATCTCTAGACCCGATACATGTCCCGGGTTTTTGGATATCGCCCGAGACATGGCTCGGGTTTCGGGATAACTTCCCTCATCAGTAGAGAAAATAGTTAGGGGTGGAAGAGAAGGCCGCCAAACAACCGTCAATGGCCTCGATGCCCGAACCGGCACGCAGGTGCGTCGTCCAGGAGCCCGTCGGCTCAAAGCTCAAGGGAGCCAATTTGTAGAAAACATCGCAATGGACCGCACACCGCTAGCCCCTGCTCCGGATCGCCCCTAGGGACTCTGGTACATGGAGTTCTTGAGTGGTTCACCCCAGTGGGTGTAAGTAGGTACTTGTTGAACTGATGATCTCTAGACCCGATACATGTCCCGGGTTTTTTGATATCGCCCGAGACATGGCTCGGGTTTCGGGATAACTTCCCTCATCAGTAGAGAAAATAGTTAGGGGTGGAAGAGAAGGCCGCCAAACAACCGTCAATGGCCTCGATGCCCGAATCGGCACGCAGGTGCGTCGTCCAGGAGCCCGTCGGCTCAAAGCTCAAGGGAGCCAATTTGTAGAAACCATCGCAATGGACCGCACACCGCTAACCCCTCCTCCGGATCGCCCCTAGGGACTCTGGTACATGGAGTTCTTGAGTGGTTCACCCCAGTGGGTGTAAGTAGGTACTTGTTGAACTGATGATCTCTAGACCCGATACATGTCCCGGGTTTTTGGATATCGCCCAAGACATGGCTCGGGTTTCGGGATAACTTCCCTCATCAGTAGAGAAAATAGTTAGGGGTGGAAGAGAAGGCCGCCAAACAACCGTCAATGGCCTCGATGCCCGAACCGGCACGCAGGTGCGTCGTCCAGGAGCCCGTCGGCTCAAAGCTCAAGGGAGCCAATTTGTAGAAACCATCGCAATGGACCGCACACCGCTAGCCCCTCCTCCGGATCGCCCCTAGGAACTCTCGTACATGGAGTACTTGAGTGGTTCACCCCAGTGGGTTTAAGTAGGTACTTGTTGAACTGATGATCTCTAGACCCGATACATGTCCCGGGTTTTTGGATATCGCCCGAGACATGGCTCGGGTTTCGGGATAACTTCCCTCATCAGTAGAGAAAATAGTTGGGGTGGAAGAGAAGGCCGCCAAACAACCATCAATGGCCTCGATGCCCGAACCGGCACGCAGGTGCGTCGTCCAGGAGCCCGCCGGCTCAAAGCTCAAGGGAGCCAATTTGTAGAAAACATCGCAATGGACCGCACACCGCTAGCCCCTCCTCCGGATCGCCCCTAGGGACTCTGGTAAATGGAGTTCTTGAGTGGTTCACCCCAGTGGGTGTAAGTAGGTACTTGTTGAACTGATGATCTCTAGACCCGATACATGTCCCGGGTTTTTGGATATCGCCCGAGACATGGCTCGGGTTTCGGGATAACTTCCCTCATTAGTAGAGAAAATAGTTAGGGGTGGAAGAGAAGGCCGCCAAACAACCGTCAATGGCCTCGATGCCCGAACCGGCACGCAGGTGCGTCGTCCAGGAGCCCGTCGGCTCAAAGCTCAAGGGAGCCAATTTGTAGAAACCATCGCAATGGACCGCACACCGCTAGCCCCTCCTCTGGATCGCCCCTAGGGACTCTGGTACATGGAGTTCTTGAGTGGTTCACCCCAGTGGGTGTAAGTAGGTACTTGTTGAACTGATGATCTCTAGACCCGATACATGTCCCGGGTTTTTGGATATCGCCCAAGACATGGCTCGGGTTTCGGGATAACTTCCTTCATCAGTAGAGAAAATATTTAGGGGTGGAAGAGAAGGCCGCCAAACAACCGTCAATGGCCTCGATGCCCAAACCGGCACACAGGTGCGTCGTCCAGGAGCCCGTCGGCTCAAAGGTCAAGGGAGCCAATTTGTAGAAACCATCACAATGGACCGCACACCGCTAGCCCCTCCTCCGGATCGCCCCTAGGGACTCTGGTACATGGAGTTCTTGAGTGGTTCACCCCAGTGGGTTTAAGTAGGTACTTGTTGAACTGATGATCTCTAGACCCGATACATGTCCCGGGTTTTTGGATATCGCCCGAGACATGGCTCGGGTTTCGGGATAACTTCCCTCATCAGTAGAGAAAATAGTTAGGGGTGGAAGAGAAGGCCGCCAAAGAACTGTCAATGGCCTCGATGCCCGAACCGGCACGAAGATGCGTCGTCCAGGAGCCCGTCGGCTCAAAGCTCAAGGGAGCCAATTTGTAGAAACCATCGCAATGGACCGCACACTGCTAGCCCCTCCTCTGGATCGCCCCTAGGGACTCTGGTACATGGAGTTCTTGAGTGGTTCACCCCAGTGGGTGTAAGTAGGTACTTGTTGAACTGATGATCTCTAGACCCGATACATGTCCCGAGTTTTTGGATATCGCCCGAGACATGGCTCGGGTTTCGGGATAACTTCCCTCATTAGTAGAGAAAATAGTTAGGGGTGGAAGAGAAGGCCGCCAAACAACCGTCAATCGCGTCAATGCCCGAACCGGCACGCAGGTGCGTCGTCCAGGAGCCCGTCGGCTCAAAGCTCAAGGGAGCCAATTTGTAGAAACCATCGCAATGGACCGCACACCGCTAGCCCCTTCTCCGGATCGCCCCTAGGGACTCTGGTACATGGAGTTCTTGAGTGGTTCACCCCAGTGGGTGTAAGTAGGTACTTGTTGAACTGATGATCTCTAGACCCGATACATGTCCCGGGTTTTTGGATATCGCCGAGACATGGCTCGGGTTTCGGGATAACTCCCCTCATCAGTAGGGAAAATAGTTAGGGGTGGAAGAGAAGGCCGCCAAACAACCGTCAATGGCCTCGATGCCCAAACCGGCACGCAGGTGCGTCGTCCAGGAGCCCGTCGGCTCAAAGCTCAAGGGAGCCAATTTGTAGAAACCATCGCAATGGACCGCACACCGCTAGCCCCTCCTCCGGATCGCCCCTAGGGACTCTGGTACATGGAGTTCTTAAGTGGTTCACCCCAGTGGGTGTAAGTAGGTACTTGTTGAACTGATGATCTCTAGACCCGATACATGTCCCGGGTTTTTGGATATCGCCCGAGACATGGCTCGGGTTTAGGGATAACTTCCCTCATCAGTAGAGAAAATAGTTAGGGGTGGAAGAGAAGGCTGCCAAACAGCCGTCAATGGCCTCGATGCCCGAACCGGCACGCAGGTGCGTCGTCCAGGAGCCCATCGGCTCAAAGCTCAAGGGAGCCAATTTGTAGAAACCATCGCAATGGACCGCACATCTCTAGCCCCTCCTGCGGATTGCCCCTAGGGACTCTGGTACATGGAGTTCTTGAGTGGTTCACCCCAGTGGGTGTAAGTAGGTACTTGTTGAACTGATGATCTCTAGACCCGATACATGTCCCGGGTTTTTGGATATCGCCCGAGACATGGCTCGGGTTTCGGGATAACTTCCCTCATCAGTAGAGAAAATAGTTAGGGGTGGCAGAGAAGGCCGCCAAACAACCCCCAATGGCCTCGATGCCCGAACCGGCACGCAGGTGCGTCGTCCAGGAGCCCGTCGGCTTCATGGACCACAATGCTTTGGGGCAACACGCTGGTAGGACAAGCAGTGTGCGACCAATTGGACTTTCTTTTATATTCAAGCTCCCTTGAGCTGGTGGGGCTGACGAGCCCGGGTTACGCACCTGCGTGCCACGAGCGGTACCGGACTGGAGAATATTTTTTGGCTGCCTACGCAGCACCCCTACATATATGCCTATTCCTCGCTGACGAGAGGTAACAACCTCGAAACACGTGTCCAGGGATGGCCAACGCGACAGTGATTTTTGCTCAAGACTCTGGCAGAGGCGCACCCGCTGATGCTTACTTCATGGACCACAATGCTTTGGGGCAACACGCTGGTAGGACAAGCAGTGTGCGACCAATTGGACTTTCTTTTATGTTCAAGCTCCCTTGTGCTGGTGGGGCTGAGGAGCCCGGGTTACGCACCTGCGTGCCACGAGCGGTACCGGACCTGAGAATATTTTTTGGCTGCCTACGCAGCACCCCTACATATATGCCTATTCCCTGCTGACGAGAGGTAACAACCTCGAAAAACGTGTCCAGGGATGGCCAACGCGACAGTGATTTTTGCTCAAGACTCTGGCAGAGGCGCACCCGCTGATGCTTACTTCATGGACCACAATGCTTTGGGGCAACACGCTGGTAGGACAAGCAGTGTGCGACTAATTGGACTTTCTTTTATATTCAAGCTCCCTTGAGCTGGTGGGGATGACGAGTCCGGGTTACGCACCTGTGTGCCACGAGCGGTACCGGACCTGAGAATATTTTTTGGCAGCCTACGCAGCACCCCTACATATAGGCCTATTTCCTGCTGACGAGAGGTAACAACCTCGAAACACGTGTCCTGGGATGGCCAACGCGACAGTGATTTTTGCTCAAGACTCTGGCAGAGGCGCACCCGCTGATGCTTACTTCATGGACCACAATGCTTTGGGGCAACACACTGGTAGGACAAGCAGTGTGCGACCAATTGGACTTTCTTTTATATTTAAGCTCCCTTGAGCTGGTGGGGCTGACGAGCCCAGGTTACGCACCTGCGTGCCATGAGCGGTACCGGACCTGAGAATATTTTTTGGCAGCCTACGCAGCACCCCTACATATATGCCTATTCCCTGCTGACGAGAGGTAATAACCTCGAAACACGTGTCCAGGGATGGCCAACGCGACAGTGATTTTTGCCAAGACTCTGGCAGAGGCGCACCCGCTGATGCTTACTTCATGGACCACAATGCTTTGGGGCAACACGCTGGTAGGACAAGCAGTGTGCGACCAATTGGACTTTCTTTTATATTCAAGCTCCCTTGAGCTGGTGGGGCTGACGAGCCCAGGTTACGCACCTGCGTGCCACAAGCGGTACCGGACCTGAGAATATTTGTTGGCAGCCTACGCAGCACCCCTACATATATGCCTATTCCCTGCTGACGAGAGGTAACAACCTCGAAACACGTGTCCAGGGATGGCCAACGCGACAGTGATTTTTGCTCAAGACTCTGGCAGAGGCGTACCCGCTGATGCTTACTTCATGGACCTAAATGCTTTGGGGCAACACGCTGGTAGGACAAGCAGTGTGCGACCAATTGAACTTTCTTTTATATTCAGGCTCCCTTGAGCTGGTGAGGCTGACGAGTCCGGGTTACGCACCTGCGTGCCACGAGCGGTACCGGACCTGAGAATATTTTTTGGCAGCCTACGCAGCACCCCTACATATATGCCTATTCCCTGCTGACGAGAGATATCAACCTCGAAACACGTGTCCGGGGATGGCCAACGCGACAGTGATTTTTGCTCAAGACTCTGGCAGAGGAGCACCCGCTGATGCTTACTTCATGGACCACAATGCTTTGGGGCAACACGCTGGTAGGACAAGCAGTGTGCGACCAATTGGACTTTCTTTCATATTCAAGCTCCCTTGAGCTGGTGGGGCTGACGAGCCCGGGTTACGCACCTGCGTGCCACGAGCGGTACCGGACCTGAGAATATTTTTTGGCAGCCTACGCAGCACCCCTACATATATGCCTATTCCCTGCTGACGAGAGGTAACAACCTCGAAACACGTGTCCATGGATGGCCAACGCGACCGTGATTTTTGCTCAAGACTCTGGCAGAGGCGCACCCGCTGATGCTTACTTCATGGACCTAAATGCTTTGGGGCAACACGCTGGTAGGACAAGCAGTGTGCGACCAATTGGACTTTCTTTTATATTCAAGCTCCCTTGAGCTGGTGGGGCTGACGAGTCCGGGTTACGCACCTGCGAGCCACGAGCGGTACCGGACCTGAGAATATTTTTTGGCAGCCTATGCAGCACCCCTACATATATGCCTATTCCCTGCTGACGAGAGGTAACAACCTCGAAACACGTGTCCAGGGATGGCCAATGCGACAGTGATTTTTGCTCAAGACTCTGGCAGAGGCGCACCCGCTGATGCTTACTTCATGGACCACAATGCTTTGGGGCAACACGCTGGTAGGACAAGCAGTGTGCGACCAATTGGACTTTGTTTTATATTCAAGCTCCCTTGAGCTGGTGGGGCTGACGAGCCCGGGTTACGCACCTGCGTGCCACGAGCGGTACCGGACCTGAGAATATTTTTTGGCAGCCAACGCAGCACCCCTACATATATGCCTATTCCCTGCTGACGAGAGGTAACAACCTCAAAACACGTGTCCAGGGATGGCCAACGCGACAGTGATTTTTGCTCAAGACTCTGGCAGAGGCGCACCCGCTGATGCTTACTTCATGGACCACAATGCTTTGGGGCAACACGCTGGTAGGACAAGCAGTGTGCGACCAATTGGACTTTCTTTTATATTCAAGCTCCCTTGAGCTGGTGGGGCTGACGAGCCCAGGTTACGCACCTGCGTGCCACGAGCGGTACCGGACCTGAGAATATTTTTTGGCAGCCTACGCAGCACCCCTACATATATGCCTATTCCCTGCTGATGAGAGGTAACAACCTCGAAACACGTGTCCAGGGATGGCCAACGCGACAGTGATTTTTGCTCAAGACTCTGGCAGAGGCGCACCCGCTGATGCTTACTTCATGGACCACAATGCTTTGGGGCAACACGCTGGTAGGACAAGCAGTGTGCGACCAATTGGACTTTCTTTTATATTCAAGCTCCCTTGACCTGGTGGGGCTGACGAGCCCGGGTTACGCACCTGCGTGCCACGAGCGGTACCGGACCTGAGAATATTTTTTGGCAGCCTACGCAGCACCCCTACATATATGCCTATTCCCTGCTGACGAGAGGTAACAACCTCGAAACACGTGTCCAGGGATGGCCAACGCGACAGTGATTTTTGCTCAAAACTCTGGCAGAGGCGCACCCGCTGATGCTTACTTCATGGACCACAATGCTTTGGGGCAACACGCTGGTAGGACAAGCAGTGTGCGACCAATTGGACTTTCTTTTATATTCAAGCTCCCTTGAGCTGGTGGGGCTGACGAGCCCGGGTTACGCACCTGCGTGCCACGAGCGGTACCGGACCTGAGAATATTTTTTGGCAGCCTACGCAGCACCCCTACATATATGCCTATTCCCTGCTGACGAGAGGTAACAACCTCGAAACACGTGTCCAGGGATGGCCAACGCGACAGTGATTTTTGCTCAAGACTCTGGCAGAGTCGCACCCGCTGATGCTTACTTCATGGACCTAAATGCTTTGGGGCAACACGCTGGTAGGACAAGCAGTGTGCGACCAATTGGACTTTCTTTTATATTCAAGCTCCCTTGAGCTGGTGGGGCTGACGAGTCCGGGTTACGCACCTGAGTGCCACGAGCGGTACCGGACCTGAGAATATTTTTTGGCAGCCTACGCAGCACCCCTACATATATGCCTATTCCCTGCTGACGAGAGGTAACAACCTCGAAACACGTGTCCAGGGATGGCC
The DNA here is from genome assembly GCF_964261635.1 of Lissotriton helveticus. NCBI lineage: Eukaryota > Metazoa > Chordata > Amphibia > Caudata > Salamandridae > Lissotriton > Lissotriton helveticus. The sequence goes on from NC_136069.1 coordinate 528,557,663, forward strand.
AACGCGACAGTGATTTTTGCTCAAGACTCTGGCAGAGGCGCACCCGCTGATGCTTACTTCATGGACCACAATGCTTTGGGGCAACACGCTGGTAGGACAAGCATTGTGCGACCAATTGGACTTTCTTTTATATTCAAGCTCCCTTGAGCTGGTGGGCTGACACGCCCAGGTTACGCACCTGCGTGCCACGAGCGGTACCGGACCTGAGAATATTTTTTGGCAGCCTTACGCAGCACCCCTACATATATGCCTATTCCCTGCTGACGAGAGGTAACAACCTCGAAACACGTGTCCAGGGATGGCCAACGCGACAGTGATTTTTGCTCAAGACTCTGGCAGAGGCGCACCCGCTGATGCTTACTTCATGGACCACAATGCTTTGGGGCAACACGCTGGTAGGACAAGCAGTGTGCGACCAATTGGAATTTCTTTTATATTCAAGCTCCCTTGAGCTGGTGGGGCTGACGAGCCCGGGTTACGCACCTGCGTGCCACGAGCGGTACCGGACCTGAGAATATTTTTTGGCAGCCTACGCAGCACCCCTACATATATGCCTATTCCCTGCTGACGAGAGGTCACAACCTCAAAACACGTGTCCAGGGATGGCCAACGCGACAGTGATTTTTGCTCAAGACTCTGGCAGAGGCGCACCCGCTGATGCTTACTTCATGGACCACAATGCTTTGGGGCAACACGCAGGTAGGACAAGCAGTGTGTGACCAATTGGACTTTCTTTTATATTCAAGCTCCCTTGAGCTGGTGGGGCTGACGAGCCCGGGTTACGCACCTGCGTGCCACGAGCGGTACCGGACCTGAGAATATTTTTTGGCAGCCTACGCAGCACCCCTACATATATGCCTATTCCCTGCTGACGAGAGGTCACAAACCTCGAAACACGTGTCCAGGGATGGCCAACGCGACAGTGATTTTTGCTCAAGACTCTGGCAGAGGCGCACCCACTGATGCTTACTTCATGGACCACAATGCTTTGGGGCAACACACTGGTAGGACAAGCAGTGTGCGACCCCCCTTGTGCTGGTGGGGCTGACGAGCCCGGGTTACGCACCTGCGTGCCACGAGCGGTACCGGACCTGAGAATATTTTTTGGCTGCCTACGCAGCACCCCTACATATATGCCAATTCCCTGCTGACGAGAGGTAACAACCTCGAAACACGTGTCCAGGGATGGCCAACGCGACAGTGATTTTTGCTCAAGACTCTGGCAGAGGCGCACCCGCTGATGCTTACTTCATGGACCACAATGCTTTGGGGCAACACGCTGGTAGGACAAGCAGTGTGCGACCAATTGGACTTTGTTTTATATTCAAGCTCCCTTGAGCTGGTGGGGCTGACGAGCCCGGGTTACGCACCTGCGTGCCACGAGCGGTACCGGACCTGAGAATATTTTTTGGCAGCCAACGCAGCACCCCTACATATATGCCTATTCCCTGCTGACGAGAGGTAACAACCTCAAAACACGTGTCCAGGGATGGCCAACGCGACAGTGATTTTTGCTCAAGACTCTGGCAGAGGCGCACCCGCTGATGCTTACTTCATGGACCACAATGCTTTGGGGCAACACGCTGGTAGGACAAGCAGTGTGCGACCAATTGGACTTTCTTTTATATTCAAGCTCCCTTGAGCTGGTGGGGCTGACGAGCCCAGGTTACGCACCTGCGTGCCACGAGCGGTACCGGACCTGAGAATATTTTTTGGCAGCCTACGCAGCACCCCTACATATATGCCTATTCCCTGCTGATGAGAGGTAACAACCTCGAAACACGTGTCCAGGGATGGCCAACGCGACAGTGATTTTTGCTCAAGACTCTGGCAGAGGCGCACCCGCTGATGCTTACTTCATGGACCACAATGCTTTGGGGCAACACGCTGGTAGGACAAGCAGTGTGCGACCAATTGGACTTTCTTTTATATTCAAGCTCCCTTGACCTGGTGGGGCTGACGAGCCCGGGTTACGCACCTGCGTGCCACGAGCGGTACCGGACCTGAGAATATTTTTTGGCAGCCTACGCAGCACCCCTACATATATGCCTATTCCCTGCTGACGAGAGGTAACAACCTCGAAACACGTGTCCAGGGATGGCCAACGCGACAGTGATTTTTGCTCAAAACTCTGGCAGAGGCGCACCCGCTGATGCTTACTTCATGGACCACAATGCTTTGGGGCAACACGCTGGTAGGACAAGCAGTGTGCGACCAATTGGACTTTCTTTTATATTCAAGCTCCCTTGAGCTGGTGGGGCTGACGAGCCCGGGTTACGCACCTGCGTGCCACGAGCGGTACCGGACCTGAGAATATTTTTTGGCAGCCTACGCAGCACCCCTACATATATGCCTATTCCCTGCTGACGAGAGGTAACAACCTCGAAACACGTGTCCAGGGATGGCCAACGCGACAGTGATTTTTGCTCAAGACTCTGGCAGAGTCGCACCCGCTGATGCTTACTTCATGGACCTAAATGCTTTGGGGCAACACGCTGGTAGGACAAGCAGTGTGCGACCAATTGGACTTTCTTTTATATTCAAGCTCCCTTGAGCTGGTGGGGCTGACGAGTCCGGGTTACGCACCTGAGTGCCACGAGCGGTACCGGACCTGAGAATATTTTTTGGCAGCCTACGCAGCACCCCTACATATATGCCTATTCCCTGCTGACGAGAGGTAACAACCTCGAAACACGTGTCCAGGGATGGCCAACGCGACAGTGATTTTTGCTCAAGACTCTGGCAGAGGCGCACCCGCTGATGCTTACTTCATGGACCACAATGCTTTGGGGCAACACGCTGGTAGGACAAGCATTGTGCGACCAATTGGACTTTCTTTTATATTCAAGCTCCCTTGAGCTGGTGGGCTGACACGCCCAGGTTACGCACCTGCGTGCCACGAGCGGTACCGGACCTGAGAATATTTTTTGGCAGCCTTACGCAGCACCCCTACATATATGCCTATTCCCTGCTGACGAGAGGTAACAACCTCGAAACACGTGTCCAGGGATGGCCAACGCGACAGTGATTTTTGCTCAAGACTCTGGCAGAGGCGCACCCGCTGATGCTTACTTCATGGACCACAATGCTTTGGGGCAACACGCTGGTAGGACAAGCAGTGTGCGACCAATTGGAATTTCTTTTATATTCAAGCTCCCTTGAGCTGGTGGGGCTGACGAGCCCGGGTTACGCACCTGCGTGCCACGAGCGGTACCGGACCTGAGAATATTTTTTGGCAGCCTACGCAGCACCCCTACATATATGCCTATTCCCTGCTGACGAGAGGTCACAACCTCAAAACACGTGTCCAGGGATGGCCAACGCGACAGTGATTTTTGCTCAAGACTCTGGCAGAGGCGCACCCGCTGATGCTTACTTCATGGACCACAATGCTTTGGGGCAACACGCAGGTAGGACAAGCAGTGTGTGACCAATTGGACTTTCTTTTATATTCAAGCTCCCTTGAGCTGGTGGGGCTGACGAGCCCGGGTTACGCACCTGCGTGCCACGAGCGGTACCGGACCTGAGAATATTTTTTGGCAGCCTACGCAGCACCACTACATATATGCCTATTCCCTGCTGACGAGAGGTCACAAACCTCGAAACACGTGTCCAGGGATGGCCAACGCGACAGTGATTTTTGCTCAAGACTCTGGCAGAGGCGCACCCACTGATGCTTACTTCATGGACCACAATGCTTTGGGGCAACACACTGGTAGGACAAGCAGTGTGCGACCCCCCTTGTGCTGGTGGGGCTGACGAGCCCGGGTTACGCACCTGCGTGCCACGAGCGGTACCGGACCTGAGAATATTTTTTGGCTGCCTACGCAGCACCCCTACATATATGCCAATTCCCTGCTGACGAGAGGTAACAACCTCGAAACACGTGTCCAGGGATGGCCAACGCGACAGTGATTTTTGCTCAAGACTCTGGCAGAGGCGCACCCGCTGATGCTTACTTCATGGACCACAATGCTTTGGGGCAAAACGCTGGTAGGACAAGAAGTGTGCGACCAATTGGACTTTCTTTTATATTCAAGCTCCCTTGAGCTGGTGGGGCTGACGAGCCCGTGTTACGCACCTGCGTGCCACGAGCGGTACCGGACCTGAGAATATATTTTGGCAGCCTACACAGCACCCCTACATATATGCCTATTCCCTGCTGACGAGAGGTAACAACCTCGAAACACGTGTCCAGGGATGGCCAACGCGACAGTGATTTTTGCTCAAGACTCTGGCAGAGGCGCACCCGCTGATGCTTACTTCATGGACCACAATGCTTTGGGACAACACGCTGGTAGGACAAGCAGTGTGCGACCAATTGGACTTTCTTTTATATTCAAGCTCCCTTGAGCTGGTGGGGCTGACGAGCCCGGGTTACGCACCTGCATGCCACGAGCGGTACAGGACCTGAGAATATTTTTTGGCAGCCTACGCAGCACCCCTACATATATGCCTATTCCCTGCTGATGAGAGGTAACAACCTGGAAACACGTGTCCAGGGATGGCCAACGCGACAGTGATTTTTGCTCAAGACTCTGGCAGAAGCGCACCCGCTGATGCTTACTTCATGGACCACAATGCTTTGGGGCAACACACTGTTAGGACAAGCAGTGTGCAACCAATTGGACTTTCATTTATATTCAAGCTCCCTTGAGCTGGTGGGGCTGACGAGCCCGGGTTAAGCACCTGCTTCCCACGAGCGGTACCGGACCTGAGAATATTTTTTGGCAGCCTACGCAGCACAACTACATATATGCCTATTCCCTGCTGACGAAGGTAACAACCTCGAAACACGTGTCCAGGGATGGCAAACGCGACAGTGATTTTTGCTCAAGACTCTGGCAGAGGCGCACCCGCTGATGCTTACTTCATGGACCACAATGCTTTGGGGCAACACGCTGGTAGGACAAGCAGTGTGCGACCAATTGGACTTTCTTTTATATTCAAGCTCCCTTGAGCTGGTGGGGCTGACGAGCCCGGGTTACGCACCTGCGTGCCACGAGCGGTACCGGACCTGAGAATATTTTTTGGCAGCCTACGCAGCACCCCTACATATATGCCTATTCCCTGCTGACGAGAGGTAACAACCTCGAAACACGTATCCAGGGATGGCCAACGCGACAGTGATTTTTGCTCAAGACTCTGGCAGAGGCGCACCCGCTGATGCTTACTTCATGGACCACAATGCTTTGGGGCAACACGCTGGTAGGACAAGCAGTGTGCGACCAATTGGACTTTCTTTTATGTTCAAGCTCCCTTGAGCTGGTGGGGCTGACGAGCCCGCGTTACGCACCTGCGTGCCACGAGCGGTACCGGACCTGAGAATATTTTTTGGCTGCCTACGCAGCACCCCTACATATATGCCTATTCCCTGCTGACGAGAGGTAACAACCTCGAAACACGTGTCCAGGGATGGCCAACGCGACAGTGATTTTTGCTCAAGATTCTGGCAGAGGCGCACCCGCTGATGCTTACTTCATGGACCACAATGCTTAGGGGCAACACGTTGGTAGGACAAGCAGTGTGCGACCAATTGGACTTTCTTTTATATTCAAGCACCCTTGAGCTGGTGGGGCTGACGAGCCCGGGTTACGCACCTGCGTGCCACGAGCGGTACCGGACCTGAGAATATTTTTTGGCAGCCTACGCAGCACCCCTACATATATGCCTATTCCCTGCTGACGAGAGGTAACAACCTCGAAACACGTGTCCAGGGATGGCCAACGCGACAGTGATTTTTGCTCAAGACTCTGGCAGAGGCGCACCCGCTGATGCTTACTTCATGGACCACAATGCTTTGGGGCAACACGCTGGTAGGACAATCAGTGTGCGACCAATTGGACTTTCTTTTATATTCAAGCTCCCTTGAGCTGGTGGGGCTGACGAGCCCGGGTTACGCACCTGCGTGCCACGAGCGGTACCGGACCTGAGAATATTTTTTGTCAGCCTACGCAGCACCCCTACATATATGCCTATTCCCTGCTGACGAGAGGTAACAACCTCGAAACACGTGTCCAGGGATGGCCAACGCGACAGTGATTTTTGCTCAAGACTCTGGCAGAGGCGCACCCGCTGATGCTTACTTCATGGACCACAATGCTTTGGGGCAACACGCTGGTAGGACAAGCAGTGTGCGACCAATTGGACTTTCTTTTATATTCAAGCTCCCTTGAGCTGGTGGGGCTGACGAGCCCGGGTTACGCACCTGCGTGCCACGAGCGGTACCGGACCTGAGAATATTTTTTGGCAGCCTACGCAGCACCCCTACATATATGCCTATTCCCTGCTGACGAGAGGTAACAACCTCGAAACACGTGTCCAGGGATGGCCAACGCGACAGTGATTTTTGCTCAAGACTCCGGCAGAGGCGCACCCGCTGATGCTTACTTCATGGACCACAATGCTTTGGGGCAACACGCTGGTAGGACAAGCAGTGTGCGACCAATTGGACTTTCTTTTATATTCAAGCTCCCTTGAGCTGGTGGGGCTGACGAGCCCGGGTTACGCACCTGCGTGCCACGAGCGGTACCGGACCTGAGAATATTTTTTGGCAGCCTACGCAGCACCCCTACATATATGCCTATTCCCTGCTGACGAGAGGTAACAACCTCGAAACACGTGTCCAGGGATGGCCAACGCGACAGTGATTTTTGCTCAAGACTCTGGCAGAGGCGCACCCGCTGATGCTTACTTCATGGACCACAATGCTTTGGGGCAACACGCTGGTAGGACAAGCAGTGTGCGACCAATTGGACTTTCTTTTATATTCAAGCTCCCTTGAGCTGGTGGGGCTGACGAGCCCGGGTTACGCACCTGCGTGCCACGAGCGGTACCGGACCTGAGAATATTTTTTGGCAGCCTACGCAGCACCCCTACATATATGCCTATTCCCTGCTGACGAGAGGTAACAACCTCGAAACACGTGTCCAGGGATGGCCAACGCGACAGTGATTTTTGCTCAAGACTCTGGCAGAGGCGCACCCGCTGATGCCTACTTCATGGACCACAATGCTTTGGGGCAACACGCTGGTAGGACAAGCAGTGTGCGACCAATTGGACTTTCTTTTATATTCAAGCTCCCTTGAGCTGGTGGGGCTGACGAGCCCGGGTTACGCACCTGCGTGCCACGAGCGGTACCGGACCTGAGAATATTTTTTGGCAGCCTACGCAGCACCCCTACATATATGCCTATTCCCTGCTGACGAGAGGTAACAACCTCGAAACACGTGTCCAGGGATGGCCAACGCGACAGTGATTTTTGCTCAAGACTCCGGCAGAGGCGCACCCGCTGATGCTTACTTCATGGACCACAATGCTTTGGGGCAATACGCTGGTAGGACAAGCAGTGTGCGACCAATTGGAATTTCTTTTATATTCAAGCTCCCTTGAGCTGGTGGGGCTGACGAGCCCGGGTTACGCACCTGCGTGCCACGAGCGGTACCGGACCTGGGAATATTTTTTGGCAGCCTACGCAGCACCCCTACATATATGCCTATTCCCTGCTGACGAGAGGTAACAACCTCGAAACACGTGTCCAGGGATGGCCAACGCGACAGTGATTTTTGCTCAAGACTCTGGCAGAGGCGCACCCGCTGATGCTTACTTCATGGACCACAATGCTTTGGGGCAACACGCTGGTAGGACAAGCAGTGTGCGACCAATTGGACTTTCTTTTATATTCAAGCTCCCTTGAGCTGGTGGGGCTGACGAGCCCGGGTTACGCACCTGCGTGCCACGAGCGGTACCGGACCTGAGAATATTTTTTGGCAGCCTACGCAGCACCCCTACATATATGCCTATTCCCTGCTGACGAGAGGTAACAACCTCGAAACACGTGTCCAGGGATGGCCAACGCGACAGTGATTTTTGCTCTAAACTCTGGCAGAGGCGCATCCGCTGATGCTTACTTCATGGACCACAATGCTTTGGGGCAACATGCTGGTAGGACAAGCAGTGTGCGACCAATTGGACTTTCTTTTATATTCAAGCTCCCTTGAGCTGGTGGGGCTGACGAGCACAGGTTACGCACCTGCGTGCCACGAGCGGTACCGGACCTGAGAATATTTTTTGGCAGCCTACGCAGCACCCCTACATATATGCCTATTCCCTGCTGACGAGAGGTAACAACCTCAAAACACGTGTCCAGGGATGGCCAACGCGACAGTGATTTTTGCTCAAGACTCTGGCAGAGGCGCACCCGCTCATGCTTACTTCATGGACCACAATGCTTTGGGGCAACACACTTGTAGGACAAGCAGTGTGCGACCAATTGGACTTTCTTTTATATTCAAGCTCCCTTGAGCTGGTGGGGCTGACGAGCCCGGGTTACGCACCTGCGTGCCACGAGCGGTACCGGACCTGAGAATATTTTTTGGCAGCCTACGCAGCACCCCTACATATATGCCTATTCCCTGCTGACGAGAGGTCACAAACCTCGAAACACGTGTCCAGGGATGGCCAATGCGACAGTGATTTTTGCTCAAGACTCTGGCAGAGGTGCACCCACTGATGCTTACTTCATGGACCACAATGCTTTGGGGCAACACACTGGTAGGACAAGCAGTGTGCGACCAATTGGACTTTCTTTTATGTTCAAGCTCCCTTGTGCTGGTGGGGCTGACGAGCCCGGGTTACGCACCTGCGTGCCACGAGCGGTACCGGACCTGAGAATATTTATTGGCTTCCTACGCAGCACCCCTACATATATGCCAATTCCCTGCTGACGAGAGGTAACAACCTCGAAACACGTGTCCAGGGATGGCCAACGCGACAGTGATTTTTGCTCAAGACTCTGGCAGAGGCGCACCCGCTGATGCTTACTTCATGGACCACAATGCTTTGGGGCAACACGCTGGTAGGACAAGCAGTGTGCGACCAATTGGACTTTCTTTTATATTCAAGCTCCCTTGAGCTGGTGGGGCTGACGAGCCCGTGTTACGCACCTGCGTGCCACGAGCGGTACCGGACCTGAGAATATATTTTGGCAGCCTACACAGCACCCCTACATATATGCCTATTCCCTGCTGACAAGAGGTAACAACCTCGAAACACGTGTCCAGGGATGGCCAACGCGACAGTGATTTTTGCTCAAGACTCTGGCAGAGGCGCACCCGCTGATGCTTACTTCATGGACCACAATGCTTTGGGACAACACGCTGGTAGGACAAGCAGTGTGCGACCAATTGGACTTTCTTTTATATTCAAGCTCCCTTGAGCTGGTGGGGCTGACGAGCCCGGGTTACGCACCTGCGTGCCACGAGCGGTACAGGACCTGAGAATATTTTTTGGCAGCCTACGCAGCACCCCTACATATATGCCTATTCCCTGCTGATGAGAGGTAACAACCTCGAAACACGTGTCCAGGGATGGCCAACGCGACAGTGATTTTTGCTCAAGACTCTGGCAGAGGCGCACCCGCTGATGCTTATTTCATGAACCACAATGCTCTGGGGCAACACGCTGGTAGGACAAGCAGTGTGCGACCAATTGGACTTTCTTTTATATTCAAGCTCCCTTGAGCTGGTGGGGCTGACGAGCCCGGGTTACGCACCTGCGTGCCACGAGCGGTACCGGACCTGAGAATATTTTTTGCCAGCCTACGCAGCACCCCTACATATATGCCTATTCCCTGCTGACGAGAGGTAACAACCTCGAAACACGTGTCCAGGGATGGCCAACGCGACAGTGATTTTTGCTCAAGACTCTGGCAGAGGCGCACCCGCTGATGCTTACTTCATGGACCACAATGCTTTGGGGCAACACGCTGTTAGGACAAGCAGTGTGCAACCAATTGGACTTTCATTTATATTCAAGCTCCCTTGAGCTGGTGGGGCTGACGAGCCCGGGTTAAGCACCTGCTTCCCACAAGCGGTACCGGACCTGAGAATATTTTTTGGCAGCCTACGCAGCACAACTACATATATGCCTATTCCCTGCTGACGAAGGTAACAACCTCGAAACACGTGTCCAGGGATGGCAAACGCGACAGTGATTTTTGCTCAAGACTCTGGCAGAGGCGCATCCGCTGATGCTTACTTCATGGACCACAATGCTTTGGGGCAACACGCTGGTAGGACAAGCAGTGTGCGACCAATTGGACTTTCTTTTATATTCAAGCTCCCTTGAGCTGGTGGGGCTGACGAGCCCGGGTTACGCACCTGCGTGCCACGAGCGGTACCGGACCTGAGAATATTTTTTGGCAGCCTACGCAGCACTCCTACATATATGCCTATTCCCTGCTGACGAGAGGTAAGAACCTCGAAACACGTGTCCAGGGATGGCCAACGCGACAGTGATTTTTGCTCAAGACTCTGGCAGAGGCACACCCGCTGATGCTTACTTCATGGACCTAAATGCTTTGGGGCAACACGCTGGTAGGACAAGCAGTGTGCAACCAATTGGACTTTCTTTTATATTCAAGCTCCCTTGAGCTGGTGGGGCTGACGAGTCCGGGTTACGCACCTGCGTGCCACGAGCGGTACCGGACCTGAGAATATTTTTTGGCAGCCTACGCAGCACTCCTACATATATGCCTATTCCCTGCTGACGAGAGGTAAGAACCTCGAAACACGTGTCCAGGGATGGCCAACGCGACAGTGATTTTTGCTCAAGACTCTGGCAGAGGCGCACCCGCTGACGCTTACTTCATGGACCACAATGCTTTGGGGCAACACGCTGGTAGGACAAGCAGTGTGCGACCAATTGGACTTTCTTTTATATTCTAGCTCCCTTGAGCTGGTGGGGCTGACGAGCCCAGGTTACGCACCTGCGTGCCACGAGCGGTACCGGACCTGAGAATATTTTTTGGCAGCCTACGCAGCACCCCTACATATATGCCTATTCCCTGCTGACGAAAGGTAACAACCTCGAAACACGTGTCCAGGGATGGCTAACGCGACAGTGATTTTTGCTCAAGACTCTGGCAGAGGCGCACCCGCTGATGCTTACTTCATGGACCACAATGCTTTGGGGCAACACGCTGGTAGGACAAGCAGTGTGCGACCAATTGGACTTTCTTTTATATTCAAGCTCCCTTGAGCTGGTGGGGCTGACGAGCCCGGGTTACGCACCTGCGTGCCACGAGCGGTACCGGACCTGAGAATATTTTTTGGCAGCCTACGCAGCACCCCTACATATATGCCTATTCCCTGCTGACGAGAGGTAACAACCTCGAAACACGTGTCCAGGGATGGCCAACGCGACAGTTATTTTTGCTCAAGACTCTGGCAGAGGCGCTTCCGCTGATGCTTACTTCATGGACCACAATGCTTTGGGGCAACATGCTGGTAGGACAAGCAGTGTGGGACCAATTGGACTTTCTTTTATATTCAAGCTCCCTTGAGCTGGTGGGGCTGACGAGCCCAGGTTACGCACTTGCGTGCCACGAGCGGTACCGGACCTGAGAATATTTTTTGGCAGCCTACGCAGCACCCCTACATATATGCCTATTCCCTGCTGACGAGAGGTAACAACCTCGAAACACGTGTCCAGGGATGGCCAACGCGACAGTGATTTTTGCTCAAGACTCTGGCAGAGGCGCACCCGCTGATGCTTACTTCATGGACCACAATGTTTTGGGGCAACACGCTGGTAGGACAAGCAGTGTGCGACCAATTGGACTTTCTTTTATATTCAAGCTCCCTTGAGCTGGTGGGGCTGACGAGCCCGGGTTACGCACCTGCGTGCCACGAGCGGTACCGGACCTGAGAATATTTTTTGGCAGCCTACGCAGCACCCCTACATATATGCCTATTCCCTGCTGACGAGAGGTAACAACCTCGAAACACGTGTCCAGGGATGGCCAACGCGACAGTGATTTTTGCTCAAGACTCTGGCAGAGGCGCACCCGCTGATGCTTACTTCATGGACCACAATGCTTTGGGGCAACACGCTGGTAGGACAAGCAGTGTGCGACCAATTGGACTTTCTTTTATGTTCAAGCTCCCTTGTGCTGGTGGGGCTGACGAGCCCGCGTTACGCACCTGCGTGCCACAAGCGGTACCGGACCTGAGAATATTTTTTGGCTGCCTACGCAGCACCCCTACATATATGCCTATTCCCTGCTGACGAGAGGTAACAACCTCGAAACACGTGTCCAGGGATGGCCAACGCGACAGTGATTTTTGCTCAAGATTCTGGCAGAGGCGCACCCGCTGATGCTTACTTCATGGACCACAATGCTTTGGGGCAACACGTTGGTAGGACAAGCAGTGTGCGACCAATTGGACTTTCTTTTATATTCAAGCTCCCTTGAGCTGGTGGGGCTGACGAGCCCGGGTTACGCACCTGCGTGCCACGAGCGGTACCGGACCTGAGAATATTTTTTGGCAGCCTACGCAGCACCCCTACATATATGCCTATTCCCTGCTGACGAGAGGTAACAACCTCGAAACACGTGTCCAGGGATGGCCAACGCGACAGTGATTTTTGCTCAAGACTCTGGCAGAGGCGCACCCGCTGATGCTTACTTCATGGACCACAATGCTTTGGGGCAACACGCTGGTAGGACAAGCAGTGTGCGACCAATTGGACTTTCTTTTATATTCAAGCTCCCTTGAGCTGGTGGGGCTGACGAGCCCGGGTTACGCACCTGCGTGCCACGACCGGTACCGGACCTGAGAATATTTTTTGGCAGCCTACGCAGCACCCCTACATATATGCCTATTCCCTGCTGACGAGAGGTAACAACCTCGAAACACGTGTCCAGGGATGGCCAACGCGACAGTGATTTTTGCTCAAGACTCTGGCAGAGGCGCACCCGCTGATGCTTACTTCATGGACCACAATGCTTTGGGGCAACACGCTGGTAGGACAAGCAGTGTGCGACCAATTGGACTTTCTTTTATATTCAAGCTCCCTTGAGCTGGTGGGGCTGACGAGCCCGGGTTACGCACCTGCGTGCCACGAGCGGTACCGGACCTGAGAATATTTTTTGGCAGCCTACGCAGCACCCCTACATATATGCCTATTCCCTGCTGACGAGAGGTAACAACCTCGAAACACGTGTCCAGGGATGGCCAACGCGACAGTGATTTTTGCTCAAGACTCCGGCAGAGGCGCACCCGCTGATGCTTACTTCATGGACCACAATGCTTTGGGGCAACACGCTGGTAGGACAAGCAGTGTGCGACCAATTGGACTTTCTTTTATATTCAAGCTCCCTTGAGCTGGTGGGGCTGACGAGCCCGGGTTACGCACCTGCGTGCCACAAGCGGTACCGGACCTGAGAATATTTTTTGGCAGCCTACGCAGCACCCCTACATATATGCCTATTGCCTGCTGACGAGAGGTAACAACCTCGAAACACGTGTCCAGGGATGGCCAACGCGACAGTGATTTTTGCTCTAAACTCTGGCAGAGGCGCATCCGCTGATGCTTACTTCATGGACCACAATGCTTTGGGGCAACATGCTGGTAGGACAAGCAGTGTGCGACCAATTGGACTTTCTTTTATATTCAAGCTCCCTTGAGCTGGTGGGGCTGACGAGCACAGGTTACGCACCTGCGTGCCACGAGCGGTACCGGACCTGAGAATATTTTTTGGCAGCCTACGCAGCACCCCTACATATATGCCTATTCCCTGCTGACGAGAGGTAACAACCTCGAAACACGTGTCCAGGGATGGCCAACGCGACAGTGATTTTTGCTCAAGACTCTGGCAGAGGCGCACCCGCTGATGCTTGTTTCATGGACCACAATGTTTTGGGGCAACACGCTGGTAGGACAAGCAGTGTGCGACCAATTGGACTTTCTTTTATATTCAAGCTCCCTTGAGCTGGTGGGGCTGACGAGCCCGGGTTACGCACCTGCGTGCCACGAGCGGTACCGGACCTGAGAATATTTTTTGGCAGCCTACGCAGCACTCCTACATAAATGCCTATTCCCTGCTGAGGAGAGGTAACAACCTCGAAACACGTGTCCAGGGATGGCCAACGCGACAGTGATTTTTGCTCAAGACTCTGGCAGAGGCGCACCCGCTGATGCTTACTTCATGGACCACAATGCTTTGGGGCAACACGCTGGTAGGACAAGCAGTGTGCGACCAATTGGACTTTCTTTTATATTCAAGCTCCCTTGAGCTGGTGGGGCTGACGAGCCCAGGTTACGCACCTGCGTGCCACGAGCGGTACCGGACCTGAGAATATTTTTTGGCAGCCTTACGCAGCACCCCTACATATATGCCTATTCCCTGCTGACGAGAGGTAACAACCTCGAAACACGTGTCCAGGGATGGCCAACGCGACAGTGATTTTTGCTCTAGACTCTGGCAGAGGCGCACCCGCTGATGCTTACTTCATGGACCCCAATGCTTTGGGGCAACATGCTGGTAGGACAAGCAGTGTGCGACCAATTGGACTTTCTTTTATATTCAAGCTCCCTTGAGCTGGTGGGGCTGACGAGCCCGGGCTACGCACCTGCGTGCCACGAGCGGTACCGGACCTGAGAATATTTTTTGGCAGCCTACGCAGCACCCCTACATATATGCCTATTCCCTGCTGACGAGAGGTAACAACCTCGAAACACGTGTCCAGGGATGGCCAACGCGACAGTGATTTTTGCTCAAGACTCTGGCAGAGGCGCTTCCGCTGATGCTTACTTCATGGACCACAATGCTTTGGGGCAACATGCTGGTAGGACAAGCAGTGTGGGACCAATTGGACTTTCTTTTATATTCAAGCTCCCTTGAGCTGGTGGGGCTGACGAGCCCAGGTTACGCACTTGCGTGCCACGAGCGGTACCGGACCTGAGAATATTTTTTGGCAGCCTACGCAGCACCCCTACATATATGCCTATTCCCTGCTGACGAGAGGTAACAACCTCGAAACACGTGTCCAGGGATGGCCAACGCGACAGTGATTTTTGCTCAAGACTCTGGCAGAGGCGCACCCGCTGATGCTTACTTCATGGACCACAATGTTTTGGGGCAACACGCTGGTAGGACAAGCAGTGTGCGACCAATTGGACTTTCTTTTATATTCAAGCTCCCTTGAGCTGGTGGGGCTGACGAGCCCGGGTTACGCACCTGCGTGCCACGAGCGGTACCGGACCTGAGAATATTTTTTGGCAGCCTACGCAGCACCCCTACATATATGCCTATTCCCTGCTGACGAGAGGTAACAACCTCGAAACACGTGTCCAGGGATGGCCAACGCGACAGTGATTTTTTCTCAAGACTCTGGCAGAGGCGCACCCGCTGATGCTTACTTCATGGACCACAATGCTTTGGGGCAACACGCTGGTAGGACAAGCAGTGTGCGACCAATTGGACTTTCTTTTATGTTCAAGCTCCCTTGTGCTGGTGGGGCTGACGAGCCCGCGTTACGCACCTGCGTGCCACAAGCGGTACCGGACCTGAGAATATTTTTTGGCTGCCTACGCAGCACCCCTACATATATGCCTATTCCCTGCTGACGAGAGGTAACAACCTCGAAACACGTGTCCAGGGATGGCCAACGCGACAGTGATTTTTGCTCAAGATTCTGGCAGAGGCGCACCCGCTGATGCTTACTTCATGGACCACAATGCTTTGGGGCAACACGTTGGTAGGACAAGCAGTGTGCGACCAATTGGACTTTCTTTTATATTCAAGCTCCCTTGAGCTGGTGGGGCTGACGAGCCCGGGTTACGCACCTGCGTGCCACGAGCGGTACCGGACCTGAGAATATTTTTTGGCAGCCTACGCAGCACCCCTACATATATGCCTATTCCCTGCTGACGAGAGGTAACAACCTCGAAACACGTGTCCAGGGATGGCCAACGCGACAGTGATTTTTGCTCAAGACTCTGGCAGAGGCGCACCCGCTGATGCTTACTTCATGGACCACAATGCTTTGGGGCAACACGCTGGTAGGACAAGCAGTGTGCGACCAATTGGACTTTCTTTTATATTCAAGCTCCCTTGAGCTGGTGGGGCTGATGAGCCCGGGTTACGCACCTGCGTGCCACGAGCGGTACCGGACCTGAGAATATTTTTTGGCAGCCTACGCAGCACCCCTACATATATGCCTATTCCCTGCTGACGAGAGGTAACAACCTCGAAACACGTGTCCAGGGATGGCCAACGCGACAGTGATTTTTGCTCAAGACTCTGGCAGAGGCGCACCCGCTGATGCTTACTTCATGGACCACAATGCTTTGGGGCAACACGCTGGTAGGACAAGCAGTGTGCGACCAATTGGACTTTCTTTTATATTCAAGCTCCCTTGAGCTGGTGGGGCTGACGAGCCCGGGTTACGCACCTGCGTGCCACGAGCGGTACCGGACCTGAGAATATTTTTTGGCAGCCTACGCAGCACCCCTACATATATGCCTATTCCCTGCTGACGAGAGGTAACAACCTCGAAACACGTGTCCAGGGATGGCCAACGCGACAGTGATTTTTGCTCAAGACTCCGGCAGAGGCGCACCCGCTGATGCTTACTTCATGGACCACAATGCTTTGGGGCAACACGCTGGTAGGACAAGCAGTGTGCGACCAATTGGACTTTCTTTTATATTCAAGCTCCCTTGAGCTGGTGGGGCTGACGAGCCCGGGTTACGCACCTGCGTGCCACGAGCGGTACCGGACCTGAGAATATTTTTTGGCAGCCTACGCAGCACTCCTACATATATGCCTATTCCCTGCTGAGGAGAGGTAACAACCTCGAAACACGTGTCCAGGGATGGCCAACGCGACAGTGATTTTTGCTCAAGACTCTGGCAGAGGCGCACCCGCTGATGCTTACTTCATGGACCACAATGCTTTGGGGCAACACGCTGGTAGGACAAGCAGTGTGCGACCAATTGGACTTTCTTTTATATTCAAGCTCCCTTGAGCTTGTGGGGCTGACGAGCCCAGGTTACGCACCTGCGTGCCACGAGCGGTACCGGACCTGAGAATATTTTTTGGCAGCCTTACGCAGCACCCCTACATATATGCCTATTCCCTGCTGACGAGAGGTAACAACCTCGAAACACGTGTCCAGGGATGGCCAACGCGACAGTGATTTTTGCTCTAGACTCTGGCAGAGGCGCACCCGCTGATGCTTACTTCATGGACCCCAATGCTTTGGGGCAACATGCTGGTAGGACAAGCAGTGTGCGACCAATTGGACTTTCTTTTATATTCAAGCTCCCTTGAGCTGGTGGGGCTGACGAGCCCGGGTTACGCACCTGCGTGCCACGAGCGGTACCGGACCTGAGAATATTTTTTGGCAGCCTGCGCAGCACCCCTACATATATGCCTATTCCCTGCTGACGAGAGGTAACAACCTCGAAACACGTGTCCAGGGATGGCCAACGCGACAGTGATTTTTGCTCAAGACTCTGGCAGAGGCGCACCCACTGATGCTTACTTCATGGACCACAATGCTTTGGGGCAACACGTTGGTAGGACAAGCAGTGTGCGACCAATTGGACTTTCTTTTATATTCAAGCTCCCTTGAGCTGGTGGGGCTGACGAGCCCGGGTTACGCACCTGCGTGCCACGAGCGGTACCGGACCTGAGAATATTTTTTGGCAGCCTACGCAGCACCCCTACATATATGCCTATTCCCTGCTGACGAGAGGTAACAACCTCGAAACACGTGTCCAGGGATGGCCAACGCGACAGTGATTTTTGCTCAAGACTCTGGCAGAGGCGCACCCGCTGATGCCTACTTCATGGACCACAATGCTTTGGGGCAACACGCTGGTAGGACAAGCAGTGTGCGACCAATTGGACTTTCTTTTATATTCAAGCTCCCTTGAGCTGGTGGGGCTGACGAGCCCGGGTTACGCACCTGCGTGCCACGAGCGGTACCGGACCTGAGAATATTTTTTGGCAGCCTACGCAGCACCCCTACATATATGCCTATTCCCTGCTGACGAGAGGTAACAACCTCGAAACACGTGTCCAGGGATGGCCAACGCGACAGTGATTTTTGCTCAAGACTCCGGCAGAGGCGCACCCGCTGATGCTTACTTCATGGACCACAATGCTTTGGGGCAACACGCTGGTAGGACAAGCAGTGTGCGACCAATTGGACTTTCTTTTATATTCAAGCTCCCTTGAGCTGGTGGGGCTGACGAGCCCGGGTTATGCACCTGCGTGCCACGAGCGGTACCGGACCTGGGAATATTTTTTGGCAGCCTACGCAGCACCCCTACATATATGCCTATTCCCTGCTGACGAGAGGTAACAACCTCGAAACACGTGTCCAGGGATGGCCAACGCGACAGTGATTTTTGCTCAAGACTCTGGCAGAGGCGCACCCGCTGATGCTTACTTCATGGACCACAATGCTTTGGGGCAACACGCTGGTAGGACAAGCAGTGTGCGACCAATTGGACTTTCTTTTATATTCAAGCTCCCTTGAGCTGGTGGGGCTGACGAGCCCGGGTTACGCACCTGCGTGCCACGAGCGGTACCGGACCTGAGAATATTTTTTGGCAGCCTACGCAGCACCCCTACATATATGCCTATTCCCTGCTGACGAGAGGTAACAACCTCGAAACACGTGTCCAGGGATGGCCAACGCGACAGTGATTTTTGCTCTAAACTCTGGCAGAGGCGCATCCGCTGATGCTTACTTCATGGACCACAATGCTTTGGGGCAACATGCTGGTAGGACAAGCAGTGTGCGACCAATTGGACTTTCTTTTATATTCAAGCTCCCTTGAGCTGGTGGGGCTGACGAGCACAGGTTACGCACCTGCGTGCCACGAGCGGTACCGGACCTGAGAATATTTTTTGGCAGCCTACGCAGCACCCCTACATATATGCCTATTCCCTGCTGACGAGAGGTAACAACCTCAAAACACGTGTCCAGGGATGGCCAACGCGACAGTGATTTTTGCTCAAGACTCTGGCAGAGGCGCACCCGCTGATGCTTACTTCATGGACCACAATGCTTTGGGGCAACACACTGGTAGGACAAGCAGTGTGCGACCAATTGGACTTTCTTTTATATTCAAGCTCCCTTGAGCTGGTGGGGCTGACGAGCCCGGGTTACGCACCTGCGTGCCACGAGCGGTACCGGACCTGAGAATATTTTTTGGCAGCCTACGCAGCACCCCTACATATATGCCTATTCCCTGCTGACGAGAGGTCACAAACCTCGAAACACGTGTCCAGGGATGGCCAATGCGACAGTGATTTTTGCTCAAGACTCTGGCAGAGGCGCACCCACTGATGCTTACTTCATGGACCACAATGCTTTGGGGCAACACACTGGTAGGACAAGCAGTGTGCGACCAATTGGACTTTCTTTTATGTTCAAGCTCCCTTGTGCTGGTGGGGCTGACGAGCCCGGGTTACGCACCTGCGTGCCACGAGCGGTACCGGACCTGAGAATATTTATTGGCTTCCTACGCAGCACCCCTACATATATGCCAATTCCCTGCTGACGAGAGGTAACAACCTCGAAACACGTGTCCAGGGATGGCCAACGCGACAGTGATTTTTGCTCAAGACTCTGGCAGAGGCGCACCCGCTGATGCTTACTTCATGGACCACAATGCTTTGGGGCAACACGCTGGTAGGACAAGCAGTGTGCGACCAATTGGACTTTCTTTTATATTCAAGCTCCCTTGAGCTGGTGGGGCTGACGAGCCCGTGTTACGCACCTGCGTGCCACGAGCGGTACCGGACCTGAGAATATATTTTGGCAGCCTACACACCACCCCTACATATATGCCTATTCCCTGCTGACAAGAGGTAACAACCTCGAAACACGTGTCCAGGGATGGCCAACGCGACAGTGATTTTTGCTCAAGACTCTGGCAGAGGCGCACCCGCTGATGCTTACTTCATGGACCACAATGCTTTGGGACAACACGCTGGTAGGACAAGCAGTGTGCGACCAATTGGACTTTCTTTTATATTCAAGCTCCCTTGAGCTGGTGGGGCTGACGAGCCCGGGTTACGCACCTGCGTGCCACGAGCGGTACAGGACCTGAGAATATTTTTTGGCAGCCTACGCAGCACCCCTACATATATGCCTCTTCCCTGCTGATGAGAGGTAACAACCTCGAAACACGTGTCCAGGGATGGCCAACGCGACAGTGATTTTTGCTCAAGACTCTGGCAGAGGCGCACCCGCTGATGCTTATTTCATGAACCACAATGCTCTGGGGCAACACGCTGGTAGGACAAGCAGTGTGCGACCAATTGGACTTTCTTTTATATTCAAGCTCCCTTGAGCTGGTGGGGCTGACGAGCCCGGGTTACGCACCTGCGTGCCACGAGCGGTACCGGACCTGAGAATATTTTTTGCCAGCCTACGCAGCACCCCTACATATATGCCTATTCCCTGCTGACGAGAGGTAACAACCTCGAAACACTTGTCCAGGGATGGCCAACGCGACAGTGATTTTTGCTCAAGACTCTGGCAGAGGCGCACCCGCTGATGCTTACTTCATGGACCACAATGCTTTGGGGCAACACGCTGTTAGGACAAGCAGTGTGCAACCAATTGGACTTTCATTTATATTCAAGCTCCCTTGAGCTGGTGGGGCTGACGAGCCCGGGTTAAGCACCTGCTTCCCACAAGCGGTACCGGACCTGAGAATATTTTTTGGCAGCCTACGCAGCACAACTACATATATGCCTATTCCCTGCTGACGAAGGTAACAACCTCGAAACACGTGTCCAGGGATGGCAAACGCGACAGTGATTTTTGCTCAAGACTCTGGCAGAGGCGCATCCGCTGATGCTTACTTCATGGACCACAATGCTTTGGGGCAACACGCTGGTAGGACAAGCAGTGTGCGACCAATTGGACTTTCTTTTATATTCAAGCTCCCTTGAGCTGGTGGGGCTGACGAGCCCGGGTTACGCACCTGCGTGCCACGAGCGGTACCGGACCTGAGAATATTTTTTGGCAGCCTACGCAGCACTCCTACATATATGCCTATTCCCTGCTGACGAGAGGTAAGAACCTCGAAACACGTGTCCAGGGATGGCCAACGCGACAGTGATTTTTGCTCAAGACTCTGGCAGAGGCACACCCGCTGATGCTTACTTCATGGACCTAAATGCTTTGGGGCAACACGCTGGTAGGACAAGCAGTGTGCAACCAATTGGACTTTCTTTTATATTCAAGCTCCCTTGAGCTGGTGGGGCTGACGAGTCCGGGTTACGCACCTGCGTGCCACGAGCGGTACCGGACCTGAGAATATTTTTTGGCAGCCTACGCAGCACTCCTACATATATGCCTATTCCCTGCTGACGAGAGGTAAGAACCTCGAAACACGTGTCCAGGGATGGCCAACACGACAGTGATTTTTGCTCAAGACTCTGGCAGAGGCGCACCCGCTGACGCTTACTTCATGGACCACAATGCTTTGGGGCAACACGCTGGTAGGACAAGCAGTGTGCGACCAATTGGACTTTCTTTTATATTCTAGCTCCCTTGAGCTGGTGGGGCTGACGAGCCCGGGTTACGCACCTGCGTGCCACGAGCGGTACCGGACCTGAGAATATTTTTTGGCAGCCTACGCAGCACCCCTACATATATGCCTATTCCCTGCTGACGAGAGGTAACAACCTCGAAACACGTGTCCAGGGATGGCCAACGCGACAGTGATTTTTGCTCAAGACTCTGGCAGAGGCGCTTCCGCTGATGCTTACTTCATGGACCACAATGCTTTGGTGCAAAATGCTGGTAGGACAAGCAGTGTGGGACCAATTGGACTTTCTTTTATATTCAAGCTCCCTTGAGCTGGTGGGGCTGACGAGCCCAGGTTACGCACTTGCGTGCCACGAGCGGTACCGGACCTGAGAATATTTTTTGGCAGCCTACGCAGCACCCCTACATATATGCCTATTCCCTGCTGACGAGAGGTAACAACCTCGAAACACGTGTCCAGGGATGGCCAACGCGACAGTGATTTTTGCTCAAGACTCTGGCAGAGGCGCACCCGCTGATGCTTACTTCATGGACCACAATGTTTTGGGGCAACACGCTGGTAGGACAAGCAGTGTGCGACCAATTGGACTTTCTTTTATATTCAAGCTCCCTTGAGCTGGTGGGGCTGACGAGCCCGGGTTACGCACCTGCGTGCCACGAGCGGTACCGGACCTGAGAATATTTTTTGGCAGCCTACGCAGCACCCCTACATATATGCCTATTCCCTGCTGACGAGAGGTAACAACCTCGAAACACGTGTCCAGGGATGGCCAACGCGACAGTGATTTTTGCTCAAGACTCTGGCAGAGGCGCACCCGCTGATGCTTACTTCATGGACCACAATGCTTTGGGGCAACACGCTGGTAGGACAAGCAGTGTGCGACCAATTGGACTTTCTTTTATGTTCAAGCTCCCTTGTGCTGGTGGGGCTGACGAGCCCGCGTTACGCACCTGCGTGCCACAAGCGGTACCGGACCTGAGAATATTTTTTGGCTGCCTACGCAGCACCCCTACATATATGCCTATTCCCTGCTGACGAGAGGTAACAACCTCGAAACACGTGTCCAGGGATGGCCAACGCGACAGTGATTTTTGCTCAAGACTCTGGCAGAGGCGCACCCGCTGATGCTTACTTCATGGACCACAATGCTTTGGGGCAACACGCTGGTAGGACAAGCAGTGTGCGACCAATTGGACTTTCTTTTATATTCAAGCTCCCTTGAGCTGGTGGGGCTGACGAGCCCGGGTTACGCACCTGCGTGCCACGAGCGGTACCGGACCTGAGAATATTTTTTGGCAGCCTACGCAGCACCCCTACATATATGCCTATTCCCTGCTGACGAGAGGTAACAACCTCGAAACACGTGTCCAGGGATGGCCAACGCGACAGTGATTTTTGCTCAAGACTCCGGCAGAGGCGCACCCGCTGATGCTTACTTCATGGACCACAATGCTTTGGGGCAACACGCTGGTAGGACAAGCAGTGTGCGACCAATTGGACTTTCTTTTATATTCAAGCTCCCTTGAGCTGGTGGGGCTGACGAGCCCGGGTTACGCACCTGCGTGCCACAAGCGGTACCGGACCTGAGAATATTTTTTGGCAGCCTACGCAGCACCCCTACATATATGCCTATTGCCTGCTGACGAGAGGTAACAACCTCGAAACACGTGTCCAGGGATGGCCAACGCGACAGTGATTTTTGCTCTAAACTCTGGCAGAGGCGCATCCGCTGATGCTTACTTCATGGACCACAATGCTTTGGGGCAACATGCTGGTAGGACAAGCAGTGTGCGACCAATTGGACTTTCTTTTATATTCAAGCTCCCTTGAGCTGGTGGGGCTGACGAGCACAGGTTACGCACCTGCGTGCCACGAGCGGTACCGGACCTGAGAATATTTTTTGGCAGCCTACGCAGCACCCCTACATATATGCCTATTCCCTGCTGACGAGAGGTAACAACCTCGAAACACGTGTCCAGGGATGGCCAACGCGACAGTGATTTTTGCTCAAGACTCTGGCAGAGGCGCACCCGCTGATGCTTGTTTCATGGACCACAATGTTTTGGGGCAACACGCTGGTAGGACAAGCAGTGTGCGACCAATTGGACTTTCTTTTATATTCAAGCTCCCTTGAGCTGGTGGGGCTGACGAGCCCGGGTTACGCACCTGCGTGCCACGAGCGGTACCGGACCTGAGAATATTTTTTGGCAGCCTACGCAGCACTCCTACATATATGCCTATTCCCTGCTGAGGAGAGGTAACAACCTCGAAACACGTGTCCAGGGATGGCCAACGCGACAGTGATTTTTGCTCAAGACTCTGGCAGAGGCGCACCCGCTGATGCTTACTTCATGGACCACAATGCTTTGGGGCAACACGCTGGTAGGACAACCAGTGTGCGACCAATTGGACTTTCTTTTATATTCAAGCTCCCTTGAGCTGGTGGGGCTGACGAGCCCAGGTTACGCACCTGCGTGCCACGAGCGGTACCGGACCTGAGAATAGTTTTTTGGCAGCCTTACGCAGCACCCCTACATATATGCCTATTCCCTGCTGACGAGAGGTAACAACCTCGAAACACGTGTCCAGGGATGGCCAACGCGACAGTGATTTTTGCTCTAGACTCTGGCAGAGGCGCACCCGCTGATGCTTACTTCATGGACCCCAATGCTTTGGGGCAACATGCTGGTAGGACAAGCAGTGTGCGACCAATTGGACTTTCTTTTATATTCAAGCTCCCTTGAGCTGGTGGGGCTGACGAGCCCGGGTTACGCACCTGCGTGCCACGAGCGGTACCGGACCTGAGAATATTTTTTGGCAGCCTACGCAGCACCCCTACATATATGCCTATTCCCTGCTGACGAGAGGTAACAACCTCGAAACACGTGTCCAGGGATGGCCAACGCGACAGTGATTTTTGCTCAAGACTCTGGCAGAGGCGCTTCCGCTGATGCTTACTTCATGGACCACAATGCTTTGGGGCAACATGCTGGTAGGACAAGCAGTGTGGGACCAATTGGACTTTCTTTTATATTCAAGCTCCCTTGAGCTGGTGGGGCTGACGAGCCCAGGTTACGCACTTGCGTGCCACGAGCGGTACCGGACCTGAGAATATTTTTTGGCAGCCTACGCAGCACCCCTACATATATGCCTATTCCCTGCTGACGAGAGGTAACAACCTCGAAACACGTGTCCAGGGATGGCCAACGCGACAGTGATTTTTGCTCAAGACTCTGGCAGAGGCGCACCCGCTGATGCTTACTTCATGGACCACAATGTTTTGGGGCAACACGCTGGTAGGACAAGCAGTGTGCGACCAATTGGACTTTCTTTTATATTCAAGCTCCCTTGAGCTGGTGGGGCTGACGAGCCCGGGTTACGCACCTGCGTGCCACGAGCGGTACCGGACCTGAGAATATTTTTTGGCAGCCTACGCAGCACCCCTACATATATGCCTATTCCCTGCTGACGAGAGGTAACAACCTCGAAACACGTGTCCAGGGATGGCCAACGCGACAGTGATTTTTGCTCAAGACTCTGGCAGAGGCGCACCCGCTGATGCTTACTTCATGGACCACAATGCTTTGGGGCAACACGCTGGTAGGACAAGCAGTGTGCGACCAATTGGACTTTCTTTTATGTTCAAGCTCCCTTGTGCTGGTGGGGCTGACGAGCCCGCGTTACGCACCTGCATGCCACAAGCGGTACCGGACCTGAGAATATTTTTTGGCTGCCTACGCAGCACCCCTACATATATGCCTATTCCCTGCTGACGAGAGGTAACAACCTCGAAACACGTGTCCAGGGATGGCCAACGCGACAGTGATTTTTGCTCAAGATTCTGGCAGAGGCGCACCCGCTGATGCTTACTTCATGGACCACAATGCTTTGGGGCAACACGTTGGTAGGACAAGCAGTGTGCGACCAATTGGACTTTCTTTTATATTCAAGCTCCCTTGAGCTGGTGGGGCTGACGAGCCCGGGTTACGCACCTGCGTGCCACGAGCGGTACCGGACCTGAGAATATTTTTTGGCAGCCTACGCAGCACCCCTACATATATGCCTATTCCCTGCTGACGAGAGGTAACAACCTCGAAACACGTGTCCAGGGATGGCCAACGCGACAGTGATTTTTGCTCAAGACTCTGGCAGAGGCGCACCCGCTGATGCTTACTTCATGGACCACAATGCTTTGGGGCAACACGCTGGTAGGACAAGCAGTGTGCGACCAATTGGACTTTCTTTTATATTCAAGCTCCCTTGAGCTGGTGGGGCTGACGAGCCCGGGTTACGCACCTGCGTGCCACGAGCGGTACCGGACCTGAGAATATTTTTTGGCAGCCTACGCAGCACCCCTACATATATGCCTATTCCCTGCTGACGAGAGGTAACAACCTCGAAACACGTGTCCAGGGATGGCCAACGCGACAGTGATTTTTGCTCAAGACTCTGGCAGAGGCGCACCCGCTGATGCTTACTTCATGGACCACAATGCTTTGGGGCAACACGCTGGTAGGACAAGCAGTGTGCGACCAATTGGACTTTCTTTTATATTCAAGCTCCCTTGAGCTGGTGGGGCTGACGAGCCCGGGTTACGCACCTGCGTGCCACGAGCGGTACCGGACCTGAGAATATTTTTTGGCAGCCTACGCAGCACCCCTACATATATGCCTATTCCCTGCTGACGAGAGGTAACAACCTCGAAACACGTGTCCAGGGATGGCCAACGCGACAGTGATTTTTGCTCAAGACTCCGGCAGAGGCGCACCCGCTGATGCTTACTTCATGGACCACAATGCTTTGGGGCAACACGCTGGTAGGACAAGCAGTGTGCGACCAATTGGACTTTCTTTTATATTCAAGCTCCCTTGAGCTGGTGGGGCTGACGAGCCCGGGTTACGCACCTGCGTGCCACAAGCGGTACCGGACCTGAGAATATTTTTTGGCAGCCTACGCAGCACCCCTACATATATGCCTATTGCCTGCTGACGAGAGGTAACAAACTCGAAACACGTGTCCAGGGATGGCCAACGCGACAGTGATTTTTGCTCTAAACTCTGGCAGAGGCGCATCCGCTGATGCTTACTTCATGGACCACAATGCTTTGGGGCAACATGCTGGTAGGACAAGCAGTGTGCGACCAATTGGACTTTCTTTTATATTCAAGCTCCCTTGAGCTGGTGGGGCTGACGAGCACAGGTTACGCACCTGCGTGCCACGAGCGGTACCGGACCTGAGAATATTTTTTGGCAGCCTACGCAGCACCCCTACATATATGCCTATTCCCTGCTGACGAGAGGTAACAACCTCGAAACACGTGTCCAGGGATGGCCAACGCGACAGTGATTTTTGCTCAAGACTCTGGCAGAGGCGCACCCGCTGATGCTTGTTTCATGGACCACAATGTTTTGGGGCAACACGCTGGTAGGACAAGCAGTGTGCGACCAATTGGACTTTCTTTTATATTCAAGCTCCCTTGAGCTGGTGGGGCTGACGAGCCCGGGTTACGCACCTGCGTGCCACGAGCGGTACCGGACCTGAGAATATTTTTTGGCAGCCTACGCAGCACTCCTACATATATGCCTATTCCCTGCTGAGGAGAGGTAACAACCTCGAAACACGTGTCCAGGGATGGCCAACGCGACAGTGATTTTTGCTCAAGACTCTGGCAGAGGCGCACCCGCTGATGCTTACTTCATGGACCACAATGCTTTGGGGCAACACGCTGGTAGGACAAGCAGTGTGCGACCAATTGGACTTTCTTTTATATTCAAGCTCCCTTGAGCTGGTGGGGCTGACGAGCCCAGGTTACGCACCTGCGTGCCACGAGCGGTACCGGACCTGAGAATATTTTTTGGCAGCCTTACGCAGCACCCCTACATATATGCCTATTCCCTGCTGACGAGAGGTAACAACCTCGAAACACGTGTCCAGGGATGGCCAACGCGACAGTGATTTTTGCTCTAGACTCTGGCAGAGGCGCACCCGCTGATGCTTACTTCATGGACCCCAATGCTTTGGGGCAACATGCTGGTAGGACAAGCAGTGTGCGACCAATTGGACTTTCTTTTATATTCAAGCTCCCTTGAGCTGGTGGGGCTGACGAGCCCGGGTTACGCACCTGCGTGCCACGAGCGGTACCGGACCTGAGAATATTTTTTGGCAACCTGCGCAGCACCCCTACATATATGCCTATTCCCTGCTGACGAGAGGTAACAACCTCGAAACACGTGTCCAGGGATGGCCAACGCGACAGTGATTTTTGCTCAAGACTCTGGCAGAGGCGCACCCACTGATGCTTACTTCATGGACCACAATGCTTTGGGGCAACACGTTGGTAGGACAAGCAGTGTGCGACCAATTGGACTTTCTTTTATATTCAAGCTCCCTTGAGCTGGTGGGGCTGACGAGCCCGGGTTACGCACCTGCGTGCCACGAGCGGTACCGGACCTGAGAATATTTTTTGGCAGCCTACGCAGCACCCCTACATATATGCCTATTCCCTGCTGACGAGAGGTAACAACCTCGAAACACGTGTCCAGGGATGGCCAACGCGACAGTGATTTTTGCTCAAGACTCTGGCAGAGGCGCACCCGCTGATGCCTACTTCATGGACCACAATGCTTTGGGGCAACACGCTGGTAGGACAAGCAGTGTGCGACCAATTGGACTTTCTTTTATATTCAAGCTCCCTTGAGCTGGTGGGGCTGACGAGCCCGGGTTACGCACCTGCGTGCCACGAGCGGTACCGGACCTGAGAATATTTTTTGGCAGCCTACGCAGCACCCCTACATATATGCCTATTCCCTGCTGACGAGAGGTAACAACCTCGAAACACGTGTCCAGGGATGGCCAACGCGACAGTGATTTTTGCTCAAGACTCCGGCAGAGGCGCACCCGCTGATGCTTACTTCATGGACCACAATGCTTTGGGGCAACACGCTGGTAGGACAAGCAGTGTGCGACCAATTGGACTTTCTTTTATATTCAAGCTCCCTTGAGCTGGTGGGGCTGACGAGCCCGGGTTATGCACCTGCGTGCCACGAGCGGTACCGGACCTGGGAATATTTTTTGGCAGCCTACGCAGCACCCCTACATATATGCCTATTCCCTGCTGACGAGAGGTAACAACCTCGAAACACGTGTCCAGGGATGGCAAACGCGACAGTGATTTTTGCTCAAGACTCTGGCAGAGGCGCACCCGCTGATGCTTACTTCATGGACCACAATGCTTTGGGGCAACACGCTGGTAGGACAAGCAGTGTGCGACCAATTGGACTTTCTTTTATATTCAAGCTCCCTTGAGCTGGTGGGGCTGACGAGCCCGGGTTACGCACCTGCGTGCCACGAGCGGTACCGGACCTGAGAATATTTTTTGGCAGCCTACGCAGCACCCCTACATATATGCCTATTCCCTGCTGACGAGAGGTAACAACCTCGAAACACGTGTCCAGGGATGGCCAACGCGACAGTGATTTTTGCTCTAAACTCTGGCAGAGGCGCATCCGCTGATGCTTACTTCATGGACCACAATGCTTTGGGGCAACATGCTGGTAGGACAAGCAGTGTGCGACCAATTGGACTTTCTTTTATATTCAAGCTCCCTTGAGCTGGTGGGGCTGACGAGCACAGGTTACGCACCTGCGTGCCACGAGCGGTACCGGACCTGAGAATATTTTTTGGCAGCCTACGCAGCACCCCTACATATATGCCTATTCCCTGCTGACGAGAGGTAACAACCTCAAAACACGTGTCCAGGGATGGCCAACGCGACAGTGATTTTTGCTCAAGACTCTGGCAGAGGCGCACCCGCTGATGCTTACTTCATGGACCACAATGCTTTGGGGCAACACACTGGTAGGACAAGCAGTGTGCGACCAATTGGACTTTCTTTTATATTCAAGCTCCCTTGAGCTGGTGGGGCTGACGAGCCCGGGTTACGCACCTGCGTGCCACGAGCGGTACCGGACCTGAGAATATTTTTTGGCAGCCTACGCAGCACCCCTACATATATGCCTATTCCCTGCTGACGAGAGGTCACAAACCTCGAAACACGTGTCCAGGGATGGCCAATGCGACAGTGATTTTTGCTCAAGACTCTGGCAGAGGCGCACCCACTGATGCTTACTTCATGGACCACAATGCTTTGGGGCAACACACTGGTAGGACAAGCAGTGTGCGACCAATTGGACTTTCTTTTATGTTCAAGCTCCCTTGTGCTGGTGGGGCTGACGAGCCCGGGTTACGCACCTGCGTGCCACGAGCGGTACCGGACCTGAGAATATTTATTGGCTTCCTACGCAGCACCCCTACATATATGCCAATTCCCTGCTGACGAGAGGTAACAACCTCGAAACACGTGTCCAGGGATGGCCAACGCGACAGTGATTTTTGCTCAAGACTCTGGCAGAGGCGCACCCGCTGATGCTTACTTCATGGACCACAATGCTTTGGGGCAACACGCTGGTAGGACAAGCAGTGTGCGACCAATTGGACTTTCTTTTATATTCAAGCTCCCTTGAGCTGGTGGGGCTGACGAGCCCGTGTTACGCACCTGCGTGCCACGAGCGGTACCGGACCTGAGAATATATTTTGGCAGCCTACACAGCACCCCTACATATATGCCTATTCCCTGCTGACAAGAGGTAACAACCTCGAAACACGTGTCCAGGGATGGCCAACGCGACAGTGATTTTTGCTCAAGACTCTGGCAGAGGCGCACCCGCTGATGCTTACTTCATGGACCACAATGCTTTGGGACAACACGCTGGTAGGACAAGCAGTGTGCGACCAATTGGACTTTCTTTTATATTCAAGCTCCCTTGAGCTGGTGGGGCTGACGAGCCCGGGTTACGCACCTGCGTGCCACGAGCGGTACAGGACCTGAGAATATTTTTTGGCAGCCTACGCAGCACCCCTACATATATGCCTCTTCCCTGCTGATGAGAGGTAACAACCTCGAAACACGTGTCCAGGGATGGCCAACGCGACAGTGATTTTTGCTCAAGACTCTGGCAGAGGCGCACCCGCTGATGCTTATTTCATGAACCACAATGCTCTGGGGCAACACGCTGGTAGGACAAGCAGTGTGCGACCAATTGGACTTTCTTTTATATTCAAGCTCCCTTGAGCTGGTGGGGCTGACGAGCCCGGGTTACGCACCTGCGTGCCACGAGCGGTACCGGACCTGAGAATATTTTTTGCCAGCCTACGCAGCACCCCTACATATATGCCTATTCCCTGCTGACGAGAGGTAACAACCTCGAAACACGTGTCCAGGGATGGCCAACGCGACAGTGATTTTTGCTCAAGACTCTGGCAGAGGCGCACCCGCTGATGCTTACTTCATGGACCACAATGCTTTGGGGCAACACGCTGTTAGGACAAGCAGTGTGCAACCAATTGGACTTTCATTTATATTCAAGCTCCCTTGAGCTGGTGGGGCTGACGAGCCCGGGTTAAGCACCTGCTTCCCACAAGCGGTACCGGACCTGAGAATATTTTTTGGCAGCCTACGCAGCACAACTACATATATGCCTATTCCCTGCTGACGAAGGTAACAACCTCGAAACACGTGTCCAGGGATGGCAAACGCGACAGTGATTTTTGCTCAAGACTCTGGCAGAGGCGCATCCGCTGATGCTTACTTCATGGACCACAATGCTTTGGGGCAACACGCTGGTAGGACAAGCAGTGTGCGACCAATTGGACTTTCTTTTATATTCAAGCTCCCTTGAGCTGGTGGGGCTGACGAGCCCGGGTTACGCACCTGCGTGCCACGAGCGGTACCGGACCTGAGAATATTTTTTGGCAGCCTACGCAGCACTCCTACATATATGCCTATTCCCTGCTGACGAGAGGTAAGAACCTCGAAACACGTGTCCAGGGATGGCCAACGCGACAGTGATTTTTGCTCAAGACTCTGGCAGAGGCACACCCGCTGATGCTTACTTCATGGACCTAAATGCTTTGGGGCAACACGCTGGTAGGACAAGCAGTGTGCAACCAATTGGACTTTCTTTTATATTCAAGCTCCCTTGAGCTGGTGGGGCTGACGAGTCCGGGTTACGCACCTGCGTGCCACGAGCGGTACCGGACCTGAGAATATTTTTTGGCAGCCTACGCAGCACTCCTACATATATGCCTATTCCCTGCTGACGAGAGGTAAGAACCTCGAAACACGTGTCCAGGGATGGCCAACACGACAGTGATTTTTGCTCAAGACTCTGGCAGAGGCGCACCCGCTGACGCTTACTTCATGGACCACAATGCTTTGGGGCAACACGCTGGTAGGACAAGCAGTGTGCGACCAATTGGACTTTCTTTTATATTCTAGCTCCCTTGAGCTGGTGGGGCTGACGAGCCCAGGTTACGCACCTGCGTGCCACGAGCGGTACCGGACCTGAGAATATTTTTTGGCAGCCTACGCAGCACCCCTACATATATGCCTATTCCCTGCTGACGAAAGGTAACAACCTCGAAACACGTGTCCAGGGATGGCTAACGCGACAGTGATTTTTGCTCAAGACTCTGGCAGAGGCGCACCCGCTGATGCTTACTTCATGGACCACAATGCTTTGGGGCAACACGCTGGTAGGACAAGCAGTGTGCGACCAATTGGACTTTCTTTTATATTCAAGCTCCCTTGAGCTGGTGGGGCTGACGAGCCCGGGTTACGCACCTGCGTGCCACGAGCGGTACCGGACCTGAGAATATTTTTTGGCAGCCTACGCAGCACCCCTACATATATGCCTATTCCCTGCTGACGAGAGGTAACAACCTCGAAACACGTGTCCAGGGATGGCCAACGCGACAGTGATTTTTGCTCAAGACTCTGGCAGAGGCGCTTCCGCTGATGCTTACTTCATGGACCACAATGCTTTGGTGCAAAATGCTGGTAGGACAAGCAGTGTGGGACCAATTGGACTTTCTTTTATATTCAAGCTCCCTTGAGCTGGTGGGGCTGACGAGCCCAGGTTACGCACTTGCGTGCCACGAGCGGTACCGGACCTGAGAATATTTTTTGGCAGCCTACGCAGCACCCCTACATATATGCCTATTCCCTGCTGACGAGAGGTAACAACCTCGAAACACGTGTCCAGGGATGGCCAACGCGACAGTGATTTTTGCTCAAGACTCTGGCAGAGGCGCACCCGCTGATGCTTACTTCATGGACCACAATGTTTTGGGGCAACACGCTGGTAGGACAAGCAGTGTGCGACCAATTGGACTTTCTTTTATATTCAAGCTCCCTTGAGCTGGTGGGGCTGACGAGCCCGGGTTACGCACCTGCGTGCCACGAGCGGTACCGGACCTGAGAATATTTTTTGGCAGCCTACGCAGCACCCCTACATATATGCCTATTCCCTGCTGAGGAGAGGTAACAACCTCGAAACACGTGTCCAGGGATGGCCAACGCGACAGTGATTTTTGCTCAAGACTCTGGCAGAGGCGCACCCGCTGATGCTTACTTCATGGACCACAATGCTTTGGGGCAACACGCTGGTAGGACAAGCAGTGTGCGACCAATTGGACTTTCTTTTATGTTCAAGCTCCCTTGTGCTGGTGGGGCTGACGAGCCCGCGTTACGCACCTGCGTGCCACAAGCGGTACCGGACCTGAGAATATTTTTTGGCTGCCTACGCAGCACCCCTACATATATGCCTATTCCCTGCTGACGAGAGGTAACAACCTCGAAACACGTGTCCAGGGATGGCCAACGCGACAGTGATTTTTGCTCAAGATTCTGGCAGAGGCGCACCCGCTGATGCTTACTTCATGGACCACAATGCTTTGGGGCAACACGTTGGTAGGACAAGCAGTGTGCGACCAATTGGACTTTCTTTTATATTCAAGCTCCCTTGAGCTGGTGGGGCTGACGAGCCCGGGTTACGCACCTGCGTGCCACGAGCGGTACCGGACCTGAGAATATTTTTTGGCAGCCTACGCAGCACCCCTACATATATGCCTATTCCCTGCTGACGAGAGGTAACAACCTCGAAACACGTGTCCAGGGATGGCCAACGCGACAGTGATTTTTGCTCAAGACTCTGGCAGAGGCGCACCCGCTGATGCTTACTTCATGGACCACAATGCTTTGGGGCAACACGCTGGTAGGACAAGCAGTGTGCGACCAATTGGACTTTCTTTTATATTCAAGCTCCCTTGAGCTGGTGGGGCTGACGAGCCCGGGTTACGCACCTGCGTGCCACGAGCGGTACCGGACCTGAGAATATTTTTTGGCAGCCTACGCAGCACCCCTACATATATGCCTATTCCCTGCTGACGAGAGGTAACAACCTCGAAACACGTGTCCAGGGATGGCCAACGCGACAGTGATTTTTGCTCAAGACTCTGGCAGAGGCGCACCCGCTGATGCTTACTTCATGGACCACAATGCTTTGGGGCAACACGCTGGTAGGACAAGCAGTGTGCGACCAATTGGACTTTCTTTTATATTCAAGCTCCCTTGAGCTGGTGGGGCTGACGAGCCCGGGTTACGCACCTGCGTGCCACGAGCGGTACCGGACCTGAGAATATTTTTTGGCAGCCTACGCAGCACCCCTACATATATGCCTATTCCCTGCTGACGAGAGGTAACAACCTCGAAACACGTGTCCAGGGATGGCCAACGCGACAGTGATTTTTGCTCAAGACTCCGGCAGAGGCGCACCCGCTGATGCTTACTTCATGGACCACAATGCTTTGGGGCAACACGCTGGTAGGACAAGCAGTGTGCGACCAATTGGACTTTCTTTTATATTCAAGCTCCCTTGAGCTGGTGGGGCTGACGAGCCCGGGTTACGCACCTGCGTGCCACAAGCGGTACCGGACCTGAGAATATTTTTTGGCAGCCTACGCAGCACCCCTACATATATGCCTATTGCCTGCTGACGAGAGGTAACAACCTCGAAACACGTGTCCAGGGATGGCCAACGCGACAGTGATTTTTGCTCTAAACTCTGGCAGAGGCGCATCCGCTGATGCTTACTTCATGGACCACAATGCTTTGGGGCAACATGCTGGTAGGACAAGCAGTGTGCGACCAATTGGACTTTCTTTTATATTCAAGCTCCCTTGAGCTGGTGGGGCTGACGAGCACAGGTTACGCACCTGCGTGCCACGAGCGGTACCGGACCTGAGAATATTTTTTGGCAGCCTACGCAGCACCCCTACATATATGCCTATTCCCTGCTGACGAGAGGTAACAACCTCGAAACACGTGTCCAGGGATGGCCAACGCGACAGTGATTTTTGCTCAAGACTCTGGCAGAGGCGCACCCGCTGATGCTTGTTTCATGGACCACAATGTTTTGGGGCAACACGCTGGTAGGACAAGCAGTGTGCGACCAATTGGACTTTCTTTTATATTCAAGCTCCCTTGAGCTGGTGGGGCTGACGAGCCCGGGTTACGCACCTGCGTGCCACGAGCGGTACCGGACCTGAGAATATTTTTTGGCAGCCTACGCAGCACTCCTACATATATGCCTATTCCCTGCTGAGGAGAGGTAACAACCTCGAAACACGTGTCCAGGGATGGCCAACGCGACAGTGATTTTTGCTCAAGACTCTGGCAGAGGCGCACCCGCTGATGCTTACTTCATGGACCACAATGCTTTGGGGCAACACGCTGGTAGGACAAGCAGTGTGCGACCAATTGGACTTTCTTTTATATTCAAGCTCCCTTGAGCTGGTGGGGCTGACGAGCCCAGGTTACGCACCTGCGTGCCACGAGCGGTACCGGACCTGAGAATATTTTTTGGCAGCCTTACGCAGCACCCCTACATATATGCCTATTCCCTGCTGACGAGAGGTAACAACCTCGAAACACGTGTCCAGGGATGGCCAACGCGACAGTGATTTTTGCTCTAGACTCTGGCAGAGGCGCACCCGCTGATGCTTACTTCATGGACCCCAATGCTTTGGGGCAACATGCTGGTAGGACAAGCAGTGTGCGACCAATTGGACTTTCTTTTATATTCAAGCTCCCTTGAGCTGGTGGGGCTGACGAGCCCGGGTTACGCACCTGCGTGCCACGAGCGGTACCGGACCTGAGAATATTTTTTGGCAGCCTACGCAGCACCCCTACATATATGCCTATTCCCTGCTGACGAGAGGTAACAACCTCGAAACACGTGTCCAGGGATGGCCAACGCGACAGTGATTTTTGCTCAAGACTCTGGCAGAGGCGCTTCCGCTGATGCTTACTTCATGGACCACAATGCTTTGGGGCAACATGCTGGTAGGACAAGCAGTGTGGGACCAATTGGACTTTCTTTTATATTCAAGCTCCCTTGAGCTGGTGGGGCTGACGAGCCCGGGTTACGCACCTGCGTGCCACGAGCGGTACCGGACCTGAGAATATTTTTTGGCAGCCTACGCAGCACCCCTACATATATGCCTATTCCCTGCTGACGAGAGGTAACAACCTCGAAACACGTGTCCAGGGATGGCCAACGCGACAGTGATTTTTGCTCAAGACTCTGGCAGAGGCGCACCCGCTGATGCTTACTTCATGGACCACAATGCTTTGGGGCAACACGCTGGTAGGACAAGCAGTGTGCGACCAATTGGACTTTCTTTTATGTTCAAGCTCCCTTGTGCTGGTGGGGCTGACGAGCCCGCGTTACGCACCTGCGTGCCACAAGCGGTACCGGACCTGAGAATATTTTTTGGCTGCCTACGCAGCACCCCTACATATATGCCTATTCCCTGCTGACGAGAGGTAACAACCTCGAAACACGTGTCCAGGGATGGCCAACGCGACAGTGATTTTTGCTCAAGATTCTGGCAGAGGCGCACCCGCTGATGCTTACTTCATGGACCACAATGCTTTGGGGCAACACGTTGGTAGGACAAGCAGTGTGCGACCAATTGGACTTTCTTTTATATTCAAGCTCCCTTGAGCTGGTGGGGCTGACGAGCCCGGGTTACGCACCTGCGTGCCACGAGCGGTACCGGACCTGAGAATATTTTTTGGCAGCCTACGCAGCACCCCTACATATATGCCTATTCCCTGCTGACGAGAGGTAACAACCTCGAAACACGTGTCCAGGGATGGCCAACGCGACAGTGATTTTTGCTCAAGACCCTGGCAGAGGCGCACCCGCTGATGCTTACTTCATGGACCACAATGCTTTGGGGCAACACGCTGGTAGGACAAGCAGTGTGCGACCAATTGGACTTTCTTTTATATTCAAGCTCCCTTGAGCTGGTGGGGCTGACGAGCCCGGGTTACGCACCTGCGTGCCACGAGCGGTACCGGACCTGAGAATATTTTTTGGCAGCCTACGCAGCACCCCTACATATATGCCTATTCCCTGCTGACGAGAGGTAACAACCTCGAAACACGTGTCCAGGGATGGCCAACGCGACAGTGATTTTTGCTCAAGACTCTGGCAGAGGCGCACCCGCTGATGCTTACTTCATGGACCACAATGCTTTGGGGCAACACGCTGGTAGGACAAGCAGTGTGCGACCAATTGGACTTTCTTTTATATTCAAGCTCCCTTGAGCTGGTGGGGCTGACGAGCCCGGGTTACGCACCTGCGTGCCACGAGCGGTACCGGACCTGAGAATATTTTTTGGCAGCCTACGCAGCACCCCTACATATATGCCTATTCCCTGCTGACGAGAGGTAACAACCTCGAAACACGTGTCCAGGGATGGCCAACGCGACAGTGATTTTTGCTCAAGACTCCGGCAGAGGCGCACCCGCTGATGCTTACTTCATGGACCACAATGCTTTGGGGCAACACGCTGGTAGGACAAGCAGTGTGCGACCAATTGGACTTTCTTTTATATTCAAGCTCCCTTGAGCTGGTGGGGCTGACGAGCCCGGGTTACGCACCTGCGTGCCACAAGCGGTACCGGACCTGAGAATATTTTTTGGCAGCCTTACGCAGCACCCCTACATATATGCCTATTCCCTGCTGACGAGAGGTAACAACCTCGAAACACGTGTCCAGGGATGGCCAACGCGACAGTGATTTTTGCTCTAGACTCTGGCAGAGGCGCACCCGCTGATGCTTACTTCATGGACCCCAATGCTTTGGGGCAACATGCTGGTAGGACAAGCAGTGTGCGACCAATTGGACTTTCTTTTATATTCAAGCTCCCTTGAGCTGGTGGGGCTGACGAGCCCGGGTTACGCACCTGCGTGCCAC
Source organism: Lissotriton helveticus (assembly GCF_964261635.1). Lineage (NCBI taxonomy): Eukaryota > Metazoa > Chordata > Amphibia > Caudata > Salamandridae > Lissotriton > Lissotriton helveticus. The sequence continues at coordinate 528,595,201 of NC_136069.1, forward strand.
GAGCGGTACCGGACCTGAGAATATTTTTTGGCAGCCTACGCAGCACCCCTACATATATGCCTATTCCCTGCTGACGAGAGGTAACAACCTCGAAACACGTGTCCAGGGATGGCCAACGCGACAGTGATTTTTGCTCAAGACTCTGGCAGAGGCGCTTCCGCTGATGCTTACTTCATGGACCACAATGCTTTGGGGCAACATGCTGGTAGGACAAGCAGTGTGGGACCAATTGGACTTTCTTTTATATTCAAGCTCCCTTGAGCTGGTGGGGCTGACGAGCCCGGGTTACGCACCTGCGTGCCACGAGCGGTACCGGACCTGAGAATATTTTTTGGCAGCCTACGCAGCACCCCTACATATATGCCTATTCCCTGCTGACGAGAGGTAACAACCTCGAAACACGTGTCCAGGGATGGCCAACGCGACAGTGATTTTTGCTCAAGACTCTGGCAGAGGCGCACCCGCTGATGCTTACTTCATGGACCACAATGCTTTGGGGCAACACGCTGGTAGGACAAGCAGTGTGCGACCAATTGGACTTTCTTTTATGTTCAAGCTCCCTTGTGCTGGTGGGGCTGACGAGCCCGCGTTACGCACCTGCGTGCCACAAGCGGTACCGGACCTGAGAATATTTTTTGGCTGCCTACGCAGCACCCCTACATATATGCCTATTCCCTGCTGACGAGAGGTAACAACCTCGAAACACGTGTCCAGGGATGGCCAACGCGACAGTGATTTTTGCTCAAGATTCTGGCAGAGGCGCACCCGCTGATGCTTACTTCATGGACCACAATGCTTTGGGGCAACACGTTGGTAGGACAAGCAGTGTGCGACCAATTGGACTTTCTTTTATATTCAAGCTCCCTTGAGCTGGTGGGGCTGACGAGCCCGGGTTACGCACCTGCGTGCCACGAGCGGTACCGGACCTGAGAATATTTTTTGGCAGCCTACGCAGCACCCCTACATATATGCCTATTCCCTGCTGACGAGAGGTAACAACCTCGAAACACGTGTCCAGGGATGGCCAACGCGACAGTGATTTTTGCTCAAGACCCTGGCAGAGGCGCACCCGCTGATGCTTACTTCATGGACCACAATGCTTTGGGGCAACACGCTGGTAGGACAAGCAGTGTGCGACCAATTGGACTTTCTTTTATATTCAAGCTCCCTTGAGCTGGTGGGGCTGACGAGCCCGGGTTACGCACCTGCGTGCCACGAGCGGTACCGGACCTGAGAATATTTTTTGGCAGCCTACGCAGCACCCCTACATATATGCCTATTCCCTGCTGACGAGAGGTAACAACCTCGAAACACGTGTCCAGGGATGGCCAACGCGACAGTGATTTTTGCTCAAGACTCTGGCAGAGGCGCACCCGCTGATGCTTACTTCATGGACCACAATGCTTTGGGGCAACACGCTGGTAGGACAAGCAGTGTGCGACCAATTGGACTTTCTTTTATATTCAAGCTCCCTTGAGCTGGTGGGGCTGACGAGCCCGGGTTACGCACCTGCGTGCCACGAGCGGTACCGGACCTGAGAATATTTTTTGGCAGCCTACGCAGCACCCCTACATATATGCCTATTCCCTGCTGACGAGAGGTAACAACCTCGAAACACGTGTCCAGGGATGGCCAACGCGACAGTGATTTTTGCTCAAGACTCCGGCAGAGGCGCACCCGCTGATGCTTACTTCATGGACCACAATGCTTTGGGGCAACACGCTGGTAGGACAAGCAGTGTGCGACCAATTGGACTTTCTTTTATATTCAAGCTCCCTTGAGCTGGTGGGGCTGACGAGCCCGGGTTACGCACCTGCGTGCCACAAGCGGTACCGGACCTGAGAATATTTTTTGGCAGCCTACGCAGCACCCCTACATATATGCCTATTGCCTGCTGACGAGAGGTAACAAACTCGAAACACGTGTCCAGGGATGGCCAACGCGACAGTGATTTTTGCTCTAAACTCTGGCAGAGGCGCATCCGCTGATGCTTACTTCATGGACCACAATGCTTTGGGGCAACATGCTGGTAGGACAAGCAGTGTGCGACCAATTGGACTTTCTTTTATATTCAAGCTCCCTTGAGCTGGTGGGGCTGACGAGCACAGGTTACGCACCTGCGTGCCACGAGCGGTACCGGACCTGAGAATATTTTTTGGCAGCCTACGCAGCACCCCTACATATATGCCTATTCCCTGCTGACGAGAGGTAACAACCTCGAAACACGTGTCCAGGGATGGCCAACGCGACAGTGATTTTTGCTCAAGACTCTGGCAGAGGCGCACCCGCTGATGCTTGTTTCATGGACCACAATGTTTTGGGGCAACACGCTGGTAGGACAAGCAGTGTGCGACCAATTGGACTTTCTTTTATATTCAAGCTCCCTTGAGCTGGTGGGGCTGACGAGCCCGGGTTACGCACCTGTGTGCCACGAGCGGTACCGGACCTGAGAATATTTTTTGGCAGCCTACGCAGCACTCCTACATATATGCCTATTCCCTGCTGAGGAGAGGTAACAACCTCGAAACACGTGTCCAGGGATGGCCAACGCGACAGTGATTTTTGCTCAAGACTCTGGCAGAGGCGCACCCGCTGATGCTTACTTCATGGACCACAATGCTTTGGGGCAACACGCTGGTAGGACAAGCAGTGTGCGACCAATTGGACTTTCTTTTATATTCAAGCTCCCTTGAGCTGGTGGGGCTGACGAGCCCAGGTTACGCACCTGCGTGCCACGAGCGGTACCGGACCTGAGAATATTTTTTGGCAGCCTTACGCAGCACCCCTACATATATGCCTATTCCCTGCTGACGAGAGGTAACAACCTCGAAACACGTGTCCAGGGATGGCCAACGCGACAGTGATTTTTGCTCAAGACTCTGGCAGAGGCGCACCCGCTGATGCTTACTTCATGGACCACAATGCTTTGGGGCAACACGCTGGTAGGACAAGCAGTGTGCGACCAATTGGACTTTCTTTTATATTCAAGCTCCCTTGAGCTGGTGGGGCTGACGAGCCCGGGTTACGCACCTGCGTGCCACGAGCGGTACCGGACCTGAGAATATTTTTTGGCAGCCTACGCAGCACCCCTACATATATGCCTATTCCCTGCTGACGAGAGGTAACAACCTCGAAACACGTGTCCAGGGATGGCCAACGCGACAGTGATTTTTGCTCAAGACTCTGGCAGAGGCGCACCCGCTGATGCTTACTTCATGGACCACAATGCTTTGGGGCAACACGCTGGTAGGACAAGCAGTGTGCGACCAATTGGACTTTCTTTTATATTCAAGCTCCCTTGAGCTGGTGGGGCTGACGAGCCCGGGTTACGCACCTGCGTGCCACGAGCGGTACCGGACCTGAGAATATTTTTTGGCAGCCTACGCAGCACCCCTACATATATGCCTATTCCCTGCTGACGAGAGGTAACAACCTCGAAACACGTGTCCAGGGATGGCCAACGCGACAGTGATTTTTGCTCAAGACTCCGGCAGAGGCGCACCCGCTGATGCTTACTTCATGGACCACAATGCTTTGGGGCAACACGCTGGTAGGACAAGCAGTGTGCGACCAATTGGACTTTCTTTTATATTCAAGCTCCCTTGAGCTGGTGGGGCTGACGAGCCCGGGTTACGCACCTGCGTGCCACAAGCGGTACCGGACCTGAGAATATTTTTTGGCAGCCTACGCAGCACCCCTACATATATGCCTATTGCCTGCTGACGAGAGGTAACAACCTCGAAACACGTGTCCAGGGATGGCCAACGCGACAGTGATTTTTGCTCTAAACTCTGGCAGAGGCGCATCCGCTGATGCTTACTTCATGGACCACAATGCTTTGGGGCAACATGCTGGTAGGACAAGCAGTGTGCGACCAATTGGACTTTCTTTTATATTCAAGCTCCCTTGAGCTGGTGGGGCTGACGAGCACAGGTTACGCACCTGCGTGCCACGAGCGGTACCGGACCTGAGAATATTTTTTGGCAGCCTACGCAGCACCCCTACATATATGCCTATTCCCTGCTGACGAGAGGTAACAACCTCGAAACACGTGTCCAGGGATGGCCAACGCGACAGTGATTTTTGCTCAAGACTCTGGCAGAGGCGCACCCGCTGATGCTTGTTTCATGGACCACAATGTTTTGGGGCAACACGCTGGTAGGACAAGCAGTGTGCGACCAATTGGACTTTCTTTTATATTCAAGCTCCCTTGAGCTGGTGGGGCTGACGAGCCCGGGTTACGCACCTGCGTGCCACGAGCGGTACCGGACCTGAGAATATTTTTTGGCAGCCTACGCAGCACTCCTACATATATGCCTATTCCCTGCTGAGGAGAGGTAACAACCTCGAAACACGTGTCCAGGGATGGCCAACGCGACAGTGATTTTTGCTCAAGACTCTGGCAGAGGCGCACCCGCTGATGCTTACTTCATGGACCACAATGCTTTGGGGCAACACGCTGGTAGGACAAGCAGTGTGCGACCAATTGGACTTTCTTTTATATTCAAGCTCCCTTGAGCTGGTGGGGCTGACGAGCCCAGGTTACGCACCTGCGTGCCACGAGCGGTACCGGACCTGAGAATATTTTTTGGCAGCCTTACGCAGCACCCCTACATATATGCCTATTCCCTGCTGACGAGAGGTAACAACCTCGAAACACGTGTCCAGGGATGGCCAACGCGACAGTGATTTTTGCTCTAGACTCTGGCAGAGGCGCACCCGCTGATGCTTACTTCATGGACCCCAATGCTTTGGGGCAACATGCTGGTAGGACAAGCAGTGTGCGACCAATTGGACTTTCTTTTATATTCAAGCTCCCTTGAGCTGGTGGGGCTGACGAGCCCGGGTTACGCACCTGCGTGCCACGAGCGGTACCGGACCTGAGAATATTTTTTGGCAGCCTACGCAGCACCCCTACATATATGCCTATTCCCTGCTGACGAGAGGTAACAACCTCGAAACACGTGTCCAGGGATGGCCAACGCGACAGTGATTTTTGCTCAAGACTCTGGCAGAGGCGCTTCCGCTGATGCTTACTTCATGGACCACAATGCTTTGGGGCAACATGCTGGTAGGACAAGCAGTGTGGGACCAATTGGACTTTCTTTTATATTCAAGCTCCCTTGAGCTGGTGGGGCTGACGAGCCCAGGTTACGCACTTGCGTGCCACGAGCGGTACCGGACCTGAGAATATTTTTTGGCAGCCTACGCAGCACCCCTACATATATGCCTATTCCCTGCTGACGAGAGGTAACAACCTCGAAACACGTGTCCAGGGATGGCCAACGCGACAGTGATTTTTGCTCAAGACTCTGGCAGAGGCGCACCCGCTGATGCTTACTTCATGGACCACAATGTTTTGGGGCAACACGCTGGTAGGACAAGCAGTGTGCGACCAATTGGACTTTCTTTTATATTCAAGCTCCCTTGAGCTGGTGGGGCTGACGAGCCCGGGTTACGCACCTGCGTGCCACGAGCGGTACCGGACCTGAGAATATTTTTTGGCAGCCTACGCAGCACCCCTACATATATGCCTATTCCCTGCTGACGAGAGGTAACAACCTCGAAACACGTGTCCAGGGATGGCCAACGCGACAGTGATTTTTGCTCAAGACTCTGGCAGAGGCGCACCCGCTGATGCTTACTTCATGGACCACAATGCTTTGGGGCAACACGCTGGTAGGACAAGCAGTGTGCGACCAATTGGACTTTCTTTTATGTTCAAGCTCCCTTGTGCTGGTGGGGCTGACGAGCCCGCGTTACGCACCTGCGTGCCACAAGCGGTACCGGACCTGAGAATATTTTTTGGCTGCCTACGCAGCACCCCTACATATATGCCTATTCCCTGCTGACGAGAGGTAACAACCTCGAAACACGTGTCCAGGGATGGCCAACGCGACAGTGATTTTTGCTCAAGATTCTGGCAGAGGCGCACCCGCTGATGCTTACTTCATGGACCACAATGCTTTGGGGCAACACGTTGGTAGGACAAGCAGTGTGCGACCAATTGGACTTTCTTTTATATTCAAGCTCCCTTGAGCTGGTGGGGCTGACGAGCCCGGGTTACGCACCTGCGTGCCACGAGCGGTACCGGACCTGAGAATATTTTTTGGCAGCCTACGCAGCACCCCTACATATATGCCTATTCCCTGCTGACGAGAGGTAACAACCTCGAAACACGTGTCCAGGGATGGCCAACGCGACAGTGATTTTTGCTCAAGACTCTGGCAGAGGCGCACCCGCTGATGCTTACTTCATGGACCACAATGCTTTGGGGCAACACGCTGGTAGGACAAGCAGTGTGCGACCAATTGGACTTTCTTTTATATTCAAGCTCCCTTGAGCTGGTGGGGCTGACGAGCCCGGGTTACGCACCTGCGTGCCACGAGCGGTACCGGACCTGAGAATATTTTTTGGCAGCCTACGCAGCACCCCTACATATATGCCTATTCCCTGCTGACGAGAGGTAACAACCTCGAAACACGTGTCCAGGGATGGCCAACGCGACAGTGATTTTTGCTCAAGACTCTGGCAGAGGCGCACCCGCTGATGCTTACTTCATGGACCACAATGCTTTGGGGCAACACGCTGGTAGGACAAGCAGTGTGCGACCAATTGGACTTTCTTTTATATTCAAGCTCCCTTGAGCTGGTGGGGCTGACGAGCCCGGGTTACGCACCTGCGTGCCACGAGCGGTACCGGACCTGAGAATATTTTTTGGCAGCCTACGCAGCACCCCTACATATATGCCTATTCCCTGCTGACGAGAGGTAACAACCTCGAAACACGTGTCCAGGGATGGCCAACGCGACAGTGATTTTTGCTCAAGACTCTGGCAGAGGCGCACCCGCTGATGCTTACTTCATGGACCACAATGCTTTGGGGCAACACGCTGGTAGGACAAGCAGTGTGCGACCAATTGGACTTTCTTTTATATTCAAGCTCCCTTGAGCTGGTGGGGCTGACGAGCCCGGGTTACGCACCTGCGTGCCACAAGCGGTACCGGACCTGAGAATATTTTTTGGCAGCCTACGCAGCACCCCTACATATATGCCTATTGCCTGCTGACGAGAGGTAACAAACTCGAAACACGTGTCCAGGGATGGCCAACGCGACAGTGATTTTTGCTCTAAACTCTGGCAGAGGCGCATCCGCTGATGCTTACTTCATGGACCACAATGCTTTGGGGCAACATGCTGGTAGGACAAGCAGTGTGCGACCAATTGGACTTTCTTTTATATTCAAGCTCCCTTGAGCTGGTGGGGCTGACGAGCACAGGTTACGCACCTGCGTGCCACGAGCGGTACCGGACCTGAGAATATTTTTTGGCAGCCTACGCAGCACCCCTACATATATGCCTATTCCCTGCTGACGAGAGGTAACAACCTCGAAACACGTGTCCAGGGATGGCCAACGCGACAGTGATTTTTGCTCAAGACTCTGGCAGAGGCGCACCCGCTGATGCTTGTTTCATGGACCACAATGTTTTGGGGCAACACGCTGGTAGGACAAGCAGTGTGCGACCAATTGGACTTTCTTTTATATTCAAGCTCCCTTGAGCTGGTGGGGCTGACGAGCCCGGGTTACGCACCTGCGTGCCACGAGCGGTACCGGACCTGAGAATATTTTTTGGCAGCCTACGCAGCACCCCTACATATATGCCTATTCCCTGCTGAGGAGAGGTAACAACCTCGAAACACGTGTCCAGGGATGGCCAACGCGACAGTGATTTTTGCTCAAGACTCTGGCAGAGGCGCACCCGCTGATGCTTACTTCATGGACCACAATGCTTTGGGGCAACACGCTGGTAGGACAAGCAGTGTGCGACCAATTGGACTTTCTTTTATATTCAAGCTCCCTTGAGCTGGTGGGGCTGACGAGCCCAGGTTACGCACCTGCGTGCCACGAGCGGTACCGGACCTGAGAATATTTTTTGGCAGCCTTACGCAGCACCCCTACATATATGCCTATTCCCTGCTGACGAGAGGTAACAACCTCGAAACACGTGTCCAGGGATGGCCAACGCGACAGTGATTTTTGCTCTAGACTCTGGCAGAGGCGCACCCGCTGATGCTTACTTCATGGACCCCAATGCTTTGGGGCAACATGCTGGTAGGACAAGCAGTGTGCGACCAATTGGACTTTCTTTTATATTCAAGCTCCCTTGAGCTGGTGGGGCTGACGAGCCCGGGTTACGCACCTGCGTGCCACGAGCGGTACCGGACCTGAGAATATTTTTTGGCAGCCTGCGCAGCACCCCTACATATATGCCTATTCCCTGCTGACGAGAGGTAACAACCTCGAAACACGTGTCCAGGGATGGCCAACGCGACAATGATTTTTGCTCAAGACTCTGGCAGAGGCGCACCCGCTGATGCTTAGTTCATGGACCACAATGCTTTGGGGCAACACGCTGGTAGGACAAGCAGTGTGCGACCAATTGGACTTTCTTTTATATTCAAGCTCCCTTGAGCTGGTGGGGCTGACGAGCCCGGGTTACGCACCTGCGTGCCACGAGCGGTACCGGACCTGAGAATATTTTTTGGCAGCCTACGCAGCACCCCTACATATATGCCTATTCCCTGCTGACGAGAGGTAACAACCTCGAAACACGTGTCCAGGGATGGCCAACGCGACAGTGATTTTTGCTCAAGACTCTGGCAGAGGCGCACCCACTGATGCTTACTTCATGGACCACAATGCTTTGGGGCAACACGTTGGTAGGACAAGCAGTGTGCGACCAATTGGACTTTCTTTTATATTCAAGCTCCCTTGAGCTGGTGGGGCTGACGAGCCCGGGTTACGCACCTGCGTGCCACGAGCGGTACCGGACCTGAGAATATTTTTTGGCAGCCTACGCAGCACCCCTACATATATGCCTATTCCCTGCTGACGAGAGGTAACAACCTCGAAACACGTGTCCAGGGATGGCCAACGCGACAGTGATTTTTGCTCAAGACTCTGGCAGAGGCGCACCCGCTGATGCTTACTTCATGGACCACAATGCTTTGGGGCAACACGCTGGTAGGACAAGCAGTGTGCGACCAATTGGACTTTCTCTTATATTCAAGCTCCCTTGAGCTGGTGGGGCTGACGAGCCCGGGTTACGCACCTGCGTGCCACGAGCGGTACCGGACCTGAGAATATTTTTTGGCAGCCCACGCAGCACCCCTACATATATGCCTATTCCCTGCTGATGAGAGGTAACAACCTCGAAACACGTGTCCAGGGATGGCCAACGCGACAGTGATTTTTGCTCAAGACTCCGGCAGAGGCGCACCCGCTGATGCTTACTTCATGGACCACAATGCTTTGGGGCAACACGCTGGTAGGACAAGCAGTGTGCGACCAATTGGACTTTCTTTTATATTCAAGCTCCCTTGAGCTGGTGGGGCTGACGAGCCCAGGTTACGCACCTGCGTGCCACGAGCGGTACCGGACCTGAGAATATTTTTTGGCAGCCCACGCAGCACCCCTACATATATGCCTATTCCCTGCTGATGAGAGGTAACAACCTCGAAACACGTGTCCAGGGATGGCCAACGCGACAGTGATTTTTGCTCAAGACTCCGGCAGAGGCGCACCCGCTGATGCTTACTTCATGGACCACAATGCTTTGGGGCAACACGCTGGTAGGACAAGCAGTGTGCGACCAATTCGACTTTCTTTTATATTCAAGCTCCCTTGAGCTGGTGGGGCTGACGAGCCCAGGTTACGCACCTGCGTGCCACGAGCGGTACCGGACCTGAGAATATTTTTTGGCAGCCTTACGCAGCACCCCTACATATATGCCTATTCCCTGCTGACGAGAGGTAACAACCTCGAAACACGTGTCCAGGGATGGCCAACGCGACAGTGATTTTTGCTCAAGACTCTGGCAGAGGCGCACCCGCTGATGCTTACTTCATGGACCACAATGCTTTGGGGCAACTTGCTGGTAGGACAAGCAGTGTGTGACCAATTGGACTTTCTTTTATATTCAAGCTCCCTTGAGCTGGTGGGGCTGACGAGCCCGGGTTACGCACCTGCGTGCCACGAGCGGTACCGGACCTGAGAATATTTTTTGGCAGCCTGCGCAGCACCCCTACATATATGCCTATTCCCTGCTGACGAGAGGTAACAACCTCGAAACACGTGTCCAGGGATGGCCAACGCGACAGTGATTTTTGCTCAAGACTCTGGCAGAGGCGCACCCGCTGATGCTTAGTTCATGGACCACAATGCTTTGGGGCAACACGCTGGTAGGACAAGCAGTGTGCGACCAATTGGACTTTCTTTTATATTCAAGCTCCCTTGAGCTGGTGGGGCTGACGAGCCCGGGTTACGCACCTGCGTGCCACGAGCGGTACCGGACCTGAGAATATTTTTTGGCAGCCTACGCAGCACCCCTACATATATGCCTATTCCCTGCTGACGAGAGGTAACAACCTCGAAACACGTGTCCAGGGATGGCCAACGCGACAGTGATTTTTGCTCAAGACTCTGGCAGAGGCGCACCCACTGATGCTTACTTCATGGACCACAATGCTTTGGGGCAACACGTTGGTAGGACAAGCAGTGTGCGACCAATTGGACTTTCTTTTATATTCAAGCTCCCTTGAGCTGGTGGGGCTGACGAGCCCGGGTTACGCACCTGCGTGCCACGAGCGGTACCGGACCTGAGAATATTTTTTGGCAGCCTACGCAGCACCCCTACATATATGCCTATTCCCTGCTGACGAGAGGTAACAACCTCGAAACACGTGTCCAGGGATGGCCAACGCGACAGTGATTTTTGCTCAAGACTCTGGCAGAGGCGCACCCGCTGATGCTTGTTTCATGGACCACAATGTTTTGGGGCAACACGCTGGTAGGACAAGCAGTGTGCGACCAATTGGACTTTCTTTTATATTCAAGCTCCCTTGAGCTGGTGGGGCTGACGAGCCCGGGTTACGCACCTGCGTGCCACGAGCGGTACCGGACCTGAGAATATTTTTTGGCAGCCTACGCAGCACTCCTACATATATGCCTATTCCCTGCTGAGGAGAGGTAACAACCTCGAAACACGTGTCCAGGGATGGCCAACGCGACAGTGATTTTTGCTCAAGACTCTGGCAGAGGCGCACCCGCTGATGCTTACTTCATGGACCACAATGCTTTGGGGCAACACGCTGGTAGGACAAGCAGTGTGCGACCAATTGGACTTTCTTTTATATTCAAGCTCCCTTGAGCTGGTGGGGCTGACGAGCCCAGGTTACGCACCTGCGTGCCACGAGCGGTACCGGACCTGAGAATATTTTTTGGCAGCCTTACGCAGCACCCCTACATATATGCCTATTCCCTGCTGACGAGAGGTAACAACCTCGAAACACGTGTCCAGGGATGGCCAACGCGACAGTGATTTTTGCTCTAGACTCTGGCAGAGGCGCACCCGCTGATGCTTACTTCATGGACCCCAATGCTTTGGGGCAACATGCTGGTAGGACAAGCAGTGTGCGACCAATTGGACTTTCTTTTATATTCAAGCTCCCTTGAGCTGGTGGGGCTGACGAGCCCGGGTTACGCACCTGCGTGCCACGAGCGGTACCGGACCTGAGAATATTTTTTGGCAGCCTGCGCAGCACCCCTACATATATGCCTATTCCCTGCTGACGAGAGGTAACAACCTCGAAACACGTGTCCAGGGATGGCCAACGCGACAATGATTTTTGCTCAAGACTCTGGCAGAGGCGCACCCGCTGATGCTTAGTTCATGGACCACAATGCTTTTGGCAACACGCTGGTAGGACAAGCAGTGTGCGACCAATTGGACTTTCTTTTATATTCAAGCTCCCTTGAGCTGGTGGGGCTGACGAGCCCGGGTTACGCACCTGCGTGCCACGAGCGGTACCGGACCTGAGAATATTTTTTGGCAGCCTACGCAGCACCCCTACATATATGCCTATTCCCTGCTGACGAGAGGTAACAACCTCGAAACACGTGTCCAGGGATGGCCAACGCGACAGTGATTTTTGCTCAAGACTCTGGCAGAGGCGCACCCACTGATGCTTACTTCATGGACCACAATGCTTTGGGGCAACACGTTGGTAGGACAAGCAGTGTGCGACCAATTGGACTTTCTTTTATATTCAAGCTCCCTTGAGCTGGTGGGGCTGACGAGCCCGGGTTACGCACCTGCGTGCCACGAGCGGTACCGGACCTGAGAATATTTTTTGGCAGCCTACGCAGCACCCCTACATATATGCCTATTCCCTGCTGACGAGAGGTAACAACCTCGAAACACGTGTCCAGGGATGGCCAACGCGACAGTGATTTTTGCTCAAGACTCTGGCAGAGGCGCACCCGCTGATGCTTACTTCATGGACCACAATGCTTTGGGGCAACACGCTGGTAGGACAAGCAGTGTGCGACCAATTGGACTTTCTCTTATATTCAAGCTCCCTTGAGCTGGTGGGGCTGACGAGCCCGGGTTACGCACCTGCGTGCCACGAGCGGTACCGGACCTGAGAATATTTTTTGGCAGCCCACGCAGCACCCCTACATATATGCCTATTCCCTGCTGATGAGAGGTAACAACCTCGAAACACGTGTCCAGGGATGGCCAACGCGACAGTGATTTTTGCTCAAGACTCCGGCAGAGGCGCACCCGCTGATGCTTACTTCATGGACCACAATGCTTTGGGGCAACACGCTGGTAGGACAAGCAGTGTGCGACCAATTGGACTTTCTTTTATATTCAAGCTCCCTTGAGCTGGTGGGGCTGACGAGCCCAGGTTACGCACCTGCGTGCCACGAGCGGTACCGGACCTGAGAATATTTTTTGGCAGCCCACGCAGCACCCCTACATATATGCCTATTCCCTGCTGATGAGAGGTAACAACCTCGAAACACGTGTCCAGGGATGGCCAACGCGACAGTGATTTTTGCTCAAGACTCCGGCAGAGGCGCACCCGCTGATGCTTACTTCATGGACCACAATGCTTTGGGGCAACACGCTGGTAGGACAAGCAGTGTGCGACCAATTCGACTTTCTTTTATATTCAAGCTCCCTTGAGCTGGTGGGGCTGACGAGCCCAGGTTACGCACCTGCGTGCCACGAGCGGTACCGGACCTGAGAATATTTTTTGGCAGCCTTACGCAGCACCCCTACATATATGCCTATTCCCTGCTGACGAGAGGTAACAACCTCGAAACACGTGTCCAGGGATGGCCAACGCGACAGTGATTTTTGCTCAAGACTCTGGCAGAGGCGCACCCGCTGATGCTTACTTCATGGACCACAATGCTTTGGGGCAACTTGCTGGTAGGACAAGCAGTGTGTGACCAATTGGACTTTCTTTTATATTCAAGCTCCCTTGAGCTGGTGGGGCTGACGAGCCCGGGTTACGCACCTGCGTGCCACGAGCGGTACCGGACCTGAGAATATTTTTTGGCAGCCTGCGCAGCACCCCTACATATATGCCTATTCCCTGCTGACGAGAGGTAACAACCTCGAAACACGTGTCCAGGGATGGCCAACGCGACAGTGATTTTTGCTCAAGACTCTGGCAGAGGCGCACCCGCTGATGCTTAGTTCATGGACCACAATGCTTTGGGGCAACACGCTGGTAGGACAAGCAGTGTGCGACCAATTGGACTTTCTTTTATATTCAAGCTCCCTTGAGCTGGTGGGGCTGACGAGCCCGGGTTACGCACCTGCGTGCCACGAGCGGTACCGGACCTGAGAATATTTTTTGGCAGCCTACGCAGCACCCCTACATATATGCCTATTCCCTGCTGACGAGAGGTAACAACCTCGAAACACGTGTCCAGGGATGGCCAACGCGACAGTGATTTTTGCTCAAGACTCTGGCAGAGGCGCACCCACTGATGCTTACTTCATGGACCACAATGCTTTGGGGCAACACGTTGGTAGGGCAAGCAGTGTGCGACCAATTGGACTTTCTTTTATATTCAAGCTCCCTTGAGCTGGTGGGGCTGACGAGCCCGGGTTACGCACCTGCGTGCCACGAGCGGTACCGGACCTGAGAATATATTTTTGGCAGCCTACGCAGCACCCCTACATATATGCCTATTCCCTGCTGACGAGAGGTAACAACCTTGAAACACGTGTCCAGGGATGGCCAACGCGACAGTGATTTTTGCTCAAGACTCTGGCAGAGGCGCACCCGCTGATGCTTACTTCATGGACCACAATGCTTTGGGGCAACACGCTGGTAGGACAAGCAGTGTGCGACCAATTGGACTTTCTTTTATATTCAAGCTCCCTTGAGCTGGTGGGGCTGACAAGCCCGGGTTACGCACCTGCGTGCCACGAGCGGTACCGGACCTGAGAATATTTTTTGGCAGCCTACGCAGCACCCCTACATATATGCCTATTCCCTGCTGACGAGAGGTAACAACCTCGAAACACGTGTCCAGGGATGGCCAACGCGACAGTGATTTTTGCTCAAGACTCTGGCAGAGGCGCACCCGCTGATGCTTGTTTCATGGACCACAATGTTTTGGGGCAACACGCTGGTAGGACAAGCAGTGTGCGACCAATTGGACTTTCTTTTATATTCAAGCTCCCTTGAGCTGGTGGGGCTGACGAGCCCGGGTTACGCACCTGCGTGCCACGAGCGGTACCGGACCTGAGAATATTTTTTGGCAGCCTACGCAGCACTCCTACATATATGCCTATTCCCTGCTGAGGAGAGGTAACAACCTCGAAACACGTGTCCAGGGATGGCCAACGCGACAGTGATTTTTGCTCAAGACTCTGGCAGAGGCGCACCCGCTGATGCTTACTTCATGGACCACAATGCTTTGGGGCAACACGCTGGTAGGACAAGCAGTGTGCGACCAATTGGACTTTCTTTTATATTCAAGCTCCCTTGAGCTGGTGGGGCTGACGAGCCCGGGTTACGCACCTGCGTGCCACGAGCGGTACCGGACCTGAGAATATTTTTTGGCAGCCTACGCAGCACCCCTACATATATGCCTATTCCCTGCTGACGAGAGGTAACAACCTCGAAACACGTGTCCAGGGATGGCCAACGCGACAGTGATTTTTGCTCAAGACTCTGGCAGAGGCGCTTCCGCTGATGCTTACTTCATGGACCACAATGCTTTGGGGCAACATGCTGGTAGGACAAGCAGTGTGGGACCAATTGGACTTTCTTTTATATTCAAGCTCCCTTGAGCTGGTGGGGCTGACGAGCCCAGGTTACGCACTTGCGTGCCACGAGCGGTACCGGACCTGAGAATATTTTTTGGCAGCCTACGCAGCACCCCTACATATATGCCTATTCCCTGCTGACGAGAGGTAACAACCTCGAAACACGTGTCCAGGGATGGCCAACGCGACAGTGATTTTTGCTCAAGACTCTGGCAGAGGCGCACCCGCTGATGCTTACTTCATGGACCACAATGTTTTGGGGCAACACGCTGGTAGGACAAGCAGTGTGCGACCAATTGGACTTTCTTTTATATTCAAGCTCCCTTGAGCTGGTGGGGCTGACGAGCCCGGGTTACGCACCTGCGTGCCACGAGCGGTACCGGACCTGAGAATATTTTTTGGCAGCCTACGCAGCACCCCTACATATATGCCTATTCCCTGCTGACGAGAGGTAACAACCTCGAAACACGTGTCCAGGGATGGCCAACGCGACAGTGATTTTTGCTCAAGACTCTGGCAGAGGCGCACCCGCTGATGCTTACTTCATGGACCACAATGCTTTGGAGCAACACGCTGGTAGGACAAGCAGTGTGCGACCAATTGGACTTTCTTTTATGTTCAAGCTCCCTTGTGCTGGTGGGGCTGACGAGCCCGCGTTACGCACCTGCGTGCCACAAGCGGTACCGGACCTGAGAATATTTTTTGGCTGCCTACGCAGCACCCCTACATATATGCCTATTCCCTGCTGACGAGAGGTAACAACCTCGAAACACGTGTCCAGGGATGGCCAACGCGACAGTGATTTTTGCTCAAGATTCTGGCAGAGGCGCACCCGCTGATGCTTACTTCATGGACCACAATGCATTGGGGCAACACGTTGGTAGGACAAGCAGTGTGCGACCAATTGGACTTTCTTTTATATTCAAGCTCCCTTGAGCTGGTGGGGCTGACGAGCCCGGGTTACGCACCTGCGTGCCACGAGCGGTACCGGACCTGAGAATATTTTTTGGCAGCCTACGCAGCACCCCTACATATATGCCTATTCCCTGCTGACGAGAGGTAACAACCTCGAAACACGTGTCCAGGGATGGCCAACGCGACAGTGATTTTTACTCAAGACTCTGGCAGAGGCGCACCCGCTGATGCTTACTTCATGGACCACAATGCTTTGGGGCAACACGCTGGTAGGACAAGCAGTGTGCGACCAATTGGACTTTCTTTTATATTCAAGCTCCCTTGAGCTGGTGGGGCTGACGAGCCCGGGTTACGCACCTGCGTGCCACGAGCGGTACCGGACCTGAGAATATTTTTTGGCAGCCTACGCAGCACCCCTACATATATGCCTATTCCCTGCTGACGAGAGGTAACAACCTCGAAACACGTGTCCAGGGATGGCCAACGCGACAGTGATTTTTGCTCAAGACTCTGGCAGAGGCGCACCCGCTGATGCTTACTTCATGGACCACAATGCTTTGGGGCAACACGCTGGTAGGACAAGCAGTGTGCGACCAATTGGACTTTCTTTTATATTCAAGCTCCCTTGAGCTGGTGGGGCTGACGAGCCCGGGTTACGCACCTGCGTGCCACGAGCGGTACCGGACCTGAGAATATTTTTTGGCAGCCTACGCAGCACCCCTACATATATGCCTATTCCCTGCTGACGAGAGGTAACAACCTCGAAACACGTGTCCAGGGATGGCCAACGCGACAGTGATTTTTGCTCAAGACTCCGGCAGAGGCGCACCCGCTGATGCTTACTTCATGGACCACAATGCTTTGGGGCAACACGCTGGTAGGACAAGCAGTGTGCGACCAATTGGACTTTCTTTTATATTCAAGCTCCCTTGAGCTGGTGGGGCTGACGAGCCCGGGTTACGCACCTGCGTGCCACAAGCGGTACCGGACCTGAGAATATTTTTTGGCAGCCTACGCAGCACCCCTACATATATGCCTATTGCCTGCTGACGAGAGGTAACAACCTCGAAACACGTGTCCAGGGATGGCCAACGCGACAGTGATTTTTGCTCTAAACTCTGGCAGAGGCGCATCCGCTGATGCTTACTTCATGGACCACAATGCTTTGGGGCAACATGCTGGTAGGACAAGCAGTGTGCGACCAATTGGACTTTCTTTTATATTCAAGCTCCCTTGAGCTGGTGGGGCTGACGAGCACAGGTTACGCACCTGCGTGCCACGAGCGGTACCGGACCTGAGAATATTTTTTGGCAGCCTACGCAGCACCCCTACATATATGCCTATTCCCTGCTGACGAGAGGTAACAACCTCGAAACACGTGTCCAGGGATGGCCAACGCGACAGTGATTTTTGCTCAAGACTCTGGCAGAGGCGCACCCGCTGATGCTTAGTTCATGGACCACAATGCTTTGGGGCAACACGCTGGTAGGACAAGCAGTGTGCGACCAATTGGACTTTCTTTTATATTCAAGCTCCCTTGAGCTGGTGGGGCTGACGAGCCCGGGTTACGCACCTGCGTGCCACGAGCGGTACCGGACCTGAGAATATTTTTTGGCAGCCTACGCAGCACCCCTACATATATGCCTATTCCCTGCTGACGAGAGGTAACAACCTCGAAACACGTGTCCAGGGATGGCCAACGCGACAGTGATTTTTGCTCAAGACTCTGGCAGAGGCGCACCCACTGATGCTTACTTCATGGACCACAATGCTTTGGGGCAACACGTTGGTAGGACAAGCAGTGTGCGACCAATTGGACTTTCTTTTATATTCAAGCTCCCTTGAGCTGGTGGGGCTGACGAGCCCGGGTTACGCACCTGCGTGCCACGAGCGGTACCGGACCTGAGAATATTTTTTGGCAGCCTACGCAGCACCCCTACATATATGCCTATTCCCTGCTGACGAGAGGTAACAACCTCGAAACACGTGTCCAGGGATGGCCAACGCGACAGTGATTTTTGCTCAAGACTCTGGCAGAGGCGCACCCGCTGATGCTTACTTCATGGACCACAATGCTTTGGGGCAACACGCTGGTAGGACAAGCAGTGTGCGACCAATTGGACTTTCTCTTATATTCAAGCTCCCTTGAGCTGGTGGGGCTGACGAGCCCGGGTTACGCACCTGCGTGCCACGAGCGGTACCGGACCTGAGAATATTTTTTGGCAGCCCACGCAGCACCCCTACATATATGCCTATTCCCTGCTGATGAGAGGTAACAACCTCGAAACACGTGTCCAGGGATGGCCAACGCGACAGTGATTTTTGCTCAAGACTCCGGCAGAGGCGCACCCGCTGATGCTTACTTCATGGACCACAATGCTTTGGGGCAACACGCTGGTAGGACAAGCAGTGTGCGACCAATTGGACTTTCTTTTATATTCAAGCTCCCTTGAGCTGGTGGGGCTGACGAGCCCAGGTTACGCACCTGCGTGCCACGAGCGGTACCGGACCTGAGAATATTTTTTGGCAGCCCACGCAGCACCCCTACATATATGCCTATTCCCTGCTGATGAGAGGTAACAACCTCGAAACACGTGTCCAGGGATGGCCAACGCGACAGTGATTTTTGCTCAAGACTCCGGCAGAGGCGCACCCGCTGATGCTTACTTCATGGACCACAATGCTTTGGGGCAACACGCTGGTAGGACAAGCAGTGTGCGACCAATTCGACTTTCTTTTATATTCAAGCTCCCTTGAGCTGGTGGGGCTGACGAGCCCAGGTTACGCACCTGCGTGCCACGAGCGGTACCGGACCTGAGAATATTTTTTGGCAGCCTTACGCAGCACCCCTACATATATGCCTATTCCCTGCTGACGAGAGGTAACAACCTCGAAACACGTGTCCAGGGATGGCCAACGCGACAGTGATTTTTGCTCAAGACTCTGGCAGAGGCGCACCCGCTGATGCTTACTTCATGGACCACAATGCTTTGGGGCAACTTGCTGGTAGGACAAGCAGTGTGTGACCAATTGGACTTTCTTTTATATTCAAGCTCCCTTGAGCTGGTGGGGCTGACGAGCCCGGGTTACGCACCTGCGTGCCACGAGCGGTACCGGACCTGAGAATATTTTTTGGCAGCCTGCGCAGCACCCCTACATATATGCCTATTCCCTGCTGACGAGAGGTAACAACCTCGAAACACGTGTCCAGGGATGGCCAACGCGACAGTGATTTTTGCTCAAGACTCTGGCAGAGGCGCACCCGCTGATGCTTAGTTCATGGACCACAATGCTTTGGGGCAACACGCTGGTAGGACAAGCAGTGTGCGACCAATTGGACTTTCTTTTATATTCAAGCTCCCTTGAGCTGGTGGGGCTGACGAGCCCGGGTTACGCACCTGCGTGCCACGAGCGGTACCGGACCTGAGAATATTTTTTGGCAGCCTACGCAGCACCCCTACATATATGCCTATTCCCTGCTGACGAGAGGTAACAACCTCGAAACACGTGTCCAGGGATGGCCAACGCGACAGTGATTTTTGCTCAAGACTCTGGCAGAGGCGCACCCACTGATGCTTACTTCATGGACCACAATGCTTTGGGGCAACACGTTGGTAGGACAAGCAGTGTGCGACCAATTGGACTTTCTTTTATATTCAAGCTCCCTTGAGCTGGTGGGGCTGACGAGCCCGGGTTACGCACCTGCGTGCCACGAGCGGTACCGGACCTGAGAATATATTTTTGGCAGCCTACGCAGCACCCCTACATATATGCCTATTCCCTGCTGACGAGAGGTAACAACCTTGAAACACGTGTCCAGGGATGGCCAACGCGACAGTGATTTTTGCTCAAGACTCTGGCAGAGGCGCACCCGCTGATGCTTACTTCATGGACCACAATGCTTTGGGGCAACACGCTGGTAGGACAAGCAGTGTGCGACCAATTGGACTTTCTTTTATATTCAAGCTCCCTTGAGCTGGTGGGGCTGACAAGCCCGGGTTACGCACCTGCGTGCCACGAGCGGTACCGGACCTGAGAATATTTTTTGGCAGCCTACGCAGCACCCCTACATATATGCCTATTCCCTGCTGACGAGAGGTAACAACCTCGAAACACGTGTCCAGGGATGGCCAACGCGACAGTGATTTTTGCTCAAGACTCTGGCAGAGGCGCACCCGCTGATGCTTGTTTCATGGACCACAATGTTTTGGGGCAACACGCTGGTAGGACAAGCAGTGTGCGACCAATTGGACTTTCTTTTATATTCAAGCTCCCTTGAGCTGGTGGGGCTGACGAGCCCGGGTTACGCACCTGCGTGCCACGAGCGGTACCGGACCTGAGAATATTTTTTGGCAGCCTACGCAGCACTCCTACATATATGCCTATTCCCTGCTGAGGAGAGGTAACAACCTCGAAACACGTGTCCAGGGATGGCCAACGCGACAGTGATTTTTGCTCAAGACTCTGGCAGAGGCGCACCCGCTGATGCTTACTTCATGGACCACAATGCTTTGGGGCAACACGCTGGTAGGACAAGCAGTGTGCGACCAATTGGACTTTCTTTTATATTCAAGCTCCCTTGAGCTGGTGGGGCTGACGAGCCCGGGTTACGCACCTGCGTGCCACGAGCGGTACCGGACCTGAGAATATTTTTTGGCAGCCTACGCAGCACCCCTACATATATGCCTATTCCCTGCTGACGAGAGGTAACAACCTCGAAACACGTGTCCAGGGATGGCCAACGCGACAGTGATTTTTGCTCAAGACTCTGGCAGAGGCGCTTCCGCTGATGCTTACTTCATGGACCACAATGCTTTGGGGCAACATGCTGGTAGGACAAGCAGTGTGGGACCAATTGGACTTTCTTTTATATTCAAGCTCCCTTGAGCTGGTGGGGCTGACGAGCCCAGGTTACGCACTTGCGTGCCACGAGCGGTACCGGACCTGAGAATATTTTTTGGCAGCCTACGCAGCACCCCTACATATATGCCTATTCCCTGCTGACGAGAGGTAACAACCTCGAAACACGTGTCCAGGGATGGCCAACGCGACAGTGATTTTTGCTCAAGACTCTGGCAGAGGCGCACCCGCTGATGCTTACTTCATGGACCACAATGTTTTGGGGCAACACGCTGGTAGGACAAGCAGTGTGCGACCAATTGGACTTTCTTTTATATTCAAGCTCCCTTGAGCTGGTGGGGCTGACGAGCCCGGGTTACGCACCTGCGTGCCACGAGCGGTACCGGACCTGAGAATATTTTTTGGCAGCCTACGCAGCACCCCTACATATATGCCTATTCCCTGCTGACGAGAGGTAACAACCTCGAAACACGTGTCCAGGGATGGCCAACGCGACAGTGATTTTTGCTCAAGACTCTGGCAGAGGCGCACCCGCTGATGCTTACTTCATGGACCACAATGCTTTGGGGCAACACGCTGGTAGGACAAGCAGTGTGCGACCAATTGGACTTTCTTTTATGTTCAAGCTCCCTTGTGCTGGTGGGGCTGACGAGCCCGCGTTACGCACCTGCGTGCCACAAGCGGTACCGGACCTGAGAATATTTTTTGGCTGCCTACGCAGCACCCCTACATATATGCCTATTCCCTGCTGACGAGAGGTAACAACCTCGAAACACGTGTCCAGGGATGGCCAACGCGACAGTGATTTTTGCTCAAGATTCTGGCAGAGGCGCACCCGCTGATGCTTACTTCATGGACCACAATGCTTTGGGGCAACACGTTGGTAGGACAAGCAGTGTGCGACCAATTGGACTTTCTTTTATATTCAAGCTCCCTTGAGCTGGTGGGGCTGACGAGCCCGGGTTACGCACCTGCGTGCCACGAGCGGTACCGGACCTGAGAATATTTTTTGGCAGCCTACGCAGCACCCCTACATATATGCCTATTCCCTGCTGACGAGAGGTAACAACCTCGAAACACGTGTCCAGGGATGGCCAACGCGACAGTGATTTTTGCTCAAGACTCTGGCAGAGGCGCACCCGCTGATGCTTACTTCATGGACCACAATGCTTTGGGGCAACACGCTGGTAGGACAAGCAGTGTGCGACCAATTGGACTTTCTTTTATATTCAAGCTCCCTTGAGCTGGTGGGGCTGACGAGCCCGGGTTACGCACCTGCGTGCCACGAGCGGTACCGGACCTGAGAATATTTTTTGGCAGCCTACGCAGCACCCCTACATATATGCCTATTCCCTGCTGACGAGAGGTAACAACCTCGAAACACGTGTCCAGGGATGGCCAACGCGACAGTGATTTTTGCTCAAGACTCTGGCAGAGGCGCACCCGCTGATGCTTACTTCATGGACCACAATGCTTTGGGGCAACACGCTGGTAGGACAAGCAGTGTGCGACCAATTGGACTTTCTTTTATATTCAAGCTCCCTTGAGCTGGTGGGGCTGACGAGCCCGGGTTACGCACCTGCGTGCCACGAGCGGTACCGGACCTGAGAATATTTTTTGGCAGCCTACGCAGCACCCCTACATATATGCCTATTCCCTGCTGACGAGAGGTAACAACCTCGAAACACGTGTCCAGGGATGGCCAACGCGACAGTGATTTTTGCTCAAGACTCCGGCAGAGGCGCACCCGCTGATGCTTACTTCATGGACCACAATGCTTTGGGGCAACACGCTGGTAGGACAAGCAGTGTGCGACCAATTGGACTTTCTTTTATATTCAAGCTCCCTTGAGCTGGTGGGGCTGACGAGCCCGGGTTACGCACCTGCGTGCCACGAGCGGTACCGGACCTGAGAATATTTTTTGGCAGCCTACGCAGCACCCCTACATATATGCCTATTCCCTGCTGACGAGAGGTAACAACCTCGAAACACGTGTCCAGGGATGGCCAACGCGACAGTGATTTTTGCTCAAGACTCTGGCAGAGGCGCACCCGCTGATGCTTGTTTCATGGACCACAATGTTTTGGGGCAACACGCTGGTAGGACAAGCAGTGTGCGACCAATTGGACTTTCTTTTATATTCAAGCTCCCTTGAGCTGGTGGGGCTGACGAGCCCGGGTTACGCACCTGCGTGCCACGAGCGGTACCGGACCTGAGAATATTTTTTGGCAGCCTACGTAGCACTCCTACATATATGCCTATTCCCTGCTGAGGAGAGGTAACAACCTCGAAACACGTGTCCAGGGATGGCCAACGCGACAGTGATTTTTGCTCAAGACTCTGGCAGAGGCGCACCCGCTGATGCTTACTTCATGGACCACAATGCTTTGGGGCAACACGCTGGTAGGACAAGCAGTGTGCGACCAATTGGACTTTCTTTTATATTCAAGCTCCCTTGAGCTGGTGGGGCTGACGAGCCCAGGTTACGCACCTGCGTGCCACGAGCGGTACCGGACCTGAGAATATTTTTTGGCAGCCTTACGCAGCACCCCTACATATATGCCTATTCCCTGCTGACGAGAGGTAACAACCTCGAAACACGTGTCCAGGGATGGCCAACGCGACAGTGATTTTTGCTCTAGACTCTGGCAGAGGCGCACCCGCTGATGCTTACTTCATGGACCCCAATGCTTTGGGGCAACATGCTGGTAGGACAAGCAGTGTGCGACCAATTGGACTTTCTTTTATATTCAAGCTCCCTTGAGCTGGTGGGGCTGACGAGCCCGGGTTACGCACCTGCGTGCCACGAGCGGTACCGGACCTGAGAATATTTTTTGGCAGCCTGCGCAGCACCCCTACATATATGCCTATTCCCTGCTGACGAGAGGTAACAACCTCGAAACACGTGTCCAGGGATGGCCAACGCGACAATGATTTTTGCTCAAGACTCTGGCAGAGGCGCACCCGCTGATGCTTAGTTCATGGACCACAATGCTTTGGGGCAACACGCTGGTAGGACAAGCAGTGTGCGACCAATTGGACTTTCTTTTATATTCAAGCTCCCTTGAGCTGGTGGGGCTGACGAGCCCGGGTTACGCACCTGCGTGCCACGAGCGGTACCGGACCTGAGAATATTTTTTGGCAGCCTACGCAGCACCCCTACATATATGCCTATTCCCTGCTGACGAGAGGTAACAACCTCGAAACACGTGTCCAGGGATGGCCAACGCGACAGTGATTTTTGCTCAAGACTCTGGCAGAGGCGCACCCACTGATGCTTACTTCATGGACCACAATGCTTTGGGGCAACACGTTGGTAGGACAAGCAGTGTGCGACCAATTGGACTTTCTTTTATATTCAAGCTCCCTGGAGCTGGTGGGGCTGACGAGCCCGGGTTACGCACCTGCGTGCCACGAGCGGTACCGGACCTGAGAATATTTTTTGGCAGCCTACGCAGCACCCCTACATATATGCCTATTCCCTGCTGACGAGAGGTAACAACCTCGAAACACGTGTCCAGGGATGGCCAACGCGACAGTGATTTTTGCTCAAGACTCTGGCAGAGGCGCACCCGCTGATGCTTACTTCATGGACCACAATGCTTTGGGGCAACACGCTGGTAGGACAAGCAGTGTGCGACCAATTGGACTTTCTCTTATATTCAAGCTCCCTTGAGCTGGTGGGGCTGACGAGCCCGGGTTACGCACCTGCGTGCCACGAGCGGTACCGGACCTGAGAATATTTTTTGGCAGCCCACGCAGCACCCCTACATATATGCCTATTCCCTGCTGATGAGAGGTAACAACCTCGAAACACGTGTCCAGGGATGGCCAACGCGACAGTGATTTTTGCTCAAGACTCCGGCAGAGGCGCACCCGCTGATGCTTACTTCATGGACCACAATGCTTTGGGGCAACACGCTGGTAGGACAAGCAGTGTGCGACCAATTGGACTTTCTTTTATATTCAAGCTCCCTTGAGCTGGTGGGGCTGACGAGCCCAGGTTACGCACCTGCGTGCCACGAGCGGTATCGGACCTGAGAATATTTTTTGGCAGCCCACGCAGCACCCCTACATATATGCCTATTCCCTGCTGATGAGAGGTAACAACCTCGAAACACGTGTCCAGGGATGGCCAACGCGACAGTGATTTTTGCTCAAGACTCCGGCAGAGGCGCACCCGCTGATGCTTACTTCATGGACCACAATGCTTTGGGGCAACACGCTGGTAGGACAAGCAGTGTGCGACCAATTCGACTTTCTTTTATATTCAAGCTCCCTTGAGCTGGTGGGGCTGACGAGCCCAGGTTACGCACCTGCGTGCCACGAGCGGTACCGGACCTGAGAATATTTTTTGGCAGCCTTACGCAGCACCCCTACATATATGCCTATTCCCTGCTGACGAGAGGTAACAACCTCGAAACACGTGTCCAGGGATGGCCAACGCGACAGTGATTTTTGCTCAAGACTCTGGCAGAGGCGCACCCGCTGATGCTTACTTCATGGACCACAATGCTTTGGGGCAACTTGCTGGTAGGACAAGCAGTGTGTGACCAATTGGACTTTCTTTTATATTCAAGCTCCCTTGAGCTGGTGGGGCTGACGAGCCCGGGTTACGCACCTGCGTGCCACGAGCGGTACCGGACCTGAGAATATTTTTTGGCAGCCTGCGCAGCACCCCTACATATATGCCTATTCCCTGCTGACGAGAGGTAACAACCTCGAAACACGTGTCCAGGGATGGCCAACGCGACAGTGATTTTTGCTCAAGACTCTGGCAGAGGCGCACCCGCTGATGCTTACTTCATGGACCACAATGCTTTGGGGCAACACGCTGGTAGGACAAGCAGTGTGCGACCAATTGGACTTTCTTTTATATTCAAGCTCCCTTGAGCTGGTGGGGCTGACGAGCCCGGGTTACGCACCTGCGTGCCACGAGCGGTACCGGACCTGAGAATATTTTTTGGCAGCCTACGCAGCACCCCTACATATATGCCTATTCCCTGCTGACGAGAGGTAACAACCTCGAAACACGTGTCCAGGGATGGCCAACGCGACAGTGATTTTTGCTCAAGACTCTGGCAGAGGCGCACCCACTGATGCTTACTTCATGGACCACAATGCTTTGGGGCAACACGTTGGTAGGACAAGCAGTGTGCGACCAATTGGACTTTCTTTTATATTCAAGCTCCCTTGAGCTGGTGGGGCTGACGAGCCCGGGTTACGCACCTGCGTGCCACGAGCGGTACCGGACCTGAGAATATATTTTTGGCAGCCTACGCAGCACCCCTACATATATGCCTATTCCCTGCTGACGAGAGGTAACAACCTTGAAACACGTGTCCAGGGATGGCCAACGCGACAGTGATTTTTGCTCAAGACTCTGGCAGAGGCGCACCCGCTGATGCTTACTTCATGGACCACAATGCTTTGGGGCAACACGCTGGTAGGACAAGCAGTGTGCGACCAATTGGACTTTCTTTTATATTCAAGCTCCCTTGAGCTGGTGGGGCTGACAAGCCCGGGTTACGCACCTGCGTGCCACGAGCGGTACCAGACCTGAGAATATTTTTTGGCAGCCTACGCAGCACCCCTACATATATGCCTATTCCCTGCTGACGAGAGGTAACAACCTCGAAACACGTGTCCAGGGATGGCCAACGCGACAGTGATTTTTGCTCAAGACTCTGGCAGAGGCGCACCCGCTGATGCTTACTTCATGGACCACAATGCTTTGGGGCAACACGCTGGTAGGACAAGCAGTGTGCGACCAATTGGACTTTCTTTTATATTCAAGCTCCCTTGAGCTGGTGGGGCTGACGAGCCCGGGTTACGCACCTGCGTGCCACGAGCGGTACCGGACCTGAGAATATTTTTTGGCAGCCCACGCAGCACCCCTACATATATGCCTATTCCCTGCTGATGAGAGGTAACAACCTCGAAACACGTGTCCAGGGATGGCCAACGCGACAGTGATTTTTGCTCAAGACTCCGGCAGAGGCGCACCCGCTGATGCTTACTTCATGGACCACAATGCTTTGGGGCAACACGCTGGTAGGACAAGCAGTGTGCGACCAATTGGACTTTCTTTTATATTCAAGCTCCCTTGAGCTGGTGGGGCTGACGAGCCCAGGTTACGCACCTGCGTGCCACGAGCGGTACCGGACCTGAGAATATTTTTTGGCAGCCCACGCAGCACCCCTACATATATGCCTATTCCCTGCTGATGAGAGGTAACAACCTCGAAACACGTGTCCAGGGATGGCCAACGCGACAGTGATTTTTGCTCAAGACTCCGGCAGAGGCGCACCCGCTGATGCTTACTTCATGGACCACAATGCTTTGGGGCAACACGCTGGTAGGACAAGCAGTGTGCGACCAATTCGACTTTCTTTTATATTCAAGCTCCCTTGAGCTGGTGGGGCTGACGAGCCCAGGTTACGCACCTGCGTGCCACGAGCGGTACCGGACCTGAGAATATTTTTTGGCAGCCTTACGCAGCACCCCTACATATATGCCTATTCCCTGCTGACGAGAGGTAACAACCTCGAAACACGTGTCCAGGGATGGCCAACGCGACATTGATTTTTGCTCAAGACTCTGGCAGAGGCGCACCCGCTGATGCTTACTTCATGGACCACAATGCTTTGGGGCAACTTGCTGGTAGGACAAGCAGTGTGTGACCAATTGGACTTTCTTTTATATTCAAGCTCCCTTGAGCTGGTGGGGCTGACGAGCCCGGGTTACGCACCTGCGTGCCACGAGCGGTACCGGACCTGAGAATATTTTTTGGCAGCCTGCGCAGCACCCCTACATATATGCCTATTCCCTGCTGACGAGAGGTAACAACCTCGAAACACGTGTCCAGGGATGGCCAACGCGACAGTGATTTTTGCTCAAGACTCTGGCAGAGGCGCACCCGCTGATGCTTAGTTCATGGACCACAATGCTTTGGGGCAACACGCTGGTAGGACAAGCAGTGTGCGACCAATTGGACTTTCTTTTATATTCAAGCTCCCTTGAGCTGGTGGGGCTGACGAGCCCGGGTTACGCACCTGCGTGCCACGAGCGGTACCGGACCTGAGAATATTTTTTGGCAGCCTACGCAGCACCCCTACATATATGCCTATTCCCTGCTGACGAGAGGTAACAACCTCGAAACACGTGTCCAGGGATGGCCAACGCGACAGTGATTTTTGCTCAAGACTCTGGCAGAGGCGCACCCACTGATGCTTACTTCATGGACCACAATGCTTTGGGGCAACACGTTGGTAGGACAAGCAGTGTGCGACCAATTGGACTTTCTTTTATATTCAAGCTCCCTTGAGCTGGTGGGGCTGACGAGCCCGGGTTACGCACCTGCGTGCCACGAGCGGTACCGGACCTGAGAATATATTTTTGGCAGCCTACGCAGCACCCCTACATATATGCCTATTCCCTGCTGACGAGAGGTAACAACCTTGAAACACGTGTCCAGGGATGGCCAACGCGACAGTGATTTTTGCTCAAGACTCTGGCAGAGGTGCACCCGCTGATGCTTACTTCATGGACCACAATGCTTTGGGGCAACACGCTGGTAGGACAAGCAGTGTGCGACCAATTGGACTTTCTTTTATATTCAAGCTCCCTTGAGCTGGTGGGGCTGACAAGCCCGGGTTACGCACCTGCGTGCCACGAGCGGTACCGGACCTGAGAATATTTTTTGGCAGCCTACGCAGCACCCCTACATATATGCCTATTCCCTGCTGACGAGAGGTAACAACCTCGAAACACGTGTCCAGGGATGGCCAACGCGACAGTGATTTTTGCTCAAGACTCTGGCAGAGGCGCACCCGCTGATGCTTGTTTCATGGACCACAATGTTTTGGGGCAACACGCTGGTAGGACAAGCAGTGTGCGACCAATTGGACTTTCTTTTATATTCAAGCTCCCTTGAGCTGGTGGGGCTGACGAGCCCGGGTTACGCACCTGCGTGCCACGAGCGGTACCGGACCTGAGAATATTTTTTGGCAGCCTACGCAGCACTCCTACATATATGCCTATTCCCTGCTGAGGAGAGGTAACAACCTCGAAACACGTGTCCAGGGATGGCCAACGCGACAGTGATTTTTGCTCAAGACTCTGGCAGAGGCGCACCCGCTGATGCTTACTTCATGGACCACAATGCTTTGGGGCAACACGCTGGTAGGACAAGCAGTGTGCGACCAATTGGACTTTCTTTTATATTCAAGCTCCCTTGAGCTGGTGGGGCTGACGAGCCCAGGTTACGCACCTGCGTGCCACGAGCGGTACCGGACCTGGGAATATTTTTTGGCAGCCTTACGCAGCACCCCTACATATATGCCTATTCCCTGCTGACGAGAGGTAACAACCTCGAAACACGTGTCCAGGGATGGCCAACGCGACAGTGATTTTTGCTCTAGACTCTGGCAGAGGCGCACCCGCTGATGCTTACTTCATGGACCCCAATGCTTTGGGGCAACATGCTGGTAGGACAAGCAGTGTGCGACCAATTGGACTTTCTTTTATATTCAAGCTCCCTTGAGCTGGTGGGGCTGACGAGCCCGGGTTACGCACCTGCGTGCCACGAGCGGTACCGGACCTGAGAATATTTTTTGGCAGCCTACGCAGCACCCCTACATATATGCCTATTCCCTGCTGACGAGAGGTAACAACCTCGAAACACGTGTCCAGGGATGGCCAACGCGACAGTGATTTTTGCTCAAGACTCTGGCAGAGGCGCACCCGCTGATGCTTACTTCATGGACCACAATGCTTTGGGGCAACACGCTGGTAGGACAAGCAGTGTGCGACCAATTGGACTTTCTTTTATATTCAAGCTCCCTTGAGCTGGTGGGGCTGACGAGCCCGGGTTACGCACCTGCGTGCCACGAGCGGTACCGGACCTGAGAATATTTTTTGGCAGCCCACGCAGCACCCCTACATATATGCCTATTCCCTGCTGATGAGAGGTAACAACCTCGAAACACGTGTCCAGGGATGGCCAACGCGACAGTGATTTTTGCTCAAGACTCCGGCAGAGGCGCACCCGCTGATGCTTACTTCATGGACCACAATGCTTTGGGGCAACACGCTGGTAGGACAAGCAGTGTGCGACCAATTGGACTTTCTTTTATATTCAAGCTCCCTTGAGCTGGTGGGGCTGACGAGCCCAGGTTACGCACCTGCGTGCCACGAGCGGTACCGGACCTGAGAATATTTTTTGGCAGCCCACGCAGCACCCCTACATATATGCCTATTCCCTGCTGATGAGAGGTAACAACCTCGAAACACGTGTCCAGGGATGGCCAACGCGACAGTGATTTTTGCTCAAGACTCCGGCAGAGGCGCACCCGCTGATGCTTACTTCATGGACCACAATGCTTTGGGGCAACACGCTGGTAGGACAAGCAGTGTGCGACCAATTCGACTTTCTTTTATATTCAAGCTCCCTTGAGCTGGTGGGGCTGACGAGCCCAGGTTACGCACCTGCGTGCCACGAGCGGTACCGGACCTGAGAATATTTTTTGGCAGCCTTACGCAGCACCCCTACATATATGCCTATTCCCTGCTGACGAGAGGTAACAACCTCGAAACACGTGTCCAGGGATGGCCAACGCGACAGTGATTTTTGCTCAAGACTCTGGCAGAGGCGCACCCGCTGATGCTTACTTCATGGACCACAATGCTTTGGGGCAACTTGCTGGTAGGACAAGCAGTGTGTGACCAATTGGACTTTCTTTTATATTCAAGCTCCCTTGAGCTGGTGGGGCTGACGAGCCCGGGTTACGCACCTGCGTGCCACGAGCGGTACCGGACCTGAGAATATTTTTTGGCAGCCTGCGCAGCACCCCTACATATATGCCTATTCCCTGCTGACGAGAGGTAACAACCTCGAAACACGTGTCCAGGGATGGCCAACGCGACAGTGATTTTTGCTCAAGACTCTGGCAGAGGCGCACCCGCTGATGCTTAGTTCATGGACCACAATGCTTTGGGGCAACACGCTGGTAGGACAAGCAGTGTGCGACCAATTGGACTTTCTTTTATATTCAAGCTCCCTTGAGCTGGTGGGGCTGACGAGCCCGGGTTACGCACCTGCGTGCCACGAGCGGTACCGGACCTGAGAATATTTTTTGGCAGCCTACGCAGCACCCCTACATATATGCCTATTCCCTGCTGACGAGAGGTAACAACCTCGAAACACGTGTCCAGGGATGGCCAACGCGACAGTGATTTTTGCTCAAGACTCTGGCAGAGGCGCACCCACTGATGCTTACTTCATGGACCACAATGCTTTGGGGCAACACGTTGGTAGGACAAGCAGTGTGCGACCAATTGGACTTTCTTTTATATTCAAGCTCCCTTGAGCTGGTGGGGCTGACGAGCCCGGGTTACGCACCTGCGTGCCACGAGCGGTACCGGACCTGAGAATATATTTTTGGCAGCCTACGCAGCACCCCTACATATATGCCTATTCCCTGCTGACGAGAGGTAACAACCTTGAAACACGTGTCCAGGGATGGCCAACGCGACAGTGATTTTTGCTCAAGACTCTGGCAGAGGCGCACCCGCTGATGCTTACTTCATGGACCACAATGCTTTGGGGCAACACGCTGGTAGGACAAGCAGTGTGCGACCAATTGGACTTTCTTTTATATTCAAGCTCCCTTGAGCTGGTGGGGCTGACAAGCCCGGGTTACGCACCTGCATGCCACGAGCGGTACCGGACCTGAGAATATTTTTTGGCAGCCTACGCAGCACCCCTACATATATGCCTATTCCCTGCTGACGAGAGGTAACAACCTCGAAACACGTGTCCAGGGATGGCCAACGCGACAGTGATTTTTGCTCAAGACTCTGGCAGAGGCGCACCCGCTGATGCTTGTTTCATGGACCACAATGTTTTGGGGCAACACGCTGGTAGGACAAGCAGTGTGCGACCAATTGGACTTTCTTTTATATTCAAGCTCCCTTGAGCTGGTGGGGCTGACGAGCCCGGGTTACGCACCTGCGTGCCACGAGCGGTACCGGACCTGAGAATATTTTTTGGCAGCCTACGCAGCACTCCTACATATATGCCTATTCCCTGCTGAGGAGAGGTAACAACCTCGAAACACGTGTCCAGGGATGGCCAACGCGACAGTGATTTTTGCTCAAGACTCTGGCAGAGGCGCACCCGCTGATGCTTACTTCATGGACCACAATGCTTTGGGGCAACACGCTGGTAGGACAAGCAGTGTGCGACCAATTGGACTTTCTTTTATATTCAAGCTCCCTTGAGCTGGTGGGGCTGACGAGCCCAGGTTACGCACCTGCGTGCCACGAGCGGTACCGGACCTGAGAATATTTTTTGGCAGCCTTACGCAGCACCCCTACATATATGCCTATTCCCTGCTGACGAGAGGTAACAACCTCGAAACACGTGTCCAGGGATGGCCAACGCGACAGTGATTTTTGCTCTAGACTCTGGCAGAGGCGCACCCGCTGATGCTTACTTCATGGACCCCAATGCTTTGGGGCAACATGCTGGTAGGACAAGCAGTGTGCGACCAATTGGACTTTCTTTTATATTCAAGCTCCCTTGAGCTGGTGGGGCTGACGAGCCCGGGTTACGCACCTGCGTGCCACGAGCGGTACCGGACCTGAGAATATTTTTTGGCAGCCTACGCAGCACCCCTACATATATGCCTATTCCCTGCTGACGAGAGGTAACAACCTCGAAACACGTGTCCAGTGATGGCCAACGCGACAGTGATTTTTGCTCAAGACTCTGGCAGAGGCGCTTCCGCTGATGCTTACTTCATGGACCACAATGCTTTGGGGCAACATGCTGGTAGGACAAGCAGTGTGGGACCAATTGGACTTTCTTTTATATTCAAGCTCCCTTGAGCTGGTGGGGCTGACGAGCCCAGGTTACGCACTTGCGTGCCACGAGCGGTACCGGACCTGAGAATATTTTTTGGCAGCCTACGCAGCACCCCTACATATATGCCTATTCCCTGCTGACGAGAGGTAACAACCTCGAAACACGTGTCCAGGGATGGCCAACGCGACAGTGATTTTTGCTCAAGACTCTGGCAGAGGCGCACCCACTGATGCTTACTTCATGGACCACAATGCTTTGGGGCAACACGTTGGTAGGACAAGCAGTGTGCGACCAATTGGACTTTCTTTTATATTCAAGCTCCCTTGAGCTGGTGGGGCTGACGAGCCCGGGTTACGCACCTGCGTGCCACGAGCGGTACCGGACCTGAGAATATATTTTTGGCAGCCTACGCAGCACCCCTACATATATGCCTATTCCCTGCTGACGAGAGGTAACAACCTTGAAACACGTGTCCAGGGATGGCCAACGCGACAGTGATTTTTGCTCAAGACTCTGGCAGAGGTGCACCCGCTGATGCTTACTTCATGGACCACAATGCTTTGGGGCAACACGCTGGTAGGACAAGCAGTGTGCGACCAATTGGACTTTCTTTTATATTCAAGCTCCCTTGAGCTGGTGGGGCTGACAAGCCCGGGTTACGCACCTGCGTGCCACGAGCGGTACCGGACCTGAGAATATTTTTTGGCAGCCTACGCAGCACCCCTACATATATGCCTATTCCCTGCTGACGAGAGGTAACAACCTCGAAACACGTGTCCAGGGATGGCCAACGCGACAGTGATTTTTGCTCAAGACTCTGGCAGAGGCGCACCCGCTGATGCTTGTTTCATGGACCACAATGTTTTGGGGCAACACGCTGGTAGGACAAGCAGTGTGCGACCAATTGGACTTTCTTTTATATTCAAGCTCCCTTGAGCTGGTGGGGCTGACGAGCCCGGGTTACGCACCTGCGTGCCACGAGCGGTACCGGACCTGAGAATATTTTTTGGCAGCCTACGCAGCACTCCTACATATATGCCTATTCCCTGCTGAGGAGAGGTAACAACCTCGAAACACGTGTCCAGGGATGGCCAACGCGACAGTGATTTTTGCTCAAGACTCTGGCAGAGGCGCACCCGCTGATGCTTACTTCATGGACCACAATGCTTTGGGGCAACACGCTGGTAGGACAAGCAGTGTGCGACCAATTGGACTTTCTTTTATATTCAAGCTCCCTTGAGCTGGTGGGGCTGACGAGCCCAGGTTACGCACCTGCGTGCCACGAGCGGTACCGGACCTGGGAATATTTTTTGGCAGCCTTACGCAGCACCCCTACATATATGCCTATTCCCTGCTGACGAGAGGTAACAACCTCGAAACACGTGTCCAGGGATGGCCAACGCGACAGTGATTTTTGCTCTAGACTCTGGCAGAGGCGCACCCGCTGATGCTTACTTCATGGACCCCAATGCTTTGGGGCAACATGCTGGTAGGACAAGCAGTGTGCGACCAATTGGACTTTCTTTTATATTCAAGCTCCCTTGAGCTGGTGGGGCTGACGAGCCCGGGTTACGCACCTGCGTGCCACGAGCGGTACCGGACCTGAGAATATTTTTTGGCAGCCTACGCAGCACCCCTACATATATGCCTATTCCCTGCTGACGAGAGGTAACAACCTCGAAACACGTGTCCAGGGATGGCCAACGCGACAGTGATTTTTGCTCAAGACTCTGGCAGAGGCGCACCCGCTGATGCTTACTTCATGGACCACAATGCTTTGGGGCAACACGCTGGTAGGACAAGCAGTGTGCGACCAATTGGACTTTCTTTTATATTCAAGCTCCCTTGAGCTGGTGGGGCTGACGAGCCCGGGTTACGCACCTGCGTGCCACGAGCGGTACCGGACCTGAGAATATTTTTTGGCAGCCCACGCAGCACCCCTACATATATGCCTATTCCCTGCTGATGAGAGGTAACAACCTCGAAACACGTGTCCAGGGATGGCCAACGCGACAGTGATTTTTGCTCAAGACTCCGGCAGAGGCGCACCCGCTGATGCTTACTTCATGGACCACAATGCTTTGGGGCAACACGCTGGTAGGACAAGCAGTGTGCGACCAATTGGACTTTCTTTTATATTCAAGCTCCCTTGAGCTGGTGGGGCTGACGAGCCCAGGTTACGCACCTGCGTGCCACGAGCGGTACCGGACCTGAGAATATTTTTTGGCAGCCCACGCAGCACCCCTACATATATGCCTATTCCCTGCTGATGAGAGGTAACAACCTCGAAACACGTGTCCAGGGATGGCCAACGCGACAGTGATTTTTGCTCAAGACTCCGGCAGAGGCGCACCCGCTGATGCTTACTTCATGGACCACAATGCTTTGGGGCAACACGCTGGTAGGACAAGCAGTGTGCGACCAATTCGACTTTCTTTTATATTCAAGCTCCCTTGAGCTGGTGGGGCTGACGAGCCCAGGTTACGCACCTGCGTGCCACGAGCGGTACCGGACCTGAGAATATTTTTTGGCAGCCTTACGCAGCACCCCTACATATATGCCTATTCCCTGCTGACGAGAGGTAACAACCTCGAAACACGTGTCCAGGGATGGCCAACGCGACAGTGATTTTTGCTCAAGACTCTGGCAGAGGCGCACCCGCTGATGCTTACTTCATGGACCACAATGCTTTGGGGCAACTTGCTGGTAGGACAAGCAGTGTGTGACCAATTGGACTTTCTTTTATATTCAAGCTCCCTTGAGCTGGTGGGGCTGACGAGCCCGGGTTACGCACCTGCGTGCCACGAGCGGTACCGGACCTGAGAATATTTTTTGGCAGCCTGCGCAGCACCCCTACATATATGCCTATTCCCTGCTGACGAGAGGTAACAACCTCGAAACACGTGTCCAGGGATGGCCAACGCGACAGTGATTTTTGCTCAAGACTCTGGCAGAGGCGCACCCGCTGATGCTTAGTTCATGGACCACAATGCTTTGGGGCAACACGCTGGTAGGACAAGCAGTGTGCGACCAATTGGACTTTCTTTTATATTCAAGCTCCCTTGAGCTGGTGGGGCTGACGAGCCCGGGTTACGCACCTGCGTGCCACGAGCGGTACCGGACCTGAGAATATTTTTTGGCAGCCTACGCAGCACCCCTACATATATGCCTATTCCCTGCTGACGAGAGGTAACAACCTCGAAACACGTGTCCAGGGATGGCCAACGCGACAGTGATTTTTGCTCAAGACTCTGGCAGAGGCGCACCCACTGATGCTTACTTCATGGACCACAATGCTTTGGGGCAACACGTTGGTAGGACAAGCAGTGTGCGACCAATTGGACTTTCTTTTATATTCAAGCTCCCTTGAGCTGGTGGGGCTGACGAGCCCGGGTTACGCACCTGCGTGCCACGAGCGGTACCGGACCTGAGAATATATTTTTGGCAGCCTACGCAGCACCCCTACATATATGCCTATTCCCTGCTGACGAGAGGTAACAACCTTGAAACACGTGTCCAGGGATGGCCAACGCGACAGTGATTTTTGCTCAAGACTCTGGCAGAGGCGCACCCGCTGATGCTTACTTCATGGACCACAATGCTTTGGGGCAACACGCTGGTAGGACAAGCAGTGTGCGACCAATTGGACTTTCTTTTATATTCAAGCTCCCTTGAGCTGGTGGGGCTGACAAGCCCGGGTTACGCACCTGCATGCCACGAGCGGTACCGGACCTGAGAATATTTTTTGGCAGCCTACGCAGCACCCCTACATATATGCCTATTCCCTGCTGACGAGAGGTAACAACCTCGAAACACGTGTCCAGGGATGGCCAACGCGACAGTGATTTTTGCTCAAGACTCTGGCAGAGGCGCACCCGCTGATGCTTGTTTCATGGACCACAATGTTTTGGGGCAACACGCTGGTAGGACAAGCAGTGTGCGACCAATTGGACTTTCTTTTATATTCAAGCTCCCTTGAGCTGGTGGGGCTGACGAGCCCGGGTTACGCACCTGCGTGCCACGAGCGGTACCGGACCTGAGAATATTTTTTGGCAGCCTACGCAGCACTCCTACATATATGCCTATTCCCTGCTGAGGAGAGGTAACAACCTCGAAACACGTGTCCAGGGATGGCCAACGCGACAGTGATTTTTGCTCAAGACTCTGGCAGAGGCGCACCCGCTGATGCTTACTTCATGGACCACAATGCTTTGGGGCAACACGCTGGTAGGACAAGCAGTGTGCGACCAATTGGACTTTCTTTTATATTCAAGCTCCCTTGAGCTGGTGGGGCTGACGAGCCCAGGTTACGCACCTGCGTGCCACGAGCGGTACCGGACCTGAGAATATTTTTTGGCAGCCTTACGCAGCACCCCTACATATATGCCTATTCCCTGCTGACGAAAGGTAACAACCTCGAAACACGTGTCCAGGGATGGCCAACGCGACAGTGATTTTTGCTCTAGACTCTGGCAGAGGCGCACCCGCTGATGCTTACTTCATGGACCCCAATGCTTTGGGGCAACATGCTGGTAGGACAAGCAGTGTGCGACCAATTGGACTTTCTTTTATATTCAAGCTCCCTTGAGCTGGTGGGGCTGACGAGCCCGGGTTACGCACCTGCGTGCCACGAGCGGTACCGGACCTGAGAATATTTTTTGGCAGCCTACGCAGCACCCCTACATATATGCCTATTCCCTGCTGACGAGAGGTAACAACCTCGAAACACGTGTCCAGTGATGGCCAACGCGACAGTGATTTTTGCTCAAGACTCTGGCAGAGGCG
Source organism: Lissotriton helveticus (assembly GCF_964261635.1). NCBI lineage: Eukaryota > Metazoa > Chordata > Amphibia > Caudata > Salamandridae > Lissotriton > Lissotriton helveticus. The sequence continues at coordinate 528,632,769 of NC_136069.1, forward strand.
CTTCCGCTGATGCTTACTTCATGGACCACAATGCTTTGGGGCAACATGCTGGTAGGACAAGCAGTGTGGGACCAATTGGACTTTCTTTTATATTCAAGCTCCCTTGAGCTGGTGGGGCTGACGAGCCCAGGTTACGCACTTGCGTGCCACGAGCGGTACCGGACCTGAGAATATTTTTTGGCAGCCTACGCAGCACCCCTACATATATGCCTATTCCCTGCTGACGAGAGGTAACAACCTCGAAACACGTGTCCAGGGATGGCCAACGCGACAGTGATTTTTGCTCAAGACTCTGGCAGAGGCGCACCCGCTGATGCTTACTTCATGGACCACAATGTTTTGGGGCAACACGCTGGTAGGACAAGCAGTGTGCGACCAATTGGACTTTCTTTTATATTCAAGCTCCCTTGAGCTGGTGGGGCTGACGAGCCCGGGTTACGCACCTGCGTGCCACGAGCGGTACCGGACCTGAGAATATTTTTTGGCAGCCTACGCAGCACCCCTACATATATGCCTATTCCCTGCTGACGAGAGGTAACAACCTCGAAACACGTGTCCAGGGATGGCCAACGCGACAGTGATTTTTGCTCAAGACTCTGGCAGAGGCGCACCCGCTGATGCTTACTTCATGGACCACAATGCTTTGGGGCAACACGCTGGTAGGACAAGCAGTGTGCGACCAATTGGACTTTCTTTTATGTTCAAGCTCCCTTGTGCTGGTGGGGCTGACGAGCCCGCGTTACGCACCTGCGTGCCACAAGCGGTACCGGACCTGAGAATATTTTTTGGCTGCCTACGCAGCACCCCTACATATATGCCTATTCCCTGCTGACGAGAGGTAACAACCTCGAAACACGTGTCCAGGGATGGCCAACGCGACAGTGATTTTTGCTCAAGATTCTGGCAGAGGCGCACCCGCTGATGCTTACTTCATGGACCACAATGCTTTGGGGCAACACGTTGGTAGGACAAGCAGTGTGCGACCAATTGGACTTTCTTTTATATTCAAGCTCCCTTGAGCTGGTGGGGCTGACGAGCCCGGGTTACGCACCTGCGTGCCACGAGCGGTACCGGACCTGAGAATATTTTTTGGCAGCCTACGCAGCACCCCTACATATATGCCTATTCCCTGCTGACGAGAGGTAACAACCTCGAAACACGTGTCCAGGGATGGCCAACGCGACAGTGATTTTTGCTCAAGACTCTGGCAGAGGCGCACCCGCTGATGCTTACTTCATGGACCACAATGCTTTGGGGCAACACGCTGGTAGGACAAGCAGTGTGCGACCAATTGGACTTTCTTTTATATTCAAGCTCCCTTGAGCTGGTGGGGCTGACGAGCCCGGGTTACGCACCTGCGTGCCACGAGCGGTACCGGACCTGAGAATATTTTTTGGCAGCCTACGCAGCACCCCTACATATATGCCTATTCCCTGCTGACGAGAGGTAACAACCTCGAAACACGTGTCCAGGGATGGCCAACGCGACAGTGATTTTTGCTCAAGACTCTGGCAGAGGCGCACCCGCTGATGCTTACTTCATGGACCACAATGCTTTGGGGCAACACGCTGGTAGGACAAGCAGTGTGCGACCAATTGGACTTTCTTTTATATTCAAGCTCCCTTGAGCTGGTGGGGCTGACGAGCCCGGGTTACGCACCTGCGTGCCACGAGCGGTACCGGACCTGAGAATATTTTTTGGCAGCCTACGCAGCACCCCTACATATATGCCTATTCCCTGCTGACGAGAGGTAACAACCTCGAAACACGTGTCCAGGGATGGCCAACGCGACAGTGATTTTTGCTCAAGACTCCGGCAGAGGCGCACCCGCTGATGCTTACTTCATGGACCACAATGCTTTGGGGCAACACGCTGGTAGGACAAGCAGTGTGCGACCAATTGGACTTTCTTTTATATTCAAGCTCCCTTGAGCTGGTGGGGCTGACGAGCCCGGGTTACGCACCTGCGTGCCACAAGCGGTACCGGACCTGAGAATATTTTTTGGCAGCCTACGCAGCACCCCTACATATATGCCTATTGCCTGCTGACGAGAGGTAACAACCTCGAAACACGTGTCCAGGGATGGCCAACGCGACAGTGATTTTTGCTCTAAACTCTGGCAGAGGCGCATCCGCTGATGCTTACTTCATGGACCACAATGCTTTGGGGCAACATGCTGGTAGGACAAGCAGTGTGCGACCAATTGGACTTTCTTTTATATTCAAGCTCCCTTGAGCTGGTGGGGCTGACGAGCACAGGTTACGCACCTGCGTGCCACGAGCGGTACCGGACCTAAGAATATTTTTTGGCAGCCTACGCAGCACCCCTACATATATGCCTATTCCCTGCTGACGAGAGGTAACAACCTCGAAACACGTGTCCAGGGATGGCCAACGCGACAGTGATTTTTGCTCAAGACTCTGGCAGAGGCGCACCCGCTGATGCTTGTTTCATGGACCACAATGTTTTGGGGCAACACGCTGGTAGGACAAGCAGTGTGCGACCAATTGGACTTTCTTTTATATTCAAGCTCCCTTGAGCTGGTGGGGCTGACGAGCCCGGGTTACGCACCTGCGTGCCACGAGCGGTACCGGACCTGAGAATATTTTTTGGCAGCCTACGCAGCACCCCTACATATATGCCTATTCCCTGCTGACGAGAGGTAACAACCTCGAAACACGTGTCCAGGGATGGCCAACGCGACAGTGATTTTTGCTCAAGACTCTGGCAGAGGCGCACCCGCTGATGCTTACTTCATGGACCACAATGCTTTGGGGCAACACGCTGGTAGGACAAGCAGTGTGCGACCAATTGGACTTTCTTTTATATTCAAGCTCCCTTGAGCTGGTGGGGCTGACGAGCCCAGGTTACGCACTTGCGTGCCACGAGCGGTACCGGACCTGAGAATATTTTTTGGCAGCCTACGCAGCACCCCTACATATATGCCTATTCCCTGCTGACGAGAGGTAACAACCTCGAAACACGTGTCCAGGGATGGCCAACGCGACAGTGATTTTTGCTCAAGACTCTGGCAGAGGCGCACCCGCTGATGCTTACTTCATGGACCACAATGTTTTGGGGCAACACGCTGGTAGGACAAGCAGTGTGCGACCAATTGGACTTTCTTTTATATTCAAGCTCCCTTGAGCTGGTGGGGCTGACGAGCCCGGGTTACGCACCTGCGTGCCACGAGCGGTACCGGACCTGAGAATATTTTTTGGCAGCCTACGCAGCACCCCTACATATATGCCTATTCCCTGCTGACGAGAGGTAACAACCTCGAAACACGTGTCCAGGGATGGCCAACGCGACAGTGATTTTTGCTCAAGACTCTGGCAGAGGCGCACCCGCTGATGCTTACTTCATGGACCACAATGCTTTGGGGCAACACGCTGGTAGGACAAGCAGTGTGCGACCAATTGGACTTTCTTTTATGTTCAAGCTCCCTTGTGCTGGTGGGGCTGACGAGCCCGCGTTACGCACCTGCGTGCCACAAGCGGTACCGGACCTGAGAATATTTTTTGGCTGCCTACGCAGCACCCCTACATATATGCCTATTCCCTGCTGACGAGAGGTAACAACCTCGAAACACGTGTCCAGGGATGGCCAACGCGACAGTGATTTTTGCTCAAGATTCTGGCAGAGGCGCACCCGCTGATGCTTACTTCATGGACCACAATGCTTTGGGGCAACACGTTGGTAGGACAAGCAGTGTGCGACCAATTGGACTTTCTTTTATATTCAAGCTCCCTTGAGCTGGTGGGGCTGACGAGCCCGGGTTACGCACCTGCGTGCCACGAGCGGTACCGGACCTGAGAATATTTTTTGGCAGCCTACGCAGCACCCCTACATATATGCCTATTCCCTGCTGACGAGAGGTAACAACCTCGAAACACGTGTCCAGGGATGGCCAACGCGACAGTGATTTTTGCTCAAGACTCTGGCAGAGGCGCACCCGCTGATGCTTACTTCATGGACCACAATGCTTTGGGGCAACACGCTGGTAGGACAAGCAGTGTGCGACCAATTGGACTTTCTTTTATATTCAAGCTCCCTTGAGCTGGTGGGGCTGACGAGCCCGGGTTACGCACCTGCGTGCCACGAGCGGTACCGGACCTGAGAATATTTTTTGGCAGCCTACGCAGCACCCCTACGTATATGCCTATTCCCTGCTGACGAGAGGTAACAACCTCGAAACACGTGTCCAGGGATGGCCAACGCGACAGTGATTTTTGCTCAAGACTCTGGCAGAGGCGCACCCGCTGATGCTTACTTCATGGACCACAATGCTTTGGGGCAACACGCTGGTAGGACAAGCAGTGTGCGACCAATTGGACTTTCTTTTATATTCAAGCTCCCTTGAGCTGGTGGGGCTGACGAGCCCGGGTTACGCACCTGCGTGCCACAAGCGGTACCGGACCTGAGAATATTTTTTGGCAGCCTACGCAGCACCCCTACATATATGCCTATTGCCTGCTGACGAGAGGTAACAACCTCGAAACACGTGTCCAGGGATGGCCAACGCGACAGTGATTTTTGCTCTAAACTCTGGCAGAGGCGCATCCGCTGATGCTTACTTCATGGACCACAATGCTTTGGGGCAACATGCTGGTAGGACAAGCAGTGTGCGACCAATTGGACTTTCTTTTATATTCAAGCTCCCTTGAGCTGGTGGGGCTGACGAGCACAGGTTACGCACCTGCGTGCCACGAGCGGTACCGGACCTGAGATATTTTTTGGCAGCCTACGCAGCACCCCTACATATATGCCTATTCCCTGCTGACGAGAGGTAACAACCTCGAAACACGTGTCCAGGGATGGCCAACGCGACAGTGATTTTTGCTCAAGACTCTGGCAGAGGCGCACCCGCTGATGCTTGTTTCATGGACCACAATGTTTTGGGGCAACACGCTGGTAGGACAAGCAGTGTGCGACCAATTGGACTTTCTTTTATATTCAAGCTCCCTTGAGCTGGTGGGGCTGACGAGCCCGGGTTACGCACCTGCGTGCCACGAGCGGTACCGGACCTGAGAATTATTTTTGGCAGCCTACGCAGCACTCCTACATATATGCCTATTCCCTGCTGAGGAGAGGTAACAACCTCGAAACACGTGTCCAGGGATGGCCAACGCGACAGTGATTTTTGCTCAAGACTCTGGCAGAGGCGCACCCGCTGATGCTTACTTCATGGACCACAATGCTTTGGGGCAACACGCTGGTAGGACAAGCAGTGTGCGACCAATTGGACTTTCTTTTATATTCAAGCTCCCTTGAGCTGGTGGGGCTGACGAGCCCAGGTTACGCACCTGCGTGCCACGAGCGGTACCGGACCTGAGAATATTTTTTGGCAGCCTTACGCAGCACCCCTACATATATGCCTATTCCCTGCTGACGAGAGGTAACAACCTCGAAACACGTGTCCAGGGATGGCCAACGCGACAGTGATTTTTGCTCTAGACTCTGGCAGAGGCGCACCCGCTGATGCTTACTTCATGGACCCCAATGCTTTGGGGCAACATGCTGGTAGGACAAGCAGTGTGCGACCAATTGGACTTTCTTTTATATTCAAGCTCCCTTGAGCTGGTGGGGCTGACGAGCCCGGGTTACGCACCTGCGTGCCACGAGCGGTACCGGACCTGAGAATATTTTTTGGCAGCCTGCGCAGCACCCCTACATATATGCCTATTCCCTGCTGACGAGAGGTAACAACCTCGAAACACGTGTCCAGGGATGGCCAACGCGACAATGATTTTTGCTCAAGACTCTGGCAGAGGCGCACCCGCTGATGCTTAGTTCATGGACCACAATGCTTTGGGGCAACACGCTGGTAGGACAAGCAGTGTGCGACCAATTGGACTTTCTTTTATATTCAAGCTCCCTTGAGCTGGTGGGGCTGACGAGCCCGGGTTACGCACCTGCGTGCCACGAGCGGTACCGGACCTGAGAATATTTTTTGGCAGCCTACGCAGCACCCCTACATATATGCCTATTCCCTGCTGACGAGAGGTAACAACCTCGAAACACGTGTCCAGGGATGGCCAACGCGACAGTGATTTTTGCTCAAGACTCTGGCAGAGGCGCACCCACTGATGCTTACTTCATGGACCACAATGCTTTGGGGCAACACGTTGGTAGGACAAGCAGTGTGCGACCAATTGGACTTTCTTTTATATTCAAGCTCCCTTGAGCTGGTGGGGCTGACGAGCCCGGGTTACGCACCTGCGTGCCACGAGCGGTACCGGACCTGAGAATATTTTTTGGCAGCCTACGCAGCACCCCTACATATATGCCTATTCCCTGCTGACGAGAGGTAACAACCTCGAAACACGTGTCCAGGGATGGCCAACGCGACAGTGATTTTTGCTCAAGACTCTGGCAGAGGCGCACCCGCTGATGCTTACTTCATGGACCACAATGCTTTGGGGCAACACGCTGGTAGGACAAGCAGTGTGCGACCAATTGGACTTTCTCTTATATTCAAGCTCCCTTGAGCTGGTGGGGCTGACGAGCCCGGGTTACGCACCTGCGTGCCACGAGCGGTACCGGACCTGAGAATATTTTTTGGCAGCCCACGCAGCACCCCTACATATATGCCTATTCCCTGCTGATGAGAGGTAACAACCTCGAAACACGTGTCCAGGGATGGCCAACGCGACAGTGATTTTTGCTCAAGACTCCGGCAGAGGCGCACCCGCTGATGCTTACTTCATGGACCACAATGCTTTGGGGCAACACGCTGGTAGGACAAGCAGTGTGCGACCAATTGGACTTTCTTTTATATTCAAGCTCCCTTGAGCTGGTGGGGCTGACGAGCCCAGGTTACGCACCTGCGTGCCACGAGCGGTACCGGACCTGAGAATATTTTTTGGCAGCCCACGCAGCACCCCTACATATATGCCTATTCCCTGCTGATGAGAGGTAACAACCTCGAAACACGTGTCCAGGGATGGCCAACGCGACAGTGATTTTTGCTCAAGACTCCGGCAGAGGCGCACCCGCTGATGCTTACTTCATGGACCACAATGCTTTGGGGCAACACGCTGGTAGGACAAGCAGTGTGCGACCAATTCGACTTTCTTTTATATTCAAGCTCCCTTGAGCTGGTGGGGCTGACGAGCCCAGGTTACGCACCTGCGTGCCACGAGCGGTACCGGACCTGAGAATATTTTTTGGCAGCCTTACGCAGCACCCCTACATATATGCCTATTCCCTGCTGACGAGAGGTAACAACCTCGAAACACGTGTCCAGGGATGGCCAACGCGACAGTGATTTTTGCTCAAGACTCTGGCAGAGGCGCACCCGCTGATGCTTACTTCATGGACCACAATGCTTTGGGGCAACTTGCTGGTAGGACAAGCAGTGTGTGACCAATTGGACTTTCTTTTATATTCAAGCTCCCTTGAGCTGGTGGGGCTGACGAGCCCGGGTTACGCACCTGCGTGCCACGAGCGGTACCGGACCTGAGAATATTTTTTGGCAGCCTGCGCAGCACCCCTACATATATGCCTATTCCCTGCTGACGAGAGGTAACAACCTCGAAACACGTGTCCAGGGATGGCCAACGCGACAGTGATTTTTGCTCAAGACTCTGGCAGAGGCGCACCCGCTGATGCTTAGTTCATGGACCACAATGCTTTGGGGCAACACGCTGGTAGGACAAGCAGTGTGCGACCAATTGGACTTTCTTTTATATTCAAGCTCCCTTGAGCTGGTGGGGCTGACGAGCCCGGGTTACGCACCTGCGTGCCACGAGCGGTACCGGACCTGAGAATATTTTTTGGCAGCCTACGCAGCACCCCTACATATATGCCTATTCCCTGCTGACGAGAGGTAACAACCTCGAAACACGTGTCCAGGGATGGCCAACGCGACAGTGATTTTTGCTCAAGACTCTGGCAGAGGCGCACCCACTGATGCTTACTTCATGGACCACAATGCTTTGGGGCAACACGTTGGTAGGACAAGCAGCGTGCGACCAATTGGACTTTCTTTTATATTCAAGCTCCCTTGAGCTGGTGGGGCTGACGAGCCCGGGTTACGCACCTGCGTGCCACGAGCGGTACCGGACCTGAGAATATATTTTTGGCAGCCTACGCAGCACCCCTACATATATGCCTATTCCCTGCTGACGAGAGGTAACAACCTTGAAACACGTGTCCAGGGATGTCCAACGCGACAGTGATTTTTGCTCAAGACTCTGGCAGAGGCGCACCCGCTGATGCTTACTTCATGGACCACAATGCTTTGGGGCAACACGCTGGTAGGACAAGCAGTGTGCGACCAATTGGACTTTCTTTTATATTCAAGCTCCCTTGAGCTGGTGGGGCTGACAAGCCCGGGTTACGCACCTGCGTGCCACGAGCGGTACCGGACCTGAGAATATTTTTTGGCAGCCTACGCAGCACCCCTACATATATGCCTATTCCCTGCTGACGAGAGGTAACAACCTCGAAACACGTGTCCAGGGATGGCCAACGCGACAGTGATTTTTGCTCAAGACTCTGGCAGAGGCGCACCCGCTGATGCTTACTTCATGGACCACAATGCTTTGGGGCAACACGCTGGTAGGACAAGCAGTGTGCGACCAATTGGACTTTCTTTTATATTCAAGCTCCCTTGAGCTGGTGGGGCTGACGAGCCCGGGTTACGCACCTGCGTGCCACGAGCGGTACCGGACCTGAGAATATTTTTTGGCAGCCCACGCAGCACCCCTACATATATGCCTATTCCCTGCTGATGAGAGGTAACAACCTCGAAACACGTGTCCAGGGATGGCCAACGCGACAGTGATTTTTGCTCAAGACTCCGGCAGAGGCGCACCCGCTGATGCTTACTTCATGGACCACAATGCTTTGGGGCAACACGCTGGTAGGACAAGCAGTGTGCGACCAATTGGACTTTCTTTTATATTCAAGCTCCCTTGAGCTGGTGGGGCTGACGAGCCCAGGTTACGCACCTGCGTGCCACGAGCGGTACCGGACCTGAGAATATTTTTTGGCAGCCCACGCAGCACCCCTACATATATGCCTATTCCCTGCTGATGAGAGGTAACAACCTCAAAACACGTGTCCAGGGATGGCCAACGCGACAGTGATTTTTGCTCAAGACTCCGGCAGAGGCGCACCCGCTGATGCTTACTTCATGGACCACAATGCTTTGGGGCAACACGCTGGTAGGACAAGCAGTGTGCGACCAATTCGACTTTCTTTTATATTCAAGCTCCCTTGAGCTGGTGGGGCTGACGAGCCCAGGTTACGCACCTGCGTGCCACGAGCGGTACCGGACCTGAGAATATTTTTTGGCAGCCTTACGCAGCACCCCTACATATATGCCTATTCCCTGCTGACGAGAGGTAACAACCTCGAAACACGTGTCCAGGGATGGCCAACGCGACAGTGATTTTTGCTCAAGACTCTGGCAGAGGCGCACCCGCTGATGCTTACTTCATGGACCACAATGCTTTGGGGCAACTTGCTGGTAGGACAAGCAGTGTGTGACCAATTGGACTTTCTTTTATATTCAAGCTCCCTTGAGCTGGTGGGGCTGACGAGCCCGGGTTACGCACCTGCGTGCCACGAGCGGTACCGGACCTGAGAATATTTTTTGGCAGCCTGCGCAGCACCCCTACATATATGCCTATTCCCTGCTGACGAGAGGTAACAACCTCGAAACACGTGTCCAGGGATGGCCAACGCGACAGTGATTTTTGCTCAAGACTCTGGCAGAGGCGCACCCGCTGATGCTTAGTTCATGGACCACAATGCTTTGGGGCAACACGCTGGTAGGACAAGCAGTGTGCGACCAATTGGACTTTCTTTTATATTCAAGCTCCCTTGAGCTGGTGGGGCTGACGAGCCCGGGTTACGCACCTGCGTGCCACGAGCGGTACCGGACCTGAGAATATTTTTTGGCAGCCTACGCAGCACCCCTACATATATGCCTATTCCCTGCTGACGAGAGGTAACAACCTCGAAACACGTGTCCAGGGATGGCCAACGCGACAGTGATTTTTGCTCAAGACTCTGGCAGAGGCGCACCCACTGATGCTTACTTCATGGACCACAATGCTTTGGGGCAACACGTTGGTAGGACAAGCAGTGTGCGACCAATTGGACTTTCTTTTATATTCAAGCTCCCTTGAGCTGGTGGGGCTGACGAGCCCGGGTTACGCACCTGCGTGCCACGAGCGGTACCGGACCTGAGAATATATTTTTGGCAGCCTACGCAGCACCCCTACATATATGCCTATTCCCTGCTGACGAGAGGTAACAACCTTGAAACACGTGTCCAGGGATGGCCAACGCGACAGTGATTTTTGCTCAAGACTCTGGCAGAGGCGCACCCGCTGATGCTTACTTCATGGACCACAATGCTTTGGGGCAACACGCTGGTAGGACAAGCAGTGTGCGACCAATTGGACTTTCTTTTATATTCAAGCTCCCTTGAGCTGGTGGGGCTGACAAGGCCGGGTTACGCACCTGCGTGCCACGAGCGGTACCGGACCTGAGAATATTTTTTGGCAGCCTACGCAGCACCCCTACATATATGCCTATTCCCTGCTGACGAGAGGTAACAACCTCGAAACACGTGTCCAGGGATGGCCAACGCGACAGTGATTTTTGCTCAAGACTCTGGCAGAGGCGCACCCGCTGATGCTTACTTCATGGACCACAATGCTTTGGGGCAACACGCTGGTAGGACAAGCAGTGTGCGACCAATTGGACTTTCTTTTATATTCAAGCTCCCTTGAGCTGGTGGGGCTGACGAGCCCGGGTTACGCACCTGCGTGCCACGAGCGGTACCGGACCTGAGAATATTTTTTGGCAGCCTACGCAGCACCCCTACATATATGCCTATTCCCTGCTGACGAGAGGTAACAACCTCGAAACACGTGTCCAGGGATGGCCAACGCGACAGTGATTTTTGCTCAAGACTCTGGCAGAGGCGCACCCGTTGATGCTTACTTCATGGACCACAATGCTTTGGGGCAACACGCTGGTAGGACAAGCAGTGTGCGACCAATTGGACTTTCTTTTATATTCAAGCTCCCTTGAGCTGGTGGGGCTGACGAGCCCGGGTTACGCACCTGCGTCCCACGAGCGGTACAGGACCTGAGAATATTTTTTGCAGCCTACGCAGCACCCCTACATATATGCCTATTCCCTGCTGACGAGAGGTAACAACCTCGAAACACGTGTCCAGGGATGGCCAACGCGACAGTGATTTTTGCTCAAGACTCTGGCAAAGGCGCTCCCGCTGATGCTTACTTCATCGACCACAATGCTTTGGGGCAACACGCTGGTAGGACAAGCAGTGTGCGACCAATTGGACTTTCTTTTATATTCAAGCTCCCTTGAGCTGGTGGGGCTGACGAGCCCGGGTTACGCACCTGCGTGCCACGAGCGGTACCGGACCTGAGAATATTTTTTGGCAGCCTACGCAGCACCCCTACATATATGCCTATTCCCTGCTGACGAGAGGTAACAACCTCGAAACACGTGTCCAGGGATGGCCAACGCGACAGTGATTTTTGCTCAAGACTCTGGCAGAGGCGCACCCGCTGATGCTTACTTCATGGACCACAATGCTTTGGGGCAACACGCTGGTAGGACAAGCAGTGTGCGACCAATTGGACTTTCTTTTATATTCAAGCTCCCTTGAGCTGGTGGGGCTGACGAGCCCGGGTTACGCACCTGCGTGCCACGAGCGGTACCGGACCTGAGAATATTTGTTGGCAGCCTACGCAGCACCCCTACATATATGCCTATTCCCTGCTGACAAGAGGTAACAACCTCGAAACACGTGTCCAGGGATGACCAAAGCGACAGTGATTTTTGCTCAAGACTCTGGCAGAGGCGCACCCGCTGATGCTTACTTCATGGACCTAAATGCTTTGGGGCAACACGCTGGTAGGACTAGCAGTGTGCGACCAATTGAACTTTCTTTTATATTCAGGCTCCCTTGAGCTGGTGGGGCTGACGAGTCCGGGTTACGCACCTGCCTGCCACGAGCGGTACCGGACCTGAGAATATTTTTTGGCAGCCTACGCTGCACCCCTACATATATGCCTATTCCCTGCTGACGAGAGGTAACAACCTCGAAACACGTGTCCAGGGATGGCCAACGCGACAGTGATTTTTGCTCAAGACTCTGGCAGAGGCGCACCCGCTGATGCTTACTTCATGGACCACAATGCTTTGGGGCAACACGCTGGTAGGACAAGCAGTGTGCGACCAATTGGACTTTCCTTTATATTCAAGCTCCCTTGAGCTGGTGGGGCTGACGAGCCCGGGTTACGCACCTGCGTGCCACGAGCGGTACCGGACCTGAGAATATTTTTTGGCAGCCTACGCAGCACCCCTACATATATGCCTATTCCCTGCTGACGAGAGGTAACAACCTCGAAACACGTGTCCAGGGATGGCCAACGCGACAGTGATTTTTGCTCAAGACTCTGGCAGAGGCGCACCCGCTGATGCTTACTTCATGGACCACAATGCTTTGGGGCAACACGCTGGTAGGACAAGCAGTGTGCGACCAATTGGACTTTCTTTTATATTCAAGCTCCCTTGAGCTGGTGGGGCTGACGAGCCCAGGTTACACACCTGCGTGCCACGAGCGGTACCGGACCTGAGAATATTTTTTGGCAGCCTACGCAGCACCCCTACATATATGCCTATTCCCTGCTGACGAGAGGTAACAACCTCGAAACACGTGTCCAGGGATGGCCAACGCGACAGTGATTTTTGCTCAAGACTCTGGCAGAGGCGCACCCGCTGATGCTTACTTCATGGACCTAAATGCTTTGGGGCAACACGCTGGTAGGACAAGCAGTGTGCGACCAATTGGACTTTCTTTTATATTCAAACTCCCTTGAGCTGGTGGGGCTGACGAGTCCGGGTTACGCACCTGAGTGCCACGAGCGGTCCCGGACCTGAGAATATTTTTTGGCAGCCTACGCAGCACCCCTACATATATGCCTATTCCCTGCTGACGAGAGGTAACAACCTCGAAACACGTGTCCAGGGATGGCCAACGCAACAGTGATTTTTGCTCAAGACTCCGGCAGAGGCGCACCCGCTGATGCTTACTTCATGGACCACAATGCTTTGGGGCAACACGCTGGTAGGACAAGCAGTGTGCGACCAATTGGACTTTCTTTTATATTCAAGCTCCCTTGAGCTGGTGGGGCTGACGAGCCCGGGTTACGCACCTGCGTGCCACGAGCGGTACCGGACCTGAGAATATTTTTTGGCAGCCTACGCAGCACCCCTACATATATGCCTGTTCCCTGCTGACGAGAGGTAACAACCTCAAAACACGTGTCCAGGGATGGCCAACGAGACAGTTATTTTTGCTCAAGACTCCGGCAGAGGCGCACCCGCTGATGCTTACTTCATGGACCACAATGCTTTGGGGCAACACGCTGGTAGGACAAGCAGTGTGCGACCAATTGGACTTTCTTTTATATTCAATCTCCCTTGAGCTGGTGGGGCTGACGAGCCCGGGTTACGCACCTGCGTGCCACGAGCGGTACCGGACCTGAGAATATTTTTTGGCAGCCTACGCAGCACCCCTACATATATGCCTGTTCCCTGCTGACGAGAGGTAACAACCTCGAAACACGTGTCCAGGGATGGCCAACGCGACAGTGATTTTTGCTCAAGACTCTGGCAGAGGCGCACCCGCTGATGCTTACTTCATGGACCACAATGCTTTGGGGCAACACGCTGGTAGGACAAGCAGTGTGCGACCAATTGGACTTTCTTTTATATTCAAGCTCCCTTGAGCTGGTGGGGCTGACGAGCCCGGGTTACGCACCTGCGTGCCACGAGCGGTACAGGACCTGAGAATATTTTTTGGCAGCCTACGCAGCACCCCTACATATATGCCTATTCCCTGCTGACGAGAGGTAACAACCTCGAAACACGTGTCCAGGGATGGCCAACGCGACAGTGATTTTTGCTCAAGACTCTGGCAAAGGCGCTCCCGCTGATGCTTACTTCATCAACCACAATGCTTTGGGGCAACACGCTGGTAGGACAAGCAGTGTGCGACCAATTGGACTTTCTTTTATATTCAAGCTCCCTTGAGCTGGTGGGGATGACGAGCCCGGGTTACGCACCTGCGTGCCACGAGCGGTACCGGACCTGAGAATATTTTTTGGCAGCCTACGCAGCACCCCTACATATATGCCTATTCCCTGCTGACGAGAGGTAACAACCTCGAAACACGTGTCCAGGGATGGCCAACGCGACAGTGATTTTTGCTCAAGACTCTGGCAGAGGAGCACCCGCTGATGCTTACTTCATGGACCTAAATGCTTTGGGGCAAAACGCTGGTAGGACAAGCAGTGTGCGACCAATTGGACTTTCTTTTATATTCAAGCTCCCTTGAGCTGGTGGGGCTGACGAGTCCGGGTTACGCACCTGCGTGCCACGAGCGGTACCGGACCTGAGAATATTTTTTGGCAGCCTACACAGCACCCCTACATATAGGCCTATTTCCTGCTGACGAGAGGTAACAACCTCGAAACACGTGTCCTGGGATGGCCAACGCGACAGTGATTTTTGCTCAAGACTCTGGCAGAGGCGCACCCGCTGATGCTTACTTCATGGACCACAATGCTTTGGGGCAACACGCTGGTGGGACAAGCAGTGTGCGACCAATTGGACTTTCTTTTATATTCAAGCTCCCTTGAGCTGGTGGGGCTGACGAGCCCAGGTTACGCACCTGCGTGCCATGAGCGGTACCGGACCTGAGAATATTTTTTGGCAGCCTACACAGCACCCCTACATATATGCCTATTCCCTGCTGACGAGAGGTAACAACCTCGAAACACGTGTCCAGGGATGGCCAACGCGACAGTGATTTTTGCCAAGACTCTGGCAGAGGTGCACCCGCTGATGCTTACTTCATGGACCACAATGCTTTGGGGCAACACGCTGGTAGGACAAGCAGTGTGCGACCAATTGGACTTTCTTTTATATTCAAGCTCCCTTGAGCTGGTGGGGCTGACGAGCCCAGGTTACGCACCTGCGTGCCACAAGCGGTACCGGACCTGAGAATATTTGTTGGCAGCCTACACAGCACCCCTACATATATGCCTATTCCCTGCTGACGAGAGGTAACAACCTCGAAACACGTGTCCAGGGATGGCCAACGCGACAGTGATTTTTGCTCAAGACTCTGGCAGAGGCGCACCCGCTGATGCTTACTTCATGGACCTAAATGCTTTGGGGCAACACGCTGGTAGGACAAGCAGTGTGCGACCAATTGAACTTTCTTTTATATTCAGGCTCCCTTGAGCTGGTGGGGCTGACGAGTCCGGGTTACGCACCTGCGTGCCACGAGCGGTACCGGACCTGAGAATATTTTTTGGCAGCCTACGCAGCACCCCTACATATATGCCTATTCCCTGCTGACGAGAGGTAACAACCTCGAAACACGTGTCCAGGGATGGCCAACGTGACAGTGATTTTTGCTCAAGACTCTGGCAGAGGCGCACCCGCTGATGCTTACTTCATGGACCACAATGCTTTGGGGCAACACGCTGGTAGGACAAGCAGTGTGCGACCAATTGGACTTTCTTTCATATTCAAGCTCCCTTGAGCTGGTGGGGCTGATGAGCCCAGGTTACGCACCTGCGTGCCACGAGCGGTACCGGACCTGAGAATATTTTTTGGCAGCCTACGCAGCACCCCTACATATATGCCTATTCCCTGCTGACGAGAGGTAACAACCTCGAAACACGTGTCCAGGGATGGCCAACGCGACAGTGATTTTTGCTCAAGACTCTGGCAGAGGCGCACCCGCTGATGCTTACTTCATGGACCACAATGCTTTGGGGCAACACGCTGGTAGGACAAGCAGTGTGCGACCAATTGGACTTTCCTTTATATTCAAGCTCCCTTGAGCTGGTGGGGCTGAAGAGCCCGGGTTACGCACCTGCGTGCCACGAGCGGTACCGGACCTGAGAATATTTTTTGGCAGCCTACGCAGCACCCCTACATATATGCCTATTCCCTGCTGACGAGAGGTAACAACCTCGAAACACGTGTCCAGGGATGGCCAACGCGACAGTGATTTTTGCTCAAGACTCTGGCAGAGGCGCACCCGCTTATGCTTACTTCATGGACCACAATGCTTTGGGGCAACACGCTGGTAGGACAAGCAGTGTGCGACCAATTGGACTTTCTTTTATATTCAAGCTCCCTTGAGCTGTTGGGGCTGACGAGCCCAGGTTACGCACCTGCGTGCCACGAGCGGTACCGGACCTGAGAATATTTTTTGGCAGCCTACGCAGCACCCCTACATATATGCCTATTCCCTGCTGACGAGAGGTAACAACCTCGAAACACGTGTCCAGGGATGGCCAACGCGACAGTGATTTTTGCTCAAGACTCTGGCAGAGGCGCACCCGCTGATGCTTACTTCATGGACCTAAATGCTTTGGGGCAACACGCTGGTAGGACAAGCAGTGTGCGACCAATTGGACTTTCTTTTATATTCAAGCTCCCTTGAGCTGGTGGGGCTGACGAGTCCGGGTTACGCACCTGAGTGCCACGAGCGGTCCCGGACCTGAGAATATTTTTTGGCAGCCTACGCAGCACCCCTACATATATGCCTATTCCCTGCTGACGAGAGGTAACAACCTCGAAACACGTGTCCAGGGATGGCCAACGCGACAGTGATTTTTGCTCAAGACTCTGGCAGAGGCGCACCCGCTGATGCTTACTTCATGGACCACAATGCTTTGGGGCAACACACTGGTAGGACAAGCAGTGTGCGACCAATTGGACTTTCTTTTATATTCAAGCTCCCTTGAGCTGTTGGGGCTGACGAGCCCAGGTTACGCACCTGCGTGCCAGGAGCGGTACCGGACCTGAGAATATTTTTTGGCAGCCTTACGCAGCACCCCTACATATATGCCTATTCCCTGCTGACGAGAGGTAACAACCTCGAAACACGTGTCCAGGGATGGCCAACGCGACAGTGATTTTTGCTCAAGACTCTGGCAGAGGCGCACCCGCTGATGCTTACTTCATGGACCAAAATGCTTTGGGGCAACACCCTGGTAGGACAAGCAGTGTGCGACCAATTGGACTTTCTTTTATATTCAAGCTCCCTTGAGCTGGTGGGGCTGACAAGCCCGGGTTACACACCTGCGTGCCACGAGCGGTACCGGACCTGAGAATATTTGTTGGCAGCCTACGCAGCACCCCTACATATATGCCTATTCCCTGCTGACGAGAGGTAACAACCTCGAAACACGTGTCCAGGGATGGCCAACGCGACAGTGATTTTTGCTCAAGACGCTGGCAGAGGAGCACCCGCTGATGCTTACTTCATGGACCTAAATGCTTTGGGGCAAAACGCTGGTAGGACAAGCAGTATGCGACCAATTGGGCTTTCTTTTATATTCAAGCTCCCTTGAGCTGGTGGGGCTGACGAGTCCGGGTTGCGCACCTGCGTGCCACGAGCGGTACCGGACCTGAGAATATTTTTTGGCAGCCTACGCAGCACCCCTGCATATAGGCCTATTTCCTGCTGACGAGAGGTAACAACCTCGAAACACGTGTCCTGGGATGGCCAACGCGACAGTGATTTTTGCTCAAGACTCTGGCAGAGGCGCACCCGCTGATGCTTACTTCATGGACCACAATGCTTTGGGGCAACACGCTGGTAGGACAAGCAGTGTGCGACTAATTGGACTTTCTTTTATATTCAAGCTCCCTTGAGCTGGTGGGGCTGACGAGTACAGGTTACGCACCTGCGTGCCATGTGCGGTACCGGACCTGAGAATATTTTTTGGCAGCCTACGCAGCACCCCTACATATATGCCTATTCCCTGCTGACGAGAGGTAACAACCTCGAAACACGTGTCCAGGGATGGCCAACGCGACAGTGATTTTTGCCAAGACTCTGGCAGAGGCGCACCCGCTGATGCTTACTTCATGGACCACAATGCTTTGGGGCAACACGCTGGTAGGACAAGCAGTGTGCGACCAATTGGACTTTCTTTTATATTCAAGCTCCCTTGAGCTGGTGGGGCTGACGAGTCCGGGTTACGCACCTGCGTGCCACGAGCGGTACCGGACCTGAGAATATTTTTTGGCAGCCTACGCAGCAACCCTGCATATAGGCCTATTTCCTGCTGACGAGAGGTAACAACCTCGAAACACGTGTCCTGGGATGGCCAACGCGACAGTGATTTTTGCTCAAGACTCTGGCAGAGGCGCACCCGCTGATGCTTACTTCATGGACCACAATGCTTTGGGGCAACACGCTGGTAGGACAAGCAGTGTGGGACCAATTGGACTTTCTTTTATATTCAAGCTCCCTTGAGCTGGTGGGGCTGACGAGCCCAGGTTACGCACCTGCGTGCCATGAGCGGTACCGGACCTGAGAATATTTTTTGGCAGCCTACGCAGCACCCCTACATATATGCCTATTCCCTGCTGACGAGAGGTAACAACCTCGAAACACGTGTCCAGGGATGGCCAACGCAACAGTGATTTTTGCTGAGACTCTGGCAGAGGCGCACCCGCTGATGCTTACTTCATGGACCACAATGCTTTGGGGCAACACGCTGGTAGGACAAGCAGTGTGCGACCATTTGGACTTTCTTTTATATTCAAGCTCCCTTGAGCTGGTGGGGCTGACGAGCCCAGGTTACGCACCTGCGTGCCACAAGCGGTACCGGACCTGAGAATATTTGTTGGCAGCCTACGCAGCACCCCTACATATATGCCTATTCCCTGCTGACAAAAGGTAACAACCTCGAAACACGTGTCCAGGGATGGCCAACGCGACAGTGATTTTTGCTCAAGACTCTGGCAGAGGCGCACCCGCTGATGCTTACTTCATGGACCTAAATGCTTTGGGGCAACACGCTGGTAGGACAAGCAGTGTGCTACAAATTGGACTTTCTTTTATATTCAGGCTCCCTTAAGGTGGTGGGGCTGACGAGTCCGGGTTACGCACCTGCGTGCCACGAGCGGTACCGGACCTGAGAATATTTTTTGGCAGCCTACGCAGCACCCCTACATATATGCCTATTCCCTGCTGACGAGAGATAACAACCTCGAAACACGTGTCCAGGGATGGCCAACGCGACAGTGATTTTTGCTCAAGACTCTGGCAGAGGCGCACCCGCTGATGCTTACTTCATGGACCACAATGCTTTGGGGCAACACGCTGGTAGGACAAGCAGTGTGCGACCAATTGGACTTTCTTTTATATTCAAGCTCCCTTGAGCTGGTGGGGCTGACGAGCCCGGGTTACGCACCTGCGTGCCACGAGCGGTACCGGACCTGAGAATATTTTTTGGCAGCCTACGCAGCACCCCTACATATATGCCTATTCCCTGCTGACGAGAGGTAACAACCTCGAAACACGTGTCCAGGGATGGCCAACGCGACAGTGATTTTTGCTCAAGACTCTGGCAGAGGCAAACCCGCTGATGCTTACTTCATGGACCACAATGCTTTGGGGCAACACGCTGGTAGGACAAGCAGTGTGCGACCAATTGGACTTTCTTTTATATTCAAGCTCCCTTGAGCTGGTGGGGCTGACGAGCCCAGGTTACGCACCTGCGTGCCACGAGCGGTACCGGACCTGAGAATATTTTTTGGCAGCCTATGCAGCACCCCTACATATATGCCTATTCCCTGATGACGAGAGGTAACAACCTCAAAACACGTGTCCAGGGATGGCCAACGCGACAGTGATTTTTGCTCAAGACTCTGGCAGAGGCGCACCCGCTGATGCTTACTTCATGGACCACAATGCTTTGGGGCAACACGCTGGTAGGACAAGCAGTGTGCGACCAATTGGACTTTCTTTTATATTCAAGCTCCCTTGAGCTGGTGGGGCTGACGAGCCCGGGTTACGCACCTGTGTGCCACGAGCGGTACCGGACCTGAGAATATTTTTTGGCAGCCTACGCAACACCCCTACATATATTCCTATTCCCTGCTGACGAGAGGTAACAACCTTGAAACACGTGTCCAGGGATGGCCAACGCGACAGTGATTTTTGCTCAAGACTCTGGCAGAGGCGCACCCGCTGATGCTTACTTCATGGACCACAATGCTTTGGGGCAACACGCTGGTAGGACAAGCAGTGTGCGACCAATTGGACTTTCTTTTATATTCAAGCTCCCTTGAGCTGGTGGGGCTGACGAGCCCGGGTTACG
Organism: Lissotriton helveticus; assembly: GCF_964261635.1. Lineage (NCBI taxonomy): Eukaryota > Metazoa > Chordata > Amphibia > Caudata > Salamandridae > Lissotriton > Lissotriton helveticus. Next base: position 528,652,970 of record NC_136069.1, read on the forward strand.
CACCTGCGTGCCACGAGCGGTACCGGACCTGAGAATATTTTTTGGCAGCCTACGCAGTACCCCTACATATATGCCTATTCCCTGCTTACGAGAGGTAACAACCTCGAAACACGTGTCCAGGGATGGCCAACGCGACAGTGATTTTTGCTCAAGACTCTGGCAGAGTCGCACCCGCTGATGCTTACTTCATGGACCTAAATGCTTTGGGGCAACACGCTGGTAGGACAAGCAGTGTGCGACCAATTGGACTTTCTTTTATATTCAAGCTCCCTTGAGCTGGTGGGGCTGACGAGTCCGGGTTACGCACCTGAGTGCCACGAGCGGTACCGGACCTGAGAAAAAATTTTGGCAGCCTACGCAGCACCCCTACATATATGCCTATTCCCTGCTGACGAGAGGTAACAACCTCGAAACACGTGTCCAGGGATGGCCAACGCGACAGTGATTTTTGCTCAAGACTCTGGCAGAGTCGCACCCGCTGATGCTTACTTCATGGACCTAAATGCTTTGGGGCAACACGCTGGTAGGACAAGCAGTGTGCGACCAATTGGACTTTCTTTTATATTCAAGCTCCCTTGAGCTGGTGGGGCTGACGAGTCCGGGTTACGCACCTGAGTGCCACGAGCGGTACCGGACCTGAGAAAATTTTTTGGCAGCCTACGCAGCACCCCTACATATATGCCTATTCCCTGCTGACGAGAGGTAACAACCTCGAAACACATGTCCAGGGATGGCCAACGCGACAGTGATTTTTGCTCAAGACTCTGGCAGAGGCGCACCCGCTGATGCTTACTTCATGGACCACAATGCTTTGGGGCAACACGCTGGTAGGACAAGCAGTGTGCGACCAATTGGACTTTCTTTTATATTCAAGCTCCCTTGAGCTGGTGGGGCTGACGAGCCCAGGTTACGCACCTGCGTGCCACGAGCGGGACCGGACCTGAGAATATTTTTTGGCAGCCTTACGCAGCACCCCTACATATATGCCTATTCACTGCTGACGAGAGGTAACAACCTCGAAACACGTGTCCAGGGATGGCCAACGCGACAGTGATTTTTGCTCAAGACTCTGGCAGAGGCGCACCCGCTGATGCTTACTTCATGGACCACAATGCTTTGGGGCAACACGCTGGTAGGACAAGCAGTGTGCGACCAATTGGACTTTCTTTTATATTCAAGCTCCCTTGAGCTGGTGGGGCTGACGAGCCCGGGTTACGCACCTGCATGCCACGAGCGGTACCGGACCTGAGAATATTTTTTGGCAGCCTGCGCAGCACCCCTACATATATGCCTATTCCCTGCTGACGAGAGGTAACAACCTCGAAACACGTGTCCAGGGATGGCCAACGCGACAGTGATTTTTGCTCAAGACTCTGGCAGAGGCGCACCCGCTGATCCTTACTTCATGGACCACAATGCTTTGGGGCAACACGCTGGTAGGACAAGCAGTGTGCGACCAATTGGACTTTCTTTTATATTCAAGCTCCCTTGAGCTGGTGGGGCTGACGAGCCCGGGTTACGCACCTGCGTGCCACGAGCGGTACCGGACCTGAGAATATTTTTTGGCAGCCTACGCAGCACCCCTACATATATGCCTATTCCCTGCTGACGAGAGGTAACAACCTCGAAACACGTGTCCAGGGATGGCCAACGCGACAGTGATTTTTGCTCAAGACTCTGGCAGAGGCGCACCCACTGATGCTTACTTCATGGACCACAATGCTTTGGGGAAACACTCTGGTAGGACAAGCAGTGTGCGACCAATTGGACTTTCTTTTATGTTCAAGCTCCCTTGTGCTGGTGGGGCTGACGAGCCCGGGTTACGCACCTGCGTGCCACGAGCGGTACCGGACCTGAGAATATTTTTTGGCTGCCTACGCAGCACCCCTACATATATGCCTATTCCCTGCTGACGAGAGGTAACAACCTCGAAACACGTGTCCAGGGATGGCCAACGCGACAGTGATTTTTGCTCAAGACTCTGGCAGAGGCGCACCCGCTGATGCTTACTTCATGGACCACAATGCTTTGGGGCAACACGCTGGTAGGACAAGCAGTGTGCGACCAATTGGACTTTCTTTTATATTCAAGCTACCTTGAGCTGGTGGGGATGACGAGCCCGGGTTATGCACCTGCGTGCCACGAGCGGTACCGGACCTGAGAATATTTTTTGGCAGCCTACGCAGCACCCCTACATATATGCCTATTCCCTGCTGACGAGAGGTAACAACCTCGAAACACGTGTCCAGGGATGGCCAACGCGACAGTGATTTTTGCTCAAGACTCTGGCAGAGGCGCACCTGCTGATGCTTACTTCATGGACCACAATGCTTTGGGGCAACACGCTGGTAGGACAAGCAGTGTGCGACCAATTGGACTTTCTTTTATATTCAAGCTCCCTTGAGCTGGTGGGGCTGACGAGCCCGGGTTACGCACCTGCGTGCCACGAGCGGTACCGGACCTGAGAATATTTTTTGGCAGCCTACGCAGCACCCCTACATATATGCCTATTCCCTGCTGACGAGAGGTAACAACCTCGAAACACGTGTCCAGGGATGGCCAACGCGACAGTGATTTTTGCTCAAGACTCTGGCAGAGGCGCACCCGCTGAAGCTTACTTCATGGACCACAATGCTTTGGGGCAACACGCTGGTAGGACAAGCAGTGTGCGACCAATTGGACTTTCTTTTATATTCAAGCTCCCTTGAGCTGGTAGGGCTGACGAGCCCGGGTTACGCACCTGCGTGCCACGAGCGGTACCGGACCTGAGAATATTTTTTGGCAGCCTACGCAGCACCCCTACATATATGCCTATTCCCTGCAGACGAGAGGTAACAACCTCGAAACACGTGTCCAGGGATGGCCAACGCGACAGTGATTTTTGCTCAAGACTCTGGCAGAGGCGCACCCGCTGATGCTTACTTCATGGACCACAATGCTTTGGGGCAACACGCTGGTAGGACAAGCAGTGTGCAACCAATAGGACTTTCTTTTATATTCAAGCTCCCTTAAGCTGGTGGGGCTGACGAGCCCGGGTTACGCACATGCGTGCCACGAGCGGTACCGGAGAATATTTTTTGGCAGCCTACGCAGCACCCCTACATATATGCCTATTCCCTGCTGACGAAGGTAACAACCTCGAAACACGTGTCCAGGGATGGCCAACGCGACAGTGATTTTTGCTCAAGACTCTGGCAGAGGCGCACCCGCTGATGCTTACTTCATGGACCACAATGCTTTGGGGCAACACGCTGGTAGGACAAGCAGTGTGCGACCAATTGGACTTTCTTTTATATTCAAGCTCCCTTGAGCTGGTGGGGCTGACGAGCCCGGGTTACGCACCTGCGTGCCACGAGCGGTACCGGACCTGAGAATATTTTTTGGCAGCCTACGCAGCACCCCTACATATATGCCTATTCCCTGCTGACGAGAGGTAACAACCTCGAAACACGTGTCCAGGGATGGCCAACGCGACAGTGATTTTTGCTCAAGACTCTGGCAGAGGCGCACCCGCTGATGCTTACTTCATGGACCACAATGCTTTGGGGCAACACGCAGGTAGGACAAGCAGTGTGCAACCAATAGGACTTTCTTTTATATTCAAGCTCCCTTAAGCTGGTGGGGCTGACGAGCCCGGGTTACGCACCTGCGTGCCACGAGCGGTACCGGACCTGAGAATATTTTTTGGCAGCCTACGCAGCACCCCTACATATATGCCTATTCCCTGCTGACGAAGGTAACAACCTCGAAACACGTGTCCAGGGATGGCCAACGCGACAGTGATTTTTGCTCAAGACTCTGGCAGAGGCGCACCCGCTGATGCTTACTTCATGGACCACAATGCTTTGGGGCAACACGCTGGTAGGACAAGCAGTGTGCAACCAATTGGACTTTCTTTTTTGTTCAAGCTCCCTTGTGCTGGTGGGGCTGACGAGCCCGGGTTACGCACATGCGTGCCACGAGCTGTACCGGACCTGAGAATATTTTTTGGCTGCCTACGCAGTACCCCTACATATATGCCTATTCCCTGCTGACGAGAGATAACAACCTCGAAACACGTGTCTAGGGATGGCCAACGCGACAGTGATTTTTGCTCAAGACTCTGGCAGAGGCGCACCCGCTGATGCTTACTTCATGGACCACAATGCTTTGGGGCAACACGCTGGTAGGACAAGCAGTGTGCGACCAATTGGACTTTCTTTTATATTCAAGCTCCCTTGAGCTGGTGGGGCTGACAAACCCGGGTTACGCACCTGCGTGCCACGAGCGGTACCGGACCTGAGAATATTTTTTGCCAGCCTACGCAGCACCCCTACATATATGCCTATTCCCTGCTGATGAGAGGTAAGAACCTCGAAACACGTGTCCAGGGATGGCCAACGCGACAGTGATTTTTGCTCAAGACTCGGGCAGAGGCGCACCCGCTGATGCTTACTTCATGGACCACAATGCTTTGGGGCAACACGCTGGTAGGACAAGCAGTGTGCGACCAATTGGACTTTCTTTTATATTCTAGCTCCCTTGAGCTGGTGGGGCTGACGAGCCCAGGTTACGCACCTGCGTGCCACGAGCGGTACCGGACCTGAGAATATTTTTTGGCAGCCTACGCAGCACCCCTACATATATGCCTATTCCCTGCTGACGAGAGGTAACAACCTCGAAACACGTGTCCAGGGATGGCCAACGCGACAGTGATTTTTGCTCAAGACTCTGGCAGAGGTGCACCCGCTGATGCTTACTTCATGGACCACAATGCTTTGGGGCAACACGCTGGTAGGACAAGCAGTGTGCGACCAATTGTACTTTCTTTTATATTCAAGCTCCCTTGAGCTGGTGGGGCTGACGAGCCCAGGTTACGCACCTGCGTGCCACGAGCGGTACCGGACCTGAGAATATTTTTTGGCAGCCTACGCATCACCCCTACATATATGCCTATTCCCTGCTGACGAGAGGTAACAAACTCGAAACACTTGTCCAGGGATGGCCAACGCGACAGTGAATTTGCTCAAGACTCTGGCAGAGGCGCACCCGCTGATGCTTACTTCATGGACCACAATGCTTTGGGGCAACACGCTGGTAGAACAAGCAGTGTGCAACCAATTGTACTTTCTTTTATATTCAAGCTCCCTTGAGCTGGTGGGGCTGACGAGCCCGGGTTACGCACCTGCGTGCCACGAGCGGTACCGGACCTGAGAATATTTTTTGGCAGCCTACGCAGCACCCCTACATATATGCCTATTCCCTGCTGACGAGAGGTAACAACCTCGAAACACGTGTCCAGGGATGGCCAACGCGACAGTGATTTTTGCTCAAGACTCTGGCAGAGGCGCACCCACTGATGCTTACTTCATGGACCACAATGCTTTGGGGCAACACGCTGGTAGGACAAGCAGTGTGCGACCAATTGGACTTTCTTTTATATTCAAGCTCCCTTGAGCTGGTGGGGCTGACGAGCCCAGGTTACGCACCTGCGTGCCATGAGCGGTACCGGACCTGAGAATATTTTTTGGCAGCCTACGCAGCACCCCTACATATATGCCTATTCCCTGCTGACGAGAGGTAACAACCTCGAAACACGTGTCCAGGGATGGCCAACGCGACAGTGATTTTTGCCAAGACTCTGGCAGAGGCGCACCCGCTGATGCTTACTTCATGGACCACAATGCTTTGGGGCAACACGCTGGTAGGACAAGCAGTGTGCAACCAATTGGACTTTCTTTTATATTCAAGCTCCCTTGAGCTGGTGGGGCTGACGAGCCCAGGTTACGCACCTGCGTGCCACAAGCGGTACCGGACCTGAGAATATTTGTTGGCAGCCTACACAGCACCCCTACATATATGCCTATTCCCTGCTGACGAGAGGTAACAACCTCGAAACACGTGTCCAGGGATGGCCAACGCGACAGTGATTTTTGCTCAAGACTCTGGCAGAGGCGCACCCGCTGATGCTTACTTCATGGACCTAAATGCTTTGGGGCAACACGCTGGTAGGACAAGCAGTGTGCGACCAATTGAACTTTCTTTTATATTCAGGCTCCCTTGAGCTGGTGGGGCTGACGAGTCCGGGTTACGCACCTGCATGCCACGAGCGGTACCGGTCCTGAGAATATTTTTTGGCAGCTTACGCAGCACCCCTACATATATGCCTATTCCCTGCTGACGAGAGGTAACAACCTCGAAACACGTGTCCAGGGATGGCCAACGCGACAGTGATTTTTGCTCAAGACTCTGGCAGAGGCGCACCCGCTGATGCTTACTTCATGGACCACAATGCTTTGGGGCAACACGCTGGTAGGACAAGCAGTGTGCGACCAATTGGACTTTCTTTCATATTCAAGCTCCCTTGAGCTGGTGGGGCTGACGAGCCCAGGTTACGCACCTGCGTGCCACGAGCGGTACCGGACCTGAGAATATTTTTTGGCAGCCTACGCAGCACCCCTACATATATGCCTATTCCCTGCTGACGAGAGGTAACAACCTCGAAACACGTGTCCAGGGATGGCCAACGCGACAATGATTTTTGCTCAAGACTCTGGCAGAGGCGCACCCGCTGATGCTTACTTCATGGACCACAATGCTTTGGGGCAACACGCTGGTAGGACAAGCAGTGTGCGACCAATTGGACTTTCCTTTATATTCAAGCTCCCTTGAGCTGGTGGGGCTGACGAGCCCGGGTTACGCACCTGCGTGCCACGAGCGGTACCGGACCTGAGAATATTTTTTGGCAGCCTACGCAGCACCCCTACATATATGCCTATTCCCTGCTGACGAGAGGTAACAACCTCGAAACACGTGTCCAGGGATGGCCAACGCAACAGTGATTTTTGCTCAAGACTCTGGCAGAGGCGCACCCGCTTATGCTTACTTCATGGACCACAATGCTTTGGGGCAACACGCTGGTAGGACAAGCAGTGTGCGACCAATTGGACTTTCTTTTATATTCAAGCTCCCTTGAGCTGGTGGGGCTGATGAGCCCAGGTTACGCACCTGCGTGCCACGAGCGGTACCGGACCTGAGAATATTTTTTGGCAGCCTACGCAGCACCCCTACATATATGCCTATTCCCTGCTGACGAGAGGTAACAACCTCGAAACACGTGTCCAGGGATGGCCAACACGACAGTGATTTTTGCTCAAGACTTTGGCAGAGGCGCACCCGCTGATGCTTACTTCATGGACCTAAATGCTTTGGGGCAACACGCTGGTAGGACAAGCAGTGTGCGACCAATTGGACTTTCTTTTATATTCAAGCTCCCTTGAGCTGGTGGGGCTGACGAGTCCGGGTTACGCACCTGAGTGCCACGAGCGGTCCCGGACCTGAGAATATTTTTTGGCAGCCTACGCAGCACCCCTACATATATGCCTATTCCCTGCTGACGAGAGGTAACAACCTCGAAACACGTGTCCAGGGATGGCCAACGCGACAGTGATTTTTGCTCAAGACTCTGGCAGAGGCGCACCCGCTGATGCTTACTTCATGGACCACAATGCTTTGGGGCAACACGCTGGTAGGACAAGCAGTGTGCGACCAATTGGACTTTCTTTTATATTCAAGCTCCCTTGAGCTGTTGGGGCTGACGAGCCCAGGTTACGCACCTGCGTGCCAGGAGCGGTACCGGACCTGAGAATATTTTTTGGCAGCCTTACGCAGCACCCCTACATATATGCCTATTCCCTGCTGACGAGAGGTAACAACCTCGAAACACGTGTCCAGGGATGGCCAACGCGACAGTGATTTTTGCTCAAGACTCTGGCAGAGGCGCACCCGCTGATGCTTACTTCATGGACCAAAATGTTTTGGGGCAACACCCTGGTAGGACAAGCAGTGTGCGACCAATTGGACTTTCTTTTATATTCAAGCTCCCTTGAGCTGGTGGGGCTGACGAGCCCGGGTTACGCACATGCGTGCCACGAGCTGTACCGGACCTGAGAATATTTTTTGGCAGCCTACGCAGCACCCCTACATATATGCCTATTCCCTGCTGACGAGAGGTAACAACCTCGAAACACGTGTCCAGGGATGGCCAACGCGACAGTGATTTTTGCTCAAGACTCTGGCAGAGGCGCACCCGCTGATGCTTACTTCATGGACCACAATGCTTTGGGGCAACACGCTGGTAGGACAAGCAGTGTGCGACCAATTGGACTTTCTTTTATATTCAAGCTCCCTTGAGCTGGTGGGGCTGACAAGCCCGGGTTACACACCTGCGTGCCACGAGCGGTACCGGACCTGAGAATATTTGTTGGCAGCCTACGCAGCACCCCTACATATATGCCTATTCCCTGCTGACGAGAGGTAACAACCTCGAAACATGTGTCCAGGGATGGCCAACGCGACAGTGATTTTTGCTCAAGACTCTGGCAGAGGAGCACCCGCTGATGCTTACTTCATGGACCTAAATGCTTTGGGGCAAAACGCTGGTAGGACAAGCAGGTTGCGACCAATTGGGCTTTCTTTTATATTCAAGCTCCCTTGAGCTGGTGGGGCTGACGAGTCCGGGTTACGCACCTGCGTGCCACGAGCGGTACCGGACCTGAGAATATTTTTTGGCAGCCTACGCAGCACCCCTGCATATAGGCCTATTTCCTGCTGACGAGAGGTAACAACCTCGAAACACGTGTCCTGGGATGGCCAACGCGACAGTGATTTTTGCTCAAGACTCTGGCAGAGGCGCACCCGCTGATGCTTACTTCATGGACCACAATGCTTTGGGGCAACACGCTGGTAGGACAAGCAGTGTGCGACCAATTGGACTTTCTTTTATATTCAAGCTCCCTTGAGCTGGTGGGGCTGACGAGCCCAGGTTACGCACCTGCGTGCCATGTGCGGTACCGGACCTGAGAATATTTTTTGGCAGCCTACGCAGCACCCCTACATATATGCCTATTCCCTGCTGACGAGAGGTAACAACCTCAAAACACGTGTCCAGGGATGGCCAACGCGACAGTGATTTTTGCCAAGACTCTGGCAGAGGCGCACCCGCTGATGCTTACTTCATGGACCACAATGCTTTGGGGCAACACGCTGGTAGGACAAGCAGTGTGCGACCAATTGGACTTTCTTTTATATTCAAGCTCCCTTGAGCTGGTGGGGCTGACGAGTCCGGGTTACGCACCTGCGTGCCACGAGCGGTACCGGACCTGAGAATATTTTTTGGCAGCCTACGCAGCACCCCTGCATATAGGCCTATTTCCTGCTGACGAGAGGTAACAACCTCGAAACACGTGTCCTGGGATGGCCAACGCGACAGTGATTTTTGCTCAAGACTCTGGCAGAGGCGCACCCGCTGATGCTTACTTCATGGACCACAATGCTTTGGGGCAACACGCTGGTAGGACAAGCAGTGTGGGACCAATTGGACTTTCTTTTATATTCAAGCTCCCTTGAGCTGGTGGGGCTGACGGGCCCAGGTTACGCACCTGCGTGCCATGAGCGGTACCGGACCTGAGAATATTTTTTGGCAGCCTACGCAGCACCCCTACATATATGCCTATTCCCTGCTGACGAGAGGTAACAACCTCGAAACACGTGTCCAGGGATGGGCAACGCGACAGTGATTTTTGCTGAGACTCTGGCAGAGGCGCACCCGCTGATGCTTACTTCATGGACCACAATGCTTTGGGGCAACACGCTGGTAGGACAAGCAGTGTGCGACCATTTGGACTTTCTTTTATATTCAAGCTCCCTTGAGCTGGTGGGGCTGACGAGCCCAGGTTACGCACCTGCGTGCCACAAGCGGTACCGGACCTGAGAATATTTGTTGGCAGCCTACGCAGCACCCCTACATATATGTCTATTCCCTGCTGACAAAAGGTAACAACCTCGAAACACGTGTCCAGGGATGGCCAACGCGACAGTGATTTTTGCTCAAGACTCTGGCAGAGGCGCACCCGCTGATGCTTACTTCATGGACCTAAATGCTTTGGGGCAACACGCTGGTAGGACAAGCAGTGTGCGACCAATTGGACTTTCTTTTATATTCAGGCTCCCTTAAGCTGGTGGGGCTGACGAGTCCGGGTTACGCACTTGCGTGCCACGAGCGGTACCGGACCTGAGAATATTTTTTGGCAGCCTACGCAGCACCCCTACATATATGCCTATTCCCTGCTGACGAGAGATAACAACCTCGAAACACGTGTCCAGGGATGGCCAACGCGACAGTGATTTTTGCTCAAGACTCTGGCAGAGGCGCACCCGCTGATGCTTACTTCATGGACCACAATGCTTTGGGGCAACACGCTGGTAGGACAAGCAGTGTGCGACCAATTGGACTTTCTTTTATATTCAAGCTCCCTTGAGCTGGTGGGGCTGACGAGCCCGGGTTACGCACCTGCGTGCCACGAGCGGTACCGGACCTGAGAATATTTTTTGGCAGCCTACGCAGCACCCCTACATATATGCCTATTCCCTGCTGACGAGAGGTAACAACCTCGAAACACGTGTCCAGGGATGGCCAACGCGACAGTGATTTTTGCTCAAGACTCTGGCAGAGGCCAACCCGCTGATGCTTACTTCATGGACCACAATGCTTTGGGGCAACACGCTGGTAGGACAAGCAGTGTGCGACCAATTGGACTTTCTTTTATATTCAAGCTCCCTTGAGCTGGTGGGGCTGACGAGCCCAGGTTACGCACCTGCGTGCCACGAGCGGTACCGGACCTGAGAATATTTTTTGGCAGCCTATGCAGCACCCCTACATATATGCCTATTCCCTGCTGACGAGAGGTAACAACCTCAAAACACGTGTCATGGGATGGCCAACGCGACAGTGATTTTTGCTCAAGACTCTGGCAGAGGCGCACCCGCTGATGCTTACTTCATGGACCACAATGCTTTGGGGCAACACGCTGGTAGGACAAGCAGTGTGCGACCAATTGGACTTTCTTTTATATTCAAGCTCCCTTGAGCTGGTGGGGCTGACGAGCCCGGGTTACGCACCTGCGTGCCACGAGCGGTACCGGACCTGAGAATATTTTTTGGCAGCCTACGCAACACCCCTACATATATGCCTATTCCCTGCTGACGAGAGGTAACAACCTCGAAACACGTGTCCAGGGATGGCCAACGCGACAGTGATTTTTGCTCAAGACTCTGGCAGAGGCGCACCCGCTGATGCTTACTTCATGGACCACAATGCTTTGGGGCAACACGCTGGTAGGACAAGCAGTGTGCGACCAATTGGACTTTCTTTTATATTCAAGCTCCCTTGAGCTGGTGGGGCTGACGAGCCCGGGTTACGCACCTGCGTGCCACGAGCGGTACCGGACCTGAGAATATTTTTTGGCAGCCTACGCAGTACCCCTACATATATGCCTATTCCCTGCTGACGAGAGGTAACAACCTCGAAACACGTGTCATGGGATGGCCAACGCGACAGTGATTTTTGCTCAAGACTCTGGCAGAGTCGCACCCGCTGATGCTTACTTCATGGACCTAAATGCTTTGGGGCAACACGCTGGTAGGACAAGCAGTGTGCGACCAATTGGACTTTCTTTTATATTCAAGCTCCCTTGAGCTGGTGGGGCTGACGAGTCCGGGTAACGCACCTGAGTGCCACGAGCGGTACCGGACCTGAGAAAAAATTTTGGCAGCCTACGCAGCACCCCTACATATATGCCTATTCCCTGCTGACGAGAGGTAACAACCTCGAAACACGTGTCCAGGGATGGCCAACGCGACAGTGATTTTTGCTCAAGACTCTGGCAGAGTCGCACCCGCTGATGCTTACTTCATGGACCTAAATGCTTTGGGGCAACACGCTGGTAGGACAAGCAGTGTGCGACCAATTGGACTTTCTTTTATATTCAAGCTCCCTTGAGCTGGTGGGGCTGACGAGTCCGGGTTAGGCACCTGAGTGCCACGAGCGGTACCGGACCTGAGAAAATTTTTTGGCAGCCTACGCAGCACCCCTACATATATGCCTATTCCCTGCTGACGAGAGGTAACAACCTCGAAACACATGTCCAGGGATGGCCAACGCGACAGTGATTTTTGCTCAAGACTCTGGCAGAGGCGCACCCGCTGATGCTTACTTCATGGACCACAATGCTTTGGGGCAACACGCTGGTAGGACAAGCAGTGTGCGACCAATTGGACTTTCTTTTATATTCAAGCTCCCTTGAGCTGGTGGGGCTGACGAGCCCAGGTTACGCACCTGCGTGCCACGAGCGGTACCGGACCTGAGAATATTTTTTGGCAGCCTTACGCAGCACCCCAACATATATGCCTATTCCCTGCTGACGAGAGGTAACAACCTCGAAACACGTGTCCAGGGATGGCCAACGCGACAGTGATTTTTGCTCAAGACTCTGGCAGAGGCGCACCCGCTGATGCTTACTTCATGGACCACAATGCCTTGGGGCAACACGCTGGTAGGACAAGCAGTGTGCGACCAATTGGACTTTCTTTTATATTCAAGCTCCCTTGAGCTGGTGGGGCTGACGAGCCCGGGTTACGCACCTGCGTGCCACGAGCGGTACCGGACCTGAGAATATTTTTTGGCAGCCTGCGCAGCACCCCTACATATATGCCTATTCCCTGCTGACAAGAGGTAACAACCTCGAAACACGTGTCCAGGGATGGCCAACGCGACAGTGATTTTTGCTCAAGACTCTGGCAGAGGCGCACCCGCTGATGCTTACTTCATGGACCACAATGCTTTGGGGCAACACGCTGGTAGGACAAGCAGTGTGCGACCTATTGGAATTTCTTTTATATTCAAGCTCCCTTGAGCTGGTGGGGCTGACGAGCCCGGGTTACGCACCTGCGTGCCACGAGCGGTACCGGACCTGAGAATATTTGTTGGCAGCCTACGCAGCACCCCTACATATATGCCTATTCCCTGCTGACGAGAGGTAACAACCTCGAAACATGTGTCCAGGGATGGCCAACGCGACAGTGATTTTTGCTCAAGACTCTGGCAGAGGAGCACCCGCTGATGCTTACTTCATGGACCTAAATGCTTTGGGGCAAAACGCTGGTAGGACAAGCAGGTTGCGACCAATTGGGCTTTCTTTTATATTCAAGCTCCCTTGAGCTGGTGGGGCTGACGAGTCCGGGTTACGCACCTGCGTGCCACGAGCGGTACCGGACCTGAGAATATTTTTTGGCAGCCTACGCAGCACCCCTGCATATAGGCCTATTTCCTGCTGACGAGAGGTAACAACCTCGAAACACGTGTCCTGGGATGGCCAACGCGACAGTGATTTTTGCTCAAGACTCTGGCAGAGGCGCACCCGCTGATGCTTACTTCATGGACCACAATGCTTTGGGGCAACACGCTGGTAGGACAAGCAGTGTGCGACCAATTGGACTTTCTTTTATATTCAAGCTCCCTTGAGCTGGTGGGGCTGACGAGCCCAGGTTACGCACCTGCGTGCCATGTGCGGTACCGGACCTGAGAATATTTTTTGGCAGCCTACGCAGCACCCCTACATATATGCCTATTCCCTGCTGACGAGAGGTAACAACCTCGAAACACGTGTCCAGGGATGGCCAACGCGACAGTGATTTTTGCCAAGACTCTGGCAGAGGCGCACCCGCTGATGCTTACTTCATGGACCACAATGCTTTGGGGCAACACGCTGGTAGGACAAGCAGTGTGCGACCAATTGGACTTTTTTTTATATTCAAGCTCCCTTGAGCTGGTGGGGCTGACGAGTCCGGGTTACGCACCTGCGTGCCACGAGCGGTACCGGACCTGAGAATATTTTTTGGCAGCCTACGCAGCACCCCTGCATATAGGCCTATTTCCTGCTGACGAGAGGTAACAACCTCGAAACACGTGTCCTGGGATGGCCAACGCGACAGTGATTTTTGCTCAAGACTCTGGCAGAGGCGCACCCGCTGATGCTTACTTCATGGACCACAATGCTTTGGGGCAACACGCTGGTAGGACAAGCAGTGTGGGACTAATTGGACTTTCTTTTATATTCAAGCTCCCTTGAGCTGGTGGGGCTGACGAGCCCAGGTTACGCACCTGCGTGCCATGAGCGGTACCGGACCTGAGAATATTTTTTGGCAGCCTACGCAGCACCCCTACATATATGCCTATTCCCTGCTGACGAGAGGTAACAACCTCGAAACACGTGTCCAGGGATGGCCAACGCGACAGTGATTTTTGCTGAGACTCTGGCAGAGGCGCACCCGCTGATGCTTACTTCATGGACCACAATGCTTTGGGGCAACACGCTGGTAGGACAAGCAGTGTGCGACCATTTGGACTTTCTTTTATATTCAAGCTCCCTTGAGCTGGTGGGGCTGACGAGCCCAGGTTACGCACCTGCGTGCCACAAGCGGTACCGGACCTGAGAATATTTGTTGGCAGCCTACGCAGCACCCCTACATATATGCCTATTCCCTGCTGACAAAAGGTAACAACCTCGAAACACGTGTCCAGGGATGGCCAACGCGACAGTGATTTTTGCTCAAGACTCTGGCAGAGGCGCACCCGCTGATGCTTACTTCATGGACCTAAATGCTTTGGGGCAACACGCTGGTAGGACAAGCAGTGTGCGACCAATTGGACTTTCTTTTATATTCAGGCTCCCTTAAGCTGGTGGGGCTGACGAGTCCGGGTTACGCACCTGCGTGCCACGAGCGGTACCGGACCTGAGAATATTTTTTGGCAGCCTACGCAGCACCCCTACATATATGCCTATTCCCTGCTGACGAGAGATAACAACCTCGAAACACGTGTCCAGGGATGGCCAACGCGACAGTGATTTTTGCTCAAGACTCTGGCAGAGGCGCACCCGCTGATGCTTACTTCATGGACCACAATGCTTTGGGGCAACACGCTGGTAGGACAAGCAGTGTGCGACCAATTGGACTTTCTTTTATATTCAAGCTCCCTTGAGCTGGTGGGGCTGACGAGCCCGGGTTACGCACCTGCGTGCCACGAGCGGTACCGGACCTGAGAATATTTTTTGGCAGCCTACGCAGCACCCCTGCATATAGGCCTATTTCCTGCTGACGAGAGGTAACAACCTCGAAACACGTGTCCTGGGATGGCCAACGCGACAGTGATTTTTGCTCAAGACTCTGGCAGAGGCGCACCCGCTGATGCTTACTTCATGGACCACAATGCTTTGGGGCAACACGCTGGTAGGACAAGCAGTGTGGGACCAATTGGACTTTCTTTTATATTCAAGCTCCCTTGAGCTGGTGGGGCTGACGAGCCCAGGTTACGCACCTGCGTACCATGAGCGGTACCGGACCTGAGAATATTTTTTGGCAGCCTACGCAGCACCCCTACATATATGCCTATTCCCTGCTGACGAGAGGTAACAACCTCGAAACACGTGTCCAGGGATGGCCAACGCGACAGTGATTTTTGCTGAGACTCTGGCAGAGGCGCACCCGCTGATGCTTACTTCATGGACCACAATGCTTTGGGGCAACACGCTGGTAGGACAAGCAGTGTGCGACCATTTGGACTTTCTTTTATATTCAAGCTCCCTTGAGCTGGTGGGGCTGACGAGCCCAGGTTACGCACCTGCGTGCCACAAGCGGTACCGGACCTGAGAATATTTGTTGGCAGCCTACGCAGCACCCCTACATATATGCCTATTCCCTGCTGACAAAAGGTAACAACCTCGAAACACGTGTCCAGGGATGGCCAACGCGACAGTGATTTTTGCTCAAGACTCTGGCAGAGGCGCACCCGCTGATGCTTACTTCATGGACCTAAATGCTTTGGGGCAACACGCTGGTAGGACAAGCAGTGTGCGACCAATTGGACTTTCTTTTATATTCAGGCTCCCTTAAGCTGGTGGGGCTGACGAGTCCGGGTTACGCACCTGCATGCCACGAGCGGTACCGGACCTGAGAATATTTTTTGGCAGCCTACGCAGCACCCCTACATATATGCCTATTCCCTGCTGACGAGAGATAACAACCTCGAAACACGTGTCCAGGGATGGCCAACGCGACAGTGATTTTTGCTCAAGACTCTGGCAGAGGCGCACCCGCTGATGCTTACTTCATGGACCACAATGCTTTGGGGCAACACGCTGGTAGGACAAGCAGTGTGCGACCAATTGGACTTTCTTTTATATTCAAGCTCCCTTGAGCTGGTGGGGCTGACGAGCCCGGGTTACGCACCTGCGTGCCACGAGCGGTACCGGACCTGAGAATATTTTTTGGCAGCCTACGCAGCACCCCTACATATATGCCTATTCCCTGCTGACGAGAGGTAACAACCTCGAAACACGTGTCCAGGGATGGCCAACGCGACAGTGATTTTTGCTCAAGACTCTGGCAGAGGCGAACCCGCTGATGCTTACTTCATGGACCACAATGCTTTGGGGCAACACGCTGGTAGGACAAGCAGTGTGCGACCAATTGGACTTTCTTTTATATTCAAGCTCCCTTGAGCTGGTGGGGCTGACGAGCCCAGGTTACGCACCTGCGTGCCACGAGCGGTACCGGACCTGAGAATATTTGTTGGCAGCCTACGCAGCACCCCTACATATATGCCTATTCCCTGCTGACGAGAGGTAACAACCTCGAAACATGTGTCCAGGGATGGCCAACGCGACAGTGATTTTTGCTCAAGACTCTGGCAGAGGAGCACCCGCTGATGCTTACTTCATGGACCTAAATGCTTTGGGGCAAAACGCTGGTAGGACAAGCAGGTTGCGACCAATTGGGCTTTCTTTTATATTCAAGCTCCCTTGAGCTGGTGGGGCTGACGAGTCCGGGTTACGCACCTGCGTGCCACGAGCGGTACCGGACCTGAGAATATTTTTTGGCAGCCTACGCAGCACCCCTGCATATAGGCCTATTTCCTGCTGACGAGAGGTAACAACCTCGAAACACGTGTCCTGGGATGGCCAACGCAACAGTGATTTTTGCTCAAGACTCTGGCAGAGGCGCACCCGCTGATGCTTACTTCATGGACCACAATGCTTTGGGGCAACACGCTGGTAGGACAAGCAGTGTGCGACCAATTGGACTTTCTTTTATATTCAAGCTCCCTTGAGCTGGTGGGGCTGACGAGCCCAGGTTACGCACCTGCGTGCCATGTGCGGTACCGGACCTGAGAATATTTTTTGGCAGCCTACGCAGCACCCCTACATATATGCCTATTCCCTGCTGACGAGAGGTAACAACCTCGAAACACGTGTCCAGGGATGGCCAACGCGACAGTGATTTTTGCCAAGACTCTGGCAGAGGCGCACCCGCTGATGCTTACTTCATGGACCACAATGCTTTGGGGCAACACGCTGGTAGGACAAGCAGTGTGCGACCAATTGGACTTTCTTTTATATTCAAGCTCCCTTGAGCTGGTGGGGCTGACGAGTCCGGGTTACGCACCTGCGTGCCACGAGCAGTACCGGACCTGAGAATATTTTTTGGCAGCCTACGCAGCACCCCTGCATATAGGCCTATTTCCTGCTGACGAGAGGTAACAACCTCGAAACACGTGTCCTGGGATGGCCAACGCGACAGTGATTTTTGCTCAAGACTCTGGCAGAGGCGCACCCGCTGATGCTTACTTCATGGACCACAATGCTTTGGGGCAACACGCTGGTAGGACAAGCAGTGTGGGACCAATTGGACTTTCTTTTATATTCAAGCTCACTTGAGCTGGTGGGGCTGACGAGCCCAGGTTACGCACCTGCGTGCCATGAGCGGTACCGGACCTGAGAATATTTTTTGGCAGCCTACGCAGCACCCCTACATATATGCCTATTCCCTGCTGACGAGAGGTAACAACCTCGAAACACGTGTCCAGGGATGGCCAACGCGACAGTGATTTTTGCTGAGACTCTGGCAGAGGCGCACCCGCTGATGCTTACTTCATGGACCACAATGCTTTGGGGCAACACGCTGGTAGGACAAGCAGTGTGCGACCATTTGGACTTTCTTTTATATTCAAGCTCCCTTGAGCTGGTGGGGCTGACGAGCCCAGGTTACGCACCTGCGTGCCACAAGCGGTACCGGACCTGAGAATATTTGTTGGCAGCATACGCAGCACCCCTACATATATGCCTATTCCCTGCTGACAAAAGGTAACAACCTCGAAACACGTGTCCAGGGATGGCCAACGCGACAGTGATTTTTGCTCAAGACTCTGGCAGAGGCGCACCCGCTGATGCTTACTTCATGGACCTAAATGCTTTGGGGCAACACGCTGGTAGGACAAGCAGTGTGCGACCAATTGGACTTTCTTTTATATTCAGGCTCCCTTAAGCTGGTGGGGCTGACGAGTCCGGGTTACGCACCTGCGTGCCACGAGCGGTACCGGACCTGAGAATATTTTTTGGCAGCCTACGCAGCACCCCTACATATATGCCTATTCCCTGCTGACGAGAGATAACAACCTCGAAACACGTGTCCAGGGATGGCCAACGCGACAGTGATTTTTGCTCAAGACTCTGGCAGAGGCGCACCCGCTGATGCTTACTTCATGGACCACAATGCTTTGGGGCAACACGCTGGTAGGACAAGCAGTGTGCGACCAATTGGACTTTCTTTTATATTCAAGCTCCCTTGAGCTGGTGGGGCTGACGAGCCCGGGTTACGCACCTGCGTGCCACGAGCGGTACCGGACCTGAGAATATTTTTTGGCAGCCTACGCAGCACCCCTGCATATAGGCCTATTTCCTGCTGACGAGAGGTAACAACCTCGAAACACGTGTCCTGGGATGGCCAACGCGACAGTGATTTTTGCTCAAGACTCTGGCAGAGGCGCACCCGCTGATGCTTACTTCATGGACCACAATGCTTTGGGGCAACACGCTGGTAGGACAAGCAGTGTGGGACCAATTGGACTTTCTTTTATATTCAAGCTCCCTTGAGCTGGTGGGGCTGACGAGCCCAGGTTACGCACCTGCGTACCATGAGCGGTACCGGACCTGAGAATATTTTTTGGCAGCCTACGCAGCACCCCTACATATATGCCTATTCCCTGCTGACGAGAGGTAACAACCTCGAAACACGTGTCCAGGGATGGCCAACGCGACAGTGATTTTTGCTGAGACTCTGGCAGAGGCGCACCCGCTGATGCTTACTTCATGGACCACAATGCTTTGGGGCAACACGCTGGTAGGACAAGCAGTGTGCGACCATTTGGACTTTCTTTTATATTCAAGCTCCCTTGAGCTGGTGGGGCTGACGAGCCCAGGTTACGCACCTGCGTGCCACAAGCGGTACCGGACCTGAGAATATTTGTTGGCAGCCTACGCAGCACCCCTACATATATGCCTATTCCCTGCTGACAAAAGGTAACAACCTCGAAACACGTGTCCAGGGATGGCCAACGCGACAGTGATTTTTGCTCAAGACTCTGGCAGAGGCGCACCCGCTGATGCTTACTTCATGGACCTAAATGCTTTGGGGCAACACGCTGGTAGGACAAGCAGTGTGCGACCAATTGGACTTTCTTTTATATTCAGGCTCCCTTAAGCTGGTGGGGCTGACGAGTCCGGGTTACGCACCTGCATGCCACGAGCGGTACCGGACCTGAGAATATTTTTTGGCAGCCTACGCAGCACCCCTACATATATGCCTATTCCCTGCTGACGAGAGATAACAACCTCGAAACACGTGTCCAGGGATGGCCAACGCGACAGTGATTTTTGCTCAAGACTCTGGCAGAGGCGCACCCGCTGATGCTTACTTCATGGACCACAATGCTTTGGGGCAACACGCTGGTAGGACAAGCAGTGTGCGACCAATTGGACTTTCTTTTATATTCAAGCTCCCTTGAGCTGGTGGGGCTGACGAGCCCGGGTTACGCACCTGCGTGCCACGAGCGGTACCGGACCTGAGAATATTTTTTGGCAGCCTACGCAGCACCCCTACATATATGCCTATTCCCTGCTGACGAGAGGTAACAACCTCGAAACACGTGTCCAGGGATGGCCAACGCGACAGTGATTTTTGCTCAAGACTCTGGCAGAGGCGAACCCGCTGATGCTTACTTCATGGACCACAATGCTTTGGGGCAACACGCTGGTAGGACAAGCAGTGTGCGACCAATTGGACTTTCTTTTATATTCAAGCTCCCTTGAGCTGGTGGGGCTGACGAGCCCAGGTTACGCACCTGCGTGCCACGAGCGGTACCGGACCTGAGAATATTTGTTGGCAGCCTACGCAGCACCCCTACATATATGCCTATTCCCTGCTGACGAGAGGTAACAACCTCGAAACATGTGTCCAGGGATGGCCAACGCGACAGTGATTTTTGCTCAAGACTCTGGCAGAGGAGCACCCGCTGATGCTTACTTCATGGACCTAAATGCTTTGGGGCAAAACGCTGGTAGGACAAGCAGGTTGCGACCAATTGGGCTTTCTTTTATATTCAAGCTCCCTTGAGCTGGTGGGGCTGACGAGTCCGGGTTACGCACCTGCGTGCCACGAGCGGTACCGGACCTGAGAATATTTTTTGGCAGCCTACGCAGCACCCCTGCATATAGGCCTATTTCCTGCTGACGAGAGGTAACAACCTCGAAACACGTGTCCTGGGATGGCCAACGCAACAGTGATTTTTGCTCAAGACTCTGGCAGAGGCGCACCCGCTGATGCTTACTTCATGGACCACAATGCTTTGGGGCAACACGCTGGTAGGACAAGCAGTGTGCGACCAATTGGACTTTCTTTTATATTCAAGCTCCCTTGAGCTGGTGGGGCTGACGAGCCCAGGTTACGCACCTGCGTGCCATGTGCGGTACCGGACCTGAGAATATTTTTTGGCAGCCTACGCAGCACCCCTACATATATGCCTATTCCCTGCTGACGAGAGGTAACAACCTCGAAACACGTGTCCAGGGATGGCCAACGCGACAGTGATTTTTGCCAAGACTCTGGCAGAGGCGCACCCGCTGATGCTTACTTCATGGACCACAATGCTTTGGGGCAACACGCTGGTAGGACAAGCAGTGTGCGACCAATTGGACTTTCTTTTATATTCAAGCTCCCTTGAGCTGGTGGGGCTGACGAGTCCGGGTTACGCACCTGCGTGCCACGAGCAGTACCGGACCTGAGAATATTTTTTGGCAGCCTACGCAGCACCCCTGCATATAGGCCTATTTCCTGCTGACGAGAGGTAACAACCTCGAAACACGTGTCCTGGGATGGCCAACGCGACAGTGATTTTTGCTCAAGACTCTGGCAGAGGCGCACCCGCTGATGCTTACTTCATGGACCACAATGCTTTGGGGCAACACGCTGGTAGGACAAGCAGTGTGGGACCAATTGGACTTTCTTTTATATTCAAGCTCACTTGAGCTGGTGGGGCTGACGAGCCCAGGTTACGCACCTGCGTGCCATGAGCGGTACCGGACCTGAGAATATTTTTTGGCAGCCTACGCAGCACCCCTACATATATGCCTATTCCCTGCTGACGAGAGGTAACAACCTCGAAACACGTGTCCAGGGATGGCCAACGCGACAGTGATTTTTGCTGAGACTCTGGCAGAGGCGCACCCGCTGATGCTTACTTCATGGACCACAATGCTTTGGGGCAACACGCTGGTAGGACAAGCAGTGTGCGACCATTTGGACTTTCTTTTATATTCAAGCTCCCTTGAGCTGGTGGGGCTGACGAGCCCAGGTTACGCACCTGCGTGCCACAAGCGGTACCGGACCTGAGAATATTTGTTGGCAGCATACGCAGCACCCCTACATATATGCCTATTCCCTGCTGACAAAAGGTAACAACCTCGAAACACGTGTCCAGGGATGGCCAACGCGACAGTGATTTTTGCTCAAGACTCTGGCAGAGGCGCACCCGCTGATGCTTACTTCATGGACCTAAATGCTTTGGGGCAACACGCTGGTAGGACAAGCAGTGTGCGACCAATTGGACTTTCTTTTATATTCAGGCTCCCTTAAGCTGGTGGGGCTGACGAGTCCGGGTTACGCACCTGCGTGCCACGAGCGGTACCGGACCTGAGAATATTTTTTGGCAGCCTACGCAGCACCCCTACATATATGCCTATTCCCTGCTGACGAGAGATAACAACCTCGAAACACGTGTCCAGGGATGGCCAACGCGACAGTGTTTTTTGCTCAAGACTCTGGCAGAGGCGCACCCGCTGATGCTTACTTCATGGACCACAATGCTTTGGGGCAACACGCTGGTAGGACAAGCAGTGTGCGACCAATTGGACTTTCTTTTATATTCAAGCTCCCTTGAGCTGGTGGGGCTGACGAGCCCGGGTTACGCACCTGCGTGCCACGAGCGGTACCGGACCTGAGAATATTTTTTGGCAGCCTACGCAGCACCCCTACATATATGCCTATTCCCTGCTGACGAGAGGTAACAACTTCGAAACACGTGTCCAGGGATGGCCAACGCGACAGTGATTTTTGCTCAAGACTCTGGCAGAGGCGAACCCGCTGATGCTTACTTCATGGACCACAATGCTTTGGGGTAACATGCTGGTAGGACAAGCAGTGTGCGACCAATTGGACTTTCTTTTATATTCAAGCTCCCTTGAGCTGGTGGGGCTGACGAGCCCAGGTTACGCACCTGCGTGCCACGAGCGGTACCGGACCTGAGAATATTTTTTGGCAGCCTATGCAGCACCCCTACATATATGCCTATTCCCTGCTGACGAGAGGTAACAACCTCAAAACACGTGTCATGGGATGGCCAACGCGACAGTGATTTTTGCTCAAGACTCTGGCAGAGGCGCACCCGCTGATGCTTACTTCATGGACCACAATGCTTTGGGGCAACACGCTGGTAGGACAAGCAGTGTGCGACCAATTGGACTTTCTTTTATATTCAAGCTCCCTTGAGCTGGTGGGGCTGACGAGCCCGGGTTACGCACCTGCGTGCCACGAGCAGTACCGGACCTGAGAATATTTTTGGGCAGCCTACGCAACACCCCTACATATATGCCTATTCCCTGCTGACGAGAGGTAACAACCTCGAAACACGTGTCCAGGGATGGCCAACGCGACAGTGATTTTTGCTCAAGACTCTGGCAGAGGCGCACCCGCTGATGCTTACTTCATGGACCACAATGCTTTGGGGCAACACGCTGGTAGGACAAGCAGTGTGTGACCAATTGGACTTTCTTTTATATTCAAGCTCCCTTGAGCTGGTGGGGCTGACGAGCCCGGGTTACGCACCTGCGTGCCACGAGCGGTACCGGACCTGAGAATATTTTTTGGCAGCCTACGCAGTACCCCTACATATATGCCTATTCCCTGCTGACGAGAGGTAACAACCTCGAAACACGTGTCCAGGGATGGCCAACGCGACAGTGATTTTTGCTCAAGACTCTGGCAGAGTCGCACCCGCTGATGCTTACTTCATGGACCTAA
Source organism: Lissotriton helveticus (assembly GCF_964261635.1). Taxonomy (NCBI): domain Eukaryota; kingdom Metazoa; phylum Chordata; class Amphibia; order Caudata; family Salamandridae; genus Lissotriton; species Lissotriton helveticus. The sequence goes on from NC_136069.1 coordinate 528,676,256, forward strand.
ATGCTTTGGGGCAACACGCTGGTAGGACAAGCAGTGTGCGACCAATTGGACTTTCTTTTATATTCAAGCTCCCTTGAGCTGGTGGGGCTGACGAGTCCGGGTTACGCACCTGAGTGCCACGAGCGGTACCGGACCTGAGAAAAAATTTTGGCAGCCTACGCAGCACCCCTACATATATGCCTATTCCCTGCTGACGAGAGGTAACAACCTCGAAACACGTGTCCAGGGATGGCCAACGCGACAGTGATTTTTGCTCAAGACTCTGGCAGAGTCGCACCCGCTGATGCTTACTTCATGGACCACAATGCTTTGGGGCAACACGCTGGTAGGACAAGCAGTGTGCGACCAATTGGACTTTCTTTTATATTCAAGCTCCCTTGAGCTGGTGGGGCTGACGAGCCCAGGTTACGCACCTGCGTGCCTCGAGCGGTACCGGACCTGAGAATATTTTTTGGCAGCCTTACGCAGCACCCCTACATATATGCCTATTCCCTGCTGACGAGAGGTAACAACCTCGAAACACGTGTCCAGGGATGGCCAACGCGACAGTGATTTTTGCTCAAGACTCTGGCAGAGGCGCACCCGCTGATGCTTACTTCATGGACCACAATGCTTTGGGGCAACACGCTGGTAGGACAAGCAGTGTGCGACCAATTGGACTTTCTTTTATATTCAAGCTCCCTTGAGCTGGTGGGGCTGACGAGCCCGGGTTACGCACCTGCGTGCCACGAGCGGTACCGGACCTGAGAATATTTTTTGGCAGCCTGCGCAGCACCCCTACATATATGCCTATTCCCTGCTGACAAGAGGTAACAACCTCGAAACACGTGTCCAGGGATGGCCAACGCGACAGTGATTTTTGCTCAAGACTCTGGCAGAGGCGCACCCGCTGATGCTTACTTCATGGACCACAATGCTTTGGGGCAACACGCTGGTAGGACAAGCAGTGTGCGACCTATTGGACTTTCTTTTATATTCAAGCTCCCTTGAGCTGGTGGGGCTGACGAGCCCGGGTTACGCACCTGCGTGCCACGAGCGGTACCGGACCTGAGAATATTTGTTGGCAGCCTACGCAGCACCCCTACATATATGCCTATTCCCTGCTGACGAGAGGTAACAACCTCGAAACATGTGTCCAGGGATGGCCAACGCGACAGTGATTTTTGCTCAAGACTCTGGCAGAGGAGCACCCGCTGATGCTTACTTCATGGACCTAAATGCTTTGGGGCAAAACGCTGGTAGGACAAGCAGGTTGCGACCAATTGGGCTTTCTTTTATATTCAAGCTCCCTTGAGCTGGTGGGGCTGACGAGTCCGGGTTACGCACCTGCGTGCCACGAGCGGTACCGGACCTGAGAATATTTTTTGGCAGCCTACGCAGCACCCCTGCATATAGGCCTATTTCCTGCTGACGAGAGGTAACAACCTCGAAACACGTGTCCTGGGATGGCCAACGCGACAGTGATTTTTGCTCAAGACTCTGGCAGAGGCGCACCCGCTGATGCTTACTTCATGGACCACAATGCTTTGGGGCAACACGCTGGTAGGACAAGCAGTGTGCGACCAATTGGACTTTCTTTTATATTCAAGCTCCCTTGAGCTGGTGGGGCTGACGAGCCCAGGTTACGCACCTGCGTGCCATGTGCGGTACCGGACCTGAGAATATTTTTTGGCAGCCTACGCAGCACCCCTACATATATGCCTATTCCCTGCTGACGAGAGGTAACAACCTCGAAACACGTGTCCAGGGATGGCCAACGCGACAGTGATTTTTGCCAAGACTCTGGCAGAGGCGCACCCGCTGATGCTTACTTCATGGACCACAATGCTTTGGGGCAACACGCTGGTAGGACAAGCAGTGTGCGACCAATTGGACTTTCTTTTATATTCAAGCTCCCTTGAGCTGGTGGGGCTGACGAGTCCGGGTTACGCACCTGCGTGCCACGAGCGGTACCGGACCTGAGAATATTTTTTGGCAGCCTACGCAGCACCCCTGCATATAGGCCTATTTCCTGCTGACGAGAGGTAACAACCTCGAAACACGTGTCCTGGGAAGGCCAACGCGACAGTGATTTTTGCTCAAGACTCTGGCAGAGGCGCACCCGCTGATGCTTACTTCATGGACCACAATGCTTTGGGGCAACACGCTGGTAGGACAAGCAGTGTGGGACCAATTGGACTTTCTTTTATATTCAAGCTCCCTTGAGCTGGTGGGGCTGACGAGCCCAGGTTACGCACCTGCGTGCCATGAGCGGTACCGGACCTGAGAATATTTTTTGGCAGCCTACGCAGCACCCCTACATATATGCCTATTCCCTGCTGACGAGAGGTAACAACCTCGAAACACGTGTCCAGGGATGGCCAACGTGACAGTGATTTTTGCTGAGACTCTGGCAGAGGCGCACCCGCTGATGCTTACTTCATGGACCACAATGCTTTGGGGCAACACGCTGGTAGGACAAGCAGTGTGCGACCATTTGGACTTTCTTTTATATTCAAGCTCCCTTGAGCTGGTGGGGCTGACGAGCCCAGGTTACGCACCTGCGTGCCACAAGCGGTACCGGACCTGAGAATATTTGTTGGCAGCCTACGCAGCACCCCTACATATATGCCTATTCCCTGCTGACAAAAGGTAACAACCTCGAAACACGTGTCCAGGGATGGCCAACGCGACAGTGATTTTTGCTCAAGACTCTGGCAGAGGCGCACCCGCTGATGCTTACTTCATGGACCTAAATGCTTTGGGGCAACACGCTGGTAGGACAAGCAGTGTGCGACCAATTGGACTTTCTTTTATATTCAGGCTCCCTTAAGCTGGTGTGGCTGACGAGTCCGGGTTACGCACCTGCGTGCCACGAGCGGTACCGGACCTGAGAATATTTTTTGGCAGCCTACGCAGCACCCCTACATATATGCCTATTCCCTGCTGATGAGAGATAACAACCTCGAAACACGTGTCCAGGGATGGCCAACGCGACAGTGATTTTTGCTCAAGACTCTGGCAGAGGCGCACCCGCTGATGCTTACTTCATGGACCACAATGCTTTGGGGCAACACGCTGGTAGGACAAGCAGTGTGCGACCAATTGGACTTTCTTTTATATTCAAGCTCCCTTGAGCTGATGGGGCTGACGAGCCCGGGTTACGCACCTGCGTGCCACGAGCGGTACCGGACCTGAGAATATTTTTTGGCAGCCTACGCAGCACCCCTACATATATGCCTATTCCCTGCTGACGAGAGGTAACAACCTCGAAACACGTGTCCAGGGATGGCCAACGCGACAGTGATTTTTGCTCAAGACTCTGGCAGAGGCGAACCCGCTGATGCTTACTTCATGGACCACAATGCTTTGGGGCAACACGCTGGTAGGACAAGCAGTGTGCGACCAATTGGACTTTCTTTTATATTCAAGCTCCCTTGAGCTGGTGGGGCTGACGAGCCCAGGTTACGCACCTGCGTGCCACGAGCGGTACCGGACCTGAGAATATTTGTTGGCAGCCTACGCAGCACCCCTACATATATGCCTATTCCCTGCTGACGAGAGGTAACAACCTCGAAACATGTGTCCAGGGATGGCCAACGCGACAGTGATTTTTGCTCAAGACTCTGGCAGAGGAGCACCCGCTGATGCTTACTTCATGGACCTAAATGCTTTGGGGCAAAACGCTGGTAGGACAAGCAGGTTGCGACCAATTGGGCTTTCTTTTATATTCAAGCTCCCTTGAGCTGGTGGGGCTGACGAGTCCGGGTTACGCACCTGCCTGCCACGAGCGGTACCGGACCTGAGAATATTTTTTGGCAGCCTACGCAGCACCCCTGCATATAGGCCTATTTCCTGCTGACGAGAGGTAACAACCTCGAAACACGTGTCCTGGGATGGCCAACGCAACAGTGATTTTTGCTCAAGACTCTGGCAGAGGCGCACCCGCTGATGCTTACTTCATGGACCACAATGCTTTGGGGCAACACGCTGGTAGGACAAGCAGTGTGCGACCAATTGGACTTTCTTTTATATTCAAGCTCCCTTGAGCTGGTGGGGCTGACGAGCCCAGGTTACGCACCTGCGTGCCATGTGCGGTACCGGACCTGAGAATATTTTTTGGCAGCCTACGCAGCACCCCTACATATATGCCTATTCCCTGCTGACGAGAGGTAACAACCTCGAAACACGTGTCCAGGGATGGCCAACGCGACAGTGATTTTTGCCAAGACTCTGGCAGAGGCGCACCCGCTGATGCTTACTTCATGGACCACAATGCTTTGGGGCAACACGCTGGTAGGACAAGCAGTGTGCGACCAATTGGACTTTCTTTTATATTCAAGCTCCCTTGAGCTGGTGGGGCTGACGAGTCCGGGTTACGCACCTGCGTGCCACGAGCAGTACCGGACCTGAGAATATTTTTTGGCAGCCTACGCAGCACCCCTTCATATAGGCCTATTTCCTGCTGACGAGAGGTAACAACCTCGAAACACGTGTCCTGGGATGGCCAACGCGACAGTGATTTTTGCTCAAGACTCTGGCAGAGGCGCACCCGCTGATGCTTACTTCATGGACCACAATGCTTTGGGGCAACACGCTGGTAGGACAAGCAGTGTGGGACCAATTGGACTTTCTTTTATATTCAAGCTCACTTGAGCTGGTGGGGCTGACGAGCCCAGGTTACGCACCTGCGTGCCATGAGCGGTACCGGACCTGAGAATATTTTTTGGCAGCCTACGCAGCACCCCTACATATATGCCTATTCCCTGCTGACGAGAGGTAACAACCTCGAAACACGTGTCCAGGGATGGCCAACGCGACAGTGATTTTTGCTGAGACTCTGGCAGAGGCGCACCCGCTGATGCTTACTTCATGGACCACAATGCTTTGGGGCAACACGCTGGTAGGACAAGCAGTGTGCGACCATTTGGACTTTCTTTTATATTCAAGCTCCCTTGAGCTGGTGGGGCTGACGAGCCCAGGTTACGCACCTGCGTGCCACAAGCGGTACCGGACCTGAGAATATTTGTTGGCAGCCTACGCAGCACCCCTACATATATGCCTATTCCCTGCTGACAAAAGGTAACAACCTCGAAACACGTGTCCAGGGATGGCCAACGCGACAGTGATTTTTGCTCAAGACTCTGGCAGAGGCGCACCCGCTGATGCTTACTTCATGGACCTAAATGCTTTGGGGCAACACGCTGGTAGGACAAGCAGTGTGCGACCAATTGGACTTTCTTTTATATTCAGGCTCCCTTAAGCTGGTGGGGCTGACGAGTCCGGGTTACGCACCTGCGTGCCACGAGCGGTACCGGACCTGAGAATATTTTTTGGCAGCCTACGCAGCACCCCTACATATATGCCTATTCCCTGCTGACGAGAGATAACAACCTCGAAACACGTGTCCAGGGATGGCCAACGCGACAGTGATTTTTGCTCAAGACTCTGGCAGAGGCGCACCCGCTGATGCTTACTTCATGGACCACAATGCTTTGGGGCAACACACTGGTAGGACAAGCAGTGTGCGACCAATTGGACTTTCTTTTATATTCAAGCTCCCTTGAGCTGGTGGGGCTGACGAGCCCGGGTTACGCACCTGCGTGCCACGAGCGGTACCGGACCTGAGAATATTTTTTGGCAGCCTACGCAGCACCCCTACATATATGCCTATTCCCTGCTGACGAGAGGTAACAACCTCGAAACACGTGTCCAGGGATGGCCAACGCGACAGTGATTTTTGCTCAAGACTCTGGCAGAGGCGAACCCGCTGATGCTTACTTCATGGACCACAATGCTTTGCGGCAACACGCTGGTAGGACAAGCAGTGTGCGACCAATTGGACTTTCTTTTATATTCAAGCTCCCTTGAGCTGGTGGGGCTGACGAGCCCAGGTTACGCACCTGCGTGCCACGAGCGGTACCGGACCTGAGAATATTTTTTGGCAGCCTATGCAGCACCCCTACATATATGCCTATTCCCTGCTGACGAGAGGTAACAACCTCAAAACACGTGTCATGGGATGGCCAACGCGACAGTGATTTTTGCTCAAGACTCTGGCAGAGGCGCACCCGCTGATGCTTACTTCATGGACCACAATGCTTTGGGGCAACACGCTGGTAGGACAAGCAGTGTGCGACCAATTGGACTTTCTTTTATATTCAAGCTCCCTTGAGCTGGTGGGGCTGACGAGCCCGGGTTACGCACCTGCGTGCCACGAGCGGTAACGGACCTGAGAATATTTTTTGGCAGCCTACGCAACACCCCTACATATATGCCTATTCCCTGCTGACGAGAGGTAACAACCTCGAAACACGTGTCCAGGGATGGCCAACGCGACAGTGATTTTTGCTCAAGACTCTGGCAGAGGCGCACCCGCTGATGCTTACTTCATGGACCACAATGCTTTGGGGCAACACGCTGGTAGGACAAGCAGTGTGTGACCAATTGGACTTTCTTTTATATTCAAGCTCCCTTGAGCTGGTGGGGCTGACGAGCCCGGGTTACGCACCTGCGTGCCACGAGCGGTACCGGACCTGAGAATATTTTTTGGCAGCCTACGCAGTACCCCTACATATATGCCTATTCCCTGCTGACGAGAGGTAACAACCTCGAAACACGTGTCCAGGGATGGCCAACGCGACAGTGATTTTTGCTCAAGACTCTGGCAGAGTCGCACCCGCTGATGCTTACTTCATGGACCTAAATGCTTTGGGGCAACACGCTGGTAGGACAAGCAGTGTGCGACCAATTGGACTTTCTTTTATATTCAAGCTCCCTTGAGCTGGTGGGGCTGACGAGTCCGGGTTACGCACCTGAGTGCCACGAGCGGTACCGGACCTGAGAAAAAATTTTGGCAGCCTACGCAGCACCCCTACATATATGCCTATTCCCTGCTGACGAGAGGTAACAACCTCGAAACACGTGTCCAGGGATGGCCAACGCGACAGTGATTTTTGCTCAAGACTCTGGCAGAGTCGCACCCGCTGATGCTTACTTCATGGACCACAATGCTTTGGGGCAACACGCTGGTAGGACAAGCAGTGTGCGACCAATTGGACTTTCTTTTATATTCAAGCTCCCTTGAGCTGGTGGGGCTGACGAGCCCGGGTTACGCACCTGCGTGCCACGAGCGGTACCGGACCTGAGAATATTTTTTGGCAGCCTACGCAACACCCCTACATATATGCCTATTCCCTGCTGACGAGAGGTAACAACCTCGAAACACGTGTCCTGGGATGGCCAACGCGACAGTGATTTTTGCTCAAGACTCTGGCAGAGGCGCACCCGCTGATGCTTACTTCATGGACCACAATGCTTTGGGGCAACACGCTGGTAGGACAAGCAGTGTGGGACCAATTGGACTTTCTTTTATATTCAAGCTCCCTTGAGCTGGTGGGGCTGACGAGCCCAGGTTACGCACCTGCGTGCCATGAGCTGTACCGGACCTGAGAATATTTTTTGGCAGCCTACGCAGCACCCCTACATATATGCCTATTCCCTGCTGACGAGAGGTAACAACCTCGAAACACGTGTCCAGGGATGGCCAACGCGACAGTGATTTTTGCTCAAGACTCTGGCAGAGGCGCACCCGCTGATGCTTACTTCATGGACCACAATGCTTTGGGGCAACACGCTGGTAGGACAAGCAGTGTGCGACCAATTGGACTTTCTTTTATATTCAAGCTCCCTTGAGCTGGTGGGGCTGACGAGCCCGGGTTACGCACCTGCGTGCCACGAGCGGTACCGGACCTGAGAATATTTTTTGGCAGCCTACGCAGCACCCCTACATATATGCCTATTCCCTGCTGACGAGAGGTAACAACCTCGAAACACGTGTCCAGGGATGGCCAACGCAACAGTGATTTTTGCTCAAGACTCTGGCAGAGGCGAACCCGCTGATGCTTACTTCATGGACCACAATGCTTTGGGGCAACACGCTGGTAGGACAAGCAGTGTGCGACCAATTGGACTTTCTTTTATATTCAAGCTCCCTTGAGCTGGTGGGGCTGACGAGCCCAGGTTACGCACCTGCGTGCCACGAGCGGTACCGGACCTGAGAATATTTTTTGGCGGCCTATGCAGCACCCCTACATATATGCCTATTCCCTGCTGACGAGAGGTAACAACCTCAAAACACGTGTCCAGGGATGGCCAACGCGACAGTGATTTTTGCTCAAGACTCTGGCAGAGGCGCACCCGCTGATGCTTACTTCATGGACCACAATGCTTTGGGGCAACACGCTGGTAGGACAAGCAGTGTGCGACCAATTGGACTTTCTTTTATATTCAAGCTCCCTTGAGCTGGTGGGGCTGACGAGCCCGGGTTACGCACCTGCGTGCCACGAGCGGTACCGGACCTGAGAATATTTTTTGGCAGCCTACGCAACACCCCTACATATATGCCTATTCCCTGCTGACGAGAGGTAACAACCTCGAAACACGTGTCCAGGGATGGCCAACGCGACAGTGATTTTTGCTCAAGACTCTGGCAGAGGCGCACCCGCTGATGCTTACTTCATGGACCACAATGCTTTGGGGCAACACGCTGGTAGGACAAGCAGTGTGCGACCAATTGGACTTTCTTTTATATTCAAGCTCCCTTGAGCTGGTGGGGCTGACGAGCCCGGGTTACGCACCTGCGTGCCACGAGCGGTACCGGACCTGAGAATATTTTTTGGCAGCCTACGCAGTACCCCTACATATATGCCTATTCCCTGCTGACGAGAGGTAACAACCTCGAAACACGTGTCCAGGGATGGCCAACGCGACAGTGATTTTTGCTCAAGACTCTGGCAGAGTCGCACCCGCTGATGCTTACTTCATGGACCGAAATGCTTTGGGGCAACACGCTGGTAGGACAAGCAGTGTGCGACCAATTGGACTTTCTTTTATATTCAAGCTCCCTTGAGCTGGTGGGGCTGACGAGTCCGGGTTACGCACCTGAGTGCCACGAGCGGTACCGGACCTGAGAAAAAATTTTGGCAGCCTACGCAGCACCCCTACATATATGCCTATTCCCTGCTGACGAGAGGTAACAACCTCGAAACACGTGTCCAGGGATGGCCAACGCGACAGTGATTTTTGCTCAAGACTCTGGCAGAGTCGCACCCGCTGATGCTTACTTCATGGACCTAAATGCTTTGGGGCAACACGCTGGTAGGACAAGCAGTGTGCGACCAATTGGACTTTCTTTTATATTCAAGCTCCCTTGAGCTGGTGGGGCTGACGAGTCCGGGTTACGCACCTGAGTGCCACGAGCGGTACCGGACCTGAGAAAATTTTTTGGCAGCCTACGCAGCACCCCTACATATATGCCTATTCCCTGCTGACGAGAGGTAACAACCTCGAAACACATGTCCAGGGATGGCCAACGCGACAGTGATTTTTGCTCAAGACTCTGGCAGAGGCGCACCCGCTGATGCTTACTTCATGGACCACAATGCTTTGGGGCAACACGCTGGTAGGACAAGCAGTGTGCGACCAATTGGACTTTCTTTTATATTCAAGCTCCCTTGAGCTGGTGGGGCTGACGAGCCCAGGTTACGCACCTGCGTGCCACGAGCGGTACCGGACCTGAGAATATTTTTTGGCAGCCTTACGCAGCACCCCTACATATATGCCTATTCCCTGCTGACGAGAGGTAACAACCTCGAAACACGTGTCCAGGGATGGCCAACGCGACAGTGATTTTTGCTCAAGACTCTGGCAGAGGCGCACCCGCTGATGCTTACTTCATGGACCACAATGCTTTGGGGCAACACGCTGGTAGGACAAGCAGTGTGCGACCAATTGGACTTTCTTTTATATTCAAGCTCCCTTGAGCTGGTGGGGCTGACGAGCCCGGGTTACGCACCTGCGTGCCACGAGCGGTACCGGACCTGAGAATATTTTTTGGCAGCCTGCGCAGCACCCCTACATATATGCCTATTCCCTGCTGACAAGAGGTAACAACCTCGAAACACGTGTCCAGGGATGGCCAACGCGACAGTGATTTTTGCTCAAGACTCTGGCAGAGGCGCACCCGCTGATGCTTACTTCATGGACCACAATGCTTTGGGGCAACACGCTGGTAGGACAAGCAGTGTGCGACCAATTGGACTTTCTTTTATATTCAAGCTCCCTTGAGCTGGTGGGGCTGACGAGCCCGGGTTACGCACCTGCGTGCCACGAGCGGTACCGGACCTGAGAATATTTTTTGGCAGCCTACGCAACACCCCTACATATATGCCTATTCCCTGCTGACGAGAGGTAACAACCTCGAAACACGTGTCCAGGGATGGCCAACGCGACAGTGATTTTTGCTCAAGACTCTGGCAGAGGCGCACCCGCTGATGCTTACTTCATGGACCAAAATGCTTTGGGGCAACACCCTGGTAGGACAAGCAGTGTGCGACCAATTGGACTTTCTTTTATATTCAAGCTCCCTTGAGCTGGTGGGGCTGACGAGCCCGGGTTACGCACATGCTTGCCACGAGCGGTACCGGACCTGAGAATATTTTTTGGCAGCCTACGCAGCACCCCTACATATATGCCTATTCCCTGCTGACGAGAGGTAACAACCTCGAAACACGTGTCCAGGGATGGCCAACGCGACAGTGATTTTTGCTCAAGACTCTGGCAGAGGCGCACCCGCTGATGCTTACTTCATGGACCACAATGCTTTGGGGCAACACGCTGGTAGGACAAGCAGTGTGCGACCAATTGGACTTTCTTTTATATTCAAGCTCCCTTGAGCTGGTGGGGCTGACAAGCCCGGGTTACACACCTGCGTGCCACGAGCGGTACCGGACCTGAGAATATTTGTTGGCAGCCTACGCAGCACCCCTACATATATGCCTATTCCCTGCTGACGAGAGGTAACAACCTCGAAACACGTGTCCAGGGAAAGCCAACGCGACAGTGAATTTTTGCCAAGACTCTGGCAGAGGCGCACCCGCTGATGCTTACTTCATGGACCACAATGCTTTGGGGCAACACGCTGGTAGGACAAGCAGTGTGCGACCAATTGGACTTTCTTTTATATTCAAGCTCCCTTGAGCTGGTGGGGCTGACGAGTCCGGGTTACGCACCTGCGTGCCACGAGCTGTACCGGACCTGAGAATATTTTTTGGCAGCCTACGCAGCACCCCTGCATATAGGCCTATTTCCTGCTGACGAGAGGTAACAACCTCGAAACACGTGTCCTGGGATGGCCAACGCGACAGTGATTTTTGCTCAAGACTCTGGCAGAGGCGCACCCGCTGATGCTTACTTCATGGACCACAATGCTTTGGGGCAACACGCTGGTAGGACAAGCAGTGTGGGACCAATTGGACTTTCTTTTATATTCAAGCTCCCTTGAGCTGGTGGGGCTGACGAGCCCAGGTTACGCACCTGCGTGCCATGAGCGGTACCGGACCTGAGAATATTTTTTGGCAGCCTACGCAGCACCCCTACATATATGCCTATTCCCTGCTGACGAGAGGTAACAACCTTGAAACACGTGTCCAGGGATGGCCAACGCGACAGTGATTTTTGCTGAGACTCTGGCAGAGGCGCACCCGCTGATGCTTACTTCATGGACCACAATGCTTTGGGGCAACACGCTGGTAGGACAAGCAGTGTGCGACCATTTGGACTTTCTTTTATATTCAAGCTCCCTTGAGCTGGTGGGGCTGACGAGCCCAGGTTACGCACCTGCGTGCCACAAGCGGTACCGGACCTGAGAATATTTTTTGGCAGCCTATGCAGCACCCCTACATATATGCCTATTCCCTGCTGACGAGAGGTAACAACCTCAAAACACGTGTCCAGGGATGGCCAACGCGACAGTGATTTTTGCTCAAGACTCTGGCAGAGGCGCACCCGCTGATGCTTACTTCATGGACCACAATGCTTTGGGGCAACACGCTGGTAGGACAAGCAGTGTGCGACCAATTGGACTTTCTTTTATATTCAAGCTCCCTTGAGCTGGTGGGGCTGACGAGCCCGGGTTACGCACCTGCGTGCCACGAGCGGTACCGGACCTGAGAATATTTTTTGGCAGCCTACGCAACACCCCTACATATATGCCTATTCCCTGCTGACGAGAGGTAACAACCTCGAAACACGTGTCCAGGGATGGCCAACGCGACAGTGATTTTTGCTCAAGACTCTGGCAGAGGCGCACCCGCTGATGCTTACTTCATGGACCACAATGCTTTGGGGCAACACGCTGGTAGGACAAGCAGTGTGCGACCAATTGGACTTTCTTTTATATTCAAGCTCCCTTGAGCTGGTGGGGCTGACGAGCCCGGGTTACGCACCTGCGTGCCACGAGCGGTACCGGACCTGAGAATATTTTTTGGCAGCCTACGCAGTACCCCTACATATATGCCTATTCCCTGCTGACGAGAGGTAACAACCTCGAAACACGTGTCCAGGGATGGCCAACGCGACAGTGATTTTTGCTCAAGACTCTGGCAGAGGCGCACCCGCTGATGCTTACTTCATGGACCACAATGCTTTGGGGCAACACGCTGGTAGGACAAGCAGTGTGCGACCAATTGGACTTTCTTTTATATTCAAGCTCCCTTGAGCTGGTGGGGCTGACGAGCCCGGGTTACGCACCTGCGTGCCACGAGCGGTACCGGACCTGAGAATATTTTTTGGCAGCCTACGCAGTACCCCTACATATATGCCTATTCCCTGCTGACGAGAGGTAACAACCTCGAAACACGTGTCCAGGGATGGCCAACGCGACAGTGATTTTTGCTCAAGACTCTGGCAGAGTCGCACCCGCTGATGCTTACTTCATGGACCTAAATGCTTTGGGGCAACACGCTGGTAGGACAAGCAGTGTGCGACCAATTGGACTTTCTTTTATATTCAAGCTCCCTTGAGCTGGTGGGGCTGACGAGTCCGGGTTACGCACCTGAGTGCCACGAGCGGTACCGGACCTGAGAAAAAATTTTGGCAGCCTACGCAGCACCCCTACATATATGCCTATTCCCTGCTGACGAGAGGTAACAACCTCGAAACACGTGTCCAGGGATGGCCAACGCGACAGTGATTTTTGCTCAAGACTCTGGCAGAGTCGCACCCGCTGATGCTTACTTCATGGACCTAAATGCTTTGGGGCAACACGCTGGTAGGACAAGCAGTGTGCGACCAATTGGACTTTCTTTTATATTCAAGCTCCCTTGAGCTGGTGGGGCTGACGAGTCCGGGTTACGCACCTGAGTGCCACAAGCGGTACCGGACCTGAGAATATTTTTTGGCAGCCTATGCAGCACCCCTACATATATGCCTATTCCCTGCTGACGAGAGGTAACAACCTCAAAACACGTGTCCAGGGATGGCCAACGCGACAGTGATTTTTGCTCAAGACTCTGGCAGAGGCGCACCCGCTGATGCTTACTTCATGGACCACAATGCTTTGGGGCAACACGCTGGTAGGACAAGCAGTGTGCGACCAATTGGACTTTCTTTTATATTCAAGCTCCCTTGAGCTGGTGGGGCTGACGAGCCCGGGTTACGCACCTGCGTGCCACGAGCGGTACCGGACCTGAGAATATTTTTTGGCAGCCTACGCAACACCCCTACATATATGCCTATTCCCTGCTGACGAGAGGTAACAACCTCGAAACACGTGTCCAGGGATGGCCAACGCGACAGTGATTTTTGCTCAAGACTCTGGCAGAGGCGCACCCGCTGATGCTTACTTCATGGACCACAATGCTTTGGGGCAACACGCTGGTAGGACAAGCAGTGTGCGACCAATTGGACTTTCTTTTATATTCAAGCTCCCTTGAGCTGGTGGGGCTGACGAGCCCGGGTTACGCACCTGCGTGCCACGAGCGGTACCGGACCTGAGAATATTTTTTGGCAGCCTACGCAGTACCCCTACATATATGCCTATTCCCTGCTGACGAGAGGTAACAACCTCGAAACACGTGTCCAGGGATGGCCAACGCGACAGTGATTTTTGCTCAAGACTCTGGCAGAGGCGCACCCGCTGATGCTTACTTCATGGACCACAATGCTTTGGGGCAACACGCTGGTAGGACAAGCAGTGTGCGACCAATTGGACTTTCTTTTATATTCAAGCTCCCTTGAGCTGGTGGGGCTGACGAGCCCGGGTTACGCACCTGCGTGCCACGAGCGGTACCGGACCTGAGAATATTTTTTGGCAGCCTACGCAGTACCCCTACATATATGCCTATTCCCTGCTGACGAGAGGTAACAACCTCGAAACACGTGTCCAGGGATGGCCAATGCGACAGTGATTTTTGCTCAAGACTCTGGCAGAGTCGCACCCGCTGATGCTTACTTCATGGACCTAAATGCTTTGGGGCAACACGCTGGTAGGACAAGCAGTGTGCGACCAATTGGACTTTCTTTTATATTCAAGCTCCCTTGAGCTGGTGGGGCTGACGAGTCCGGGTTACGCACCTGAGTGCCACGAGCGGTACCGGACCTGAGAAAAAATTTTGGCAGCCTACGCAGCACCCCTACATATATGCCTATTCCCTGCTGACGAGAGGTAACAACCTCGAAACACGTGTCCAGGGATGGCCAACGCGACAGTGATTTTTGCTCAAGACTCTGGCAGAGTCGCACCCGCTGATGCTTACTTCATGGACCTAAATGCTTTGGGGCAACACGCTGGTAGGACAAGCAGTGTGCGACCAATTGGACTTTCTTTTATATTCAAGCTCCCTTGAGCTGGTGGGGCTGACGAGTCCGGGTTACGCACCTGAGTGCCACGAGCGGTACCGGACCTGAGAAAATTTTTTGGCAGCCTACGCAGCACCCCTACATATATGCCTATTCCCTGCTGACGAGAGGTAACAACCTCGAAACACATGTCCAGGGATGGCCAACGCGACAGTGATTTTTGCTCAAGACTCTGGCAGAGGCGCACCCGCTGATGCTTACTTCATGGACCACAATGCTTTGGGGCAACACGCTGGTAGGACAAGCAGTGTGCGACCAATTGGACTTTCTTTTATATTCAAGCTCCCTTAAGCTGGTGGGGCTGACGAGCCCAGGTTACGCACCTGCGTGCCACGAGCGGTACCGGACCTGAGAATATTTTTTGGCAGCCTTACGCAGCACCCCTACATATATGCCTATTCCCTGCTGACGAGAGGTAACAACCTCGAAACACGTGTCCAGGGATGGCCAACGCGACAGTGATTTTTGCTCAAGACTCTGGCAGAGGCGCACCCGCTGATGCTTACTTCATGGACCACAATGCTTTGGGGCAACACGCTGGTAGGACAAGCAGTGTGCGACCAATTGGACTTTCTTTTATATTCAAGCTCCCTTGAGCTGGTGGGGCTGACGAGCCCGGGTTACGCACCTGCGTGCCACGAGCGGTACCGGACCTGAGAATATTTTTTGGCAGCCTGCGCAGCACCCCTACATATATGCCTATTCCCTGCTGACAAGAGGTAACAACCTCGAAACACGTGTCCAGGGATGGCCAACGCGACAGTGATTTTTGCTCAAGACTCTGGCAGAGGCGCACCCGCTGATGCTTACTTCATGGACCACAATGCTTTGGGGCAACACGCTGGTAGGACAAGCAGTGTGCGACCTATTGGACTTTCTTTTATATTCAAGCTCCCTTGAGCTGGTGGGGCTGACGAGCCCGGGTTACGCACCTGCGTGCCACGAGCGGTACCGGACCTGAGAATATTTTTTAGCAGCCTACGCAGCACCCCTACATATATGCCTATTCCCTGCTGACGAGAGGTAACAACCTCGAAACACGTGTCCAGGGATGGCCAACGCGACAGTGATTTTTGCTCAAGACTCTGGCAGAGTCGCACCCGCTGATGCTTACTTCATGGACCTAAATGCTTTGGGGCAACACGCTGGTAGGACAAGCAGTGTGCGACCAATTGGACTTTCTTTTATATTCAAGCTCCCTTGAGCTGGTGGGGCTGACGAGTCCGGGTTACGCACCTGAGTGCCACGAGCGGTACCGGACCTGAGAAAAAATTTTGGCAGCCTACGCAGCACCCCTACATATATGCCTATTCCCTGCTGACGAGAGGTAACAACCTCGAAACACGTGTCCAGGGATGGCCAACGCGACAGTGATTTTTGCTCAAGACTCTGGCAGAGTCGCACCTGCTGATGCTTACTTCATGGACCTAAATGCTTTGGGGCAACACGCTGGTAGGACAAGCAGTGTGCGACCAATTGGACTTTCTTTTATATTCAAGCTCCCTTGAGCTGGTGGGGCTGATGAGTCCGGGTTACGCACCTGAGTGCCACGAGCGGTACCGGACCTGAGAAAATTTTTTGGCAGCCTACGCAGCACCCCTACATATATGCCTATTCCCTGCTGACGAGAGGTAACAACCTCGAAACACATGTCCAGGGATGGCCAACGCGACAGTGATTTTTGCTCAAGACTCTGGCAGAGGCGCACCCGCTGATGCTTACTTCATGGACCACAATGCTTTGGGGCAACACGCTGGTAGGACAAGCAGTGTGCGACCAATTGGACTTTCTTTTATATTCAAGCTCCCTTGAGCTGGTGGGGCTGACGAGCCCAGGTTACGCACCTGCGTGCCACGAGCGGTACCGGACCTGAGAATATTTTTTGGCAGCCTTACGCAGCACCCCTACATATATGCCTATTCCCTGCTGACGAGAGGTAACAACCTCGAAACACGTGTCCAGGGATGGCCAACGCGACAGTGATTTTTGCTCAAGACTCTGGCAGAGGCGCACCCGCTGATGCTTACTTCATGGACCACAATGCTTTGGGGCAACACGCTGGTAGGACAAGCAGTGTGCGACCAATTGGACTTTCTTTTATATTCAAGCTCCCTTGAGCTGGTGGGGCTGACGAGCCCGGGTTACGCACCTGCGTGCCACGAGCGGTACCGGACCTGAGAATATTTTTTGGCAGCCTGCGCAGCACCCCTACATATATGCCTATTCCCTGCTGACAAGAGGTAACAACCTCGAAACACGTGTCCAGGGATGGCCAACGCGACAGTGATTTTTGCTCAAGACTCTGGCAGAGGCGCACCCGCTGATGCTTACTTCATGGACCACAATGCTTTGGGGCAACACGCTGGTAGGACAAGCAGTGTGCGACCTATTGGACTTTCTTTTATATTCAAGCTCCCTTGAGCTGGTGGGGCTGACGAGCCCGGGTTACGCACCTGCGTGCCACGAGCGGTACCGGACCTGAGAATATTTTTTGGCAGCCTTACGCAGCACCCCTACATATATGCCTATTCCCTGCTGACGAGAGGTAACAACCTCGAAACACGTGTCCAGGGATGGCCAACGCGACAGTGATTTTTGCTCAAGACTCTGGCAGAGGCGCACCCGCTGATGCTTACTTCATGGACCACAATGCTTTGGGGCAACACGCTGGTAGGACAAGCAGTGTGCGACCAATTGGACTTTCTTTTATATTCAAGCTCCCTTGAGCTGGTGGGGCTGACGAGCCCGGGTTACGCACCTGCGTGCCACGAGCGGTACCGGACCTGAGAATATTTTTTGGCAGCCTGCGCAGCACACCTACATATATGCCTATTCCCTGCTGACAAGAGGTAACAACCTCGAAACACGTGTCCAGGGATGGCCAACGCGACAGTGATTTTTGCTCAAGACTCTGGCAGAGGCGCACCCGCTGATGCTTACTTCATGGACCACAATGCTTTGGGGCAACACGCTGGTAGGACAAGCAGTGTGCGACCTATTGGACTTTCTTTTATATTCAAGCTCCCTTGAGCTGGTGGGGCTGACGAGCCCGGGTTACGCACCTGCGTGCCACGAGCGGTACCGGACCTGAGAATATTTTTTGGCAGCCTTACGCAGCACCCCTACATATATGCCTATTCCCTGCTGACGAGAGGTAACAACCTCGAAACACGTGTCCAGGGATGGCCAACGCGACAGTGATTTTTGCTCAAGACTCTGGCAGAGGCGCACCCGCTGATGCTTACTTCATGGACCAAAATGCTTTGGGGCAACACCCTGGTAGGACAAGCAGTGTGCGACCAATTGGACTTTCTTTTATATTCAAGCTCCCTTGAGCTGGTGGGGCTGACAAGCCCGGGTTACACACCTGCGTGCCACGAGCGGTACCGGACCTGAGAATATTTGTTGGCAGCCTACGCAGCACCCCTACATATATGCCTATTCCCTGCTGACGAGAGGTAACAACCTCGAAACACGTGTCCAGGGAAAGCCAACGCGACAGTGAATTTTTGCCAAGACTCTGGCAGAGGCGCACCCGCTGATGCTTACGTCATGGACCACAATGCTTTGGGGCAACACGCTGGTAGGACAAGCAGTGTGCGACCAATTGGACTTTCTTTTATATTCAAGCTCCCTTGAGCTGGTGGGGCTGACGAGTCCGGGTTACGCACCTGCGTGCCACGAGCGGTACCGGACCTGAGAATATTTTTTGGCAGCCTACGCAGCACCCCTGCATATAGGCCTATTTCCTGCTGACGAGAGGTAACAACCTCGAAACACGTGTCCTGGGATGGCCAACGCGACAGTGATTTTTGCTCAAGACTCTGGCAGAGGCGCACCCGCTGATGCTTACTTCATGGACCACAATGCTTTGGGGCAACACGCTGGTAGGACAAGCAGTGTGGGACCAATTGGACTTTCTTTTATATTCAAGCTCCCTTGAGCTGGTGGGGCTGACGAGCCCAGGTTACGCACCTGCGTGCCGTGAGCGGTACCGGACCTGAGAATATTTTTTGGCAGCCTACGCAGCACCCCTACATATATGCCTATTCCCTGCTGACGAGAGGTAACAACCTTGAAACACGTGTCCAGGGATGGCCAACGCGACAGTGATTTTTGCTGAGACTCTGGCAGAGGCGCACCCGCTGATGCTTACTTCATGGACCACAATGCTTTGGGGCAACACGCTGGTAGGACAAGCAGTGTGCGACCATTTGGACTTTCTTTTATATTCAAGCTCCCTTGAGCTGGTGGGGCTGACGAGCCCAGGTTACGCACCTGCGTGCCACAAGCGGTACCGGACCTGAGAATATTTGTTGGCAGCCTACGCAGCACCCCTACATATATGCCTATTCCCTGCTGACAAAAGGTAACAACCTCGAAACACGTGTCCAGGGATGGCCAACGCGACAGTGATTTTTGCTCAAGACTCTGGCAGAGGCGCACCCGCTGATGCTTACTTCATGGACCTAAATGCTTTGGGGCAACACGCTGGTAGGACAAGCAGTGTGCGACCAATTGGACTTTCTTTTATATTCAGGCTCCCTTAAGCTGGTGGGGCTGACGAGTCCGGGTTACGCACCTGCGTGCCACGAGCGGTACCGGACCTGAGAATATTTTTTGGCAGCCTACGCAGCACCCCTACATATATGCCTATTCCCTGCTGACGAGAGATAACAACCTCGAAACACGTGTCCAGGGATGGCCAACGCGACAGTGATTTTTGCTCAAGACTCTGGCAGAGGCGCACCCGCTGATGCTTACTTCATGGACCACAATGCTTTGGGGCAACACGCTGGTAGGACAAGCAGTGTGCGACCAATTGGACTTTCTTTTATATTCAAGCTCCCTTGAGCTGGTGGGGCTGACGAGCCCGGGTTACGCACCTGCGTGCCACGAGCGGTACCGGACCTGAGAATATTTTTTGGCAGCCTACGCAGCACCCCTACATATATGCCTATTCCCTGCTGATGAGAGGTAACAACCTCGAAACACGTGTCCAGGGATGGCCAACGCGACAGTGATTTTTGCTCAAGACTCTGGCAGAGGCGAACCCGCTGATGCTTACTTCATGGACCACAATGCTTTGGGGCAACACGCTGGTAGGACAAGCAGTGTGCGACCAATTGGACTTTCTTTTATATTCAAGCTCCCTTGAGCTGGTGGGGCTGACGAGCCCAGGTTACGCACCTGCGTGCCACGAGCGGTACCGGACCTGAGAATATTTTTTGGCAGCCTATGCAGCACCCCTACATATATGCCTATTCCCTGCTGACGAGAGGTAACAACCTCAAAACACGTGTCCAGGGATGGCCAACGCGACAGTAATTTTTGCTCAAGACTCTGGCAGAGGCGCACCCGCTGATGCTTACTTCATGGACCACAATGCTTTGGGGCAACACGCTGGTAGGACAAGCAGTGTGCGACCAATTGGACTTTCTTTTATATTCAAGCTCCCTTGAGCTGGTGGGGCTGACGAGCCCGGGTTACGCACCTGCGTGCCACGAGCGGTACCGGACCTGAGAATATTTTTTGGCAGCCTACGCAACACCCCTACATATATGCCTATTCCCTGCTGACGAGAGGTAACAACCTCGAAACACGTGTCAAGGAATGGCCAACGCGACAGTGATTTTTGCTCAAGACTCTGGCAGAGGCGCACCCGCTGATGCTTACTTCATGGACCACAATGCTTTGGGGCAACACGCTGGTAGGACAAGCAGTGTGCGACCAATTGGACTTTCTTTTATATTCAAGCTCCCTTGAGCTGGTGGGGCTGACGAGCCCGGGTTACGCACCTGCGTGCCACGAGCGGTACCGGACCTGAGAATATTTTTTGGCAGCCTACGCAGTACCCCTACATATATGCCTATTCCCTGCTGACGAGAGGTAACAACCTCGAAACACGTGTCCAGGGATGGCCAACGCGACAGTGATTTTTGCTCAAGACTCTGGCAGAGTCGCACCCGCTGATGCTTACTTCATGGACCTAAATGCTTTGGGGCAACACGCTGGTAGGACAAGCAGTGTGCGACCAATTGGACTTTCTTTTATATTCAAGCTCCCTTGAGCTGGTGGGGCTGACGAGTCCGGGTTACGCACCTGAGTGCCACGAGCGGTACCGGACCTGAGAAAAAATTTTGGCAGCCTACGCAGCACCCCTACATATATGCCTATTCCCTGCTGACGAGAGGTAACAACCTCGAAACACGTGTCCAGGGATGGCCAACGCGACAGTGATTTTTGCTCAAGACTCTGGCAGAGTCGCACCCGCTGATGCTTACTTCATGGACCTAAATGCTTTGGGGCAACACGCTGGTAGGACAAGCAGTGTGCGACCAATTGGACTTTCTTTTATATTCAAGCTCCCTTGAGCTGGTGGGGCTGACGAGTCCGGGTTACGCACCTGAGTGCCACGAGCGGTACCGGACCTGAGAAAAATTTTTGGCAGCCTACGCAGCACCCCTACATATATGCCTATTCCCTGCTGACGAGAGGTAACAACCTCGAAACACATGTCCAGGGATGGCCAACGCGACAGTGATTTTTGCTCAAGACTCTGGCAGAGGCGCACCCGCTGATGCTTACTTCATGGACCACAATGCTTTGGGGCAACACGCTGGTAGGACAAGCAGTGTGCGACCAATTGGACTTTCTTTTATATTCAAGCTCCCTTGAGCTGGTGGGGCTGACGAGCCCAGGTTACGCACCTGCGTGCCACGAGCGGTACCGGACCTGAGAATATTTTTTGGCAGCCTTACGCAGCACCCCTACATATATGCCTATTCCCTGCTGACGAGAGGTAACAACCTCGAAACACGTGTCCAGGGATGGCCAACGCGACAGTGATTTTTGCTCAAGACTCTGGCAGAGGCGCACCCGCTGATGCTTACTTCATGGACCACAATGCTTTGGGGCAACACGCTGGTAGGACAAGCAGTGTGCGACCAATTGGACTTTCTTTTATATTCAAGCTCCCTTGAGCTGGTGGGGCTGACGAGCCCGGGTTACGCACCTGCGTGCCACGAGCGGTACCGGACCTGAGAATATTTTTTGGCAGCCTGCGCAGCACCCCTACATATATGCCTATTCCCTGCTGACAAGAGGTAACAACCTCGAAACACGTGTCCAGGGATGGCCAACGCGACAGTGATTTTTGCTCAAGACTCTGGCAGAGGCGCACCCGCTGATGCTTACTTCATGGACCACAATGCTTTGGGGCAACACGCTGGTAGGACAAGCAGTGTGCGACCTATTGGACTTTCTTTTATATTCAAGCTCCCTTGAGCTGGTGGGGCTGACGAGCCCGGGTTACGCACCTGCGTGCCACGAGCGGTACCGGACCTGAGAATATTTTTTAGCAGCCTACGCAGCACCCCTACATATATGCCTATTCCCTGCTGACGAGAGGTAACAACCTCGAAACACGTGTCCAGGGATGGCCAACGCGACAGTGATTTTTGCTCAAGACTCTGGCAGAGGCGCACCCACTGATGCTTACTTCATGGACCACAATGCTTTGGGGAAACACGCTGGTAGGACAAGCAGTGTGCGACCAATTGGACTTTCTTTTATGTTCAAGCTCCCTTGTGCTGGTGGGGCTGACGAGCCCGGGTTACGCACCTGCGTGCCACGAGCGGTACCGGACCTGAGAATATTTTTTGGCTGCCTACGCAGCACCCCTACATATATGCCTATTCCCTGCTGACGAGAGGTAACAACCTCGAAACACGTGTCCAGGGATGGCCAACGCGACTGTGATTTTTGCTCAAGACTCTGGCAGAGGCGCACCCGCTGATGCTTACTTCATGGACCACAATGCTTTGGGGCAACACGCTGGTAGGACAAGCAGTGTGCGACCAATTGGACTTTCTTTTATATTCAAGCTCCCTTGAGCTGTTGGGGCTGACGAGCCCAGGTTGCGCACCTGCGTGCCAGGAGCGGTACCGGACCTGAGAATATTTTTTGGCAGCCTTAAGCAGCACCCCTACATATATGCCTATTCCCTGCTGACGAGAGGTAACAACCTCGAAACACGTGTCCAGGGATGGCCAACGCGACAGTGATTTTTGCTCAAGACTCTGGCAGAGGCGCACCCGCTGATGCTTACTTCATGGACCAAAATGCTTTGGGGCAACACCCTGGTAGGACAAGCAGTGTGCGACCAATTGGACTTTCTTTTATATTCAAGCTCCCTTGAGCTGGTGGGGCTGACGAGCCCGGGTTACGCACATGCTTGCCACGAGCGGTACCGGACCTGAGAATATTTTTTGGCAGCCTACGCAGCACCCCTACATATATGCCTATTTCCTGCTGACGAGAGGTAACAACCTCGAAACACGTGTCCAGGGATGGCCAACGCGACAGTGATTTTTGCTCAAGACTCTGGCAGAGGCGCACCCGCTGATGCTTACTTCATGGACCACAATGCTTTGGGGCAACACGCTGGTAGGACAAGCAGTGTGCGACCAATTGGACTTTCTTTTATATTCAAGCTCCCTTGAGCTGGTGGGGCTGACAAGCCCGGGTTACACACCTGCGTGCCACGAGCGGTACCGGACCTGAGAATATTTGTTGGCAGCCTACGCAGCACCCCTACATATATGCCTATTCCCTGCTGACGAGAGGTAACAACCTCGAAACACGTGTCCAGGGATGGCCAACGCGACAGTGATTTTTGCTCAAGACTCTGGCAGAGGAGCACCCGCTGATGCTTACTTCATGGACCTAAATGCTTTGGGGCAAAACGCTGGTAGGACAAGCAGTATGCGACCAATTGGGCTTTCTTTTATATTCAAGCTCCCTTGAGCTGGTGGGGCTGACGAGTCCGGGTTACGCACCTGCGTGCCACGAGCGGTACCGGACCTGAGAATATTTTTTGGCAGCCTACGCAGCACCCCTGCATATAGGCCTATTTCCTGCTGACGAGAGGTAACAACCTCGAAACACGTGTCCTGGGATGGCCAACGCGACAGTGATTTTTGCTCAAGACTCTGGCAGAGGCGCACCCGCTGATGCTTACTTCATGGACCACAATGCTTTGGGGCAACACGCTGGTAGGACAAGCAGTGTGCGACCAATTGGACTTTCTTTTATATTCAAGCTCCCTTGAGCTGGTGGGGCTGACGAGCCCAGGTTACGCACCTGCGTGCCATGTGCGGTACCGGACCTGAGAATATTTTTTGGCAGCCTACGCAGCACCCCTACATATATGCCTATTCCCTGCTGACGAGAGGTAACAACCTCGAAACACGTGTCCAGGGATGGCCAACGCGACAGTGATTTTTGCCAAGACTCTGGCAGAGGCGCACCCGCTGATGCTTACTTCATGGACCACAATGCTTTGGGGCAACACGCTGGTAGGACAAGCAGTGTGCGACCAATTGGACTTTCTTTTATATTCAAGCTCCCTTGAGCTGGTGGGGCTGACGAGTCCGGGTTACGCACCTGCGTGCCACGAGCGGTACCGGACCTGAGAATATTTTTTGGCAGCCTACGCAGCACCCCTGCATATAGGCCTATTTCCTGCTGACGAGAGGTAACAACCTCGAAACACGTGTCCTGGGATGGCCAACGCGACAGTGATTTTTGCTCAAGACTCTGGCAGAGGCGCACCCGCTGATGCTTACTTCATGGACCACAATGCTTTGGGGCAACACGCTGGTAGGACAAGCAGTGTGGGACCAATTGGACTTTCTTTTATATTCAAGCTCCCTTGAGCTGGTGGGGCTGACGAGCCCAGGTTACGCACCTGCGTGCCATGAGCGGTACCGGACCTGAGAATATTTTTTGGCAGCCTACGCAGCACCCCTACATATATGCCTATTCCCTGCTGACGAGAGGTAACAACCTCGAAACACGTGTCCAGGGATGGCCAACGCGACAGTGATTTTTGCTGAGACTCTGGCAGAGGCGCACCCGCTGATGCTTACTTCATGGACCACAATGCTTTGGGGCAACACGCTGGTAGGACAAGCAGTGTGCGACCATTTGGACTTTCTTTTATATTCAAGCTCCCTTGAGCTGGTGGGGCTGACGAGCCCAGGTTACGCACCTGCGTGCCACAAGCGGTACCGGACCTGAGAATATTTGTTGGCAGCCTACGCAGCACCCCTACATATATGCCTATTCCCTGCTGACAAAAGGTAACAACCTCGAAACACGTGTCCAGGGATGGCCAACGCGACAGTGATTTTTGCTCAAGACTCTGGCAGAGGCGCACCCGCTGATGCTTACTTCATGGACCTAAATGCTTTGGGGCAACACGCTGGTAGGACAAGCAGTGTGCGACCAATTGGACTTTCTTTTATATTCAGGCTCCCTTAAGCTGGTGGGGCTGACGAGTCCGGGTTACGCACCTGCGTGCCATGAGCGGTACCGGACCTGAGAATATTTTTTGGCAGCCTACGCAGCACCCCTACATATATGCCTATTCCCTGCTGACGAGAGATAACAACCTCGAAACACGTGTCCAGGGATGGCCAACGCGACAGTGATTTTTGCTCAAGACTCTGGCAGAGGCGCACCCGCTGATGCTTACTTCATGGACCACAATGCTTTGGGGCAACACGCTGGTAGGACAAGCAGTGTGCGACCAATTGGACTTTCTTTTATATTCAAGCTCCCTTGAGCTGGTGGGGCTGACGAGCCCGGGTTACGCACCTGCGTGCCACGAGCGGTACCGGACCTGAGAATATTTTTTGGCAGCCTACGCAGCACCCCTACATATATGCCTATTCCCTGCTGACGAGAGGTAACAACCTCGAAACACGTGTCCAGGGATGGCCAACGCGACAGTGATTTTTGCTCAAGACTCTGGCAGAGGCGAACCCGCTGATGCTTACTTCATGGACCACAATGCTTTGGGGCAACACGCTGGTAGGACAAGCAGTGTGCGACCAATTGGACTTTCTTTTATATTCAAGCTCCCTTGAGCTGGTGGGGCTGACGAGCCCAGGTTACGCACCTGCGTGCCACGAGCGGTACCGGACCTGAGAATATTTTTTGGCAGCCTATGCAGCACCCCTACATATATGCCTATTCCCTGCTGACGAGAGGTAACAACCTCAAAACACGTGTCCAGGGATGGCCAACGCGACAGTGATTTTTGCTCAAGACTCTGGCAGAGGCGCACCCGCTGATGCTTACTTCATGGACCACAATGCTTTGGGGCAACACGCTGGTAGGACAAGCAGTGTGCGACCAATTGGACTTTCTTTTATATTCAAGCTCCCTTGAGCTGGTGGGGCTGACGAGCCCGGGTTACGCACCTGCGTGCCACGAGCGGTACCGGACCTGAGAATATTTTTTGGCAGCCTACGCAACACCCCTACATATATGCCTATTCCCTGCTGACGAGAGGTAACAACCTCGAAACACGTGTCCAGGTATGGCCAACGCGACAGTGATTTTTGCTCAAGACTCTGGCAGAGGCCCACCCGCTGATGCTTACTTCATGGACCACAA
This sequence comes from Lissotriton helveticus, assembly GCF_964261635.1. Taxonomy (NCBI): domain Eukaryota; kingdom Metazoa; phylum Chordata; class Amphibia; order Caudata; family Salamandridae; genus Lissotriton; species Lissotriton helveticus. The sequence continues at coordinate 528,702,401 of NC_136069.1, forward strand.
TGCTTTGGGGCAACACGCTGGTAGGACAAGCAGTGTGCGACCAATTGGACTTTCTTTTATATTCAAGCTCCCTTGAGCTGGTGGGGCTGACGAGCCCGGGTTACGCACCTGCGTGCCACGAGCGGTACCGGACCTGAGAATATTTTTTGGCAGCCTACGCAGTACCCCTACATATATGCCTATTCCCTGCTGACGAGAGGTAACAACCTCGAAACACGTGTCCAGGGATGGCCAACGCGACAGTGATTTTTGCTCAAGACTCTGGCAGAGTCGCACCCGCTGATGCTTACTTCATGGACCTAAATGCTTTGGGGCAACACGCTGGTAGGACACGCAGTGTGCGACCAATTGGACTTTCTTTTATATTCAAGCTCCCTTGAGCTGGTGGGGCTGACGAGTCCGGGTTACGCACCTGAGTGCCACGAGCGGTACCGGACCTGAGAAAAATATTTTGGCAGCCTACGCAGCACCCCTACATATATGCCTATTCCCTGCTGACGAGAGGTAACAACCTCGAAACACGTGTCCAGGGATGGCCAACGCGACAGTGATTTTTGCTCAAGACTCTGGCAGAGTCGCACCCGCTGATGCTTACTTCATGGACCTAAATGCTTTGGGGCAACACGCTGGTAGGACAAGCAGTGTGCGACCAATTGGACTTTCTTTTATATTCAAGCTCCCTTGAGCTGGTGGGGCTGACGAGTCCGGGTTACGCACCTGAGTGCCACGAGCGGTACCGGACCTGAGAAAAAATTTTGGCAGCCTACGCAGCACCCCTACATATATGCCTATTCCCTGCTGACGAGAGGTAACAACCTCGAAACACATGTCCAGGGATGGCCAACGCGACAGTGATTTTTGCTCAAGACTCTGGCAGAGGCGCACCCGCTGATGCTTACTTCATGGACCACAATGCTTTGGGGCAACACGCTGGTAGGACAAGCAGTGTGCGACCAATTGGACTTTCTTTTATATTCAAGCTCCCTTGAGCTGGTGGGGCTGACGAGCCCAGGTTACGCACCTGCGTGCCACGAGCGGTACCGGACCTGAGAATATTTTTTGGCAGCCTTACGCAGCACCCCTACATATATGCCTATTCCCTGCTGACGAGAGGTAACAACCTCGAAACACGTGTCCAGGGATGGCCAACGCGACAGTGATTTTTGCTCAAGACTCTGGCAGAGGCGCACCCGCTGATGCTTACTTCATGGACCACAATGCTTTGGGGCAACACGCTGGTAGGACAAGCAGTGTGCGACCAATTGGACTTTCTTTTATATTCAAGCTCCCTTGAGCTGGTGGGGCTGACGAGCCCGGGTTACGCACCTGCGTGCCACGAGCGGTACCGGACCTGAGAATATTTTTTGGCAGCCTGCGCAGCACCCCTACATATATGCCTATTCCCTGCTGACAAGAGGTAACAACCTCGAAACACGTGTCCAGGGATGGCCAACGCGACAGTGATTTTTGCTCAAGACTCTGGCAGAGGCGCACCCGCTGATGCTTACTTCATGGACCACAATGCTTTGGGGCAACACGCTGGTAGGACAAGCAGTGTGCGACCAATTGGACTTTCTTTTATATTCAAGTTCCCTTGAGCTGGTGAGGCTGACGAGCCCGGGTTACGCACCTGCGTGCCACGAGCGGTACCGGACCTGAGAATATTTTTTGGCAGCCTACGCAGCACCCCTACATATATGCCTATTCCCTGCTGACGAGAGGTAACAACCTCGAAACACGTGTCCAGGGATGGCCAACGCGACAGTGATTTTTGCTCAAGACTCTGGCAGAGGCGCACCCACTGATGCTTACTTCATGGACCACAATGCTTTGGGGAAACACGCTGGTAGGACAAGCAGTGTGCGACCAATTGGACTTTCTTTTATGTTCAAGCTCCCTTGTGCTGGTGGGGCTGACGAGCCCGGGTTACGCACCTGCGTGCCACGAGCGGTACCGGACCTGAGAATATTTTTTGGCTGCCTACGCAGCACCCCTACATATATGCCTATTCCCTGCTGACGAGAGGTAACAACCTCGAAACACGTGTCCAGGGATGGCCAACGCGACAGTGATTTTTGCTCAAGACTCTGGCAGAGGCGCACCCGCTGATGCTTACTTCATGGACCACAATGCTTTGGGGCAACATGCTGGTAGGACAAGCAGTGTGCGACCAATTGGACTTTCTTTTATATTCAAGCTACCTTGAGCTGGTGGGGCTGACGAGCCCGGGTTACGCACCTGCGTGCCACGAGCGGTACCGGACCTGAGAATATTTTTTGGCAGCCTACGCAGCACCCCTACATATATGCCTATTCCCTGCTGACGAGAGGTAACAACCTCGAAACACGTGTCCAGGGATGGCCAACGCGACAGTGATTTTTGCTCAAGACTCTGGCAGAGGCGCACCCGCTGATGCTTACTTCATGGACCACAATGCTTTGGGGCAACACGCTGGTAGGACAAGCAGTGTGCGACCAATTGGACTTTCTTTTATATTCAAGCTCCCTTGAGCTGGTAGGGCTGACGAGCCCGGGTTACGCACCTGCGTGCCACGAGCGGTACCGGACCTGAGAATATTTTTTGGCAGCCTACGCAGCACCCCTACATATATGCCTATTCCCTGCTGACGAGAGGTAACAACCTCGAAACACGTGTCCAGGGATGGCCAACGCGACAGTGATTTTTGCTCAAGACTCTGGCAGAGGCGCACCCGCTGATGCTTACTTCATGGACCACAATGCTTTGGGGCAACACGCTGGTAGGACAAGCAGTGTGCAATCAATAGGACTTTCTTTTATATTCAAGCTCCCTTAAGCTGGTGGGGCTGACGAGCCCGGGTTACGCACATGCGTGCCACGAGCGGTACCGGAGAATATTTTTTGGCAGCCTACGCAGCACCCCTACATATATGCCTATTCCCTGCTGACGAAGGTAACAACCTCGAAACACGTGTCCAGGGATGGCAGACGCGACAGTGATTTTTGCTCAAGACTCTGCAGAGGCGCACCCGCTGATGCTTACTTCATGGACCACAATGCTTTGGGGCAACACGCTGGTAGGACAAGCAGTGTGCGACCAATTGGACTTTCTTTTATATTCAAGCTCCCTTGAGCTGGTGGGGCTGACGAGCCCGGGTTACGCACCTGCGTGCCACGAGCGGTACCGGACCTGAGAATATTTTTTGGCAGCCTACGCAGCACCCCTACATATATGCCTATTCCCTGCTGACGAGAGGTAACAACCTCGAAACACGTGTCCAGGGATGGCCAACGCGACAGTGATTTTTGCTCAAGACTCTGGCAGAGGCGCACCCGCTGATGCTTACTTCATGGACCACAATGCTTTGGGGCAACACGCTGGTAGGACAAGCAGTGTGCAACCAATAGGACTTTCTTTTATATTCAAGCTCCCTTAAGCTGGTGGGGCTGACGAGCCCGGGTTACGCACCTGCGTGCCACGAGCGGTACCGGACCTGAGAATATTTTTTGGCAGCCTACGCAGCACCCCTACATATATGCCTATTCCCTGCTGACGAAGGTAATAACCTCGAAACACGTGTCCAGGGATGGCCAACGCGACAGTGATTTTTGCTCAAGACTCTGGCAGAGGCGCACCCGCTGATGCTTACTTCATGGACCACAATGCTTTGGGGCAACACGCTGGTAGGACAAGCAGTGTGCGACCAATTGGACTTTCTTTTATATTCAAGCTCCCTTGAGCTGGTGGGGCTGACAAGCCCGGGTTACGCACCTGCGTGCCACGAGCGGTACCGGACCTGAGAATATTTTTTGCCAGCCTACGCAGCACCCCTACATATATGCCTATTCCCTGCTGATGAGAGGTAAGAACCTCGAAACACGTGTCCAGGGATGGCCAACGCGACAGTGATTTTTGCTCAAGACTCTGGCAGAGGCGCACCCGCTGATGCTTACTTCATGGACCTAAATGCTTTGGGGCAACACGCTGGTAGGACAAGCAGTGTGCGACCAATTGGACTTTCTTTTATATTCAAGCTCCCTTGAGCTGGTGGGGCTGACGAGTCCGGGTTACGCACCTGCGTGCCACGAGCGGTACCGGACCTGAGAATATTTTTTGGCAGCCTACACAGCACCCCTACATATATGCCTATTCCCTGCTGACGAGAGGTAACAACCTCGAAACACGTGTCCAGGGATGGCCAACGCGACAGTGATTTTTGCTCAAGACTCTGGCAGAGGCGCACCCGCTGATGCTTACTTCATGGACCACAATGCTTTGGGGCAACACGCTGGTAGGACAAGCAGTGTGCGACCAATTGGACTTTCTTTTATATTCAAGCTCCCTTGAGCTGGTGGGGCTGACGAGCCCGGGTTACGCACCTGCGTGCCACGAGCAGTACCGGACCTGAGAATATTTTTTGGCAGCCTACGCAGCACCCCTACATATATGCCTATTCCCTGCTGACGAGAGGTAACAACCTCGAAACACGTGTCCAGGGATGGCCAACGCGACAGTGATTTTTGCTCAAGACTCTGGCAGAGGCGCACCCACTGATGCTTACTTCATGGACCACAATGCTTTGGGGCAACACGCTGGTAGGACAAGCAGTGTGCGACCAATTGGACTTTCTTTTATGTTCAAGCTCCCTTGTGCTGGTGGGGCTGACGAGCCCGGGTTACGCACCTGCGTGCCACGAGCGGTACCGGACCTGAGAATATTTTTTGGCTGCCTACGCAGCACCCCTACATATATGCCTATTCCCTGCTGACGAGAGGTAACAACCTCGAAACACGTGTCCAGGGATGGCCAACGCGACAGTGATTTTTGCTCAAGACTCTGGCAGAGGCGCACCCGCTGATGCTTACTTCATGGACCACAATGCTTTGGGGCAACACGCTGGTAGGACAAGCAGTGTGCGACCAATTGGACTTTCTTTTATATTCAAGCTCCCTTGAGCTGGTGGGGCTGACGAGCCCGGGTTACGCACCTGCGTGCCACGAGCGGTACCGGACCTGAGAATATTTTTTGGCAGCCTACGCAGCACCCCTACATATATGCCTATTCCCTGCTGACGAGAGGTAACAACCTCGAAACACGTGTCCAGGGATGGCCAACGCGACAGTGATTTTTGCTCAAGACTCTGGCAGAGGCGCACCCGCTGATGCTTACTTCATGGACCACAATGCTTTGGGGCAACACGCTGGTAGAACAAGCAGTGTGCGACCAATTGGACTTTCTTTTATATTCAAGCTCCCTTGAGCTGGTGGGGCTGACGAGCCCGGGTTACGCACCTGCGTGCCACGAGCGGTACCGGACCTGAGAATATTTTTTGGCAGCCTACGCAGCACCCCTACATATATGCCTATTCCCTGCTGACGAGAGGTAACAACCTCGAAACACGTGTCCAGGGATGGCCAACGCGACAGTGATTTTTTGCTCAAGACTCTGGCAGAGGCGCACCCGCTGATGCTTACTTCATGGACCACAATGCTTTGGGGCAACACGCTGGTAGGACAAGCAGTGTGCGACCAATTGGACTTTCTTTTATATTCAAGCTCCCTTGAGCTGGTGGGGCTGACGAGCCCGGGTTACGCACCTGCGTGCCACGAGCGGTACCGGACCTGAGAATATTTTTTGCCAGCCTGCGCAGCACCCCTACATATATGCCTATTCCCTGCTGACGAGAGGTAACAACCTCGAAACACGTGTCCAGGGATGGCCAACGCGACAGTGATTTTTGCTCAAGACTCTGGCAGAGGCGCACCCGCTGATGCTTACTTCATGGACCACAATGCTTTGGGGCAACACGCTGGTAGGACAAGCAGTGTGCGACCAATTGGACTTTCTTTTATATTCAAGCTCCCTTGAGCTGGTGGGGCTGACGAGCCCGGGTTACGCACCTGCGTGCCACGAGCGGTACCGGACCTGAGAATATTTTTTGCCAGCCTGCGCAGCACCCCTACATATATGCCTATTCCCTGCTGACGAGAGGTAACAACCTCGAAACACGTGTCCAGGGATGGCCAACGCGACAGTGATTTTTGCTCAAGACTCTGGCAGAGGTGCACCCGCTGATGCTTACTTCATGGACCACAATGCTTTGGGGCAACACGCTGGTAGGACAAGCAGTGTGCGACCAATTGGACTTTCTTTTATATTCAAGCTCCCTTGAGCTGGTGGGGCTGACGAGCCCGGGTTACGCACCTGCGTGCCACGAGCAGTACCGGACCTGAGAATATTTTTTGGCAGCCTACGCAGCACCCCTACATATATGCCTATTCCCTGCTGACGAGAGGTAACAACCTCGAAACACGTGTCCAGGGATGGCCAACGCGACAGTGATTTTTGCTCAAGACTCTGGCAGAGGCGCACCCGCTGATGCTTACTTCATGGACCACAATGCTTTGGGGCAACACGCTGGTAGGACAAGCAGTGTGCGACCAATTGGACTTTCTTTTATATTCAAGCTCCCTTGAGCTGGTGGGGCTGACGAGCCCGGGTTACGCACCTGCGTGCCACGAGCAGTACCGGACCTGAGAATATTTTTGGGCAGCCTACGCAGCACCCCTACATATATGCCTATTCCCTGCTGACGAGAGGTAACAACCTCGAAACACGTGTCCAGGGATGGCCAACGCGACAGTGATTTTTGCTCAAGACTCTGGCAGAGGCGCACCCACTGATGCTTACTTCATGGACCACAATGCTTTGGGGCAACACGCTGGTAGGACAAGCAGTGTGCGACCAATTGGACTTTCTTTTATGTTCAAGCTCCCTTGTGCTGGTGGGGCTGACGAGCCCGGGTTACGCACCTGCGTGCCACGAGCGGTACCGGACCTGAGAATATTTTTTGGCTGCCTACGCAGCACCCCTACATATATGCCTATTCCCTGCTGACGAGAGGTAACAACCTCGAAACACGTGTCCAGGGATGGCCAACGCGACAGTGATTTTTGCTCAAGACTCTGGCAGAGGCGCACCCGCTGATGCTTACTTCATGGACCACAATGCTTTGGGGCAACACGCTGGTAGGACAAGCAGTGTGCGACCAATTGGACTTTCTTTTATATTCAAGCTCCCTTGAGCTGGTGGGGCTGACGAGCCCGGGTTACGCACCTGCGTGCCACGAGCGGTCCCGGACCTGAGAATATTTTTTGGCAGCCTACGCAGCACCCCTACATATATGCCTATTCCCTGCTGACGAGAGGTAACAACCTCGAAACACGTGTCCAGGGATGGCCAACGCGACAGTGATTTTTGCTCAAGACTCTGGCAGAGGCGCACCCGCTGATGCTTACTTCATGGACCACAATGCTTTGGGGCAACACGCTGGTAGAACAAGCAGTGTGCGACCAATTGGACTTTCTTTTATATTCAAGCTCCCTTGAGCTGGTGGGGCTGACGAGCCCGGGTTACGCACCTGCGTGCCACGAGCGGTACCGGACCTGAGAATATTTTTTGCCAGCCTACGCAGCACCCCTACATATATGCCTATTCCCTGCTGACGAGAGGTAACAACCTCGAAACACGTGTCCAGGGATGGCCAACGCGACAGTGATTTTTTGCTCAAGACTCTGGCAGAGGCGCACCCGCTGATGCTTACTTCATGGACCACAATGCTTTGGGGCAACACGCTGGTAGGACAAGCAGTGTGCGACCAATTGGACTTTCTTTTATATTCAAGCTCCCTTGAGCTGGTGGGGCTGACGAGCCCGGGTTACGCACCTGCGTGCCACGAGCGGTACCGGACCTGAGAATATTTTTTGCCAGCCTGCGCAGCACCCCTACATATATGCCTATTCCCTGCTGACGAGAGGTAACAACCTCGAAACACGTGTCCAGGGATGGCCAACGCGACAGTGATTTTTGCTCAAGACTCTGGCAGAGGCGCACCCGCTGATGCTTACTTCATGGACCACAATGCTTTGGGGCAACACGCTGGTAGGACAAGCAGTGTGCGACCAATTGGACTTTCTTTTATATTCAAGCTCCCTTGAGCTGGTGGGGCTGACGAGCCCGGGTTACGCACCTGCGTGCCACGAGCAGTACCGGACCTGAGAATATTTTTTGGCAGCCTACGCAGCACCCCTACATATATGCCTATTCCCTGCTGACGAGAGGTAACAACCTCGAAACACGTGTCCAGGGATGGCCAACGCGACAGTGATTTTTGCTCAAGACTCTGGCAGAGGCGCACCCGCTGATGCTTACTTCATGGACCACAATGCTTTGGGGCAACACGCTGGTAGGACAAGCAGTGTGCGACCAATTGGACTTACACTTCACTATGTCCCACAACAGCACACCACATACAACCAAACGCAACACTTTCCAGCAACAAGTGTAAACAATTGCACCACTCTACAACACTACAACCAACAACCATGCTTCAGCCAGCCAGTATACAATACCTCTTCAGATTTCAATATCTTGATGTCACACCCCACACTATTGATGTAAGGCTCCAATTTCTCATAGTTAGCACGGTCCCAAATCCCATCTTCTTAGCAACACATAGTCAGCTGTTAGAGCAAATAGAAAAGAGATCTGGAAGGAGATTTTGATCACCACACAATACCAGAATCTACATTTCCGGATAACACAATTAAAAAGATATACAGAAATGTAGCAATTATCACCTCACAATTAATAGGTCAACTGAACGTTGAACTTTGTTTTATGCTTCCAAAGTTACCAGTGATAAAATACTCCAAGTGGTGTTGGTCAAATGATAAGTCTATATATCTCCTAGTACTGACAGTTGTTGGTCCCTATTTTATTGCTGTTCCTAAATTAGGATAAATAACCATCTTGAAATATTAATGATATACTAAAACTGAATGAAGATTCAGAAGTATTAAGATTTTTCCAAAGTAACCATACTATTTACATAGAGGTGACATGGTTTCAAACAAAGTTTCCAGGAAATCGTTGTCAAAAATATTCCCTTGATGCGTTAAAACATTCAAATAATGGGAATGCAACTGGGGTTTCTCAATTTACATCTCAAAAAGATCAAGCTAAAAGCCACAGAAATAGAACTGCATTCAACTGATACCCTGGCAATCTGGCTTGAGATCCTCAAGGGCTTGACACCTTTGCCATCATTACATATTGTGCAATATTTATATCAACTCATCTAGAGAAAAGAAAGAACAAGCACTCAGGACACTCCCAAACATTTTTACCATGATAAATTCTGAACTAGAAGGGACACAGTAACTGAAGATTTTAACACCAATTTATTCTGGACTGATGTAAACGAGGACTGGATATTAGTTGATAATGCTGACTGGGGCGTTCCATAAAGTAGTTGCCTCACTGAGAACCAGGACCTGTTGTGGAACAATTCCTTGAAGGCTGCCCTCGGTTGTGCTTGAATTCCCTGTTTTTGTATTTGTATTTCAGATTTAAAAAGCGCATAAAGCCACCCAGCATCAAAGCCCTAACACCAGTAGAAAACAAGGAAAGGGAAGTGGCAGTGCATCAAAAAGAATGAGCAAATAAACCTGTTTTGAGATGCCTATGAAAGACAAGATAAGACCACAAACTCACAATATCTATAGGGAGCGTGTTCCATGACCTGGTGGCAGCCACAGAAAATGAGCAGCTGCCCCATCTAGCCTTCCAAAATCTGGTGATGATCACCTTTCTCAGTACTGTGGATCAAAGCTGTCTATTTGGCAAATACTAGTTAAAAGTGGCTCTCAAATATCCAGTGCCCTGCTGGTGGAGAGCCTTGTGGACCAAACATAGTGCCTTCAAAATCTCCCGCTTCCCAATTTAAAGCCAATGGTGTGACCGCAACCCCTCCCTGACCAAATGACGTTTCGAAACAAGATAAGCCCAGCACACCGTTCTGGATGATCTGAAGTTTATTAAGGGAGAACTTGTTTTCATTTTGATATAGAGCATTACAGTAGTCAAGACGAGATATAATAAGATCAGTGACCACTGAAACACTTAATTCTCCAGGCAGGAAGTGAAAAAGAGCTTACAGTGAGATTAACTTGAGCAATAGAAGGTAAGGGTGTTATCAAAGATCACTCCAAGATTTTTAGTGGGCTACCACAGGAGTGGGTAATGGGCCGCATGCCTCAGGCCACCAGCATTTGGACTACACGGAGTTAACAGCCCCAAAGACCATAATCTCGGTCTTCTCAGCATTTATTTTAAGCCAGTTATCTTTCACCCAGGTACTGATTTACGACATGCAAAACATTAACTTACCAGCCACCAAATCCCCATTGTCACATATTCGGACAATAATTTGTGTGTCATCTGCATAGGACAGCACCTGAAACCCAAAGGATCGCACCAGTTTTGCCGGAGGGGCCACATAAAGATTAAACCAGGTGGGACTGAGGGAGGACCCCTGTGCAACACCACAGGCAAGCTGGAACTGCAAAGCCCTGTAGTCCCCGCAGCTGACTTGATGGCGCGAGATTATCAGTTTAGGATATTCCTAAAACACCATACTCACCTGGGCCCATAAACCTTAACACTTTAAACCTGTAATCTATTTTTTTCTGCCTATCAGGAGTTTATTTTCCTTATTATAATATATACCTGTACACCATGACTTACCAAATCCTTGTCACTTTTGTAGGACTAATTCATTATAAAATTAGATCAGGAAGTTAGAATAATAGGTAGATAATAGTAAATTTACTTTATCATAAAATAAACACAGACTCGGGAACGTTTGAAACACTATGCAATATTCTGTGAGTCAAGTACCAATACAAAGCGGTCAACAACTTTTCAAATAGAAAAATAATGATCAAAGAATAAATCTTTAGAGACTTTGCAAAATTACTTTTAGATATTGGTACCTGGGAAGGGTGAAAAAGGGAAACGGTACAAATACATACCACACGGATTTATATTGACCTAGAATGGTGCAAGGACCAACCCCTGGCCAAGGGCTGGAAAGAGAAGGGCCTCCGACTAATCAGGTGCCAACAGGTCAGAACAGGTGCAGGACAGGACAGGAAACCTCATCTAAGTGCAACACCAGCTTCACACCCCTCTCTGCAGCTACTCTCGTTCCCTTCTAGATAACAGAGTCTTCTCCCTCAGCATTCTCCTGATTCTTCTTCAGAGTGCTCGACCAGCTCTCTGAGGTCTGCGGCATCCACGATCTCCTTCAGCATACATTGGGTCAGTGACAGGTCTGTGACAAGTGGGACAGCTAACTGACTAAGCCTACCTTAGTTACACAAATTTCCTGGGTATGTACCACCCCCAATGTTGCAAATTTGTGTATCCCCTTCATTTGATTGGTCAGAAAGACGGGGAGAGGTCATCACACCATACCAGTATGAGATCATTTTTCTTTAGTTTAATTGACCTAGGTTCCCGTCCATAACTTATTTTCCCATGATTTTGTTCCACCCAACACTATTTAATTTCATTTCATATACAATGTATAACTTTTAATTTTGTTTCTTCCTTTCCCCGGGTCAGGAGGTGAGTTTCTCAGGTGCATTGCGGGTAAGATTGAACTTGGCAGCTATTCAATGCTATGGATTCAAGGATTTCAAAGTTCCAATGCGCATGCCCTGCAAATCCAAGATGGAGAATATCAACACCCTTCAGGCCCAAATACAAGCTATTAATAAAGTCAAAGAAAAACATGTTAGAATACGAGAATAAATGAATGCACTGTATACCACTTATTTCTACTCTAACCCCATTACTTTATTTTAACTATTGAATTAGCAGATTAGCAAGACACACAAGGTTAAGTTAAAGCCAGAGCATATGCATTAGCATGTGAAGCTTGAAGCGGCCATATTAAATGTTACTGCGCAGCTGCAAAGAATTCCCACCAAAAGCAAAGTATGCCATGCAATAGACGCATGCGCAGAAGAGTTATGGCGCTTTCAGCAGCCGTTTTAAGACACTCGGGTTTCTGGTTAGTAAAGCACATAATAAAGCTTCCCCTAGATACTGAAATGTCGTGTGGTGCAATTATTAGTACTTACAAAACATGTTGGTTAATTTGTTACATATTATTTTGAGAGGGCTGAATCCAATCAAGTTTCTTTACATATGAAACCTTGCTCCATCAGACTGTTTGAGTCCTATTATCCAAAAATGATTGCAACAGATTTAACGCAGAATCCCTCAACCCCACCTGCCACAATCTTTGCACCAATCAGGATGGAAATATAGGGGCCGATTAGGATGGAGGATTTTCCGCCTCCTCCGGGCCGGCGGAAGCCACCTCCGGGCCGGAGGAGGCGGAAAATCCTCTGCGGAGGCTCCAAAGACCCACCGCCAAATTAGGATGGCTGGTGGGTCTGGAATTCCGTCCGCCGCTTTTCCGCCGCGGTCGGAAGCCGACCGCGGCGGAAAAGCTATAACATGGCAGGCGGTGTCTATGAGACACCGTCCGCCATATTATGATGGTCGTGTAAAACTGCTTTTCCACGGCGGCTTTTCCGCCATGGAAAAGCATACGGACATTCACTTTGGGGGCCCGTTGCGGGCCCCCTGGGTGAATGGGGGGTGGGGGGTGCACATGGGGGGTACCTATGGTACCCCCCTGCATTTGCGTGCACAAAGCAGCAGGCACCGTGCGGTGCCTGCCGCTTTGTGCATGTAAATGTAACACATGCTCTTTTAACATTGCGGCGGGTGCAGCTTGTAGCTGCACCCGCCGCAATGTTAAATATAGAGGATGTGACCGCCACCCTGGCGGTCACATCCTAATCAGCACGGAGGGAACGCCGCAGCCCCTGCGGACGTTCCCTCCTCCTCAAGGGTGGCGGGCGGACGCAAGTCCGTCCGCCATCCTAATCGGCCCCTAAGTGTCGAAGGCTGCAGACAATTTAAGCATAACCAGGGTAGCCAAACCTCCCCGATCCACCTGGCAAAGAATCAAGTCTGCAGCTATGATCAATGCAAATTCGGTGCTGTGGCCACTCCGGAACCCATTCTGAGAGGGGTCTAAAAGATTGTGGTCTTTGCTAAACTAGGCTAATTCTTGATTGATGTATTTATTGAGAATTTTAGCGAGGGTTGCAATAAGCGAAATTAGGTGATGGTGTTTTAGATCTCCTGAATCCCATTAGGTTTCTGTTTGAGGGGGATGACAATATCCTCCTTCCAGCATTGGGGTTAACCTACCTGACTCCAGAACCTAAGTGTAGACTTTCTCCAGGAAGATAGCAATAAGATCAGGTGCAAGTTGAAGTACTCTGGGTGGGAAAGGATCATATGGAGAACCAGATGTAATATGTGCAAAGAGAGATTTTATTTTCTCAGTGAAGATAGGGGAAAACCTGGACAAACTACAGTTAAGGGTTTGATCTATCAAGTCATAATCTGTAGACATGGGAACTTGTTTGTCTACGCTGTTATAAAATTCCAAGTAAATTTTCACAATCTTATCCCTAAAGAAGAAAGCAACACTATTACAGAAATCTTGGGAATTCTCCAACTCCTGTTGAGCAGGTCGGGAGGAAAGATCTCTAACTACTTTAAACAGCTTCTTTGGGGTGTTAACGGCAGATCCTATTTTAGTAAGAAAATTAGCAGATTTTATCTCTTTGATGGCATCTTTATATATTCAAATCAGATCTTTATTTTTTTCTTCAGAATTAGGTGTCATCCTCCATCTCCGTTTCTGCCTCTAACATATCCTTTGGAAGTATTAAAGTTCCTCGGAGAACCACAGAGCAGAGACCTTAACTCTGGTCTTAGCCTTATTTTTAATGGGGACTACCCTGTCAATATCTGTCTTCACCCATTTATTGAAATCGTCTGCTGTAGGTCCCTGTTAGCCATAGTCTGTTTCCTGAGACAAGCTAAGGGTTTCCCTCCATATCATGAATGGAGATTTTACTCCACTTTCTGTGTGGGGTAGTTTTACCCTATTTAGGCTCCTTGGCCTTTTGACTATGCATTTTAAACAAAACCACATAGTGAGCAGTCCAACTAAATAGCAAACAATCTTCTACTGCCAGAGCTTGAATGATTAGAAAAAATGCCATCCAGTGTATGGTCAGCTGTGTGCATCGCACAATCGACCACTTGCATAAATCCAAAATTGTTCATGAGTTCTAAAAAACGTTTTTGTCATTGTATCTTACCACTGCCTTAAATGGCACTTTCAGAAAGATGTCCCTCCTTAATACACCCATATCTCAGCACAGAACCAGCGAGTCCTTGACTACACATTGGTTTCAGTTGAAGGCTGAAATAATGCTATTATCAGTTAGTGATCACTTCACACAGTGAATTATCATCCATTGTTCTAATTTCAGTAATAAATGTATGTGTTTGGTTGGTAATCCTATGGACTACAAGAGTCTGAAAAGGATAAAATGATCGGCTTCGATGAATGAACAGAGCTCTCTATGGTTGAGAAAAACTGTATTGTTTGAAGAATATAATACCATTCATTGTCAGCCTCTTGGTTGTGGTCCAAATTTGTTACTGATTTATGAAAAAGTATCTGGGCTGAGTGCTTTGTAAATCAGCTGTAGATATCATCATCTATGCAGAGAAATGCTTGGCATTCCAGCAAATGAAGAGAAAGGAAGTGCCTCCTCAATAAGTAAAAAAGAAATAAGTAGTACAAGTAATGAGTTAAAGTTAAACTAAGTTGTGACCCAAAAAGGAGCAAACAGAAGGAGATGATGAACAGAGCGCTGAAACATTTCAGACACTCACCCCCAGTCACAGGTCTAGGTTAAATCCATCATTGTTCTTAAGCTCTCTATAAGGAAATAGCTTGGCCGGCCAAATGTACTGCTACTGAGGGAAGCGGTAATAAATTTCAGTCTTTGTATAGCTGTCATAGATTTGATGCTAGCTCCATTTTGCCCACTCCTGAGTTTCTTTGATCACTGTAACAAAACAGATACTAAATAGACCCAATCTACGAGAGAAAAGGAAATTGGGACTGAGGAATATAGCTGGCATGAGACTGCTTCCATTTCTCTTCAGCTGGACCATCTAGTTTCTTTAGTTTTGACGGCCCTGTGAAAACATGCAATATTGCCATTTCTATTGTATATTTATATTTATAAACCTACTAAATAATGTCTCTTTATACAGCTGCTACTTCCCCTGCAATGGAATACCTTTTGTGTTTAAAAAGGGTATATAGGAAAGAAATAGCTATTAGCATTTAAGGGGCTGATTTAGAGTCTTAGAGGACAGGTACTCCACCACAAAAGTGACAGTTATTCTGCCCACATGATTACAAGTGTATTAGGCTATAACGCACTATTCATGGTTGTGAGGGGGGTAACTGTCCTCCAGTCTTTAAATCAGGCCCTAAATTGGTAATTATACTTTTGCTTAAACCATTTTCTAGATAGACTACCTTATTCCAACATCACTTTGTTACATACTAAAAAGAAATCAACAAAGCTAATAAGATAATAGTTTCTGTGAACCGTCCCTGAAAACTAATTTTGCAAATACGTTACATTATTAAAAATATTAGCAAATACGTCTTTTCATAGTACTCCCTAAAAAAACCATTTTACTCAGTTTCAACAAAATAAAAAAATGAGCCATAAATCATTGAACTTATTTATCTAATGATTGTTCACAAAGGGAAGATATCCAGAAATTTGCAGGGACTGGTATTGGAGAGCCAAAAGCAGCCCTGTCAAAAATGCTCAAATGTATACTCAGTCTCAATTCGCTCTCATTTTCTCTCTCTTTTTCTCTCTCTCTCTCTCTCTCTCTCTCTCTCCCGCGCCCTCCCCAGTGGCGGGTCACAGTGGGAGTGCTGCGGGGCGGTAGGGCAGAGCTGGGGAGGGGCAGGGTGGGGGGGTGGGGTAGTGGAGTCTGACATACGACGGACAGGAGTAAGGTAAGTAAATAAATAAATAAAACAATGTACCTTGTGCTAGCTGCATCGCCAACTCTGCGATGCAGCACACGCAAGGTAAATTGTTTTATTTATTTAATTACTTTCCTTACTTCTGTCCATCGTAGGTTGGACTCCACTACCCACCCCCACCCTGCCCCACCCCCACCCCGCCTCACCATCCTGCAGCACTCCCACAGCGAGCCGCCACTGGTCCTCCTTCTTTTGCCCCCTCCCTTCTTACCCCCTCCATGTGCCGGCAGCAATTAACCTGGTATCTGGAAAAAGTGAGGGAGGATCCAGGAGCGGTCCTAGGCATTCTAAACCGACCTGGTGAAATTCTTCGTAGAATAAAAGGCCTATCAGGCCCTGGAAATTATTCTTCCATTACACACTTCCATGTTTCTCCAAACAAAACTGAATGATGATCATCTCATCCATCAAGTCTCTGCCAACCCCAACGTTTTATCTTGACAAACCCAGTGGTTGAAATGGAATTATGGGCGTGCAGGTACTCTCTGTCCCAGAGTACCTGTTGGCTATTGAGAAGACCTGGTATGTTCCAATTAAAAGTGTTGAATGCCTGCTGAGAGGTGAAAGTTCCCTTCCAAATTAAAGAAGTGCAGGTACTCACTACCTGTGAGTACCTGCCCATTTAAAGCGCTGAGGCAACCCCAAAGACTCGGTAAGAGATGTAACCAATTGCGAAGTGCTGACTTGAAATCTTCTGTGTCATGTACTGTACACCTGTTCGTTAGTGTTCTTGCAAGATTACACAATGACCGAGTAATGCAGCACTCACATCTTCGTTTTATTCTATCACATTCAGGTTAGCATTTAAATTCCTAAAAAATTTCCATCTTTAATCGAGTCATTTTTCTGCAGATTTTTAGGCAAGTCCTAACATTAGCAATTATACACAAGTTTTCACTTCTTGTTTTATCTTTTAACAATTAATTAATCCATTTGTATGTTTGGCTCCCTTAACAGCCCGCTTTTTACCTGAAAACATGAGTTTCACAGGTGATAGCTTTGCTTTATTCAAAGTTATCGAAGCAGTCGATGTCAGCAAATTGCTTCATCATTAAGGGGGTACACACTGTTATTTTTTTGTGTTGAAATTTTTTATTAGAAATTTTGAGATAAAAGTACAGAGGCAAAAAATAAAGCAGAGTAATTTCTTTGATAAGTAATGTAATGTAATGTATGTATACTTGTAAAGCGCACTGTTACCTCGTTACGTGCGTCCTGGCGCTGTATACCGCTGGGGAACCCGTCCTGGCTTTCCCTGTGAGAGGGCACCCCAAGGTGAAGCCAGGCATCCCCGGCGTTGCTGGAGCCGTTGTGGAGATTAAGCAAGCTATTGCCCAGAGTTGCAGGGTGGGACCCATGGTTAGCTTAGGCACCTAAGCGAGAATTATCGAGTCCGCGGACATTGACCCAAGACCCTGCCGCGTCGGGAATTGAACCCTGGTCCCGGGCCGACCTCTGTTTCAGGGTCTGCCGCTTCTAACCAGTGAGCCACACTTCTCCAAGTAAAAATAGTAAAAATGAGGAAAAGTATTACATAAAATATAATAAATATGAGGACATAAAGATATCGTATATTCCATAATCCGAAATACAATAATGATGAGAAAATTACAAAATAAGTGCGTTATAGAAGAAGAATAAAGGAAAGGAAAAAGGAATAAAAGTGAAGAAAATTAAGAAAAAGGAAAAGGAAGAAAAAGAAGAAAAGAAAAGAATAAGCAAGAATCCAAGAGCAACACAAGTAAACACAAAAAGAGGTAAGGGAAAAAATGTAAAGCTGAGCAACACAAGAAAAAGAACCCAAAAGAATAGAATTAAGAAGGTGGAACAATCAGAGGAGAAGGAGGAGTGGAAACAGAATCATTATGCACAGTGGCTTCCAGAAAAGGGGACCACACCCAGAGAAAAATGGAAGCTTTATCCTGCAAAATTATAAATTGTATGTTCATGTAGAGCTGTTTGCATCATCGCCACCAACCACTCTTCTTGCGAAGGAGGCAGAGGAGATTTCCAGTGCCGCAGTATACAAATTTTTGCCATAGCCAGAGCAGTATGTAGAAGACGAGTTTGTGGTCGAGAAAGCTTCGGTAGACTACGAAAATCATGCACGATAATATTCAGAGAAGTAAGGGGCAGAGGGAGTGACATGGTAGTGACCAACGTCTTCCGTACAAAAACAAAAAAGGTGTCGTACGAGGACATTCACAAACAATATGCGTAATATCACAACCAGAAGCTGAGCACCTCCAACACAAAGTATGTGATAATAACTTAGCATGATGCAATTTGACTGGAGACCAGTGCCATTCATGTAAAATTTTAAAAACGCAAATTTTAAGACGAGCTTCACGAACTCCCTTATGTAACCCTTCCAATATTTGATCCCACTGAGTATTGGAATATGCAACCGATAGGCGAGATTGCCATTTCAACTGGAGAGCTTGTGAGAGAGGCTGTGAAAATAGAGGATGCAAAAAAGTTTTATAAAGACCAGAGGTCACACCTTCAAAATTCCCCCATAACTGTAGGTAGGACAAAAGAGGAGATACAGATATTATGTCAGGCGGAGGGCCTAAATGTTTTGTGAGAGCTTGTTGGAGCTGAGTGTATTTGCAGGATTGTGTGGATGGCAGATGAAATTCCTCACACAGTTGAGAAAAAGATTTAAAAGTGTTATTGTGAAACAACTGATCTATAGTCTGAATACCAGCTTCCTGCCATACGGGCCAGGACAGAGTGCGACCCCTCACACACACGGCAGAATTAATCCATAAAGGAGCTTTGATATGAATACGCTAATTAGATTTAAGTATTCAATGACTTCTCTGCCAGGATTTGTACATTGCAGATAAGATAGGGGTTTTGGGATCAGAAGAACTGACCCCTTTACCATATAGAAGGGACAAACCAAGACCAGAGGCTAATAAGTGACGTTCAAGGGGGACACATTGAGGTATGTCTTTAGATTTAGGCAGAAAAAAGACAAGTTGCGAAAGATTAAGAGCAAGTGAGTAATGCTCGATAGAAGGGAGACCCAAACCCCCTTGTAACTGATGAGATTTTAATTTTGCAAAGGTAAGACGCGGTTTAGCCGCGCCCCAGACAAAAAGTTTATTTTGGAGTCAATGGATCTCAGAGTGGATAAGGGGATGTGAAAAGGAAGCATGCCCAAGACATAAAGAAATCGAGGAAAAGTAACCATCTTGACCGCCTGGACCCGCCCCCATAAGGATAGACCCAAAGCCTTCCATTTATCAAAGTCTCTTTGCATTTGCGCGATTAAAGGAGTCAAATTGTCCGGGACTATATTATCCAACCCTCTATTAATTAAGATGCCTAAATACTTAAGCCGGGATGGTTGCCAATGGAAAGGGAAACCCGAAATCACAGCTTTTGTAGTACCAATGGACATGGGTAATGCTTCACTTTTATCCCAATTTATCTTGTAACCAGAAAAGGAAGAGAAATCATTGATAATGCGGAGGAGAGCAGGAAGAGAGCGGGGAAGATCGGTGAGTGTGAGGAGAATATCATCCGCATATAAATAGATTTTAGAGTGACCAATTGGAAGGGGGACACCTACCACAGCAGTAGATTGTCGTATCGCAGCAGCTAAAGGTTCCATATCAAGAAGGAAAAGGAAAGGGGAAAGTGGACAACCTTGATGAGTACCTCGTCTAATTGGAAATGGGGTAGATAGGAAACCGCCGCAATTGACCTGAGCCGATGGGTCATCATAAAGCAGCCGCACTTTATCTATAAACTGATCGGCCAACCCAAACCTTTGCATGACAGTAAAAAGGTATTCCCACTCAATGCGATCAAATGCTTTTTCAGCATCTAAAGAAAGAAGTAACGCATCGTCAGTGAGATGTTTAGCTGACCATAAAGCATGAGATAGAGTGCGTAAATGATTACGAGATGACCTACCTGGGACAAAACCTACCTGTGAATTATGGATTAAAGAAGGTAAAACTTTACGAAGACGTGATGCAAGAATACTAGCAAGTATCTTAATATCAGAATTTAAAAGAGATATGGGCCTATAACTACTGCATAACAAAGGATCCTTGCCAGGTTTCGGTAGGACAGCTATAACGGCCTTGTTGGAAAGAGGACCAAGAGAAGACTCCTCCACCGCCTCCCCAAATGCAGCATGTAAAGTGTCAATCATACTCTGACCGGTCCATTAAAAAAATTCAGGGGGAAAACCATCATCTCCCGGAGCTTTATGATATGGCAATGCAGCTATTGCTGAAGAGATTTCATCCTTCGTAATAACACCATCCAATAGGGCTCTACCCTCATCAGAGAGTTTTGGGAGATGGACTGCATCTAAAAAGTTGGTTGGAGAAAAAAGAGATCTGCAGAATGAAGCGAATTCCTCAACAATTTCCTGTGGTCGAGTAAGTACGTCACCACCACTTGATTTAATTGCTGGAATTGCCATAGCAGCCTCCCTCTGTCTCAATTGTGCAGCTAATAACCGGCCAGCCTTTTCCCCCTGCTCATAATGACGTCCTTTCATCTTTTGCAAAGCGTATTCGGCTTTAGAAGTAAAGAGACTATTAAGAGACATTCGCGCTTTCTCCAGTAATTTACGAGCCTGAAGGGTTGGATTTGAGATATATGATTGAGAAAGTTGGCGAATGTCGTCCTCCAATGCAGTCTGTTTAACTGCATTTTCCTTATTGCGAAAAGCAGCGTCCCGCATGAGTTGACCCCTAATTGTTGCCTTGGCCGCTGCCCAAACCATTCTCTTAGAAGAGATTGATGTATCATTGAGAATAAGGTAATCTTGGAGATGTGATTGCAAATGGAGTTTACCTGCTGGAGCCCTGTACCGAGCTATATTCAAGCACCATGGTTTACGTCCTGGTTTGGAGAGACCCAAGTCAAGAGATAAGAGAACAGGAGAATGGTCAGATATGGCTGCCTCCAAGATCTGGGACTGTGTAACCAATAGGACTGCCTGTTGTGAAAGAAGAAAATAATCGAGACGTGAGAATGTGCCATGCGTGGAGGAGAGAAACGCATATTCTTTGTCCTGAGGATGACTCAGCCTCCAATGATCGACTAGACCAGTATCAGCAAGAATGTCCCGTAAAATGGCTCTATCTGGAGCATTAACGGTGACAAAGCAACCTGTTCTGTCCAGAGCAGGATCTGGTGCCAGATTCCAGTCTCCTCCAATGAGAAGCTGGGAGGCATTGATTTCTGTGAAATGGCGGTTCAGCCGGAGAAAAAACTGTTTTTTAGAGCCTAAAGGGGCATAAATAGAACCAAGGCAAATGAAAGAGTTCCCAATCTTCAACTTGACAAACACATATCGACCTTTCGGGTCAGACCATGTTTTGAGAATTGTGAAGAGAAGTGACTTTCGAAGAAGTATGGCTACCCCGCACTTGCGAACAGGGTTAGGGTTGGTGGGATCATGCTTGGAGACACTACTATGAATCACTTTACAGACCCAATCTCTGCTGAGTTTACTAGAATCAATATCATCTAAGTGCGTTTCCTGCAATAAAGCAACGTCCACATGTTTAGAGCGTAGGTATGTTAGTACTTTTTTACGCTTGATATAATGAGTGAGACCATGAACATTCCAGGAAATCACTGACAGCGAATTAGGAGTGGACATGATATGAGAATGCAAGAGGTAAAAAAGAAGAAAAGGAAAAGAAAGGAAGAGAAAAGAAAAAGAAAATACAGAAGTAGTTTAGAAAAGCAAAGTGAGTAGCTAAGAGAGACAAAGCAGGTAGAAACAAAAGAAAAACAATAAGATAGGAAAGAGGAGAGAACCTAGACTGTTATCTACGGGTCTGGGCGCACTGAAAGCAGTGCCAAGGGGTAACCGGACCCCCTCCGAGGAAAGAAGAATGGGGATCTAGAGAGCAAAGGGTAATATGGAATATACGAGACACAATAGAGCAGGGTAACATTGCAAAGATCGTGCGAAAACATTAAATACCATCATAAAACACATCCAATGAATAAAGAGAATGATTAAATGCATGGTATAAATACCATACAATAAATATTAGCTTGATAAGGGAAGAAAAAAGGGCAAAAGGAAATGAAGAAAATGAAGGAACCCCCATAGCATACAGTAAAGGAAACAAATAAGATATAATAAGGAAACATGGGAAATAATGTATGAAAAGAAACAAAGTCGAGAATGCCACATAGAGAAAGAGAAAAAGAATTAGTAAACAAAAGAAGAAAAGCACTCATAAGGAAATATGAGAGCATGAAGAGAGACAGCATAGATATAAATGAGTAGAACAATATAATAAAATTACATTATGTCAGAACCAAAGTATCTGATGAAGCAAATGAACAGTGTGAATCTAAACACAGTAACCACAACATGGAGAAGGGCATGAACAGGAAACGAGCCCCGCATGTAATAATTAATGCATATGCAGCATATAATGAGCGAAACCTAAAATTAAGTAAACAATTAAAACATCAGATAATAGGAATTAACCTAATCCATAAAATAGCAAAAATACAATAAAGCAGAAAAATCAGTCAGCATCTGAAGGCTGCTTAAGAGGTGACCTAGACTTGTCCTTGTGTGGCATGTTAGTTAGGGAGGAAACTGAGTGCATTGCTGAGGCCTTATCATCTTGAGAACGAGGCAGACGGGTAATATTCCTGCCACGTTGCCGAGCGTCATTAGGGGGTCCCAAAGAAGACGCTGTAGAACCTGCAGACGATGCCTTGGACTGAGAAGACTGAACACAGGAAGAAGATTGAGTGCCCTTATCATCAGTCGTGATGGTATCCAAAAATTGCTGAAGAAGAGCAGGATCGTAGAAGTCCTTGGAATCTCCATTCCTGGTTATGCGAAAACGTGCGGGTTCGAATAGGCCATACTTGATGTCCAGTCTGCGCAACTGAGGCCGTAGAGAGAGGAACGCCTTCCGTCTTTCATTTGTCCTTTGGAGAAGTCCGCTGCCATATGAATAGTATGGCCTTGGAATAAGAAGGAGCCACGTGAACGAGCCATTGACAAGATCTGCCGAGTGTGCCCATGTCGAAGAAAGCAAGCAATAATTGGTCTGGGTCGAGCAGAAACACCAGAACGTGGAGGCCCTAGTCTGTGAGCATGTTGTATTTCAAGAGGAGGAGTAAAAGAAATACCAGTCAGTATAGGAAGAGTCTCACAAAGAAAAAGCTTCATGTCTTGCTTTTCAACATTTTCCGGAAAACCAAAAAGTCGAATATTGTCTCTATGACTACGATCCTCCAAATCAATAATTTTACTATGCAGAAATAATAGATCTTGATCTGAGCCATGGACAGTATGCAGTCGAGTTTCCATATCTGATATCTTAGAGTCAATAGCATCAATCCGTGTATGGAAGGTAGTAAGCTCAGCACAAATAGACTTAGTCTCAGTAGCCAAAGATGTCATTGTGATGTCTAGCCCCTCCAGTCTGCGATTGACACCAGAAAGCTCTAGCAGGATACGTTGCATAGTATCTGACATAGACTTGTCGCTCTGAGATGATGCAGCTGGCGGTGTGAGGGCGATGCGGAGCCATTTCCTTTCACCAGTGTATTAGAATTTTGCTTCACCACTTCATTAAAAAGTGGCGGTTTGGGACCACGACCCCCATTACTGTTATTGGACAATGTAGCACACTGTTGTAGAGGTGGTCTACAAAAACGGATTGCTAAGGTATTGGAGTTTGAAGCAATGATGAGACCAAAAGTACATCAAATAATCAAATGCAGAGAAGTATATGCAATAGAGCAGTGACCATCATATGCAACATAAAGGAAAAGGCAACAAAATTGAGGAATCATGATGACATTAGCACAAAATAGCAAGCAGTACAATATGAAACAGGTTCAAAGTAAGAGCAGTATGCTTTGCGTGCCAACCCCCCCCCCCCCCCCCCCCCTGTGGAGGAAAAGCATGTGAGTAAGGCGAGGCAATAGAACAGCAGGGCATTCATCTAGGGCTATGCCAGACAAAAACAATTCACATGAGCTAATAACATATAGCGGTGATTGTAAATGAAAATTCAGCCCTTTTCCTTTTACCCCCCATCTGCCTCCTCCTTTATATTGAAACTGGCAAAGCGTCACAATAGAGGAACAGGATGACATATTAAAGAGAGTGATAAGACTGATAGGGTCAAGTAACTCTGACCCAAATGTCATATATGTTTCCTAAAGCGGCTGAATAAAAGTGCCAAAGCCAAATGGTTAGAGTCAAGGAGGAAGATGGAACAGTACTTCTGCAAGTAAAGCTGCCCGCACCGTTAATATTGACTTTTCAAGGGATATTCATATCCTGTTATGAAACAATAAGTCATGTAACTGTAGCCCTGCAAGGATTACCATCCACTAGTACACATTTGACTAGAAAGAAACGCACTGCATTAGGATGACGATTGTGCTAGTCCTACAAATGTCGTTTCCTTTCCTTTATGATGCCTTTTCCAATTAAAATTGCTGGCAGGTGTGAGAAAAACTAGGTTGACATAATCCTGAGGAGGGCGCTGCTTACTTTAAAATGTAGACAAAGGCATTGAAGGAGGCAGCCTGTGGCCTTGGTGAAGCGCGCCCCCACCGTCTGAGGAGGCGCGGGCAACAACAGAAGGAGGCGCGGCCCTGTAGTATCGAGGACGCCACCCTCGCTGAGGAGAGGCGCGGCGGCAGAAGCGCTCGAACACCACAGTGCGTGTCATAGGATCCAGCCGTCTCACAGTCACTCTCCTACGTCGAGAGCGGAAGCCGCCAGCTGGAAAAGAAAACCACTGCAGCAGTCCCCATGGTCCTCAGAGTGCTGCAAGCGCCCAAAAGACGACCCACACGAGCAGGTAGGGCAAGGAAGCTCGTCAGGGGTCCGTCCCTCGGCGGAGCTCTCCTAGCAGGCGGCCATCTTCCTGCATGGCCAGACCACGCCCCCCCACACACTGTTATTAAGAGATTATTTGAGAAATGTCATGTTGCTGCACATAAGCCTCTCACTGTCAGCTGCCCAAGAGTAAATCTCACTATTTGAAACCCTTTTTGGGTAGCTGTTGCGCCTTACAAATTAAAAAAATAAATAAATAAAATAAATAAAAATTACTATTAATAGGGTGATTACAATTCTGAATTCAAAGCACACTAAGGGTGCTCCATGAGCGAATGGCCTACTGGCTACCACGGTTAGGACAAGCATGGTTTTCTGGGTGCACTGGTTATCCCTTTTGTTTAGGTATTGCAGAGAGATGAATTTCTTTCCATCTAGCTAGTGCAGATCTATCTTATTTCATATACATTAAAAGGTTGCTTACTGTTCCATTCAATTAGTGTTGTTTAGCTTTACTTGATGTTGAGAGCAAATGCTATGCCAAACTGTTGTTAAAATAATTTTAATCAAGGACCATTACAAAGGAATTTACTTCCCACTATCACACAGGGTTTCAGCCAGGTTGAGAAACTCTTTTATAGATTTCACAAAAGCATTTGATAGCGTGGACTGAAACGTATCCTCTCTTAAACTCCACAATTGGTTTATCCCTGACCCGTTACTAAGGGCATTATTTCCTTGTATTTGAAGACCTGCATAAAAGTTAAAATAGATCCTACATCTGTAATTTCAGATAAGGTGTTCAAGAAGAAAGGGCTGAAACAAGAACCGTGTATGACCTGGCACTTCTTGGTGGATTATCCCTGACTTTTTGCCTCTACCTCCTCTATTTTTGGTGATGTCATTTATTTACTGAAATGTCCATGTGACCTATGTTATGTGGGCCACACAGAGAGAAAGATCCGCATCCGTATTTTGGAACATAGAAGTAACATTAGAACACAGAACCTCAAATCTACTGTTGCCACCCATTTCATTGAAAAAAGACACAACATTTGCCAACTGAAATTTATGGTTCTGGAAGTCATTGCACAAACTGAAGGAAGCAACAATAAGGACAAACTCCTACAAAGAGAGAATTATTGGATACGATTTTTATGCACGATGCAGCCCTATGGGCTTAATGACAGAATGGAATTTCTTTGTTATCTCTAACTCATCCTTTTTACAATGGTTCTGCTTCACTTAGCATGTCTGCTTATTGTAATTTTTCTCTAATTTCCATCACATATGTGTATTGATGCTCATACACTTTTGTCTCATGCACAGCTTTGTCCTAGACACATTCACCTTTTTATCCGTGATTTTTCACTGTCATCTTTCACTAATATTATTTTGCGACCATTTCAATATGGCGCCCACCTTCCTGTACACGGTTTGGAGTCCGTCGTTTATGTTCATGAGTGGGATCCCTCCCTTCATGGATGAGACCTTCATTTAGCGCGTCTCCACTCCCGGCACATTTCCTCTTCGGGCCTAAGCGCCCAGCATGACTAACCACACGCCTTCAATGTTTTGTCTTCTGTAAGTACCTCATTTCACGGGTCCCGGGACATTTGGTTAATCGATCACCTGCCGCGTCATTGAATTACATATCTGTTATTTTGCGTTTGTTTAGATTTTTCATCACCGCTCTGAGCTTGGCTGCAACCGTACGCACTCTTTGCCGTTTGACCTTCACATATCACTTTTGCACGTTTTTTGTGATTTTAACCTACAACCTGACCCGCCCTGCACTTTTTGCCTTTTCACAACCACGTCCCTGTGCACAACATTATCGAACCGTGTACGTTGTTTGCTCCGCACACCTAGAGCTGTGCCACACTTTTTCCAGCGATCAACTTCGGACACATTCTTGTTGTCGTTACCACTTAGAGCCGTATGTCTTCGCATGAATTAAATCACTTATGCTATACGATCACGCCATACAGTTACATTTGAACATGCATGTGATTCCAAACACTACTCTTTTGCACACTCATAGAATGTTTTATAGGCCTTCCTGTAAGATTTGCATATGTTGGTTTATTTACAGAATTTCCCCTGATGAAGGGCACAGGTGATGCCCGAAATGCATTGAGATAAATACTAATTGTGGATGGATATCCGGTTGTATCATCTTATGACTTGGTTGCTAATCATTGAAGGATTACTATGATAAACTACAGTATGAACACAGATTGACATGAATTACAATGCCATTGTGATGACATTGATTGGTTATTAAACAATCAACAGTGAACTTCTTACAATTTTCAGTATTATCATTTCATTTAACATTCTGAACCTCTTTGGTCTCCAAGTGCTGTGCATCGGAGGACAACTCCTCTGTAGGAGTTGCAACTAAATAGATTTTCATGTGCCAACTTAGATGCTTTGGACACTTTGCCACTGCTAAACAGTGTCAAAGTTCAAGTGCTCCCTGTGTAAAGGGTAATGGTAATTGGTTGTCCATGATTGGTATGTTTGCCTTACTAGTAAAGTGCACTATGTGTGCCAGGAATTGTAATGCAAATGCTACTAGTGGGCCTGCAGCACTAATTGTGCCACACACACAAGTAGCCTTAAAAAGGGAACTCAGGCCTGCCATTGCAGTGCCTGCGCACAGTTTGTTAAACTGCCATGTTGTTCTGTCAAGTCCACTCACTTGCCAGACCTACCCTTCTCTTTCTATGCGCATCAGACACCCCTATAATAGGTCCAGAGTACCCCCTGGGTAGGGTGCAGTGCATGTGAAAGATAGGACATGTAATAAGGTGGTGCTATGTCCTAACAGTGAAATAGTCTTCATTTAGTTTTTCACTTTTGAAAGGCCACCTTGCCCATAAGATATGGGAAGGCTGTGTAATATGTTTTTCAGCCTATCTTCCCAAAGGCTTAAGATGGAAAGGTGAAGTTTAGTATGCCTGAACTCACATTGTAATAACACATCTTTTTATGAAGGTCGTTTTTGCATTGTGTGTTTAGAAGCCACTCTTTTAGAAGTGGCTGAGTTTTTGTGCTCTAACATTTCTGTGTGTCTCTGCATGGCTGTGGATTGACTGTCTGGATTTGAAAGTGATATGATCTGGGGAATGTCTTAACCCAGGGGAGGAGGTGAGACAGCAGCAGGCTGACCTGCATCTGGAGTGTAGGGGGAGGACAGGCCCCTAGAGGTGAAGTGGCTGGGGTTGCTGCTACATTGAGTATTTTAGCATGGTTGCCTAATCTGATCTGAGCTTCAGAAAGAATGCCATGAACATGGCCTCTAGGTGTCTGCTCTGTTTGTACAATTTAAATTCCAATCTGAATTTTGCTCTGCAGTGAGAACGTTTGAATAGACCAGCATTCCATTATACCTGTAAAGTGAGAGAATTTACTTTAGAAGACTACAATACCACATTTTGATGGTGACATCAATTTAGATAACACTGTATATAGTCTAGGGCCTAGCAAAAGGCTAATCAATTTCAAAATGCATGAAACATGCTTCAGAGCTAGGGATTTAGATTTTTAAGAGCAACAAGGATGTTTTTGCCATCATTGTTCCCCAAACCAAATGCCAAAGTATGTATAAGCTGCTGGATGTTCTACCCTAATGTTCTCCAAAACATGGTGGCCATTTTCTGTCATTTTCCTAGATAATATGCAACATGCAACTTAGCTAAGTGCAATTCAATATTAAAAATGCAGTTCTCATTATTCGAGGCGCATGTACCAGACTTCAGAAAATTGACTGTTGCGTGGCGCTTTTAATGATAAGTATTTCTTTTATCCACCTTAATGGACTCATTTTATCAGTTGCAAAAGGATTAAAGAATGCATTGTTTCTGTCTGGTTTGGCTTTGCATCTGCAGGGTGAGCACCGATCTTTAGAGGAAAGGTATAAACTCACTGACTAATTGTACTTCAGGTTTTCATGGAGTGTATGATATAGATAAAATCCATACATATAGATCGCAGCAATCTCTTTGCTCTCTCTGTAATGCTCTCTCATCGCCAACTGGTAAAGTCGAGAAAGTATATCACAGTTTTACTTCAGAATACCTTTTAGTGTCACAACTCATACAAGTCATGCTGCAGTAGCAGGCCACTTCGCTCCAACCTATGTGAACTTGGTGTTCTGTTTTGTTGCTGTGGCAAGGTTTATTTTGGGGGTCAGTGGTGGCAGACATGCTCTGTGACGAACTAGTGAGGCTTTCACCTAGCGATTCACTGCACTACGAATTGTTGCCTATAATGCTGTAAATAATCTTGTGCAACAAACAATAAGGTTATAAGAGCAATGCTTAGGTTCATCTCATCCACTAGCAATCACTTGGTGCAGCAATCCATAGCATCAACTTTACCAACTATACTACTGTAAACAGAGGCCTGCCGTATGAAAGCCAGTCTTACTCCTACTCTAATAGAAATAGCCCACGTGAACTGCCACGCCAGGTCTCCTCCAGATGGGAGCACATGCAACCCCAGACGGATTTTCATCAACTTGGGTCTTGTCAGTGAGGTATAGCTTGGGTCATATGACATAGTGAGCCTGGAACTCATGTCCTTTCATTTAGGGCGTCATATGCAACAAGCGGCAAGGTGATGGAAGGAATGCGTGAATTAATCTCAGCCACTAGCAATCACTTGTGGCTGCGTTCCACACTATCATTTTTCACTCATTGTGGCACTCTAAGATGAGACCTGTCAAATGCAAATCAGTCTTGGTCCTGCTCAATAAAAACAGTCCAGCCCAAACTGCAAGGCAGAAACCAGTCTGAGCGTGCTTGTTTACTCTTCTTGAGGGTTTGTGCCTGGCAGTTAGTGAATGACTGTCTCCAGGAGGAGCTGGTTCAAGGACGGTAACCCTCTAACCCATCACGGCTCACTCTGCATTTTCACGTGGTGCTAGGTAAACACTCCATTTCACTAAGCCCCCCTCTCCCCCCATTCACAATCATACATCAGAGTGCCTTCAAACAAACGAGTTCAGGGCTTGCACTGTGGAAAAACCAATCCATCATTTGATACAACAGACACAAACTTACTCTCTAAACAATAAGCATCTAGCCCTGATACAGGGTACAGCTATGCAGAAGAAAGGTCGTCAGCACAAAGTACAAGATAGTACTTATGAATGTAAAAGCCAAAGCATGAAGCAACAGTGATGATGGGAACATGAATGCAGCAAGAAGCTCATGCTGAAAAACTCACCCCCAACAAATACCCTTCAGTAATGATCTGACATGCAAAGGGGAAACGCCACTGCCTGCCAAAGCTAATTCACCCTACTGGTTTCATCTAGGACACTTCATTGTAACTGCAATTGCATTTGCATCCATATAGTGCCCACTACCACGATAAGGCACCAAAAATCTCCATGGTCAGAAGCACACTACTCTGGCTGTGTTGACTCCCACACTCGATACCCAAGACCCAAGAAAAGAGAAACATCAAGTGCAGCCTCCCCTGGTGGTCATGACGCACTCTGAAAGCAGTGCATCATGACCAAACATGTGCTGTCCAGAGGTTCCCTCCACTGGTGCTCTCTCCTCCCTCAGGTAACGGCCAGTGCACCGCTTAGTGGTCTCAGTCCACAAAAAAAGTGCACCACTCCTCAGACTCGGTGATCCTTGTTTTACTGCATGCCAAACATTTCAAGGCCTGCAGTAGCTCTCTCTGACCCATTGGTCACACACGTTCTCCGCCGGCCACTCTTACCCACTGAAAAAAAAAGCAACCTCATGCACACAAACACTCACACATGCAATCACACAGTGGTGCATGCTTGCAGACAGACACATAAAAACTCATGCCCCGATTACTTACCGGTAATCTTCATTACTGCGAGTATAGTCTTCCTCGCCACATGACTAACAAAGTGAGCTTCAGCTCCACACCAGAACCCTCCAAAGCAAAACAAGTCAGCCTCCCATTCCTCCCATCCCTTCCCAATATGGCCGACCCATTACACCCTTGACCTCTATAAGAGGTGGGCCGGCCCAACCCTTCAGCCTGAAAATACCAAGCAGAAACATGAAGCCGATAGCCAGGCAGGGAGGGAGGGATGGGAACTCATGTGGCGAGGAAGACTATACTCGGAGTAATGAAGATTACCGGTAAGTAATCGGGGCATTACCTCCTCGTCAGTCTTCCTCGCCACATGACTAACAAAGTGAGCACATACCAAAACCAAGCGGCTTCATGGAAACTCACAAGAAACCATCAGACCAGAATGGGACGCCCACAAAATAGGGCAAACCTCAAAGACCAGATGAGTGGAAGGACCACCCAAGAGAGAGACAACCATGAGCAGGAAGAACCAGCCCAGGACAGAAAGACACCGGGAGGGCTGGAAAACACGGACCCCCGAGACACGAAAAGAGCCGCCAGAAAAACCGCCCCAAACAAAGGCTGAAGGAGGACAGAGAAGGCACGGAACCAGACTGCATGGAGCCAAAGGCAACAGCAAAAAGGCCCCAGAACAGAAAGCAGCAAGCGGGGCCAAACACCAAGACTGCCCAACGGAGTGAGAGGGGAGCAAAAGCCCAAACAGAGGAACCGAAGAAACAGAGGGCAAGCCCACCACCGCGACCCAGCAAAAATACACAGCAGACAGACGCAGTCTGACCGAAATACATCAACACCGAACGGTGGACCACCAACAGATAGAGCCAAATCCACCCGAGGACCAAAGCATCGGAACCAGACGCAAATAAAACAGCCAGGCCGCAGTTGCCAGAACGGAATGAGGCACAGAAGGGAACCTAGCATGCCAACCACTGAAGGGCACCAAACCCCATCTGCAAGGAGACAAACAGGTGGGACAAAGACACCAGTCGCACAAAGGACCCCCCAGAAGGGAGAGCGGCACCAATGAGAAAAAACTAAGGAGTGCCCAAGGCAAAAAAAAACAAAGGGATGTCCAAGGAGCCCAGAAGAGGGAAAGGAACCAGGCCCAGGGCCCAGCCACCAGAAAGGAAGCGAACGCCCATCAGGGGCCACCAAGCCCAGGAAAGCAAGGAAAACCCGGCAGGGCCGGAACGTAGCACGGAGCGAGACCGCCGCCCGCCCAGGAGCCAAGCAAAACGACCCAGCAACGTGCCACAAGTAGCAAGCAAGCCGCCAAAGCGAGCCCCCAGGAGGCCAGAAAGCCAGCCAATAACCAGGCCCGACCCAGCTGAACAAGGAGGAGCCAAAAAACACACAAAAGGACAGGGAGGAAAAACCACAGGCAGCAAGACACCCAAGGCGAGAAACACAGAAGGGCTGGGCGAAACTAACCAGGGTAATGTCAACAACACCAGGGAGCAACCGCGAGCCAGCAGGCCTCAGCACCCAAAAGTAAGCCCCAGATGCCACAACCAGTGAAACACCAGGGGCAGAACACACAACATCAAGGGTAATGGGCAGAGACGCAAACCCCCAAGCCACAGTGCCTCAACCAAAACCAGGTACAAGAATAAAAGGATGCAAACACCGCACTGAAAATGAAGGGTCCCGCCCGAGGAAGGGGAACCGGGAAACCACAGCCTCCACGGACAAGGAAAGCACCCCTCGCACACACACCCACGAGGGAGAGTACGAAAGTTGCAGCAGGAGACACACCCATGCCCCGAGCAAGCCAAACCCCCAGAAGCTCAAGACTAACCACCAAGCCAGATCACCATAGGCTAACACGCGCAGCAGCAGAAAACAAGAGAGAAGCACCTAGGAGGGCACCACCAACAAGACAAATGCCCCCTCCAGGCACGCCCAGACCACTGCAAGCAAAGGGCCCAGCGGAAAGTGCAAAACCGGAAGCCCGGACGAGAAGGCAGAGAGGGGTACCACCGGGGACCCAAACCGAAACTGGAACAAAGGAGACCCAGACAAGGACAGCCCAATCATCCAAAAAGGTGACAAGGGGGCAACCCAGAACCCCCCCGGCAAATGAGGGAGGGGAGAAAACGCCCAGAGGAGAAACCAGAAGCCCCCGAAGGGCATGGGCAAACACCAGACAAGCCAAGGAAAGGCCACCAGAAACCAGCAGGGGATCCAATCGAGCCAGCACCAACCGGGAACCTAAGCCTGCGCCCTCTGCCAGAAAGGACTGCCACCCCCCGGCAGGGGGTACCATGTGCCCGACCCACGACCAAATGTAGGGGAAGAGAACAGACACCATCAGCCCAGATCGGACTGAAACCATGGAGAAACTACCACTGGCCAAAAGGGAACCGGGACAAGAGAAAGTCCCCTCAAGGGAACAGGCGAAGAGGAGCATGAACCAGAACCCAGGATGGGCCAGCAGCACGTGTGAACCACCGGCAGGAACTAGCTCCCAAGAGAAGGACAATGCAAAGCACCGCCAGCTACAAGACACCTGATATACCTGCCGATGAGAACCCCAGCCCCAAACCAAAGCGAGGGATGCAGAGGAGAAACCAAGGAGGACTGCCAAGAACAGGAAGAACCCCAAGACCCCAACCGAACAGGCAACCCTAGAGAAGCACCAGGGAGACCGCCAAGACTGACAGAGGAGAGGCGTGGCAGTAGGCAGACAAGGGCCAGGGGCCGAGGAGAAGCAGGACCCGGACAAGAGGCAAAGAAGCCGCCAGCAGACCAAGGCAGCAGTCCCGGACAGGAGGGAGGAAGCCCAAAAGAGTAGAAGCAGAAGCGAAAAGCCCATTGGGAGACCACAGCCGCAGCCCAGAGGGGGACGGTAAAGGACCCACAGTAATACGGCCCCATCTGCCCCGCAAATGCCAAAAGCCCCCGGAAGCCCCAGGTGGATGACAAACCCAGGAACGAGCAGGCCAGACCCCACACCTCATGGAGAGCAAGAGGGAACAGTAGCAGAGAGTACGAGTGGATCGCAGGCCCAACACCCAGAAGGGAAGAAGGAAACAGGGGCAACACAGCCAACAAGAAAAGCTATGGCCCGCAAGAGACCCATAAACATCCGGGGAAAACACCAGGACAGTAATACACAACGTAAAAACCAAAGCAATAGAAGGGAAACAACACCAGCCCTGTGGGAGCCTGTGTACCAGAGGCACAAGACGAACCAGAGAGCCAAAGCCCCCTGGCAGAAAAACATCCGAAAGGGCCCAACGATATGTGAAGCAGTGCGCGTGACAGCGCACACCAGGCCTCTGGATGGAGCTGCCAAGAAAAAACAAAATAAAATAACGAAAATCTTTGCAATAAACAATGGGACATAGAGGACCCAAGGTGACGGGGAGAAGAAACAGTACGAACTGAACCGTAGCCACAGTACCAGAAACACAGGATGTTGAGCCTCGTAGCCGAGATTCGAACAGGCCACCCCAGCCAACCGTTGCAGCCACAAGGGCACACCCAGGCCCAGAAACACAGCGTAAGAAGCAGGTCCCTCAATATGAGGCAAAACGTGTGAAACCCATGTACCCCGAGAGGAAAAGAAAGTCCAAACCTCCACGGAAAATAGCCAGGCAAAAAACAGACATACCGCCGGAAACGGAGGCAGAGACCCCTCCAAGAATCCAACCCAACACATATATAGTCATTGTAAACTTGACATATATATTCATAATTTTGCCCGTACATTCTGTGCTTGCTGTGTATGTGAATGTTTACCTTTTGCCTACGGAGCTTTGACTCTATGGCCTGCTACTTTTGTTTGTTCCATTCCGGTAACAGTTCTCTCAAGTAACGTAACTGGTTCTATTGTACAGTGCTCTAACACCGTCGGGTAAAGTCCGGGCTTTAAAAAATGCCTTAAATAAATAAATAAATAGGCCACTCACCCACAATACAGCACAGGGTCACCAGGACCCAGCTGAACAGGGAAGAGAGCACAACAACACTTGCCCATTCCCACAGACAGTCGGACACCAGGGAATCAACCCGCTGCTGGAGTCCAACGAAGTGCGCTTGTGCGTGAGTAGGGCACCGTCAATAAACAGTACGTGCAGCAAGGAGCCCCACAATGCCAGCAATTACAGAACCACCATACACAGGGTATACTGTGAAGCACAACCCAAATGCCGGAGGTGAGCGACCAACAAATGTGGGACCACAAATCATTAAGATGAGGCGCCAAAGTCACTGTATGAACGAAAATGAGGAAACTCCCCTTACGCAGAGCAGCCTGTTTTCGCAACCGGGGCCTAAGCATTCCTACAGTCAAAGGTAGCTCCCGCCGAGCAGCCCCTACCCGCTGCCGTGACAAAGCTTAGAATGGAGCAGCCCGTAAGAGGGCCACAGTGAGGAATCAGCTCCCGAGGACCGGGAGAAGTCACAGCATATCCCCGGGACAGGAGCCGACAAAGGTAACGGCAGCAGCCTACACCAGGAGCCGGGAAAGCCAAAGAAGCTCAAAAGGGGCTGCGAAGAGCAATAGTAGCGTTAGCGTAGCAACAACCCCCTGTAGGCGAGAGCTGCGCGTAGAAGCAGGCAGTGACCGGCAGCTTCGAGAGCTTCCAACACAACCCGTCATCGCAGGGACTCAAAAACCTTCACATTCTAGAGCCCGCTAGAGGCAGGCAGAAAACACCACATGACGAGTCGGGCCCAGGCCAGAGCCGGAACTGGTCCGCCCCAAAAACCAGTGAAGCCCGCAGCCTCCCTGGGAGCAGGGCCGGAAATACTCCCTGCTAGAACACAGGGACGGCCTACCAAAAACGGCATAGTCCCAACACCAGAGCCTGCTATAGTAGGCCCCAACTTACCTGAAAACACAGCTGGAGGATCTGCAGCGCAGAACCAAAAAAACAGGCTGAAGGGTTGGGCCGGCCCGCCTCTTATAGAGGTCAAGGGTGTAATGGGTCGGCCATATTGGGAAGGGATGGGAGGCATGGGAGGCTGACTTGTTTTGCTTTGGAGGGTTCTGGTGTGGAGCTGAAGCTCACTTTGTTAGTCATGTGGCGAGGAAGATTGACGAGGAGATAATGGAAATGAGGTAGAAACATTTCTGGTGTAGCTAACACACACTTTGTGCTGCACTCCTAACGGCTACCCCAATGCCAAGCTGTACTTTGAGATCCAACAAAAAGTGCCAGAGTGAGACTCTCTACCTTATGCCCATTCCGAAGCTAAGAAAAGATGGATTGCTGTCCTTTTATCCTATATTGTAGCTTATGATAGGACATAAGGGGGCATGACGGATAGGCCCTAAATCACCATGGTTTGACATGTTTATTTATTTATTTATTTAATTTATATAGCGCATAATCACCCAGGGGTCTCTAAGCGCTTTTGCACTGCCTGATGCTAGTGTG
The DNA here is from genome assembly GCF_964261635.1 of Lissotriton helveticus. Taxonomy (NCBI): domain Eukaryota; kingdom Metazoa; phylum Chordata; class Amphibia; order Caudata; family Salamandridae; genus Lissotriton; species Lissotriton helveticus. The sequence continues at coordinate 528,738,333 of NC_136069.1, forward strand.
GCATGTCTGATATGTATTGCATCAATTTTAGGACAAGCTGTAACAGCCCCGCGCCTGACACATGCAGAATACAGCTGGTAGAACCCTCTTCTGCGGGTAAGGTGATATTACAGGTCTTACGTGCACACAAACAATCGGTGAGATGGCTTGTTTTTATGTAAAAGCTGCAATATTAAAGCAAAAGATGGAGATGGGCTAGTGGGATGGCGCTCTTGAGCCCTCACTGGGAAGATGCCTCTGGAATGGTCTGATCTGAATTGTATGAAATGTGGTTGGACCAGAGAGGAGCATTAAAAATATAATATCCATTTAGTGTAGATATTTTTCTGCATGATTCATCTAATGCGTGGTCTACTTCAGTGTTTGCGTGGGTGGTAGATAGCTGCGGTTTGAGGCTCGCAGTTGAAGGCATCACTATCTGTTTATTTTTGTTAAATGCAACTCTGTGTCAGAGAAAGCTGCAAGTGGCAACAATTAACTTTTAGCATCAGCTGAATCTTACTGTTTATCTGTGCAGTGGGGCGAGCTCTTGACACGTATAGCTGTAGCGTGACAGCCAAAAGAACCTGTTTGGCGAATTTAACAGGCACTCTAGAATCCCTATCAAGAAAGATGCTGAGACCAAAATGGTCTCTGATGTTGTCTTCGCAGAAGTTAAAGTCGCTTACAAGGAAAACATAATAATAGCTACTTGCATTCTAGACTGCCAATTCAGAGATTTTGACAAATGATTCCTCAGGTGCCGCTTGAGGAGTCTGTTTTATGCTGTGCAAGGTAGAGTCCTGTAGACTAATTTATAGCGAGGACTGTCAGCTGATATGTATGTATAGAAGGAGTTGAGCTGTGAGTAAAATCTGATTTAGCAGCAAGCCTAACACCCCGTTTGTGTTGCTGATGCACAGATTAAGTGTGATTATATTTGCTGATATGGGAATAAGACGGTGATAATAAAATGCAATACTAGTTTTTTTATATCTCTTAATAACCACACTTCTGACATTGCTAAGCACTGTAAATATAATATGCAATTATTAATTAGCCAGGGTCCAGATATACTAAGCATTTTTTACAGGCACAAATGCCCAGAATTGGCGTGTGCAACTGTAAAAATGTTTTTTCAAATGTACTATTCTCATTTGTAAAATAGCATTGCAAATGGATATGGATTCGCTATATAGAAGGACGTGTTGTAGGCGTCCCTTCAAAATACAGAATCCATTCGCCATGTATTATGGTTTTTAAAAGTTGCAGAGACTTCAAACAAAAAAAATGCTTTTCTTTTTAAACGCATTTAAAAATAAGATTTGCTGCATTGAAAAGCAACACTTACATGGTGATTAAGCAGATAATCCATCCCTGTGATTGCTTTCAATTTTCTTTTGATAATTATTCTGAGGTTCTTGTCATTGGTTCTAGATGAGGGTGTCTGTGAGGGTCCTAGTTCAGTCATCCACCAGTTGGAGTCTCATGGAGAGGTATTCTTGCAGAAGATCACTTCTTCTGTCTTGTCGGTGTTGAGCTTGATACAGTTGACTTTCAACCAATTAGTGACTTCGGTGATGCAGGAAAGGGACCTATTTCCACTTTTGCGTGTCTTTTCCAAGAGGGAGAGTATAAGTTGTGTGTCGTCAGCATACAAGGATGTTGATTTGTGACGGGTGTGCAGATGACATTGGCCAGAGGGATAATATATGCTTTGAAGAGCTGAGCAATGAACCTTAAGGCACTCCACAGATAAGCTTGCAGGCTTTCAAGGAGTAAGGTGCAAGGCTGAAAGCTTGTGTTCCATTAAGAAGGAGCAAATACAGCGGAGCTTGGGTCCATGGATGCCAATCTTTAAAAAAAAAAAAAGTTTTTTAAGTCCTCATACTATCCCCAATCTATAGTAACAGGCACCTTGGGTATTGTGGCTACCATATGTCTGTTAGATTGGACATTCTTCTTCTAGCATATATTGCTTGGGCTATTGCAAATTCAGTTGCCTTTCTTGCCCACTGCTATGAGAAGATGTAATCATTGGACAGATCGGTTCGAAGAACAAGACGTTTTATGTTATATGTATATACAGTGAATCCTATCGACCATTCACCCCTCGTTTCTTATCTTCCCACCTGTCCATCCTCTCATACAAGGCCACTGAGTTTTTCCAAGCATGCCATAAGGTGGTGAATTTTTGGACAATAACTTACATATCTCCCTTGTTGCAATCAAAATTAGGTAAAGTATAAAATGTATTGGTTTTATATGCAAACTTGAGCCCCTCAGGTCTTGCTGCCTGATCCCAAACATAATCAGGACAGTGCTTACCTCCACCTCGGAACCCAACACATCAGATATGGTCTTACCCACAGCTATCCAGAATCCCTCCCACTTCGGGCAAGTAGCTAACATGTGTATGTCATCCGCATCATTGCTTCCATAACGCTTACATTTGGAGTTGCCACCTCCCCATATTTACACCAATCTTTTCGGGGACCAATAGACTATATATAGGGTGTAAAAATGGTTCTTGTTTAATGCAGCAGATTTAACTACAGTATATAACGTAGATAAAGACACTTGCCACAACTCTTCCATTTTGGCGTCCGGCAAGTATCCATCCCAGGCGGTGAAAGGTACTTTCAGCTTCGGGTTAGCCACTGTGAGAAGGTGTTGATACCATAGTGCTACCTCCTTTTTCTTTGGTCGTGGGTCCTGGAGGTCTAGCTCCATTTAATTAGATTGTACTTGTATCCAGTCTTGAGTCCTCAGCCATGAGTTTACCTGAATTATTTTAAATCTGGAAATGTTCCCTCCTGTCTTCCGGTTCCAGTCCTCTCATGTCAAGTTCTGTCCATCATTCAGCACCTGTCCCCATCTACCTATTCCGCTTTGTTTTAGTGGAAACATAAGGGTGTCAAGCATACACACTGGAGTACCTGGAGGGTCTCATATGGGAGACAGCATACTATGATATGAAATGCCTAGGAGGGATCTGACCTCAAACCATGTACTAACTGCAGCTTGTAGGCATTTTAATCTAACCTACTTAAAGTATTTGGGAGCCCCAAATGTCTAGAGAAAGCCTTCCTTCGAAATTCCCTCCAGCGTTACTCTGTACATACCGCCGACCATGGTTTCATCAGGGTTTAACAATAACATTCTACAATTTTTTAGCTGAAAGACCCAGCAGTATATCTGAAATTTGCTTCATTCGTCAGTAGGCATCATTCTCAAAGGCTGCTCTGCAGGAAGACAGAGGGCGGGAGAGTTCATCAACTGAGCGTCGAAACACTGAAACAGACCACATTTAATAGTAGAAACCAAAGAGCTTGTTTTCGTACCAAGAAACTAAACGTCAAGGGGAGCCGGCGGTTGAAACATAATAATCTGGGAACACCACAGGGGAGCCTATTGAACTTGCGTGCAGCGGCGGTCTCTGCCTTTCATCTTGGGGACCTTGGGCTGTTTCTAGCCCCCTCGCTGCTTCTTAAAGCAAGCCCAGCATAGCCTGGTGGGACTCGCTGTCCCAGGCTGCACCGGCCCGTCACTTGCCAAATTGCTCCCAGCTGCTGCAGGGGGAGGCGTGGTGATCGCGCTACAAAGCGCTGCCTCAACACCCGTGACGCGGGCGCGCCGGGTGAAGCCTGGGCAAAGGGCGGGCCGTCTGTGGCCGTCAGGGGCTGAAGGAGGCCGGGCAGGGCCACCCCCCTTGGCTGGACTCCTAGTGACTGGAACTGTTGTGGTAATCAGCATCATTTAACTCAGTCAAAGCTTGGCCATTTTGCGACATCTTTTTTTTTATTATCGATTAGTGAACCTGTATTTTGGGGCCATATTATTCTATTATCTTTTAGCAATTATTTCATTCTCTTGTATTCTAACCCATTTTTGGATTGCGATTTGAGCCTTAATTAAGAGTCCCTTGTGAGTATCATGGGCAAAGCCAATCTCACAACCTCTCGACCCCAAACAAGGCAAAAGGCAGCCTCATCCACCCCAGTTCCGAGTTTAACAGCGATTGATAAAATGCTACAGAAAACAATGGGGGTGGTTGCGTCGGCCATAGAGAACACCGAAAGACGTCTTTCTCTAACTCCTGCCATGCCCCCCCTTTGCCAACCGGGGATATATCCATAGATACTGTTAACTCACCTGACTCGATGCTAGCATCCTCCTTTGTTGAGCTTCCTTGCGCTCAAATCATGCCAGATGCTAGCTCTCCCATTAATCCTGCACCGCCTATAGTTCCCCAGGCTGTTAGAAAGGTACCTAAGCCCCGTCTTAGAACCAAGAAGTCGAAACGGCCCAAAAAAGTATCTAAGAATCCTAGCCCTACCCCTGATCCCACAGATGTTGATTTAGGCCACAACTTCTCCACCTTAGCACCCCCGGTCTGGGCCTCCCATTTACTATTAGATATCCAGGCACACATGGAACATCTTATCAATTCTCACTTTCAAACCCTGATGAGTAGAATTGATAGAGTAGTTTTATTGTTAAATAATAAAAGGGGAGGAGGAGAACACCAATCCACTCCAACTGGGTTTAACATGGGGAAAGTGCTTTTAGGCAACACCAAGCAGGCCACGCAAGGCCCTAGCCCAAATGAAGGTCCTAGATCTGGTAAACTGGTACAGGAGGCGGCGCCACTAATTCCGCGTAACCGTATCCCTGACACCAGTGCTCCCAGGGGTAACCCAGATACAGCTAGTCGGAGTCTTCGAGACCCACCCCTTACTCCAAAAGCCCCCAGTAAGCAGCGGCCAGACCAGGGTCTGGAGTCCCAAAATCCCCATATAAACCCACCTGGTATTGGAGCCCATTATCCTTCACCTCGCTCCCAGTTACCACCTGAAGCCTCCCGTATGTGGTGGTGTTACAGGCGTCCCTCAGTTGTCAGGTGAGCGAAGTGAGACTTTCCCAGAGTTGAAGAATAAAATCATCTACTGGCTGAATAGAAACAGACTCCTAACGAGTTCAGGCCACGGGGAAATTCTATTTGCCAGAAGAGTCAGCTGTCTGGGGATCAAACGCAAAGACATTAGGGGGGATTGCGTGATCATCAATTTTAGGGACCCCAGAGTGGTTAATCATATCCTTGAATTAATCCTCGCCCACTGGGCTATTTCTACTCCCGGGATCCACTTCCGGGAGGGCAAGCCCCAACCTATTCCTACCATGGGGGGCAGACAGTAGAATATAATCTCCCGATAGCCAACAGTTTTAGTGCCTTGAATAATGTAGATTGACTAACCCACCTTCCGGGGCCTAACAAAATGGGCGCCATTGTAGATGGGTGCTCGGTGGAGGAGCTCGAGAGGGCTGAGGAGGGCTCCCCCCAGACAGCTCTAAGGTGCATGGGTGATGGATTGACAACTACCACATTAAGTCTAAGCTTAAAGATTAGCCCTCCAGGCGATGCATTGGAACTGGATACCGATATAGGTTCTCCCCCTTTTACGTGCCCTTACCTACTACAGTTAGTTCTGAAAGGGAAGAATCCGCTTTAGCTAGTACTGAAGGGGCAGTTTCATGTAGATCGTTAATTGGGTCCTGGAACGTAGCAGGGCTTGGTTCCAAGCTACCCATTCCAGATTGGGGGGAGTTGATGGACCAATACGATTTGTGCTTGTTCCAAGAGACTTGGCTGCTGACTGCCCCCTCAAGGGTGTTATGTTATGTTATACTATATTTGTAAAGTGCACGGCTACTCAAAGTATCCCGGCGCTGATTTCCAAGAAAGCCCCCCACATAACTTTTCAAGGAAAAACACAGACACATAACTATCAGAGGAGAGACAGGAAGAAAAAAACCCTCAAAAAAGCTAAGTTGTTAGCTTCTTCTTAAAAACAACCGGGTCCGGTATCCTCCGAAGGGCCAAAGGGAGCTCATTCCAGGCAAGACCTGCTTTACGGGTGAAAGAGCAGCCACCCAGCCTGTGGCGACAGAACTGAGGGCTCTGAATCAGGAGTTGGTCGGAGGACCGCAATTGCCTAGAAGGTCTATAAAAGGCAAATCGCTTCTGAAGACAGAGCGGGCCCAGTCCATACACAGCCCGTTGGACAATGGACAGCATTTTGAATTTGAGACGGCACTCAACTGGGAGCCAGTGCAGATGACGAAGATGGAACCGCACGCTCTGCCTGGTAAAAAGTCCCAGGAGGAGTCTCGCTGCCACATTCTGGACTACCTGCAGCTTCCTGGTCAGATAGCCAGGGCATCCTACCAGGAGAGGATTGGCATAGTCCAGGCGAGAGAGGATCAGTGCCCGGACAACCGTCTCTTTAGCACGGGCTGGTAAGAGGGGAAGGAATTTCCTCAGAATTTTTAGCGTGCCAAAACATGTCCCTGTTAGCTTCTTAACATGTGCGGCAAAGTTTAAATTTCCCTCGAATCAGACCCCCAAATTTTTAGCGAGGCCCTTATTGGATAAAGGGGGCGGGAAGTCAGGCGGCCACAGCCTAGCTCTGAAGTCCACCGGGAACGTGCCAAACAAGAGAACCTCCGATTTCTCTTTGTTGCACTTTAGCTGTGCATTAGCCAGCCAGCGAAACACAGCTGCCAAACAGTGCTGCGCCGAACTGACCGAGTCTTCACCACGCTTCCAGGAGAACAACAGCTGTGTGTCATCCGCATAGGCCATCACCTTAGCCCCCAATGACTCCGCCAGATAAACTAGGGGAGTCACGTAGATGTTGAACAGTAGGGGGCTAAGTGAGGAGCCTTGCGGGATGCCGGTGGATAGGGACGTAGGCGCCGAAGAGCAAGGGGGCAGCCAAACTTGCTGTGACCTGTCCTCCAAAAAGGATCTAAGCCAGCTCCAGGCTGAGCCTACAATGCCAATAGCAGTGAGACGGTCAAGCAGGAGAGAGTGGGGCACCGTTTTGAATGCCACCGAGAGATCCAGCATTACCAAGGCTGCTCTCCCGCCGGCATCCAAACAGTCCCGTATAGCTTCCGCCACCTCCAACAAGGCTGACTCCGTGCTATAAGAAGCACGGAACCCCGATTGTGCCGGGTGCAGCAAACCCTCCTTCTCAACAAATTTGGTAAGCTGAGAGGTAACTGCTTTTTCGCAGACCTTCGCCAGGCTAGGCAGGATCGAAATAGGCCGGTAGTTGGCGGGAACCGACGGATCCAAGGTGGGCTTCTTGAGGAGGGGCAGTATGAGAGCCTGCTTCCAGGAAAGCGGAACACAGGCATCGCGGAGCGACTGATGAACCAGAAGGTTGACTTCTGGATTAATCACATCGGACAGCTCGGCCAACAACCTAGCCACACAAGGATCCTTAGGGGACCCCGATTTCAGTGCTCCTAGGATTCGGCAGGAGGCCAGTGGGTCAATAGGACTAAAAGCCGAAAGAGAATGGACCAAAGCCCTCTCCGAGCCGCCCGATGGAGCAGTCGGGGTCGGCTTAAGGTTTTCCAGAAAAGATTCTTGAATGTCCATAATTTTATCCCTAAAGTGTTTTGCCAAGGTGTTGCACCAGGTGTCCGAGGGGGGGACCACCACCTCCTGGGCGCGAGGCGTTACAAAACTCTGCACGATGGTGAAAATTTCCTTGGAATTGTTATTCGCCCGGTCAATGCGAGTAGCAAAGTGTGGGCCCTTAGCCATGGCGATGGCTGAGTAATAGGTTTTTTGTTTAACTCTGAGAGCCTGCTTGGCAGTGAGGCAATCGCCGCTGACCCGCCACGCTCTCTCCAACAGCTTGCAGGCATGCTTGAGAGCCTTAAGCTCCGGGGTGAACCAAGGCTCCCCAGTTTGCAGGGAGCTGGTGTCGAAAGGGCACTCACTGAACCATTAATCCAGCTAGAGAATGTAGTGAGATTGTCCTGCAGATCACCTAAGAGGGTTGGGCGAGAGGCCGCCAGATGGGCGCTGAGAAGACCAGCGTCCAACTTCCTGGCCATGGGGGGGCGGTGGCAGTTGACTGATTGCCGTTGGCTCAGGGCGGACCATGTAAAGAATATATGAAAGTGGTCCGACCAGGTGATCGGGAGAGGCTTTCGGACCAGCACCGGGAAGTTGGAGCAGATAGGATCCAAAATGTGACCCCCCGTGTGAGTCGGATCCGTCACCCATTGGGAGAGCATGGCCAACTGGAGATTTTCCATGAAGGCCGCGGAATCAGCAGACTCCACAGAGTCAAGATGTAAATTAAAATCCCCCAGGAGAAGGTAGTTGGAAAACCTTAATACTCTATCAGCTAGAGCATCTCCGCAGGCATCCAAAAAGGCTCCCACTGGGCCCGGTGGGCGGTAAAGTAATGAGCCCCCCAATGTGAAGTGAGGTGACAATTGGAGATTAAAATCCATAGCCTCACAGCCTCCCCATATAGTGGAGGACTCACACTGAAGAGCCCAGCGTTCTCTATAAATAATAGCAACGCCCTCCCTCTCCCCAGTGGGCGGTCAGTCCGATGGATTTTATAACCAGAGGGGGTGGCAAGAGCAATGATGGGATTAGAGAACTCATCAAGCCAAGTCTCCGTGATGAACAATAGATCGAGATCATTGTCCAACACTAGGTCGGCAATGTCAGCATGATGCCGCTTCAGGGATCTGGAATTAATGAGGCAGGCTTTGAAAGAGCCCTGGGGGCAGGGGGCAGCCCTCAGCGCAGCCAAGGGGAGTTGTGTGGATGGCAAAAAGCCACAGTCCGGGCAAGCAGAGGTAATATCGGTGCTGGCAGTGCTAGTAGAGTAGGAGGGGCAGCACGGAACTCTCAATGACCTTAAGACAGTGCTAGAGTACTGAATGAGCTTGCCATTACGACAGGTGGGGGGGGAATCCAGCAGCATGACTCGCCCTGAGCCCTCCCTTGGCGCTGATGGGCGCAGACGGGCTTGCCTTAGGCGCGCCCGCTGCGCTCGCCCGCTGCGCGTTCGGCACAGACACATTTAAATAGGGTGGGGCCAGTGCTGGGGAGATGCGTGGAACGACTGGACCGCTGACCGCGCCGAGCGCCTGTCACGTCCAATATGGCCGCTACCCGGCCGAAAATGAGGACAGGAGTGCTACGGAGCCGTGGCAGCAAGGATAGAGCCCAGAGCAATGCCGAGCACCAAAAGGTATTGGCAAACTTTAAAATACAGTATTTCGCACATCGAAGTGGTGCAAAAATAAAAGATAACTGGCAAGCACTCCCCCCCAAATTCCCTTCACACACACCAAAGAAAAATGAAATACAGCGGGCAGAGTTAAAAATAGCAACAAGCTAGTAGTGTGGGAGCTAACAGGAGCAGCGCTCACCCGTAATGAGCCTCATTAAATAGATTTGCCCAGTGCTGGGGAGATGCGTGGAACGACTGGACCGCTGACCGCACCGAGCGTTCTATATACCTGCAGTGCAGGGACCCAGGGGAAGACCTTCTGGGGACTTGTGCATTTGGGTAGCCACGCATCTGGGGTGCTCAGTTAAAGTAATAGATTCTCACTTCCCGGATATCCTGTGTATAGCACCTAATTACCCAGATGGTTTGACGGTTGTGGTATTTAACATCTATCTGCGCCCTACACCACAACTGCCGGGGTCTCCTATGTTAGAGGCTCTTGAGCAACTTCTTTTTTCATTTCCCTCACCTATTCATAGAATTGTTGGGGACGATTTTAACTGTCATTTTGAACCCTTGGCTGGGATCCCCTCTGAGGATTTGACCTGGCACATCCAGGAGTGCTCCATGTACCCGGCAAAGTGTTTAACGCCCTTGGCCCTCCAGATCAATAAACTGTTAGTTACCCACTTTCTTAGGGCATGTAATGGCAGGCTCCCTCTGGATACACCAGGTATGTGTACCTATAATAGAGTGGGGAAAAGCACAACCATTGACTACATTATGGTCAATGTGGAATTCTGGCCCCAATTGAAGGCCTTTTCTGTAATTCAAAGGATAGTGACCATAATCTTTTGTCATTAGAACTAAAATCTTCACTGGGATCCAAACATGGAGGGGGGTAATGGAGACCTGTGTGGATTTGAATTTAATCTCAGTGGCGGGTGGTCGACGCATCAGGTGGGCTAAGTTTGTGTTAGCTCCCGACAAAATAGCTGAGCTATATCGACACGCTGGCCGTTCCCTAGCAGAGGCCTTCAATCTTCAGGCAGACAATTATGACTTGTCCTATTTCCAGGATCTAGAGTACATACACACTAACCTTGTCACCACTATGGGTGACTATTTTTACACCGCAGTCGTCAAGAAGCCATGGGCTAAAACCGGGCCCAATAATTCAATAAAAACTGCAGGGCGGCCAAACGCGCTCTTGTAAGGGAGGTTAAAACTGGATCCGTGCTGAGTGTTAGAGTAGCTAGACAATCCTATAAAAGAATGATTCTAGAGTCTAGGTCGGAATGGGAAGCTACTAGATGGGATAGTATAAAAGAAACCCTGGATGGACGTGACTATAGGGCCTTCTTGAACTTAGTCAAAACAGGCTCGGTAGAGGGGTCGTCTGCTATAATTCCCAACCTGAGCGAAGAGGTCTGGTTAGGCCACTTCAAGCCTCTCTTTTTCCACATTGACTCCGCAACTCCTGTAGATCCAATCCCTCCTTTGAAGAGTCTATCTGCTCTAGTAATATTGGATGCCAGGGATCCTGACCTGCTCCCTTGCACTATGCTTGAAATCCAGGTGGCCCTCAAACGTTTGTCTTCTGGGAAGGCTCCGGGTTTACACAGGATCCCGGGAGATCTAGTTTTGAGCGAGCAGAAGGTTTGGGTCCCTTACATCTGGCTATACTTTAATGCCATTTTATTTGGCATGGAGATCCCCCGAACTTGGCTGGGAGCCGAGATCGCCCCGATCCACAAAAAGGCTTCACTTCTTGACCCGGCAAACTACCGCACTATCAGTCTTTTTGATGTCTTGCAGAAATTGTTTGCCCGCCTTTTACTAACGAGGTAGCAGAGCTGGATGGACGAACACCACATCCTAACTCCCCTCCAAGCGGGCTTTCGCGCTAAGGTCTCCACCATCGACCAACTGTTTAGACTCCAGCTGGTCTACTGGAAGACAGTGATCATGGGGCTGGTAGTCTGTAGTTGATCTTTGTAGATCTCCGATCCGCCTTTGACTTGGTCCAGAGGGATAAGCTTTGGGTGATTTTGTTAGAGATGGGTGCCCCGGTATACCTCTGCCAATTGTTCAAACGTATGCATCAAGGCACCTTTGCAAGGGTGAGGTATGGGAGGAATGGGGAGCTTTCGGCTCCTTTCCCGGTGGACAAGGGTGTGAGGCTGGGGTGCGTGTTGGCCCCTACGTTATTTTCCCTGTTCCTCAATGGATTTTTCGAACACCTAACGGGAGCGAGGGATTTGGACTCACCTAGCCTAGCCGGCCGCAAGATACCAGACCTGATGTTCGCTGATGACACCTTTTTGTTATCAAAATCTTCCATGGGTTTACAGCGAACATTGGAGGCGTTTTGCTCCTTCTGTTGCTCTAGAAACCTGGAGATTAATCCTTCCAAAACCAATGGTTTTCAATGCTAAAACATCCAATTGTCCCCACCCTCATATGGATGGCTTGGCGTTGGAAAGAGTGTCTACTTTTGACTACCTAGGGGTAACACTTAACAACAGGGTGGAATGGGGGGCGCATATGGCTAAGGCTAACTTGAAGCTGGCCCAATCCTCTGGCGGTATTCAAAAGGTGTATAATGAGTGTTCAGCTAAAACTTTGGGCCCGCCAGTAGAAATTTACAAGGCCCAGGCGAGAGGTGGGGCGCTATACGAAGCAGAGCTTTGGGGCCATGTTGGTGCCGCCCCTCTGTCCACTACTGAGAATAGTTTTATTAGGCACCTAGTGAGTCTTCCCCTGAGCACACCTTTGACCCCATTACGGCTACACCCCATACAGGGGGTTATCTCAAATTGTCCTCTGCTGTATTGGAGGCGTCTCTGGTCTACCCCAGAGCTCCTAAGTTATAGGGAAGACCTAGGGGACCTCTTGTCCATAAGGGGTGTGGTAATAATTCCTTGGTTGAAGTCCATTAAGCAGCTCTGCCATGCATTGGGCAGGGGCGATATGTGGCTCGTGCCCGAGGAAACCTGTGCCTTGATTAATAAGAGGGTTTTGGGGGCTGAACTCAAACAATACCGTATGCACCTTTTATTATCAAGTCCTTCTTTGGGTAGGCTGACCAACAGCTTTATGCTGGTCAAGGACAACTATCAATTTGAGAAATTCCTGGACGACATCCAGCCCTTACTGGCAAATAAATTATATGTCCAATTCAGACATGGAGCTCTTCCAGTGAGGGCTGTGACAAATAAGTGGACAAATGCCCTCCAAGTCTCGAGCTCCTGCCCGGGGTGTGATAGTAGCGATGAGATAGATCTGCACGTTCTGCTCTTCTGCCTCTTCTACTCCAGGGCCAGAGCTAAATGGATTGTCCATCTATGCAAGTCCAGGGGCCTCAGGGATTATAGGAAGGTATTTAGAATACTAAAATATGACAACACCCCTCTGATTGTGTTTGCAACCTCCAGATACCTTTGGGCTATGTGGTGCGCAAGAGGCGCAAAAATAAAAAAATGTCAATTTGCTCCTACTATGTCAGCGTAATCTGTGTAATCTAGAAGGTTCCCATATATTATATGCCCAGGGACTGATTCCCCTTTTTTTCTTTGTTTTTTATTCCTTGCTTGATTTTAACCTGTACAGGATTCGGTCATGCTTTTAACCTTCTACCTAATCTATTTTGGACCTCGGTCCGTAACCTTGTGTGTATCACTTGTTTTTATAAGGTTAGTTTTTATCTAATGTATGTACACATGTGCTTTTATGGTTTTTAACCGATAATAAAGCTTTTTGACTGACTGACTGAAAGTCAGGAAGCCCCAACCCCCCTGCTCCTACTTTTCTCCTCAGTTTTCTCCATGAGAGACGCACACCCTTATTGGCCCAAATAAAAGTTGTGAATTTCTCCTGTCATGTTAAAGTGCTTTTTCTTTCAACATTTAAGGGTATATTATCAAACAGAAAAGTAAACTTAGGCAAAATAAATATTCTAACCAGGTTGACCTTCCCAAATATGGTCAATGGCAAATTCCACCATATTTTCAACAATTTCTCCACTTCTGAGCAAGTTTTCTCAAAATTTTAAAAGGCTAATCTTTCTAAGTCCCTGGTTAAGCTTTATCCCTAGGTATTTCATTTCTGTAGCACTCTTAATTCACACTTCCTTTTGGTTCCAGATCATTATTTCAGTTTTTTTCCTCATTAATTTTATATCCAGATAGAGCACCAAACGCTTTCACCTCCGCTACAAGTTGAGGGACGGAAGAATGGACATCAGGGATGAAAAGCATTAAATCGTCCGCATACAGCGCAATTTTCCTGGCAAATTAGTCTACCTTAAAATTCTTTATTCAGTCTGACACTCTGGGCGAATGACTCGATATACAAGTCGAAGAGAATAGGTGAAAAAGGGCACCCTTGCCTTGTCCCCCTGCTCATCCTATCGTGTTTGTTGATAGTCTATCATTCACAAAAATATGCGCTATTGGCTTTCTATAGATCTTCTCTAGGGTGTCTATCAGAGGCTTACCCATATCAAAAGTCTCTAAGGCTGCCATAAGGTTGCTCCAATTGACCCGATCGAATGCCTTGGAAGCATCTATAGTTATTACCACAAGGGAAACCCCCTTCGATATAGGTAAATCTATAGTGCCAATCAGGGCATGATTCAGCTCTCTAAGCTGCTTTCCGGGGATAAACCCTTTTTGATCTTCGTGCATTAAGCTCCACGCTACCTTGTTAATACATGCGGCAAAATATTGGTGAAGATTTTATAATCACTATTAAGTAGGGAAATAGGACGGAAAGATTGGCATTGAAAAAGATTCTTACCAGGCTTCAGAATTAGTGTTATAACTGCATCATTCCATGACTCCGGTATCGGATTACCCTCTATTAGAATTGAATTAAAAAGTTTAAAACCAGATTGGAATCATCTCCTCTGCAATGGTAGAGTAGAGCTTACTAGGAATGGTATCAGGGCCAGCTGCCTTGCCTTTTATTTATTTTCTTTACTGCTGCCTATATCCCCGCCCTGTTATTTCCTCACCAAGGAACCCTTGTTGCTCCTGGGACAATTTAGGGTGATGCTTGTCTTTAAGCCAAGCATCAATACTGGCTCTATTTGTTACACTTTCTTCTGTGTATAATTCTTGAAAAATATCTTTGAAAACCTCTCTTATCTTACTTCTCTCTCCCGCAGTATGGTCCCGCATTGTCGACTTCAATCTTCCTAATATAGTTTAGGTTCCTCTCCAACCTTACCTTCCATGCTAGCAGTTTTCCCCAGTATTCACCCTGTACTATATCTCGGGCTTTGCTGGCTTCCCACAATTGCCGGACTTTCTCTTCTATCTTTGCTTTAAATTCTGTTTGTAAGTTATCGAGTGTTACCGCTATCTTTTGTCTACCCTCTGTACCCAGAGACGTATTTTTCAACCTCATCTCAGTGCACCCTATCCCTTCTTCTAATCTAGAGAATTCCATTTTCTCTCTCCTTTCCCAATGTATCTATATACTTTTTAGTGTTCCCTTAAACAAGCTTTGTGGGCGTCCCACACCACATGCAAGGGCATTGATGTCAAGTTCCAGGAAAAAAACTAATCTAAGTCATGTGCCAATTTTGCAACTATCCCCTCTGAGAGTAAAATCCTTCTATTCACTGTCCATCTCTCAGGCCCCCTTGAGACCCTCAATTCAATTTTTAAAGACAGAACTGCATGGTTGAGAGGTGATTTGGGAGATGTTCCATTCCTATCACTTTCTTCACATCCTTCCTACCCATGAATAAATAGTCCAATCTGTAAAAATTGCTCTTTTTTTGCTGTGTGCAGTATAGTCTCTGCAGTTTCCGTATATTTTACGGAAAACAATGCACATATTGAAGGTGTCCAGCACATCAACCAAATATGTCCTCATTCTAGGGGAGTTAATCTGTATTCTTACAGAGGATCTGTCTAGATTGTTCTCTAAGAGAATGTTTAAATCCCCTCCTAAAATAACAGGTGCTTTAAAATCTACTAAGGTGGAAAAAAAGATTAGCCAAGTGTGAGATGTCATCAATATTTGGGCCGTAGTAGTTCACTAATGTGTATGAGTTTTGATCAATATTTATTTCGGCTATAATCCAACACCGCCCATCATCAGCTTATACAGGACTAACTTCACTCTTGACTTTGATGGTATCTCTAAAGGCAGTGCCCCCTCAACATGAACAACAAACAAACTTAGAGGTCTAAATCAAAAACCTGATCTGAATATCTTTCAGAATACCTTCATGTCTAAAAAGTACATCAAGATAAAGAAGTGGCTAACAGTTATGAACAACAGACCAGATCGCCAAGAAAAGGGCCACCTGTAATTGCTAATCAAAACCCATTATTGATTCCCATCAATAACTTGTATGGATCAATGTTTTCATTTGGTAATCCTGCCAGGGTATTCTGTCTCTTGATCATTGAGACATACGGCATACCCCCATCTTTGGCATCGAGTAATAACCTACAATTACTAGATTAGACCAAATGATGATGATCTGATGGGAAAGTGCAGTGCAAAAAATATAAAGATGAATGTGATGGTTAAAACAGGATAGGGAGCTTTAACAAAAATTACTTTATTGGGCATAAGCACCTTCCTTGTTAAAAACAAGAACAGTGCAACAACATAAACGCAGTTTAAACAAATAGCTGCGAGAGGACCAACATGTTTCAGCCTATTATGGGAAGAAACCCAAGGCTTTCGTCAGGGTCTCTGTTCTCAAAGAATGCTACTGCCAAATTAGTGAGAAACGTGTGAAAAAATTATAATAAAAAACACACAAGTGAATTAATAACAGTAAAGGATATATTTCTCCTACATCTGTTTCAATTCCTCCTTGGCACCTGGTGTGATCTATAACAACAAAAACATATGTGGACCCTTATTAGGTCCAAAGGTCTGTTAAAAACGGTAATCTATTCATTAGTGTTCAAGATTTTCCAAGTACTCACCCAGTGTGCCCGGGGAAAGGACCTCACCTCCTCCTGGACCTGGCTCAGGTAAATGTGAGACCCCGCTCTGTAAGGACAAGACAACCCCTACACTTAGTATACAAAATGATGTCACCAGACCAGGAAGGAGTAGTTTTAACCAACCACAGCCTGATTATATTTAAACATTGTGTTGGAAATAGCAAACAAAAAAGGGAAACATTTCGTAAGCTCTACAGGAAGGATTTTGAGTACCAGGTCACAAAAAACAGATTGCGTATACCGGGATATAGTTGTTAAAGCAAACTGTGTTTACCGATAACATCTTTAATCGCGTGCTCTCGCGAGATTTCAAACGGACTACAGAATGATGTCACCAAAACAGGAAGGAGTAGTTCTAAAGCAACCCCAGCTTAACTCACGTACTCTCGCGGGATTTTGGACGGACTACAGGGTGATGTCACCAACCCAGGAAGGAGTAGTTCTAACCAACCACAGTATCAAGAATGGTACAAACCCCAGATCTTATGAAATAGGAACAAACTACAGAGTAATGTCCCTCAAATACCAGCTGTAGTTAAGCAGAAAATAAGCTCAGCTATATGCACTCAACAACTATCGTCTCTTGCATCTTCTGAATCAGGCTGTGGTTGGTTAAAACTACTCCTTCCTGGTCTGGTGACATCATTTTGTAGTCCGTCAAAATCTCGCGAGAGTACGCGAGTTAAGCTGGGGTTGCTTTGAACTATTCCTTCCTGGTTTGGTGACATCATCCTGTAGAGCTTACGAAATGTTTCCCTTTTCTGTTTGCTATTTCCAACACAATGTTTAAATACAATCAGGCTGTGGTTGGTTAAAACTACTCCTTCCTGGTCTGGTGACATCATTCTGTAGTCCGTCAAAATCTCGCAAGAGTACGCGAGTTAAGCTGGGCTCAACGTATGAAATAGAGGCTCTTTCGAGCAGCCCAATGCCTCCCCCTGACTCAGTCATCGTTTGGGACAACGACGGACAGGTAGGCTCTAGAATCAGTCTGGGCTGTTTTTTGCCACTTGTTTTATGAGGACTTGGTTAACATTAAATAGTGATAAACAAGCCAACTACCTCACGGTTGTCTCTTTAAAAGATTGGCCACTTTTGTCTGTCAGCCTTGAATAGGGGACAAAAGGTCTTTTTGCTGTATTGGCAATCATTTTTTGAGTTTATTGAAACTACATATGCTAAAATATTTTTTGTAAAGTCTAGCTAGAGAGTTGTAAGTGGGTGCGAGGACTCTCTTGGGTGATAAGTTTATACCAGGAAGTCAGGCTCTATGTGCAAGACACATTGGTGCACCCCAAGCATTATTAATAGACAGAGCAGGGTAAAAAGGGCTCGCTCTATCTATACTAAGTGTAGGGGTTGTCTTGTCCTTACAGAGCGGGGTCTCACATTTACCTGAGCCAGGTCCAGGAAGAGGTGAGGTCCTTTCCCCGGGCACACTGGGTGAGTACTTGGAAAATCTTGAACACTAATGAATAGATTACCGTTTTTAACAGACCTTTGAACCGAATAAGGGTCCACATATGTTTTTGTTGTTATAGATCACACCAGGTGCCAAGGAGGAATTGAAACAGATGTAGGAGAAATATATCCTTTACTGTTATTAATTCACTTGTGTGTTTTTTATTATAATTTTTTCACACGTTTCTCACTAATTTGGCAGTAGCATTCTTTGAGAACAGAGACCCTGACGAAAGCCTTGGGTTTCTTCCCATAATAGGCTGAAACATGTTGGTCCTCTCGCAGCTATTTGTTTAAACTGCGTTTATGTTGTTGCACTGTTCTTGTTTTTAACAAGGAAGGGGCTTATGCCCAATAAAGTAATTTTTGTTAAAGCTCCCTATCCTGTTTTAACCATCACATTCATCTTGATATTTTTTGCACTGCACTTTCCCATCATATCATCATCATTTGGTCTAATCTAGTAATTGTAGGTCATTACCCCATGCCAAAGATGGGGGTATGCCGTATGTCTCAATGATCAAGAGACAGAATACCCTGGCAGGATTACCAAATGAAAACATGGATCCATACAAGTTATTGATGGGAATCCATAATGGGTTTTGATTAGCAATTACAGGTGGCCCTTTTCTTGGCGATCTGGTCTGTTGTTCATAACTGTTAGCCACTTCTTTATCTTGATGTACTTTTTAGACATGAAGGTATTCTGAAAGATATTCAGATCAGGTTTCTGATTTAGACTTCTAAGTTTGTTTGTTGTTCATGTTGTTCCTTCAAGGGGATAGAACTTAGACAGGTCTTTAAATGTACCTTTAGCCCTCCGATGCCGTTTTGTTAGTTATAGTGCCCCCTCAACCCCTGTGCTCATTTTCTTTCTTTGTACTTTTTCTTCCCCTTTTCCTTCCTTCTTTCTAAGACAACTACTCCTAAATGCTGCTCCTACTATGCAAATCAGAGGACTTAACTTTAAAAGTTTTTTTCCCACTGCTCCCCACCCCTAGAGCTCCCCCCCCGGGTAACCCTCCCTACTCTACTGCTAGGCCTTCCCATATCCTATTTGAGCTACCCCCTAAGGGATAATTAGTGCTTTACTTACTTGCTCTATTTTGTATTTTCAGAGTCCCCACCCCCTTCATTAGCCCTATAAAATTGCCTACTTTTACGGATTGTGGAAATTATACATTTGTTTCTGCCACATCTTCTTCAAGGTGGCCGGAAATCTTAGCTGTACTGTTACACCAAGCCCTTTCAGACTTCCCCTTCTATTTCCCAGTTCCTACTGTCTATCAGCAGGTTCCCTAGAGACATCATATCTAATCTTGAAGGTAACTGCTAGCGTGTGAAGCAATTTCTCTTTCAAGGCCAGACTTAGAAGCCTCTCTTTTATAGTATAGGATAGGACGTTTACAAAGATCTTGCAAGGGCTTTTCCTTCCTGGGCATTGATTAAATGGATCCCTATGCACTCGCTGCATTTCTGCTTCAAGATTAGCGAAACTCTCTTCCAGTGGGAATACACTTCTCAGAAGTTGAATCACAAAAGATTTAGGGCCAGATGTAGGTAGCCAAATACCGGTCGGTAACGGCCGATTTCGGCTTTTGACATGTAGGTGGGTCGGAATTTACAGAATCGGTATATTTACCGAATCGGTAAATTTACCACTGCGGTATTTTTCCGAATCGGTAAATATACCGATTCTGTAAATCCATATGTAGGTGGCACAGTTTCCAGTGCCACAGGCCCCTAGGATTTCTTATTTTATCCACCCCAGACAGGTTTTCGCCCTCAACATGGCACAGAAACCGCTATGTTAGCGGTTACAGAGGAAGCAAGAACGACTTTGGATCGGGGAGGAAAAGTGCCCATTATCCTGTTAGACCTTATCGCCGCGTTCGACACGGTGAACCATGCCACGCTATTACACCGACTGGCGGGCATGGGCGTGTCGGGCGCGGCTCTAGACTGCCTTACCTCCTTTCTGAGTGAGCGCTTTTTCCAGGTCTTCGAGGGTGAGATAGTCTCTCCCAAACACCCTCTCAGGTGTGGGGTCCCTCAGGGCTCCTCCCTGAGCCCGACCCTCTTTAACGCCTACATGGAACCTCTGGACAGGATAGTCCATCCCTTTGGTGTGCGTATAGTCACCTACGCGGATGACACGCAGCTGGTGGTCTCGTTAGACCACGCAGATGGATCATCCGACACCTTAGGCCCCTGTCTAGAAGCTGTTGCCAGATGGATGCAAGCCTCCTGTTTGAAGCTTAACGGGGAGAAGACAGACATCATTCTCCTCGGAAATCTCTCCCCGTCTGCTCTTGCACCCGTCTGGCCACCATGTCTTGGCGCTCCTCCTGCCCCCAAGTCCCAGATAAAGAGCCTCGGGATCTGACTTGACACCGCCCTTGATTTCTCGGTCCAGGCTACTAAGACTGCCGCCACTTGCTTTGGACTAATGAGTATGCTCCGGCGGGTGCTCCCTTTGCTCCCTTTCCAGGCGAGAAGGATAATGGTCCAGGCCCTGATTCTCTCTCGCCTGGATTATGGGAATGCTCTCTACCTAGGAGCACCGGCTTCGGTACTGCAGAGGCTTCAGGTCACACAAAACAGTGCGGCCCGCCTACTGTTCAATCTCTCCCGTCGGCAGTCGGCGAGGAAAGCTCTGAAAGACCTCCACTGGCTCCCAATGGCTGCCAGAGTGCAGTTTAAAGCTTTTTGCATTATGCACAAATCCTTTCACCGTGTAGGCCCAGCGATTCTGCACCCTCTGGTCACGCCTTATGTCCCAGCACGCCCCCTTCGGTCTGGTACCTTGCAGCTGGCCACCTCCTCTAAAATTAACAAAGCCCTTTGGGGTGGCCGCTCTTTTTCCCATTCGGCGACCAGACTTTGGAATGCCCTCCCCTTTGCCATCCGAGGAAATAGCAACCTCCTCTCGTTCAGAAAGGCCTTGAAAACGCATTTGTTTGCTAAATCCTGCTGATCTGCCCCGAGCCTGCGCTAAACCATTTTATCTTCAAGCGCTGCGAGGCCCTAGGGCAGTTATGCGCTATACGAATGCAATTTTTCGTTTCATTTCATTTCAATCCTATTGGGTGGTAAAATACCGAATTCCAGTGTACATGCACATCTGTGCATGTACACCTATGCCATGTGACACACAGACATGCCCTTTGGGCATGTCTGTGTGCCACATGGCACACAAGCCTGCATTTGGGGTGCTACAGGGTGTCAAAGTGACACCCCGTTCCCCATGCCGGGATTCGGTATTTACCGATTCTGTAAATACCGAATCGGTATTTCACATTGATTCCTATGGGCTTCAAGGCCCATAGGAATCAATGGGAAATACCGATTCGGTATTTACAGAATCGGTAAATACCGACTCTTACAGAATCGGTAATTGTAAAATTAAAATTACCTACATCTGCCTCCTTCCAATTTACCTACTCTTAAATACCGATTCGGTATGATTCAGTATTTAAGAGTAGGTAAATCGGAATTACCTACATCTGGCCCATAATATCCGTTCTCTCCGCCCCTTCCTCAACCCCTGGAATTTTTACATTGTTTTGCCTGGCCTTATTCTATTGGATGCCAATCTTATGCAGGTGTTCTGGTGAGAGTGGGGTGTTAGACCATGTCAAATGCTGCACAGAGGTCCAAGTGAATTGGAACTGCCATGTCTCCTCTATCAAGGATCATGCAAATGTTGTGTGTAGCGGCAATGAGTTTTGTTCCTGTACTGTGGCTGGGCCTGAATCTGGACTGCATGGTGTTGAGGTGCTGGTGGTTGGTGAGCATCAGTGAATTAGCATCTCTAGGTCTTTTGCCGGGTATGTTATGGAGGATAGAAGCCTGCAGTTGGAAAGAGTGGTTGGGTCAGTGGATGGTTTCTTCTGCATGGTCATTATGGTGGCATGTTTCCAGGTGTCTGGGATTGTGGGTGAGTCTATGTTGGGGTAGAGGATGTGTAATAGTACTTTGCATATTGGTAGGAGCTTTTTGGTGAAGGTGTGGTGAGGGCAAGGATCAGATGGAGCTCTCAACTGAATAGTCTTCATGGTAGCAGTTATTTTGACAATGGTGAGGGCTGGCCACAAGGCTAGGGTTCGTACATCAGCCATGATGGGAATTTCAGTTGCGACGGTGACGGGATCCAGTGGAGGGTCGAAGTTGATGTAAGGGAGGTCATTCTTCTACATAAGAATTCCAAGAGCTTGTTGCAAACGGCTTTTGAAGGAGTGATGTTGTTGCAGGTGGCAGAAGATGCAGTCTAATCTTGGATGATGGAGAAGATATCCATGCTGCTGTTAGTGTTAACGATGAAGCGATCTGCAAGCGATGTGGACTTGATGTTCCCCATCTGGTGGTGTTAGTGTCTAGGGCTGATTTGAAAATCCCTACCCAAATCACCATGCCTGATTTAATTCAACATATTAAATAAATAGTCAATGTTTCCAGTTAGATTAAATTGGCTTTAGATATATCACTACATAGTGCTTAGCCCAAAATAGGAGGTTTATAGCTTTACACTGAATTAAATATACACCTTTTAAGCATTTTAAAAGGTCACAGATGAAGTTGTCCCAATTTAATAAGTAGTGTTTGCCACATCCTGGTAATTGACTGATGAATTGGATGCATTGCAGTTTTGATTTGTTTTCGATACAAGTACAAAAATGTGCATACATGCATTCTCTTCAACCTATTCTGGAAACATATCTAATACATACATTATTTTGCAATTAGTATGAACGTCGGGATATGCATTGACTAATTTGGGAAAGTCTGGACAGCAGGGCAAAAGAAGATATTTTATGTTGATAGAGAGTACAGAGGCTGGCGAAAGTCACTAAACATCATAGTCTGGGAAGGTAGGTATTTCTAGGTACTCTGTATGTAGAAGTGCTTACCAATGACAAATGTCATACCTGCTGACTCTCGAAAGAGGATGAAGTACAATATTTAGAACAGGCATTTCCACCGAGTAGCTCGAGAGCTCCAGTTAGCTTTCCAGCTACCTATAAGTAGCTCTTCTGTGTTCATCCAAGCTTATTAAATTCAGACCTTTTGTTTTGTTGTACTAATGTATGTATACCAAAATTCCAAAACGTGTATTTGAGATGAAATGTATGTAATGCAGATGTTTGGTGAGAAGTTGTTGAATTTTAAAAATATATTTAAAAGCTGATATTTTAGTGATAATTTATTTGACACTGGGTAGCTCTATTACTAATTGTATTTCCTCGATGCCAGAGGCATTCCAGCTATGGCTGCTGTGCATTACCCATGTAGAGGATTTCTACATTGAAATTTTTTTTTTGCATTACTGCATGCAACAATGCCAGGTGAGGTGTGGTGATAACTGCACGTATCTAGCATATGGTAGCCTCTAATGAAATCTTATCTGATATGGTCACTAATACAACGCTAATATATTAGTAGATCCGGGTGACTTTTATTGAACATAAATAGCTCTAATTACAGAAAAGGATGGAGACCCCTGATTTAGAATGTTATTTAATAAACTGATTAGAGAATAAAAAAAAATTAGGAGGAGGGTTGCTGCAGGCCTGCGAAGAGGGTAATCCTCCTGAAAACAATGAATCCATGTTGTCATGCAGTTTGTCAGGTGGTCTAATAGCAATAGGCCACACTCCTTGACAGGAAATACACTGCGAACTATAATTTAGATAACATGAATATGCTGCTGTCTATTTCTGTAACCATTAAAAAAATGGGGTAACCCAAAGAGTTGTGGACCTGGGTATAATACGATATTAAAAACAATGGTCCGTGACCTTTTCTTTAGGAAAACTGAATCAATCAGTACATAATCAATATTTTATAACATTTCAGAGCGTGTTACTAAGATCGACTCTAATCAATAAATGTCCAAAGTACACAAAAAAGGAAAAGCAACAGCAACAATTTCGAAAACCAGAGACAATTTTAATTCATTTTATCTCGAGAAGATGCGAAAAAATCCACAATTATTAATTGGTAGAAGCATATAGGTGGCCCCAGAAGAGCGTGCAAAGAGGAAAAGGTGATTGGGACAGTGTGAAGTGATTAAGAAAGGAGGAATTCAATTAGATAGTGACATAAAATCATTCACAATAACACTATACAAAGGGCCGGTTACACAGTACACCGTCCTACAAAAACCTGGATATGAGATCCGACATATCCCGTTCTTGGTAACAAGACCTTTTCCTTCTCAAAATTATGATAGGATACACAATCGGTATTGAACACATTTAGGGACACATCTGAATGAGCAGCAAATGTGTTGTGCTCCACTCCAAGATGGTGGGGGATGGAGTCCGGTTTTGTTATCTATGCCCGTTAATACCCGATATCGGCCCTCCGGTATTAATCATTTCACACTGTGGAGTCATATAAACGAGGACTTTAGTAATTGTAGCCGGTTGAAAATTAGTGTGGTTATACTCATTTCCCTTGTGACTACTGACAGTTGCAGTAATAATTTGAATTCCTTGTTGGGTAATAACCCAGGCGACAATAATAATAATATTTCCGAACGTTTTTTCGGGATGTTCAACGCTACTCCGTCCTTTTAAAATCCTTGAATGAGGTGGCGAGTAGTAGTGAGTAATGGTTGCTAAGGCATCGAATGAGCCGCGGGTTTGCCTTTAGTCTGGTTTTTGTGTTCACTACTGTTCGGTGGCTTAACACACGCCCACTGGCATTTGGAGCAGAAACGCCGATCTTTTGGACGGTCTCCATTACTACGGGAGCTTATATGATTCGGTAAGCAAAAAATATCGTGAGCACATACATAGAAGTCTGTCACGAGAAGCGCTTTTAAATGAGGCTGATGATTTATTATTTATTTTGATATTGTTACAGCCTCGTGATACCCTTTGATCGTACTCTATAGACTGAGATCACCACTGCCTACTCTATAGACTAAAGGATTAATCATAGATTCGGTAAGAAAAAAACATTGTGAGTATATGTATAGAAGGTTGTCACGAAAAGTTTTTTGACAATGGCTGATTACCTATTTATTTTAATATCGTTTCAGCCTCGCGATACCTCTAGAACTTATTTTATAGACCAAAGGATATTCACCACTATCTATCTTATAGACTAAAGGACAATCACCACGAGGTAAACTCTAGTTGATATTAGAAGTATGATAAGTTTTTCTTGACACACACTAAATTGAATGGAATGTCTGATTACACCTTGCTATATCCTTTAGGTGCATTATATTTTTTTAAAAGGAATTGAATGTGCAGCGACTGAGGCCTGCCCTTCCACGAATACCAGTGATTTCATTCGCATAACCTTGACAAGGTAATTGCTGACAAATACGTTCAATAAGGTACCTTGATTTCCACGAGACCTAGCTTTTGATTACACCATATTGTTAATTTTTAGGTGGTAACTTGAGCAGTGGGATACCTAGTGAA
Organism: Lissotriton helveticus; assembly: GCF_964261635.1. NCBI lineage: Eukaryota > Metazoa > Chordata > Amphibia > Caudata > Salamandridae > Lissotriton > Lissotriton helveticus. The sequence continues at coordinate 528,763,251 of NC_136069.1, forward strand.
GACACTCCACTTGGTCCCCCTCCTGTCGGGTAAGCATTTTTTGCCCCTTCCTCCTTTTTGCGTGATTAACTCTAGTCGCATTTTATTGCAACAGCTTGAACTTTTACTTTCCTTTTTCAGGGTAATCAAGAACCCTTGGTTGCCCCCTCCCCTTTTTAGTCCTGATGAAGACTCGCATGGCCCAGGTCCAACTCACCCATAGGCTTTAAGACGAGTCAAAACGTCGACGCCCTTACTTTGAAACCTGGACCCTAGTACACTTTAATTTGTGCAAACATTAATGGAAGCCATATCCAGTTATTGAATAAAAGTATTTATAACTGAGTTTTGAGGCCAGGTTTTTGTAGGACGGTGTACTGTGTAACCGGCCCTTTGTATAGTATTATTGTGAAGGATTTTATGTCACTATCTAATTGAATTCCTCCTTTCCTAATCACTTCACACTGTCCCAATCACCTTTTCCTCTTTGCACGCTCTTCTGGGGCAACCTATATGCTTCTACCAATTATTAATTGTGATTTTTTCGCATCTGACCGAGATACAATTAATTAAAATTGTCTCTGGTTTTTGTAATTGTTGCTGTTGCTTTTCCTTTTTTGTGTACTTTGGACATTTATTGATTAGAGTCGATCTTAGTGACACGCTCTGAAATGTTATAAAATATTGATTATGTACTGATTGATTCAGTTTTCCTAAAGAAAAGGTCACGGACCATTGTTTTCCAAATCGTCTATTTCTGTAAACAATTGTTAATGTTTAGGAGGAACCAATGGTTTAATAAAGCGTGCAATTATTGAGTGGTGAGTTGATGAATCAGAATGAGAGTCTCATGGAGGCCCGGTGCTCCTACGCCATGTGCGTGCATTGGTAATGCAGCTTAATATTACATTATACTCTTGGGTACAGTTGATGTTGCTTGACATCCTTCTTGTCAGTGATTATAGAAGCAGCTTCCTGAAAACCTAGTCACGAGCACCTCGCTTATTAGATTTTGTAAATCATACATCTTGTTGACAAACGTCGAGCGACACAGCTGATTTTCTCGTTGGCCTGGATACACGCTGCTGGCCACGTTAAACAGGTTCAAAGTTTAAAAACCCATGCAGTTAACTAAAAAGCTGTACAGTAAATAACACAGCAGCTGCAGGCCCAGGAACTAGACACACATGGCCGCATTGTAACACCAAAAGAGAAATGCCAGCTCAGTGTATTGCTTGGTGCAGGGCCTTAAATTAAATAATGCACCCGGTGAAGGGGTTGCTGACTGGGATTTGGAAACGTTGAGGCAGATGCCACTACTGTGGATATCTGACTTTGCATCGTGGTGAATAAGTTAGCTTCTATCACTGTCCGCAAACCTTGCAAAAGTATAAGCTCTGCACCATGGTTTCATGAAACTCTCACAGTTGCAAAACCCACAGTCTTTCCTGGAGCCTTGAGCCTGGAATAAACTTTCCCTTGACCTCCGCCAAGTAAGGCTGGAGCAGATCTTCAAGAATAAGTTGACAAGCATTTTCAATGCAATGCGCATTAGCGAGCGTTTAAGCTATTGGCATTGTAAACGACAAGGCCTTTTTATTTATGTGTTTTAAAAGCAACACATATATAAAAAGGCATTGTTATTTTTAATTCCAATTGCTCAAACTGTCGCAAATGCGAGAGCATTTTAATGGTGGCAGCAGCCCCTTTCTGTAGACGCTGCTGGTGTATTCAGGATACAATGAGCAGCGTCTAAAGAAAGGGGCACGGCCAATATTAAAGTGAAAGCGCGTATGGGGTGCTTTCACCCAAAGTGAAAAATTTTTTTTTTAGAAAGGTTCTATAGCGCGGCTCTTAAAGTGAAAGTGGCCTGTTCTATTAATGAAATAAATAAATAAGCGCAGCAGCTAATGTGAAAGTGGCCCGCGCTGTAAAATAAATTATTAAATAAGGGCAGCTGCTAAAGTGAAAGCGGACCGTGCCTAAATTAAATAATTAAATAAGCACGACCGCTATAGTTAAAGTGGATCATGCTGTAATTTGAATAAACACATTAGTAAAAGTGCCCAGCGTGCTGTGATGTCATAGGTGGAAAAGGGTAATGACATTAACCCCCTGGCTGCGGCCAAATTCCGCGCCTGTGCGGCACATTCGGATCGCGGGCGTGGTCATGACGGCTTCCGGCCGTCATCAGCACACGCCAACCGTAACTCATGACAGACGGGAGCCGTCATCAGCACCGAACGGGTTAAAGAAAATAATGCTCACCAACTTATAAAGCAGACCGTGTAACAACACAAGTAAAAAGTCCAGTCATTGTGGAAGGTTACAAATGCAGATAAGCCAGTACCAAGGAGGGACTATTAAGGCTATTCACAAATGAAAAGCAACGATTTTGCAAGGACAGTTACAGGAGACAATCAAAAAGTTGGGGGGGACATGGGCACGGCTTCTATGACATACCTCAACACAGCATGCCTCGTAGAGCAGCACATGTGCATCTCAGGCTCGACCTAAAACCTTGCCTTTTTGCTCGGACTTAAGTTCCTATCTGTGAGGACTAGCGCTGGGACACTACATGGAGCATCTGTGCGCTTTATAAATATCGGTTCATCATCATCATTGGTACATACCTTCAGTGGAGGAAATAACTAATCTGGAATTAAATTCTTGGTCCTAGAACTATCACTAATCACAGGTTATAGAGACTGGAAATAGGTTGTGCAAATAGAATATCTGTTTATGGAATCTACTTTTTATTTTCAGTAGCAGGTGCTCAGAAGAGTCCTGAACCAAAGCCATATATTTCTCACTTGCTCACCAACAAGTTTTAAATCCACTCCTTTAGTTTGCATTTAAGACTTTTAATGCTGATTTGCTCATGCATACTACATGAGGTGCAGCAGTACAAGAATATATGCAAATATACATCAATTGGAAGATAAAGAGAGAAAACTGGGAAAACACGATTATTCCACCCTGCAATTCACTTTGTCAGATTGGAGTTCACTATAGTTTAGAATTTGGAGTTCAAGAAGGGAGCACACTTTTTTTATTAATCGACATTCAAGCTCGCATTTGTTTCACACATCCAGGAAAAGAAAGCCCGCGTCACTGCGGATGTGGTCAGGGCCGGACTGGCTACCGGGCAGTTTGGTATGCTGCTGAGCTGGGGGGGTGATTTCGTTCATGGAGACCTGCGTGTGTTAAACAAAATTCGTTTTGCATTAATTACTTCAAAGCACACGCAGGTCTCCATGAACCTGCATGTGCTAAACGAAATTTGTTTTGCATTAATTATTTCAAAGCACACGCAGGTCTCCATGAACAAAATCAGCCCCCACCGCTGTGAAATCAGCCCCCAGCTCGGCAGCGCTCTAAACTGCCTGGTAGCCAGTCTGGACCTGGATGTGGTTAAAAGGAGACTAAGAGGTTCTATATAAAATAGAGACTTAGGGTGCGAACAGTAACTGACAAATCTTGCTTTTTGTTCCTTAAGTTTTATCAACCCTTCACTGTCCAACACCACAGGAACATTGAAACTGCGCTGCATGGAAGGCCCCACTTGAGGCGGTGAAGGAGGTGCACTGATGCAAAGTTTTCTCCTGATCCTGTTTGGCCTTCACTAGCAGCTCATGTGATTCATAGCAGTTTGAGTTTTGCACTGGTGGCTCGGCTATACTGGCACTTGAGGTGTGTGGCAGATTTGAGTGGGTTAAGTGGATCATGGGTGTAATGCAGGCCCCTGCAGCACCCAAGCACAGAAGTGCCACCACGTTTCAGGAGTCCCAACCTCATATGCCACTGGGGTAGACAAGGGGCATCCAAGCTTTTGTGTAATTAGAGCTGTTTATGCTCCGTGAAAATCATAGTGCACAACTATTAGTGTTGTGAGTGATCACATCAGACAAGATTCCATTAGTAGCCACCATATGCAATATTAGCAGAAGCGATCAACTTAGAGAATTAGGCAGGGTTGCCAACAGTAATGTAAAACAAGCATTTGCAATGCAATAGGTCTTGCATCTGTGAGAAAGTTATTGGCGCTGTACCCATGTGTTTTGGAGTGGAGTGGAATTATGTGGGTTGGACTGGAACCGTTAGTTCTGGAATTGAGTGGATTGGATTTGTGTAGTGGAATTATGTGGTGTGCCGTTTAATTTTGTGGCATGATGTGGTATTCTGTGGTATGGTTTGGATGTATGTGGTGTGTTGTGTAATTGTGTTGCTGAGTTGAATAATAATGTGGTTTGATGTTGAATATTGTGGAGTGGAATGGAAATGTGTGGTAAAGAACGAAAATTAATAACAAACACATGGAAACCTGTCATAGTTTATGCAAATGTAGCTTAGCTGAGGGTATAGGAGGCACAGCAGCAATTTTGCAATTTCCTTTTCCAAGGTTTGCAATTCATTACAGGTGTACAAGAAATACTACTGTTGACATTTAGAAACACACAGGGTATGGCAGCTGTTTTAGAGGGGCAAAAAGAATTGACCGCTTTATTGTTTATTAATAGAGAAGATATTATGTAAAACTGAACGACTTTATTAAAAAAAAAAGAATCACACAGCTAAGCGTGTTGTCCTAAAATGTAAATTAAATAAAGTCCTAAAACATGCCCCAGGAATGAAAACGAAAGAAACATATAATCTGCTGTGAAAGTATAAATGCCACGACTAAAGTACGAAAGCCCAAAATAAATACAGTATACAGGTGCTGCGGAACGCAAAAGTAATAAATCTACTGCTTAAAACATACCCCATACAATGTATTTATAAAGTTAAAAGCGCACAAGATAAGCACGTTTTTTTTTTTAGACCACCGAAATTAAATGTAAAAAACTCTCGAGCCAATTCAGCCTATTTAGCATCCATTTCCCGACGGACATCAACTTTATTGACCCCTACAGTTTAATGTTAGCAGTTAGTTTTCGTATAACGCTCCTGTCACAATGCACTGTATACAATTGGGTGCAAGTAAGGGCAACTTAGAACCCCGGCAGAATAAATAGTCAAATGTATTACATCCACAGGTGCTACATGATTTTTCAAAAGCAGGAAGCAGTCAAAAAATGTCAAATATGCAACTGTGCACATGTATTTTGGAAAGTTACATTTCATTTTGACAATGCCTCGAATTTGGTAAAACTGTGTTGAGTGGCTTGTGCATCATGTGTTTTGTTTGATGAAGGTCGTGCTCCGTGCATCACCAGAGATGACAACTCTAAAATCACGCGCCCTTTGCGTGCGGCTGAAAACAAAAGTACATTCCAACAACAGTTTTAAAAGCGGCAGTGTTCTAAGAGGTCAGGAATCTCTAAAACACCCAACGGTCTTATCATCACTCACTGTGACCTACGTGCCAGAAACCTTTAGCTAGGTGGTTAGAAGTTTCTTAAAAAATCCGGCTAGCTGGTAGATGTAGTGTCCTCCGGCACAGGGTAGCGTTGCAGTCTACCCGCGCCTGCGAGGTCACGCTAGCGCGTGCGCGTGTCGTCACGTGCCCGCTACATAATAAAGGGAGCGTGGCCGACAAGGTTAGTCGGAGCCACGAGGAAACCAAGAACGGTGTCCCGAGTTTCATTATCGTGGTGGCACGACAATTAGTCGCGCTAGCGCAACCCGACATACTACACTGGCGACGAGGGGCTAAAAGACCCCAGGCTGTGCAGAATATCCCTCCTTCACCTCGTGATTGTTCTACTTTGAGGGCCCTTGTGCTTTGGGCCCATGGGATACACGCTGACCTCAAGCTTGCCTGCTAGGTGGTTCTGGTCCTGGATGCTGCTGCTGAAGTGTCCCCTGGGGACCCTGCTTATGATCTGCAAGGGGGAAAGTCCACACCACGTCCAGGAGCTGGCCTACACCCGGGTGCCACGGGAGCCCGCCTCTGAGGATAGGGCAGAGTATAAAGGCAGACAACCATCGTGGCGAGAGTGAGGGAAGGCTGGCCACAGGAGGAACCTCCAGCATCGTCATAACCATCCTCGGCCAGGCAGCTACCGGTGCACTCAAGAGGTGAGCAGCGCACGTGCCGCGAGGAGTGCCACGCATGCGCCAGGATGGCGTCGATCCCCGCCATCGAACCGTTTGTTGTGGATGAGGCTCCATCGTCCCTTGCACTGCGCTGGAGAGCCTGGACTGATCGTCTCCAGATCTACTTCGAAGGGTCGGGCACTGCCTGTGAGAGGCGCAGAGCCCTACTTCTCCACTTAGGGGGCAAAGATTTCCACCGTATCTATAAAACATTGGTGGAAGCTACGCCCAAGACATATCACACCCTCCTCAACGCATTAAATGCGCACTTTAAACCTATGGCGAACAAGGACTATGAGAGGTTCATCTTTCGCCAGGCCAAGCAGGAAGCGGAGGAGTCGCTGGACGCATTCCACGGACGCTTGAAAGAGTTGGCCAGTACGTGCGGATTCCGTGATGAACAGGAAGAAATCCGAGGTCAGATAATCCAAGGGTGCTATTCCTCAAAACTCAGAGTCACCATCCTTCAGGAGGACGGCAAGCCACTAGCGGACATCCTTACCCTGGGCCGCTCCAAAGAATCGTTGCAGGCCAGAGCTTCCCACATGGAAGCAGCCCTTCACCGGCCAGTCAAAACGGAGCAAGTCAACGTGGCGGAGAAAGCAAATGTGGTAAGACCAAAAGGGCGACAAAATGCTGCAAAGAAGCAGCAAGACAAGCGGAAGGATTGCGGGTACTGTGGAGGCCCTCCCCACCGCATGCAGGACTGCCCGGCGAAAGGGAAGAGGTGCAGTGCGTGTGGGTGGATGAACGACTACGCGGCGGTATGCCAGTCAACGAAGTCAAAGAAGGAAGCTGCTCAAGCAGTAGTGGAGGAACAAGACAGCGAGGACATGGACGACGACACGAGTGATTACCCAGTCCACTATGTGCTTGCGATTGATCAACCAAGACAGAAGAGGCGTCGTCTGCCAAAGTGCCGAATCAAAATTCACCAACAGGAGGTGAGAGCCACCATAGACACAGGAGCGTCCATCGAGCTGATGGCAGCCAACGTGTACAACCAGCTGAGTAACCGCCCCCTCCCCCCTTGCTCGAAGCAAGGATTAGAGTATTCGTGTATGGCCAGAAGACACCTATTCCGCTCATAGGATGCTTCAAAACTGAACTGCAACACCAAGGCCTCAAAGTCCCCACCACGGTGTACGTCACGAAGGAAGGCAGTGGCATGCTAATAAGCGGACAGTCAGCGGAAGAGCTGAGGCTCATATCGTTTGCCATGGCGGTACTAGAAGACAAACTAGAAACCAGCCTGGAAGAATTCGGAGACGTCTTCAAGGGCATCGGATGCCTGAAGGGGAAGGAAGTCTCCCTGCACATCGACCCGTCGGTCCAACCAGTGGCACTGAGACATAGGCGCATTGCGTTCCACCTGAGGAAGAAGGTTGAAGAAGAACTGGAAGCACTGGAGAAAGAAGGTATTATCGAAAAGGTCAGTGGGCCCACCCCATGGGTATCCCCAATCGTAGTGGCCCGAAAGACGAAACAGCCAGGACAGGTCCACATCTGTGTGGACATGCGCCTCCCAAATGCAGCAGTGAAGATGGAACAACACCTAAACCCAACCATCGATGACAGACTGGGAGAATTGAACGGCGCGAGATGGTTCTCAAAGATGGACCTACGGTCCTGTTATCACCAGCTGCCACTACACCCGGACTCTCGATATATAACCACCTTCTCCACGCATGTAGGCCTCAGAAAATACCGACGCCTCAATTTTGGGATCTCGAGTGCCGCTGAGGTGTTTCAAAACACAATCCGTGAAGTCCTCAGCGGGCTCCCAGGAGTTCTAAATGTGAGCGATGATCTACTTATCTACGCATCATCAGTAGAAGATCACCACCAGAGGTTGAGAGGAGTCCTCCAAAGGATCAAGGAATCTGGTCTGACCCTACACCGGGAGAAGTGTCCGTTTCTGAGAAACAAAATCTGTTTTTTTGTCTACACCTTCTCGGACCAAGAAATAGCCCCAGACCCCGACAAGGTGAGGGACGTCCAAGAAGCCCCGACCCCATCCAACATCTCGGAACTCAGGAGTTTCTTGGGCATGGTGAACTTTTGCGGACGCTTCGTCCCCGACCTCTCCAACCTCACTAAACCCCTTAGGGGACTGACAAAGTCCACCACTACGTAGCAGTAGGGCCCGGAACAGGAACAAGCCTTCAAAGACACTAAATCAGCCCTGTCGGCGGACACGACTCTGTCCTACTTTGACCCTACCAGATCCACCAACGTTGCAGTGGACACCAGCCCCTATGGGCTAGGGGCAGTCCTCACCCAACTACAAAGCAACAGCGAGTGGGCACCAATTACGTATGCCAGCCATTCCCTAAGAGACACGGAACAGAGATACTCGCAAATAGAGCGAGAAGCTATCGCCATCCACTGGGCCTGCCGGCACTTTCATGTCTATGTATATGGTCATCCCTTCACTGTATCTACGGACCACAAGCCGCTCATACCCTTGTTTCAAGGTTCAGTGTCCAAACCCCCACCAAGGATTGAGAAGTGAATACTTCAGCTGCAAGGATACGACTATCGGGTAGAGTACAAACCAGGCTCACGAATCCAGCAGACTACCTCTCGAGACACCCCTGAACAGCCACTCAAGTGGAAAGAGAGGATGCAGAAGATACCGAAGAATACATCCGGCTAGTACTGGAAAGAGCCCGACCTCTGCCCATGTGTCTTGAAACCATCATTAAAGCCACCCAGGGAGACGAATGTTTACAACTGGCCGCCGAGGCCGTCCAATCGGACGACTGGCGCCCGATCCAAGGCACCCTGAGCAGCCGGACACTGCAAGCCAAAGCGGCACTAGAAGCAATGATGCGGGTTAAAGACGAACTATCTATCGATAGCCGAGGCTGCCTCCTACGAGGACCACGACTGGTGATACCTTTCAGCCTGGCTTAGCAAGCTGTAGACCTGGCACACCGGGCACACCAAGGCATGGTGAAAACCAAGAGCTGACTGAGAGCCAAGGTGTGGTTCCCAGGAATGGACGCAATGGTAGAGCAGACGGTCAGAACCTGCAGCTGGTGCCAAGCAGCAGGGCAATCAGATCGCCCTCATCCAGTCATCACTGAAGACAACCCCCAAAGGCCGTGGGAATGTGTGAGCGCAGACTTTGGACATCTTCCCGATGGGCGCTATGCACTAGTGATCATGGACGATTTCACAAAGTATCCAGAGGTGGAGATTGAAGGAAGTCAGACAGCCACGGAATATTTGAGGTGGTCAAAACTGACAACGGCCCACCTTTCCAGGGACAGGAGTTTGCAGACTACCTAAAGAGCTGGGGAATCCATCACAGGAAAGTGACTCCACGCTGGCCCCAAACCAATGGGGAAGTGGAGAGATTTATGCGCACGCTCAACAAAAAATACGCATTGAACATGCTGACGGATCACCCTTGGAAAGGGCCATCTACAGCTTTTTAAGAGAATACAGGCTGATGCCTCACCTCACAACCGAGGCAGCCCCCAGGCCGGCAACTATGGGCCGAGTAGTAAAGGACACTTTCCCGAACCACCCGAACTGGGTCCCCGCCCGAGTTGATGCGGAGAGAACCCTGGCTAAACGGACCTACTCTAATCACCAAGCCAGCACCAGGAGACGAGCCAAGGAATCCGACATCCAAGAAAGAGATAGTGTGTACATCAAAGATAGATATCCAGGGAGCAAATTCCGGCTCCCGTTTGAGCACAAGCCTTGGACCATTCTTCGCCGAACTGGCACCATGGTGACTGCCCAGAGGGGAACCGAAGTCATTACTCACAACATCTCATTCTTCAAGAAGGCACACGCAGGAACACCAGATCGACAGGAACCAGATCACCCAAGGACCCGGCCAAATCAACTGACAGAGGAAGACGGCCTAGAACTACAAGGGCAGTACCCCACCGAAGATGAGAGCCGGATGAACTCAGACACTCAGCCACTGCCGGTAACCCCAGGGAAGAGCCTGCCGAGCTCTCCGGTAAGATCCCCGGAAAGCGGAACCCCGCCAAGAATGACACCGTTGGTGCCATTGTCAAGGGGGGAGCAGTCCAGGCATGGGTTGCGCAAGAAACCAGCACCATCCTCCCAGCTAGCTGATTTCATGGTATGATCATCCAGAAACTGAAGTCTAGTGACTGGTAACAGATCCTCGTTATTTCCATTATGTCTAATTGTGTTGCTGTTTCAATAAAGGTTAGAAGGAATGTAGTGTCCTCCGGCGCAGGGTAGCGTTGCAGTCTACCCGCGCCTGCGAGGTCACGCTAGCGCGGGCGCGTGTCGTCATGCGCCCGCTACATAATAAAGGGGGCGTGGCCAACAAGGTTAGTTGGAGCCACGAGGAAACTAAGAACGGTGTCCCGAATTTCATTATCGTGGCGGCACCGCAATTAGTCGTGCTAGCGCAACCTGAAATACTACAGTAGACAGAGCAGGGCACCTCAAGCCGGGGCAGGACTGGGAACAGAAACCGGCCCTGGCAAACTGCTTAGCTGCCTGTCAACGGCTTTGAAAAACAAGTCGGGCGGCGCACTATGCTAAGCACAGATTTTTAGCTTACGTGTTTTTAAGCTACGCCCTTAATTACATCGACCACGCCCCTTTGAAAGACCCTCCAGTTTTTTTCATCCCACTTAAAGTCCTTTGTATCCTAGTGCAGAGATCCCTCGTTACCAATGAACAGTTTGAAGTTTGATGCAAATCCGAGGTTCAAATATGGATTATGGATACTGTAAATACACGTCATTGCTTATTTACTAAGCCTTTTGAGATCTATAGATTAGACACGCAATAGTAAAGCTTTGAGGACTAACTGAAAAGACAGGGATTGTGTACACTAAATTTGGATCAGCCGTGTGTGTGCTTTCGGAAAGGCCATTGGTTCGCAGGCTATGCTATCAGCATTTTAATGCTACTTAGATATGTGTGTCTATCATGTCAACTTGTGCGGTTGTACTCTTTTACTATTTCAAATGCAAATCGGAAATGAGTGTTAAGGAACCGCAAAAAAAATGTAATTAAATCAAAGCAGGAAGGCAACTTAGGTGAGGCGGGCTGCAGCACCCCGAAGCCGGCTGAGAACGTCCACTCTCCCTGTGCAGGGCTGCGGCTGTGGAGTTAACTTCACTACCGGGGAGGGCTGCATAATTTATGGGAAATTTGCTTGTGTCTCAGAGCTGACAGGCATCCCTCCCCGTGTCTGTCCTGGCAGAGGCGACTGCAGCAATCCCCTCCTTCCTCTCTGACTGGCCAGACTCTCTCCTCATGGGCGGTCAACACTGCCACCAGCCAACGCCGGGCCACTCCGGGGGCTGCACATTCCCAGGACGCGGTACTGCTGACTGTGTGCTGCTGGCTGGCATGGGGGGAGGTGCCAGCGCCCGGGAAGGGGGCTTCAGTAGCATAGTGGTTGTCTCCTACTGCCCCACCGGCTCCTGAATACGGGAATCAGAGTTAGGAAGCGCTGAATAGGGAAAGGAGTTGAAATGGAATACAGATCAGCGCTGCCCCCGTTCTGTTTCATGCATCTGCACCTCACCCACAGCTGCTGCGTGGAGGGTTTGAGGGAACCCTTGCACGCACATCAGACTTCCATCTGCTGCATCGGTCGTGGGCTGCTTTCGAGAAAGCTGTGCGTGTGCCAGGCGGAGTGTCATCAGATACGACTCGTTAACAGACTACTCATGCCCATGTGGGGGCTCGGGAGCTAACACAACCTTGGAAAAGATAAACAAATCCTCATATAAAAACAAGCACTCACGCAGCAGCGGGGGGGAGGGATTCACTTGCGGGAGCGATAATTGCGACCAGATGGGCCGCGCGCTCCCGCAAGTGAATAGCCACACGTGCACACGTTACCATTGAAGGCAATGGAACGCGTGCACGTGTTTGGCTGAAAAGCCATGGCGATCCCAAAAGGTCTTTTTGCCTTTGCAGCGCATGCGCACTGCGTAGGCAAGACCTAAAAAGGCTTTGCGATTTCAGAATGCCTCTATATGGGTAATACACATTACCTCAACTACAGAACACCCTGGGTCTACGCATAGAAGTGAAAGACAAATGAGTCAGCTGAACAGAGCAAGCACTCGAGTGCCAGTGTTCCGAGTGGGAGCGAGATATCCTGCTGCCAAGACCCATCAATCACCCAATGTCATTCATCATCTGGGTTTTGGTACAATCTTAGTCAAGGAAAACCGATCTTGTGAATTGATCGGAAAAAACCTTGACATAAAGGAGGACTGCGGGCTGACTAGTCACCCTACATAGTCCTTGCTATCGTCCAGAGACTCACTTGAGAAGGTGAGAGGATCAAAGGAATATAGGCAAAGAGGAGTGAAAAAGTGCAGCGCAACGAAAAAATATAAGAAGGTGGTGTTCTAAAAATGACTAAGGAGTACTCATAATACCTTTATTCCTCAAGTCCCCTTGTCATGATTTAAAAAGCAGAGTGTCGACGCTTGGAATTTACCAGACGTCAACCAGAGTAGAAGGTCGACATGTTTCTGCCCTCACTAGGACCTAACTGTGTCGGGGCATTCTTCAGGACCAGGCTATAAACATATAAAGCTGCTGCTGCAGAGGTGAAAAATTATAACTATGTGAAATTTATAATGTGAAAAATACTCCACCGGTCATGTCCACCACGAATGCTTTATGGGTACATTAACCGGAACCTGTAATAAACAAATATAACATGTATGTCAGAGCAAAGCTCCTTCACTGCACTCATTTCCAATCACAACATTCCAGCGTCACATAACGCTTATACATTTTTATTTTTCTTGGTGATATTACAAAAGTTTTATCACTTACCCATAACAATTGGGTGTCGCCCTTACCTCAACCTGGTTCATTACTCAGGGAAGGAGGCCCCGCTCTATAAAAAGGACAAAAACAACCTGTCAATGTTGTACATACATCACGACTGCATATGTCTCGTATATACTTCAAATCCCCCCTGGCTAGGGCCCACGGCTGGCACAACAACTCTAGTCTAGTCTTAAGGAGTAACCATCCTCAAAGAATGGGACTCCTGTTCATCGGAGGTATCTAGTAATGTCCTCATCAAATTGAGGGACAGATCCTAATACCCCTTTTCTCTTCTTCTCTATATCTCAAAGTGTCTATCTAGTATAAGGTATCCCTTTTACTCAGTTAGGCTAAAATGTCCAAAAGCTCTTGTCTGGTGCAAGATATACTTTTATTCAGTGAGGCTGCAACGTACAAAGTAACATGGGTCACAAGGTAAAGTATTCCCCCCACCCATATTATTAACCAGTCCCAGTAAGGGCGACACCCAATTGTTATGGGTAAGTGATAAAACTTTTGTAATATCACCAATAAAAATAAAAATGTATAAGCGTTATGTGACGCTGGAATGTTGTGATTGGAAATGAGTGCAGTGAAGGAGCTTTGCTCTGACATACATGTTATATTTGTTTATTACAGGTTCCGGTTAATGTACCCATAAAGCATTCGTGGTGGACATGACCGGTGGAGTATTTTTCACATTATAAATTTCACATAGTTATAATTTTTCACCTCTGCAGCAGCAACTTTATATGTTTATAGCCTGGTCCTGAAGAATGCCCCGACACAGTTAGGTCCTAGTGAGGGCAGAAACATGTCGACCTTCTACTCTGGTTGACGTCTGGTAAATTCCAAGCGTCGACACTCTGCTTTTTAAATCATGACAAGGGGACTTGAGGAATAAAGTTATTATGAGTACTCCTTAGTCATTTTTAGAACACCACCTTCTTATATTTTTTCGTTGCGCTGCACTTTTTCACTCCTCTTTGCCTATATTCCTTTGATCCTCTCACCTTCTCAAGTGAGTCTCTGGACGATAGCAAGGACTATGTAGGGTGACTAGTCAGCCCGCAGTCCTCCTTTATGTCAAGGTTTTTTCCGATCAATTCACAAGATCGGTTTTCCTTGACTAAGATTGTACCAAAACCCAGATGATGAATGACATTGGGTGATTGATGTGTCTTGGCAGCAGGATATCTCGCTCCCACTCGGAACACTGGCACTCGAGTGCTTGCTCCGTTCAGCTGACTCATTTGTCTTTCACTTCTATGCGTAGACCCAGGGTGTTCTGTAGTTGATTATATGTGAATAGGGGATATTCACCCTGCAGGTCTTTAAATCATCCCTAAGACCCCCCAGTAGTTCTTTGTGTGTTGTAATACACATTACCGCCTCGTAAGTCTTCCTCGCCACATGATCAATGAAGTGAGCTTCAGCTCCACACCAGAATCCTCCAAAGCAAAAGTTAGCCTCCCATGCCTCCCTCCCTTCCCAACATGGCTGATCCATATCACCCATGACCTCTAAAAGAGGAGGGTCGGCCCAACCCCCAGCCTTTTTTTTTGGGTTCTGCACTGACTCTCCAAGATGCGCTGTCAGGTAAATGTGTTTCTGCTTTAGCAGGAACTGGGTCCCTGGTTGGTGGCCAAGCTCTAGTGGGCCCCTGGGCTTGGGACCCTCCTCTTTCCTTCCCCCATTTTCCTCACTGTAGGGGCGGTGTCATACCCTTCCCGAGGGCGAAGGAACGGCGAAGAGGGAAAAGCACAACAGCTCGACTGCCGCGGACTACACTTCCGGGTTCGCAATACCGGAAGAACTACAACTCCCGTGAGGCGATGCGCGGCTCATGCGCACTTCACACGGGCAGTATTTAAGAAATGGCGGCGCCCGCGGACCCTGTTGATTATTGCTGCCGCTACGCTGAGGCAACGCCGCAAGGTAAGAGACGGCGTTCTCCTGCGCTTGCATTCTGGTTCTGTTCAGGGATAGCTCTGCACCCCTACCCAGCGGCCGCCTAGTCTGAGTTCGGCGACCTCCCTCACGTGCTTAGCGAACTCTTTGGAACCTCCGGAGCCTCCCAGCGCTGTGGGAGACCTCTTCGGCACCAAGCAGGTGCAAGGCTACATCTGTATCACGGAGAGCGAACAGAACAGTAACCGCTCCATACCTGACTTTAAACACTGGGGAGCTAGTGACTTAACTGTTCTCCCGGTGTAGCGGACCTATGACCCATCAGTATCACTGAGAGCAGTCAGAACAGTACCGCTCCACGCTCTGGGGAGCTAGTGACTTAACAGCTCTCCCTGAGGAGCGAACATAACAACAGGGGTGTCAATTGTCATAAGGGCTGACTAACTTTGGGTCCTTAAAACCTTGGTGAAGCTAACCAGGATCACTCTACCCCACGTTGTAGAGTGCCAGGACTGGCATTCGTGCGGGGGATGGTTTGAGACCGGATATTCGATTGGCATTTTCGGCCATTACTGTATACGTTGCCCTCCATTGGAGAGTGTCCGGACGGGCACTCATGCGGAGGACGGTTACGGGAAATAACGAACTATAGGGTGGTGTTAACCCTTAGTTGTGCTTCTAGGGAGTATCACCCCACTATAGAAGCTTCTGTATTGATTATAAAGAACCCTCAAACCTTTACCTTGAACTGAGTCTGCTTTCCTCCAGCGCAGGTGCGCCACGGGTAAAACTATAGGTTCACACCCAATCCCGAGGGCACTCAGGGATTACAAAATAATCAACCTTTAACAATCTAATCAGCCTCCCGGTTGGGTGAACGAACATGTCGGATATGGACGATGTGTTAGCGGCCCTTCTGGCAGTCCAAAACGAGCTAGCGGCCTCAAGGTTGGAGACCGCTGACATACGGGCCAGAATGGAGCACATCCAACGGAACCCGTTTAACGCTGGTACGCCTGTGGTGACTCAACCAGCTGCAGTGGTGGTGGAGTTGCCTGTGTCTATACCGCTTGCTACACCCGAACGGTACAGTGGTGATCCGAGCACGGTGCAAGTAGCGCTGCATTTCTCCTGCAAGCCAAGGTCGTTCCCCACGAACCAGGCGAGAGTCGCCTTTTTGATTTCTTATCTTGCCGGGAACGCAGCACAGTGGGCTGTGCCACTAGTGAGTAGAGACGATCCTCTCATTTACGACTGGGACACATTCCAGGAGGAATTCATAAAGGTGTTCGACAGGAGAACCGATTCGTATACAGCAGACAGAGAGCTGCTAGAGCTACGCCAAGGCAACAGCGGGCTGGTACAGTACATGAACTCTTTTCGACGACTGGTGTCGGAAACTAAGTGGCCTGATGAAAAGCGGGCTGCGCTCTTTCATCAAGGCTTGAGTGAAGAGCTGAAGGATGTGGTAGCCCAAATTGACCCCCAACCAGCCACGTGTGAAGCACTCATCGGTCTGGTCCTTCGACTCGACCACAGATTGGGGGAACGCCTTGGGGATCATAAGAAAAAGGATAAGACCCTGCCAGTACACGGGTCTCCTGGAACCACAGAAACCTCCCATCCAGTGCGAACCGAGCCCATGGAGGTAGGGGCCATAAGGGCCAGCCTAACGGCCACAGAAAGAGAATCACGACGCAAGCAAGGCCTGTGCTTGTATTGCGGCAAGAAAGGCCACTTTGTGAGGGAGTGTCCAGTTAAACCGAAAACTAGTCGCTTCAAGGGCCCAAGAATAACCGCTGCACCAATCGACAACCCTGTGGAAAACTGAAGAGCTCCAGGAAGAAAGAAGGGGATTCCGGGAGTCATTGTTTGATCCCTTCCGTATAGGTGAAAACGTTGCCCAAATCGAGACACATGTTCATAACCATTCACCTACAAGTCAAAGGGGAGTGGTCTCCGGTGGAAGCCATGGTGGACTCAGGTGCCACGGGTCTCTTCATGGATGCTGAAAAGGCTAGAGAACTCGCTCTAAAGCTTGCAACTAAGACAGTGGCAGAGGAAGTCTTTGCGGTGGATGGTAGGCGTCTGGCCTCGGGGCCCATCAGACAACATACTGGGAACATCCGAACACGATACGGGAAAGAACATACAGAGGTCATCGACTTCAATATCATACAAGCCCCCCAATACGGAGTAATATTGGGGTTGCCGTGGCTCCAGAAACACAACCCTTCAATAGATTGGTTATCACATAGCTTAAGCATGACGTCAGTTTACTGTGCCCACAATTGCGGGGTGTCTGTTCCCGCTCAGGAGGAAAAGCACGCGATACCGCATGCTATTGCCACGGCAGCAGAAAAAGGAGTGGAATTACCCGACGCCTATCAAGCATTCGCCGACGTGTTCAATAGCACACAAGCCGAGGAACTCCCACCACATTGAATATACGATTGTCAGATAGACTTGGTCCCGGGGGCAAGCGTACCGAGCGGAAGGCTCTACGCGCTGTCTGAACCAGAGAACGTACACCGGCGGGAATACATTGACACCATGTTACGTCTAGGGTTCATACGCCCATCAAAATCACCGGCCGCCTCTCCCCTGTTCTTCATCCCCAAAGCCAATGGGGAACTCCGCGCTTGTGTGGACTTCCGGGCACTCAATGCCATCACAGTAAAGAACCGTTATCCATTGCCGCTTATCAATGTTCTGTTGGAGCAAGTGAAAACGGCCAAGATATATACCAAGCTGGACTTAAAAGGGGCATACCACTGAGTGCGCATGAGAACAGGGGATGAATGGAAAACAGCATTCAAAACACGATTTGGGCTGTACGAATACCTGGTAATGCCATATGGCTTGTGTAACGCCCATGCGGCCTTTCAGTTTTTTCTGAACGATGTTCTCCGGGACATGCTGGACGTTTCTGTCGTGGTATATATTGACGATATATTGGTATACTCCGATAACGAAACGGAACACGTACAGCATGTTTGTAAGGTTCTGCAAGTCCTACGAGAACACCTGTTGTTCTGTAAACTCAGCAAGTGCGACTTCCACGTCACAACAGTGGAGTTCCTGGAAGTGATGCTGAGCCCAGAGGGTCAGACGATGGCAGATCGGAAAGTAAAAGCTATAAACGAATGGCCAACGCCTCGGAACGTCAAGGAAGTGCAGAGCTTCATTGGCTTTGCCAATTTCTATAGGCGTTTCATCTATGGCTTTTCGGGACTGGTGGCCCCGATCACCCAATTACTGCGGAAAGCGCATGTCTTTCTATGGACCCCTGAAGCAGAAACGGCCTTTACTGCTTTGAAGAAGGCCTTTGGAACGGCACCGGTGTTGGCACACCCGAATACGGACATACCTTTCATAGTGGAGGCGATGCATCAGACGTGGCTCTGGGTGCCTTTTTGTCTCAACGGCAACAGAACTCTGGTGAGCTACACCCTGTGGCATTCATGTCTAGGAAATTGAACGAGGCCGAGCGCAACTACCACATAGCCGAGAAGGAACGGCTGGCTATCAAGGACGCCTTCTCGGAATGGAGACATCTGTTGATGGGGGCTAAACAGGTAGTCACTGTTTATACGGACCATAGGAACCTCCAGTTCATGACAGCGGCCAGGCAACTCTCCCCCAGGCAGATGCGGTGGATGCTCTTCTTCTCGGGGTTCAATTTCGCCATCACCTATACACCAGGTGCGGAAAATCGTAAAGCTGACGCTCTCTCCCGCCAGTCCTCGGTGTCTTCACTCATCCCTGCACCGGTGACCTCCATCATTCAACCCGATAAGGTAATCGGGGCAATCCAACCCGTTACTTTCCTGAAAGGGGTGCTAAAGGGAGTAAGGACTCACGAGTGGAAGACGTGGCTAAAACATCACCCAGAGTGGCAAAAGCAGGACGGTATCCCTATGAAAGGGAGTAGCATGCTGCTACCTAACCTACAACTGCGGAAACAAGCGTACAAATGGTGCCACGAATCGCCAAGCGCCGGACATCTGGGGTCCGAGAAAACGGGAGAGTACATCCTGCGGAACTTCTGGTGGCCAGGTCTTCGCCGGGACGTGGAGGTGTGGGTAGCGTTATGTGAGGTATGCGCATCCATGAAAGCAGATCACAGGAAATCCCAAGGCATGCTGCAGCCTCTTCCAATGCCCGATAGGCCGTGGGAATGCATTTCTCTGGATTTTGTGGTAGGGCTCCCGGTGGATCAGGGGATGACAGCGGTTCTGGTGGTGGTAGATTACCTCACCAAGATGGGACACTTCACAGCATGTAAGAAGGTACAAACGGCCGGGAAACTGGCTTACTTGCTGTTGTAAGAGGTGGTGCGGATTCACGGATTGCCCAGAGTGATCGTGTCGGATAGGGGGTCCCAGTTCACGGCACGGTTCTGGAAAACCTAGTGCTCCTCCTTACACGTCAAGTCTACTCTGTCCACCAGCAACCATCCGCAGACAGATGGCCAAACAGAGAGGCTCAACCAAACACTCAAACAATACCTCCGGTGTTACATCGATCAAGGGAAAGAGGAATGGGTGGAACACCTGTGGCTAGCCGAAATAGCGTACAACAACGCCACGCACAGCTCCATGAAGGTGTCACTGTTCTACGGCAACTATGGTCATCATCCCAGGTTTCTCCCATTGGCACATCCAACAGGGGCCAGGAGTTTGCCTGAGGCTACCCGGAGAGCAGCCCATATGAAGGAACTGGTGGGGCGTACTCAGGAGTGTTTGGCCAAGGCCAAGGACAGGTACAAGACCCAAGCAGATAAACACTGGAGGCCTGGTCCATTGTACAAGGCGGGAGACTATGTATGGGTATCATCCCGCAACATGCACTTTAGGAAACATAGCCTGTTTCACCCTAAATACATTGGTCCGTTCCGCATCGATAAGTGCATCAGTCCCGTGAACATGCGCCTGTTCATGCCCTCCTCTATGAGGATACATCCAGTATTCCACATATCCCTTTTGAAGCCCTCGGTTTCCTCAAGGCCCCCTGCTCCCATGGTGGTTCAGGTGGAGAACAACATAGATTACGAAGTGGAGGGTATCCGCGATTCAAAGTGGAAAAGAGGCAAGCTGTGGTACCTAGTGGCGTGGAAGGGGTACGGTCCGGAGGAGCAGACGTGGGAGCCCGTGGCGGGCATCTCTGCCACCCGGTTGATTACGGCATTCCACAGGAAGCATCCTGAGAAGCCTGGCCCATCGGTGGGTGCCGTGTGAGGCGGGATGTGCTGTCATACCCTTCCCGAGGGCGAAGGAACGGTGAAGAGGGAAAAGCACAACAGCGCGACTGCCGCGGAGTACACTTCTGGGTTCGCGATACCGGAAGAACTACAACTCCCGTGAGGCGATGCGCGGCTCATGCGCACTTCACACGGGCAGTATTTAAGAAATGGCGGCGCCCGCGGACCTTGTTGATTATTGCTGCCGCTACGCTGTGGCAACGCCGCAAGGTAAGAGACGGCGTTCTCCTGCGCTTGCATTCTGGTTCTGTTCAGGGATAGCTCTGCACCCCTACCCAGCGGCCGCCTACTCTGAGTTCGGCGACCTCCCTCACGCGCTTAGCGAACTCTTTGGAACCTCCGGAGCCTCCCAGCGCTGTGGGAGACCTCTTCGGCACCAAGCAGGTGCAAGGCTACATCTGTATCACTGAGAGCGAACAGAACAGTAACCGCTCCATACCTGACTTTAAACACTGGGGAGCTAGTGACTTAACTGTTCTCCCGGTGTAGCGGACCTATGACCCATCAGTATCACTGAGAGCAGTCAGAACAGTACCGCTCCAGGCTCTGGGGAGCTAGTGACTTAACAGCTCTCCCTGAGGAGCGAACGTAACAACAGGGGTGTCAATTGTCGTAAGGGCTGAGTAACTTTGGGTCCTTAAAACCTTGGTGAAGCTAACCAGGATCACTGTACCCCACGTTGGAGAGTGCCAGGACTGGCAGTCGTGCGGGGGACGGTTTGATACCGGATATTCGATTGCCATTTTCGGCCATTACTGTATACGTTGCCCTCCGTTGGAGAGTGTCCGGACGGGCACTCATGCGGAGGACGGTTATGGGAAATAACGAACTATAGGGTGGTGTTAACCCTTAGTTGTGCTTCTAGGGAGTATCACCCCACTATAGAAGCTTCTGTATTGATTATAAAGAACCCTCAAACCTTTACCTTGAACTGAGTCTGCTTTCCTCCAGCGCTTGTTTCCTTCCCAGTGTAAGAATTGGCTTTTGTAGTCTGGTCTGCCCTGTTCCCATGATGCACTGGGCCAGGGACAGACTAATTTGCATACAGCCAGGTTCTGAAACTGGGATGGTGCAATGTGCTAAAAAACGGTGTTAGATCTAGCCCTGATCTCTTGACTGGGTGAGAGTACTCTGCTTAATTCAGAGACTCTGTCCATCACCACCCCTTGTTGTAAATAATTTTGTCCACCCTAAGCGTTGAAGGGTATACTCAGATGTGAGTCCCTTGCTCATTGCACCATCAGGATTCAAGCAAGCCGGGCCGAAGACGGCTGTAATGCCAGAAACCGGTCCCCGGAAGCTTGTTTCCTTCCCAGTGTAAGAATTGGCTTTTGTAGTCTGGTCTGCCCTGTTCCCATGATGCACTGGGCCAGGGACATACTAATTTGCATACAGCCAGGTTCTGAAACTGGGATGGTGCAATGAGCTAAAAAACGGTGTTGGATCTAGCCCTGATCTCTTGACTGGGTGAGAGTACTCTGCTTAATTCAGAGACTCTGTCCATCACCACCCCTTGTTGTAAATAATTTTGTCCACCCTAAGCGTGGAAGGGTATACTCAGATGTGAGTCCCTTGCTCATTGCACCATCAGGATTCAAGCAAGCCGGGCCGAAGACGGCTGTAATGCCAGAAACCGGTCCCCGGAAGCTTGTTTCTTTCCCAGTGTAAGAATTGGCTTTTGTAGTCTGGTCTGCCCTGTTCCCATGATGCACTGGGCCAGGGACAGACTAATTTGCATGCAGCCAGGTTCTGAAACTGGGATGGTGCAATGAGCTAAAAAACGGTGTTGGATCTAGCCCTGATCTCTTGACTGGGTGAGAGTACTCTGCTTAATTCAGAGACTCTGTCCATCACCACCCCTTGTTGTAAATAATTTTGTCCACCCTAAGCATGGAAGGGTATACTCAGATGTGAGTCCCTTGCTCATTGCACCATCAGGATTCAAGCAAGCCGGGCCGAAGACGGCTGTAATGCCAGAAACCGGTCCCCGGAAGCTTGTTTCCTTCCCAGTGTAAGAATTGGCTTTTGTAGTCTGGTCTGCCCTGTTCCCATGATGCACTGGGCCAGGGACAGACTAATTTGCATACAGCCAGGTTCTGAAACTGGGATGGTGCAATGAGCTAAAAAACGGTGTTTGATCTAGCCCTGATCTCTTGACTGGGTGAGAGTACTCTGCTTAATTCAGAGACTCTGTCCATCACCACCCCTTGTTGTAAATAATTTTGTCCACCCTAAGCGTGGAAGGGTATACTCAGATGTGAGTCCCTTGCTCATTGCACCATCAGGATTCAAGCAAGCCGGGCCGAAGACGGCTGTAATGCCAGAAACCGGTCCCCGGAAGCTTGTTTCCTTCCCAGTGTAAGAATTGGCTTTTGTAGTCTGGTCTGCCCTGTTCCCATGATGCACTGGGCCAGGGACAGACTAATTTGCATACAGCCAGGTTCTGAAACTGGGATGGTGCAATGAGCTAAAAAACGGTGTTGGATCTAGCCCTGATCTCTTGACTGGGTGAGAGTACTCTTCTTAATTCAGAGACTCTGTCCATCACCACCCCTTGTTGTAAATAATTCCTCCAGCGCAGGTGCACCACGGGTAAAACTATAGGTTCACACCCAATCCCGAGGGCACTCAGGGATTACAGGCGGTTAGGCTCTGCCTTAGCAAGCCAAGGGTTAATAGGGGGCGGCCGCAAGGGTCTGGGGCTCTGCCTTTTGGCCCCTTCTGCCCCCACGGCCATGATGGCATTTTTGTTGGAGGTGCCTTGCCCAAGGGCCCCCGACTGTTGCGGCTGGAAGAGCGTGACCATGCTTTGGTCAGTTTCCCCACCCAGTCCAGGTAGGGCAGCTTTCAGTTGTGCATTTGAGATGGCACCCAGCGGGCCATTCTCTGGTGACCGGGCACGCTTTCTGATACTGATGCGTATGGCTGCGGGGCCCGTGGGGGGCTCGCTATGGCCTGCGCAGGCTGCAGCGAGGCCCAGCTTGACTATTTTGAGCTCCGAGAAGCAGTATGGGCTTACCTGGCTCGGCGTCCGCAACGTGCTCAGTTTCGGGCACCGTCTTCTGTCTTCCCAGCCTTGTCCGGCAGTGTTTATGGTGCTACACGGGCGGTTGTGCAGTCTTCACATGGAGATTGCATACGGTGGGCGCGCTTCCCGCATTTTGTGTCCGGCTTCCTGCTGGCCAGTCCGGGCTTGTTCCGGTTTCCCACATTGCTGGTTGCTGGACAAAGGGTGGAGTGAGGCATTTGCTGCTCCCTGGAAATGTTTGTGCGGCATTTTTTGCATATTTAAAGTCATATACTATAGCTGAGTCAGTCTGTGGCTGTTTTTTATTGGCAACCTACGTGTTTTCTCCTCTGTGTCGTGTTCCAGTTGTGGTTTCTCATGTAGCATGGACAGATCCTACAGTGGTGGCTGGCTCTAGCTCCCAGGTCCCAGCTGAGGCCCTGTCTTTGCAGTCCATCCAGGCTATGATCCAGGCTGCGATTACGGCTGCATTTGATGAGCTAGAAGGGGGGCAGGGTCCCTCTTCCCCCAAATGTCAACGCCTGGACATCCCCCCTGGTATCAGATGTCATTGGGGAGGATGAAGACCTCTGGGGTTGGTATGTCCAGGGGTAGGAACTGTGTGATTTCCTACAGCACATCAAGAACAACATGGCGCTTCCTGCTCCCTCGGTTGATGAGCTTTCAGAGGATTTCTTCTTGCAGTACCAGCACAAGAAGCCTGAATCCCTTCCTCTACGTTCTTCCATCAGGGTGATTGAAAATGAGTGGCAGGAGGTCGATAAACAAGCCTTTCCTAGGTATCTGGCCAAGCAAAACGCCATCCAGGACTTCGCCAAGGAGTTCCCTCCCTCCGTGAATGTGGACTCACTCATCGCTGGGCTGGCCACTCAGGGCTCCATCATTCCCGAGGATGCTTTGCCTTCGGATCGGTTGACAAACGGGTGGAAACCGTGGCCAAGCAGGCCTATGCGGTGGCCAACTTTTCCATCCGTGCTTCCACATACTTGTCTTACATGGTCTAGTCCTTGTTGAAGGACTTCCAAACTTTGGCGGAGCTGCTGGACCAGAGGCTGATGTGGTGCCTAACTTGGTGCTGATGGAGCAACAAACTCATCTTCTATCGGACATCTCTTTTGATACCTTGGGGACAGCAGCCACGGCTGGTGGCGCTGCGATTCAAACTTGGTGCCAGGTCTGGCTTCGCCACTGGAAGGCGAATGCTGCCCAGAAGGTGATCCTGATGAAGGTCCCCTTTTAGGGGTCTAAGCTGTTTGGTGTGCCCTTGGAAGACATGGTTAAAAAATCTGAAAAGGACAGGAAACTGTTGTCCCTCATCCGGTCATCCAGGGGCTGTTTCTTTGGGCCCAAGAGAGCGTTCTCTTCCACGTCTGTGGCTAGGGGCAGTGTGCCCTTTTAAGGACGGGGTCGCAGCCGGGGAACCACATTCTTCAACAAATCCCAGTCTCAGCCTGCAGCCTCTTCATCTGCCCTTAAGTCCTGACTATCTTCTGGTCCTGCCAGGGAATTGCCCAGTGGGTGTGTTGTGTGGCGTTTTAAGCTCCGAGTGAATTTTCCCGATTCATGCCCTTATATAGGTACAATTCCCATTGCCCTTATATAGGCATAGAAATCAAGCCCTTATTTAGGCATAGCCCATGCTACCCAAATACAGGCATGGCTACTTCCACCCATACCAAACGTCACAAAGACTTCTTGGAAAAGCAGCTTAAGCAGTCAGGGACTTCCCCTTGCCTGAATATTGATTTGTTCAAGAACTCAGTTAC
Organism: Lissotriton helveticus; assembly: GCF_964261635.1. Classification (NCBI taxonomy): domain Eukaryota; kingdom Metazoa; phylum Chordata; class Amphibia; order Caudata; family Salamandridae; genus Lissotriton; species Lissotriton helveticus. The sequence goes on from NC_136069.1 coordinate 528,788,050, forward strand.
TTTACAAAGAACAACTATTCCCAAGTGGTTCTTTCCTGACGTTCATATGCCCGACCTTACGTCAAACTATGGCATTCCTAAACAGCTTCAAAGTATAAATATACCTTCACTTGCTCTATTATTATTATTATTATTATTATTTATTTTTTATAGAGCGCGTAGTCACCCGGAGGTATCCCAGCGCTAAAAGATCCTATCTCTTCGGGTCAGTGGGGCACGGAAGAAAGGGGGGAGGAAAGGGAGGATAGGGGGGAAACAGAAGATCAGGGTTACGGACAGGCATGATTCATTTAGGAAAAAGGTGGGTTTTAAGCCGCTTCCTGAAGCGAAGATATTGTGGTTCGAGTCTCAGGTCGCGGGGGAGTGAGTTCCAGAGCCGTGCGGTGTGGACTGAAAAACGTCTTCCGCCTGAGCGGGCTTTCCTAAATCTGGGGATAGTGATAAAGTTTTCCATGTCAGAACGGAGGGGTCTTGGGGATTTGTAGGGTTTGATGAGTTTCCTGAGAACAGGGGGGCCTTGGTTTTGTAGTAGTCTGTGAGCTAAGCACAGGGCCTTGAATTTGACCCGCTCCCTTATAGGAAGCCAGTGGAGGAGTTTTAATGCCGGTTTGGCCGAGGCTCTGGCTGGGGTATTTGTAAGAATCCGGGCCGCGATGTTCTGAATTCTCTGAAGCTTGTTCAGCGTCTTTTCGGGGGCACCCAGGTAGATCGCATTGCTGAAGTCGAGCCTCGAGAGTATTAAGCCTTGAATAAGCAGTTTTTGGGAATTGGGGGGCAAGAGGGACAGGATTTTCCTCAACGATTTCAGGAGCCCGAAGCAAGTCCCAGCTACTTTATTTGCTTGCACGGTGAATGAAAGATCGGTGTCGAGCCACACACCCAAGCTTTTTACTTCTTCCTTTGGATCAGGGGGGGGGCCCAGACAAGCTGGCCAGATGTTCGGGGAGAGTGTGAGTCCTTTCTGGCCGAGGAGCAAAACCTCAGTTTTCGTCCCGTTCAGTTTTAAGGCTGAACTGTTCATCCAACATTGGACTTGCGTAAGGCAGTTAAATAAATCTGCTGGTTGATGTCTGGGGTGGGATAGTGACACAACTAGTTGTGTGTCGTCGGCGTAGGTGACGACGCTCATTCCGAACGGGGTGATGACCTCCTCCAATGGGGACATATAGATATTAAATAATGTGGGGCTCAGGGATGAGCCCTGAGGCACGCCACATTGGAGGGGAGTTTCGGAGGAGCAGGTGTTATTCTCCCAGATCTGGTAGGTCCGTTGGGCCAGAAAGGATGAGAGCCAGGTAAGGACGGAGCCTTCCACACCGACTCTCCTCAGTCTTTTGATGAGAAGTTGGTGGTTGACGGTATCGAAGGCCGCACTCAGGTCGAGGAGGATCACTGCCAGCAAGATACGGTGGCTCGGAGCAGTTCGAAGACCTACTTGCCCGACGCAGCTCGCTACAGCAAGTGCAGAAGGAAGCCTACTCTCCAGCTGACGCACCGATCAGGGAGCTGCCCTTCTCCTGCTGAGAATCCAGCTCCATTGTTTCTGGCTCCCCTTGCGGGGTGTTGGGAAATCGAGCCCCGAGACAGAGATACCATACCTCCTTCATTCTAACAAGGTGTGGAGCTGATTAGAACCTAGAGAAACCTTTGGTAGATTCTTGGCGAAAACGAAACCTATGCTACACAATACTTACTTCTTCCATCGTACTAGACTTAGGTTAGGTACATTGGGGTAGGCGTATTTTAGAAGCACCAGTTGAGTATTTTAGTCAATGTTATTTATGTATGTTTTTTTATATGGCTTAGAAACCATACAAAGCTCTTACAGTATTATTTCATATTACTGTTTACGCTGTACGCATTATACTTCGCAGTCTACATAACAATTGTAGCAGTTCACCTCTCTTGCATGAGAAAGAAGACTGTTCAATAAACCGCTTTTATTGAAAACGCCCATCTCACTGTTTCTCTGCAACTCTGTAGAAACTAAGCATGCACGATTGACGGAGTGAAATACTTATCTATTGTTTCCACGACTCTGAGAGATATATTCTTATTCTTGGGAAACAAAGTAGTCATGTTTATGCGGTTGTCAGAAACTAATCCCTTCTTGTGTATTCGAGAAAGTTTCTAGTGACCTCTGAGTTAGCTGGCACACACACAATTAAGTTTAGTATATTCGAGAGAGACCTAGTTGACCTCAGTCCTACATCAAATCTATAGGATATATTATTCCAATGCGCAGAGCCTATTGGGAATATAGGAACTACACTACAGGTGGACGCCTGCGCCTTTTCATTTCAGTTTGGGAGTCCTCCGTCACCGATTTGTGGGTTCTCCAAATTGTCCGGGACAGGTTTTCCATTGTGTTCAACTCCACTCCTCCGGATGCTTTCCTCACCACTGTGCTGCCTTCCTCTCCTGTGAAGTGGGGGCCCTACTGGCTGGCATTCAAGATCTTCTCAGCAAGGGGGCTATTCAGCCTGTTCCACCGTCTCAGAAGGGAAGCGACGTCTATTCCATCCTGTTATTGGTGAGGAAGGTGTCTGGGGACTTTTGTTCTAGTCTGGACTTGAAGCGGGTTAATTTGATCATTCCCCATGTTAAATTCACAATGCTCTCTCTGCAGGAGATTCTGCCGCTGCTGGTTCAGGGGGAGGTGATCGCTTCTCTGGACCTTCTGGATGCCTACCTCCATGTGCATGTCCACTCATCCTCTCAGCGTTTCCTTTGGTTTTACATAGGGCGCCTCCACTACCAGTTCCAGGTACTTCCCTTTGCTTTGTCCTCTGCCTGAGGGTTTTTACTAAGGTTCTGGCCCCTTTTGTGGGTATCTTCCACCGGGTGGGGATCAGGGTTTTTCTGTATCTGGATGTCTGGCTGAATTCTGTCTCTTCTTTTTCCAAGGGGACGCTTCACGTCAAGAGGGTCTGAGAGGTCCTGTCTTCCCATGGGTTCCTGTTCAACCCTAAGAAATCTCACCTGTCGCCATCCCAGGACTTGGTTTTCCTTGGGGGTCATCTGGACGTGATCTGGGCGTTGGTGTTCTGGCCTCTTGAATGGCAGAACACCTTGTAGCGGGATGTGGGTTCTCTCCTGGGTCTGGATTCCGCTCTGGTCTATCAATGGTTGAGGGCGCAGGGGTTGTTGTCTGCTTCCATCAATGTACTGTCTTGGGCTCGCCTCCACTTGTACCCTCTTGTGAATCATCTCCTGTCCCATTGGGATCCCTGCTCGGTGGACCACGAGGTTCTGGTGGTGGTGTCCCCTCAGATTCATGCCGACCTGGGCTGGTGGTTGGTGGAGGCCCATTTCCCCAGGGGTCACCCCTTCCTGGTCTCCCCATCCCTGGTGGTCACGACCGATGCCACTCACCTCGGCTGGGTGGAGACCCTAGGTTATTGGTCTGTTCAGGGTCGGCGGGATCATCTTCAGACAAGATGCTCCTAAATCGATTGGGAACTGAAGGCAGTTCTGATGGCATGCTGGGAATTTGCCCCTTCTCTCCAGGGTTGGCATGTGTTGGTTCGGATGGACAATCAGGTGGTGTGGGGGGACATCAACCATCAGAGGGGTTGTTGGGTTCACTTCCTTTGGCTGCTTACCCAGGAGCTGATGTCCTAGGCAGAGTTTACGGTCCTGTCCCTCAAGGAGGTGTATCTCCCGGGGAAGGAGTCTCGGTGTTCAGGCGTCTGGTGGCTCTGTTTGGCCTTGCGTGGATAGACTTGTTCGCAGACAAGTTCAATGCTCTCCTGCCCTGTTTCTGCATGCTCCATCCATGCCTGGGTGCCTGGAGGGTGGATGAGTTGTCGTTCCCTTGGCCCCACGGAATCCTGTATGCTCTTCCCCCATTTCCCTTGATCCCGTGAGTCCTGTGTAAAATCCACCTGGAGAAGTGTTCGTCCTGTTTGTGGTTCCCGGTTAGGTTCGCCGCCCTTGGTTTCCTCTCCTGTGCAAGCTGGCTGTTCAGGAGTGCTGGCCTGTTCTGGATCTGTCAAAAACATACAGGGAGAATGGGGTCAAAGGGAAGTAATTTAAAGACCTACTACTGGTTCACTTCCCCAGTAACAACAATTGAATAACACACAAGAACCTAGGAGGTCTAGAGGCCAAGCAGATTGCTGGCAAAAAACTGGCAGGAATTATCTCTATGTCAGTTGGTGCCCCAGCCACCATATAACAATGTGTACAGAAGTAGAGAAGAAGTAAAGGGGAGCAGTGATATCTAATAATCAATAATTGCGACAGTCATTTGTTCCATACTGTCGTTTGCGCTGTTCCTATCTTTTAACTAGGGGATGTGCCTGGTTTCTATTAAAGTATCTGTTTCAGACATATCACCCTATTTTAAGACTCACCACTTTTTTGTATGCTGCACTGTTTTTCACCACTTCCTACTGACCATCACAATCTGATCAACAATTGGAGGTACACTGTGGACCGTATCCAGTACTTATTAAGACTATGTGGCATATGGTCTAGATGATCTAAGGACCTGCCAGGTCACAGTGTGGACGACCAAATGATAGGACTGATCATTTGGTTTGTTTGATGGTTATCCACAATATACACATGTACTGGATTTGGTGTGATCAGTTCTCTAATTGATTATTAGATATCACTGCTCCCCTTTACTTCTTCTCTACTTCTGAACACATTGTTATATGGTGACTGGGGCACCAACTGACATAGAGATAATTCCTGCCAGTTTTTTGCCAGCAATCTGCTTGGCCTCTAGACCTCCTCTCTTCTGGATCTGCCCTACCCATTGCAGGGTCCACCACTCCCTGTGGTAATGTGGCGCCAGCTCCATCTACAGGCTTGCCTCTTGAGAGAGTGATCTTGCTGGCTCAGGGGTGTTCCGTGGAGGTGGTGGACTTGCTGCAGTGTTCCCACAGATCTTCGACTCTGCTGTCTTATTCCCAACATTGGTGTTCCTTTTCTCATTGGTGCTGGCTGAATGGGGTCGACCCTGTCTCTGTGGATCCCTTGAGGGTCCTTGATTTCCTTGCTGAGGGTTTTTTCCTGGGTTTGGCTCCCTCCACTCTGCGGGCTCAATGGGTGGCCTTCTGGGCTTTCCGCAGTCCAGGTCTGGACAGCCTCGATCCTTTGGTGGCTCGCTTGCGGCGGAGTTGTTTTATGCAGCAGCCCCGGGCTATTTGCCTGGCTCCACCTTGGGATCTTCCATTGGTTTTGCGGGCCCTCCAGTGTGCTCCCTTTGAGCCACTGGGCTCTGTGGATTTGAAGTTTCTCACCTTCAAGGTGGTGTTCTTGGTGGCTATTGCCTTGGCTGGTAGGATGGGCGAACTGGGGTCTTTCATTCGGTCTTGTCCCTTCTTGAAGGTTCTCACGGATTGTCTGGTTTTGCACCCTGACCCCCACTTTCTTCCCCAGGTCCCTTCGGCTGTGAACCGCTTCTGCGAAGTGATCTTGCCTTCATTTCCTCCGGGGGTTGACTCAGGTTCGGATGCCTCTCTATCCCTGCTGGATGTTCAGCGTGCAATCATGGTTTATCTGGAGCTCATGGCCGCCTTCTGTTGTTGTGACAATGTGTTTGTGACTTTTGGTCCGATACGTTCTGGTCACAAGCCTTTCGTCTCCACATTGAGTCGTTGGATTAAACAGGCTATCTTGATGGCCTACAGGTCCCAGGGGTCTGAGTTTCTGGCTGGGGTTCAAGGTCGGTCCACCCGGGGCCTCTCTGTGTCTTGGGACTCATTTAAGGGGGTTTCTACAGAGGATATTTGCAAGGCTGTGACCTTGGCCTCCCTGCACATCTTCATGGAGCGCTACCAGGTGGTTTTAGGTGGTTCTCCTTCTGGGGAATTTGCGGAAGCGGTTCTTGGTACTGGGTCCTCCATCCTTGATTTGGCCTTCTGGGTTTGTCCTGTGTGGTTTGTTCTGTGTATTTTGGTACTCTAGATTAAATCCTGTTTTTAGTATCATATACTCCTTGTCGGTGGTTTCTTGTTCACTATGAAGCCTCTTGGCTTGGGTATGTGCTCACTTAGTTGATTATGGTGCGAGGAGGACTTACGAGGAGGTAATGCCCCGGTTACTAACTGGTAATCTTCATTACTCGGAGTATTGTCTTCCTCGCCACATGAGTTCCCATCCCTCCCTCCCTGAGGTGCTATCAGCTTCATATTAGGGCTTGATAGTTCTTTAGGCTGGGGGTTGGGCCGACCCTCCTCTTATAGAGGTCAAGAGTAGTATGGGTCAGTCATGTTGGGAAGGGATGGGAGGCTAACTTTTGCTTTGAAGGATTCTGGTGAGGAGCTAAAGTTCACTTCATTGATCATGTGGCGCGGAAGACAATACTCAGAGTAATGAAAATTACTGGTAAGTAACCGGGGCAACAGCAACAACTGCAAGGCGTCTCCTCACTCAAGAATCAGCTTTAAATATATGTTGGAAACTCAGCCATTTTTCTGCAAACATCAGTTTATGAAGTCTGAAAATGCATACATTTTTGCCTTGAATAGATTATTTTGGTGTACTTAAAATAATTCTACCAAGCAATACATTTTATATTAGTAGGCTGGGTTGTACACCGGAGAGCTAAATACATATAGCGGGAGAGCTACCAGTAGATCACAAGTTACTCATTGGAGAAGCCTGGGGTGGATGTTAATAGAAAATGTTCAATAATATTGTTTTGGGTAACCGTGTGGCAAAGATTGAAACAATCACAAGGAAGAAGGATTCTGTTAAAGAAAGTGGCAGACATGGAAAGCCCTGCTCTTGATGTGGGCATCCTGGCATGGATAGTGACTTAGAAAAAGACACTACGAACGTTGGATCATTTGGACTGAGGTTTGGCTGCCTATGAGATAGTAATTGTCACATTAACCTGCCTAAGCACTAATCAGGCTATTTATGAAACATAACCATCATTCTCCACTTTCTGGCCCTAAGTACATGAGGGCAAATCATAGCTAACCTACTGGTCGCTTCGGGAGCACCTTTCTGTTGCATAAAAAGTATGTTTCTCACCCACACAATGCCAACCTCAAAGAAGGATAATTATTTCCTGCTCAAAACAGACAGTGTAGGAGATATAGTTTAGAACAGCAACTGGCTACAGAACTTTTAAGTGACCAAAAGAATACTTACATTATACATTTTCGTAACAAAAATGGCCAAATGACGTTAGAGCTCCTTACAAGGGAACCAGACTAGCTACACATTTTTTAGGCAAAGGTACTTACACAGGCACCAAATTCTGTGGGGGGCACTGAAGCTCGAACCCCAGTAATATTTCAACTAATGGGTTCATCAGAGCTCCCAAAAGCCTGGCTCTGCATTTGAAGAGAAGGGACATCAATGAGGCTTTCTTTTCATCTTCTTAATTTAGATGGATTCAGTTCAGTGGCAGCCAGTAAGGTATGGGGATAGCGGAGAGGGGGAAAGCTTTGAAGAATTAAAAGAAATCCCTTACCTGATCTCGCTGCGTTTCTCCTCCGTCCCTGAGCACCACGTCAAGTGAGTAATCACACATGATCCCCACAGCCAATCACAACTCTGCAATGCAGCGTTGTGATTGGTAAGCATCCAGGCTCCCCTGAGCCAATCACAACATGACTGGTCTGAGCACCGTGGTTTGGCGCTAAGCTAGGGAATACAGGCCTGGGCATGTTCTCCATGCAGGCTGTCATGCAGCCTGCATGGAGAAAATGCAAAGTGCGCATGACTGCTTGGCCTACCCGAGGGGACCGGTCAAACATTTATACGTACTTTACAGGGTGCACAACCATTCCTCCTCCCTGATGTCAGGGGAACCAAGCCCCACCCCGCCCTAGCCTAACGATACAAAAAATTAAATGATAATAACTTGAGTTATTATCATTTTATTTTTTCGTTTTCACTGCTCCGTGAGCAGTGGGTCAACACTCCTCCGCCTTATCAGAAGAGCCGCCACTGGTTCAGTTCCTTCTTCAGCTGCTGCTTCACAGCTTGACCACAGGAGGGATAGGATTTGCATGTGGTGTACTGGCATTGAACCAACCCCCCCCAGGAGCTCTCATTGTGGTGGGCAGTAATGTTTCATTGCTTCAAAGGAGTGTGAATGTTTGCCAAATATTTCTGGAATTATAACATGGCAAAGTGCAGGATCTGCCCGTTCCCTATTGTAGCAATTAACCTTTAAATGATTAACCTTTAAATGACATTAAGAATAGGAACTTAAAATCAGTAACTTGGTTTTTAAGATTTCTACAATAAGTGGCAGGCACGTTCACTTTCTTTTGTGACAAACCTTTCATCCAGTCGTTCCCTTTCAGGCTTTTTGGGACTTGCAGTGTGTATTTTGTAAGTAGGGGTTGAAAATTCTAACATGCAAAATGTTGCTGGCCTTAAGGAGTCACGTATGACTTAATATCATATGGACACTGTTAAAAAAAATACAGAGTGGTCTAGTTGATTTTCAGTACTATTACTCCTTGATTCCTATGTAAAACCGAATATAAACCCTGTTCGCCTGTATTATGAATTCTCGCTGCTGCATTCACAATGCCACTCGTTCTTACTTTTAAATAGTGTATTGTGAAAATATTTTGTCCAAGCCTCGCTAACAGGCAAGATAGATATTGGTGGGGTAGCATCAGTGCAAGCTTTCTAACACAAGCCAAGTGGATTGGAAAAATGGGAATGTGACCAACAGAGTGTGTGAATGTGAGAGAGAACTTAAAAGAGAGTGAGTGTATGTGAGTATGTTTGTGTGAGAGAGAGTGTGTGCATCTGATAGTATGTGCTACGTTATGTGGATTTGTGCAGCATGCTTATCAACTGTGAGGGTATCCAGGTGCTATGTATGTGGAAGTTTGTATCTGTGTTATGTTTGCGATTATGATCCTGGTCCTGGCTTACCGGAGATAATTCTTGGCTTCTGTAGGATTTCGCCCACTGCTTATGGGTGGGGGATGTTACAATTACAAATTGAGGGGCATATTATCAAGAACGGCGTTAAAAATTATCGCTGGTTTAGCGTCAGAAAACTTCCGCTAAAGTGGCGATAATGGGCTTGAAAGATCATAAGCCACATCTGGTGAGCAGAAGGGGCAAGGAACAGAGAGTTCAGTGTCTGAGCGACAGTGCAGTGTATGCAGAAAGGGCAAGAACATAGATTTGCCAATAAAATTATCAGCAATCCCCAATTTTAAAATGAATACAATTTCGTACATTTCCCGATAACATAATCCCTCCACACTCCTGTCCTATCGGCAATTATTCCCAACTTATATTGAAAATTGGGCCATGCGGATCGCCAAAAACTAAAGTTCGGATTTAGAGGGAGAGAGAATGAGGGATTGAGATAGGGAGTGATGGAACCAATTAACAAGCTCAATAGGGATGGAGAGAGAGCAATAAAGTGAAAGAGTGTATTGGAAGAGTGCTGATAAAGACAGAGACAAAAGGTAGGATATGGATCTAGAGATAGAAGCAACATGGGCCAGAGGGAGATAGAATTTAAAAGTTTCAAAAATAGATAGAGATAGAGATAGAGATAGAGGAAGCAGCAGTAAGAGAAAGGCAATGTGAGTGGGTGAAATTGTAAAATTATCTTATGATGTTTTACTTATGGTCAGGGTGCATCTCAATATTGCGAAGTTCTTAATTTGCTCAAACCACTATAACCTAATCTTTGTGTTCTGCTTTCTCCACATGGCACTCGATCTCTACATGTTTTGAAGTGAAATCCTGACAAGATAAGTATTACCAGAATCCAGAGTCTATCAAAATATAATTGATGTTTTTAAATATCCCTGGCTAAGATTCAAAAGGGACCGGTTTCTAGATTTAGCAGTTTCTTTGCCTTCAATATCAGAAGTTTGATGAGACAGTGTGCACCTGTTTGCGAACTGTCCAGGGTGGATTGGGTGTTGGACCTCCATTTTAAATTGCCTAGGTGGGTGTTGGGCTTGAACATGGAACCATCTGCTGTTACCCTCATGCCGAGGGTGAATGAGGGTTACAGCAATAATTTCATATTTTACAACATAATGGTAGCAAGACTAATCATTGCACACAGCTGAGAAAACATTAAAGCCCCCAGTAGGACAGAATGATCTCTAATGTGGGAGGTCTATTGTTTTGAGTTCTTTTTCACCAGAATTGTTGTCATTCCCAACATCTGAAACAGGTATGAGTAAGATTGAATCCAAATCTTGGTTTTTAACGGCTTAACTGTGGCCGTTATTTCGGCGCAGTGCGGGCGTTCTAAAAGGTGGGAGGGGCCGTGTCCGCCATTGGCCGACGGCAGCACGCAATGGGTTAAAGGATATTGGGAGATGGTATAGAAACATCAGTTTAAAGTAGGTTTCTCAGTAGTCTGAAATGGTGAAATTTGCTTCCTCATTGTAGTTTGTAAATTGCAATGTCATGTGTCACATATGCTTATTTTTTTCTATTCAGTCTAGTATCGTTGTTGAGTATGTAGTCTTCGCTGATCTGCTGCAATAAACAAAATGAAGGGCTTACCTCAAAGAATATCAAAATCAAAGAAGGACTAGCTATGTTTAGGGAAAAGAAGGAGACTCAATGAAGTACGTATGTCGGCAAACCAGTTGGTTTGTTCAAAAAGCCCTCACCCACCAACCTAGTTGGTGGCATGCTTCATCATCGGGCCCACCACAGTGACACCGAATGTGTCCCGGGTGTGCTTCAACGCCAGTTTACTGCGGAGCTGGTATGTTCGCTGAGTGTGCAGTGTAGTGAGTGAGAAGGTGAAAATTAAAAAGCCATACAGTGGGTCCCAGTACCCGAGGGTAATAAAAAATACTTTAATTTACTGGGCCCCTGTTGGTTATTTAAAAGGCAGACGGACGTGTTGGAGTATGGATTATGACCTCCTGCGTCCTGTGTGGTCTACATGTTTCAGCCTGGCCTTTTTTAATTTAAAACAGGCTTTCCTCAGGACCAAGTGAGTTATGTGATTAAGGTGCAATTTAAATAAATAAACTAAATTATAGTGGTTGTGTTGTTTTGGCTATGTGTAGCACTCTCTAAGGTGCTATATGGGTGAGAGGGGGATTCCCTCTCTCTTTGCTACACATAACATATAGAGGACATAGACAGACGTACAAAGTAGAGTCATGTTAGCATTATATGGCAAGTTGCGCATCATTCAGCCGACTTGTAAGGTGAGTGATCGAACTATGTTTGGCTAGGGTGTAGTCATGTCAGTGACAGGACCTGCGTGGGTTTTATCTAGAAACCGATTGTAGTGGTGAGCTAGGACAGCGGATATTTGCATGGTGAGGTACAGGTAAGTAAAAGAACATTATCCTCACACAGGCTATTTGCTGTACAAAGCTTCCTTGGGTCACCTGGCAGAGAAAGAGACCCTGAAAAAAGGTTGTGAAAATGATGAATTGCATCCAACCTGTAGGGAAAAAGATATCAACAGCTTACCCCAGTAGTTGCTGTAGTGCGCGGTCGAGTTACTCACGGAATTGCCGGTCTGGTTCCTCCTTGGACCTATCGTCCTTCTGCGGTGCCCGAAATGAGAAAGGGGAACCTTGCAGATCGGGTTTAAATACCCCCGTTTATCGTTTTCACCTGTGTGAATGTAGAGATAGAGGGAGGGTTGCGTCCATATTTTTCCTGGTTCCAGATCAAGGGTTTTGGACGGTGATGTTAAGTGCCATACGCTGCAGTTATTGCACGGTTGGTGCCCTGTGATTTTGGGTAAGCCCCATATGTTGAGGATTGTGTTGTCTTTGGGAGCGGTGTTGGGTCTGGGTCTCGTGTGGACTAGTGAGTCTTTCAGATTTTTAGCTCTTTTGTAGGCAGAGCGCGGTTTTTCCCAATTTCTACTGCCTGAGTTGATAATCCTCCAATTTCTGTTGATAATGTTGGAGACCTGATTTGATGCAGTATTGTATGTTGTTACACAGGTGAGAGTGGGTTCTTCCGGTGGTTTGACGATGGTCTCAAGTAGTGCCTCTCTATTTTGATTCCTCGCTCTTTTGCAGGTGGTGTTTATAATTCTGGAAGGGTACCCTCTGTCCTCCAATTTGTGGATTAGGGCAGCTCATTGTTGTTTGTAATCCTGGATGTGGCTGCAGTTGCGTCTTAGGCGCAAGAACTGTCCATAAGGGAGGTTTTCCCTTAGGGGTCTAGGATGGAAGCTATCGAATCTGAGGAGCGAGTTCCTTGATGTGGGTTTGTAAAAAGTTGTGGTTGTTAAACCGTTTTGGTCTGCTTTGATGTTCAGGTCCAAAAAAGCCAGTTCGGATGGACTGCTGGCGCTTGTGAATCTCAGATAGTTATCACGACCGTTGATCCAAAGAAGAAAGTTGTCTAAGGTCGCCTGGTTGCCTTCCCAGATGACCAGAATGTCATCAATGTAACAACGCCATAGTTTTATGTTGGTTGAGTATGGGTTGGTAGGCGTTTGTATATGGGTCTTTTCGAAATGGGCAACGTAGAGACCCGCTACGCTAGGGGCAATTTTGCCCCTAGCGTAGCGGGTCTCTACGTTGCCCATTTCGAAAGCTTTTTCGAAAGGCTTTTTTGGACCTGAACATCAAAGTCTCCAACATTATCAACAGAAATTGGAGGATTATCAACTCAGGCAGTAGAAATTGGGAAAAACCGCGCTTTGCCTACAAAAGAGCTAAAAATCTGAAAGACTCACTAGTCCACACGAGACCCAGACCCAACACCGCTCCCAAAGACAACACAATCCTCAACATATGGGGCTTACCCAAACTCACAGGGCACCAACCGTGCAATAACTGCAGCGTATGCCTTTAACATCACCGTCCAAAACCCTTGATCTGGAACCAGGAAAAATATGGACGCAACGTCAGTTTACAAACTGTAACTCCTCAAATTTGGTATACTTAATAACTTGCAGATGTGGACTACGATACGTCGGGATGACCACTCGTAAGGTCAGAACTAGAATGACTGAACACAGGAGTACGATCCGATGTGGCAAAAATATAAGCAAATTGACAGATCATTTCCTGTCCAACAACCACACTCCCAATGACTTCACATGGACTGTCATAGAACAGTTTGACACAACAGAAAACAACGACAGGTACCTTCTCCAGAAAGAACAACGCTGGATATACAGATTGTCCACACACATTGTGGGCTTGAATGACTCAATACCATGGAACTCCCTAACAACCTGAACTATACATTCCTCTCTGATAATGTCCCTCATCTTCTCTCCCACTTGTGAAACCCAGTCCAAGTTTCCCATACCCCAATGCACCAGTGTGCCTCACAACTATTAGGATAGACCTTCCTAATGTGGTGCAAACATCTTCTCACATGGTGCAAACACTAATAGCACCTTTCCAGGCATAGCCCCATACTTTCGGAATATCCTCACCACTCGCGCACAGACACGCGCTATCCGGTGATGAATTTTCCCAACTAAGAACCTCTGTCTCTCCATCGCGCATGCGCACACGCATAGACGCTCCCCGCACTGCAACACGCATGCGCGAGAGTCACTACACCACTAGGCATGCACTCTGCGGCAATGACTTAGCGTTTTTGCGCGACTGCAACCCTCCCTCTATCTCTACATTCACACAGGTGAAAACGATAAACGGGGGTATTTAAACCCGATCTGCAAGGCTTCCCTTTCTCATTTCGGGCACCGCAGAAGGACGATAGGTCCAAGGAGGAACCAGACCGGCAATTCCGTGAGTAACTCGACCGCGCACTACAGCAACTACTGGGGTAAGCTGTTGATATCTTTTTCCCTACAGGTTGGATGCAATTCATCATTTTCACAACCTTTTTTCAGGGTCTCTTTCTCTGCCAGGTGACCCAAGGAAGATTTGTACAGCAAATAGCCTGTGTGAGGATAATGTTCTTTTACTTACCTGTACGTCACCATGCAAATATCCGCTGTCCTATCTCACCACTACAATCGGTTTCTAGATAAAACCCACACAGGTCCTGTCACTGACATGACTACACCCTAGCCAAACATAGTTCGATCACTCACCTTACAAGTCGGCTGAATGATGCGCAACTTGCCATATAATGCTAACATGACTCTACTTTGTACGTCTGTCTATGTCCCCTATATGTTATGTGTAGCAAAGAGAGAGGGAATCCCCCTCTCACCCATATAGCACCTTAGAGAGTGCTACACATAGCCAAAACAACACAACCACTATAATTTAGTTTATTTATTTAAATTGCACCTTAATCACATAACTCACTTGGTCCTGAGGAAAGCCTGTTTTAAATTAAAAAAGGCCAGGCTGAAACATGTAGACCACACAGGACGCAGGAGGTCATAATCCATACTCCAACACGTCCGTCTGCCTTTTAAATAACCAACAGGGGCCCAGTAAATTAAAGTATTTTTTATTACCCTCGGGTACTGGGACCCACTGTATGGCTTTTTAATTTTCACCTTCTCACTCACTACACTGCACACTCAGCGAACATACCAGCTCCGCAGTAAACTGGCGTTGAAGCACACCCGGGACACATTCGGTGTCACTGTGGTGGGCCCGATGATGAAGCATGCCACCAACTAGGTTGGTGGGTGAGGGCTTTTTGAACAAACCAACTGGTTTGCCGACATACGTACTTCATTGAGTCTCCTTCTTTTCCCTAAACATAGCTAGTCCTTCTTTGATTTTGATATATAATACCGGGGATTCGGACTAGCTTACCTAGTCCTCACTCTCTCCTTTGATTTAACATTACCTCAAAGAATGTCAGTTATGGCTTTGCTAAAAATTGATATTATAAATTCAGATTTGTGAATATATAAAAAGAGGAGGATGGCACTCTTTGTGAGATGGTCCACTATAATTTTGAAAATAGCGAATTAGAAGGCACATCTCCTCTTACAGAAATGCCATTCCTGATTCCTAGACGTATTGAAAAATGTATAATAAAATTATCAGGTGCGAAGAATAGCAAAAAGAAACACATATTGGCATTCAATGACTTTTGAGTTTAATAACTACAGAGAATTCCAACTTCATGTTTCATTATTTTTGTGCAAACAATGGCATTGCTGCAACCTAGTTGTACTTACACCACATAAACTTTGTACAGTATTTTCAATATGTTTTACCTCTGTGCCCCAGAACAGCATCCACTCCTTAGTTAGTTAGATGGAACTCCATCTGCTTCCCTTGTTGAGCCACACCTCTTCTAAACC
This sequence comes from Lissotriton helveticus, assembly GCF_964261635.1. Classification (NCBI taxonomy): domain Eukaryota; kingdom Metazoa; phylum Chordata; class Amphibia; order Caudata; family Salamandridae; genus Lissotriton; species Lissotriton helveticus. Next base: position 528,803,207 of record NC_136069.1, read on the forward strand.
AGCTGCATCATTTACAAAGCCACCACAACCAGCACCCCGCTTATCTTCAAGACAATCTATCTCTGATGGTGCAGCACACCCACAATCAGGACTCCATGGAACTGCAGACTAAGAGGTGTAAAAATTAAAAAAAATCAGGCAGCAGGCCTTTTCCCTTCATGTACACTGGATCTGGAACAACATCTTCTTATCCATCAGGACCACCCCAACAATGCTCCAATTTAGGGAAGAGTTGAAGCCTCGCCTCTTTAAAGAACACTACGTAAAAATGTATTAACAGTTCATAATCCAGCTACCTCTTACTGACATTTTGCTTGCCTTTGACCCTGTGCAGTGCTCTGCTGCGGTTTGGCTAGAAATACCACATAAATACATACATGTATATGTCAGTGATTTCATTTATTTAAAGTAATGTAGTTTTACCACATGAGTTCCATTTAATGATGTGAGGTTAAAAAAAAATACGGTGAGGTAAACTGAATTATTCTGAAGCACAGAAAATGCCTCTAGGTAACAAACTATTTTTGACGATCTATTCCTAATTTGCACCCCGAACGTCAATTCACCAAAATCCAGGGGTGGCGGAAGTGACATCATCTACCAATTTACCTTTATTTTCACCCACAAACATGCTTACACATACACACACACATTGACTCTTGACTCATTCAAACACTCCTTTACATGAGTACACTCTAACCCACAAGCGCGCACTTTTTGCTTACCTAAGCTGCCAGACAGGATCACATTCCAGCTAATTGTACTGCATTTTTTCATCCCCCCCCCCCCCCCCCCCCCTCATAGTACTAGCCAGGGGCCGCCTCCGTCCCGCCGGACCATTTCACGCAGCCTTCCTGGTAAACAGCTCCACTCGGCTTCAGATTAAAGCGCGCCGCTGTTTGCCCCGGGGCCACATTCGCCTTCGAGGTTTAGTAAGATAAGACAGGTGAGGGTCAGTTCAGCAGGAGCAATGTAGTTAGTGTTGTACACTCTTGCTGTCGCTGGCCACACTCACAGTGACTTTCCATCACTGGAAGGTGAGAAATTGCCTTTAAAAGTCAGCTGCTGCGCTGTGCGTATCTTAATTTCTGCAGCGCAGCAGCTCCTGAGCTGCTCATCAGGCCCCAGCCGAGATTCGCCCAGGGCAGCTTTACTTTCACAAATGGAAGCGGAGAGGTCTGCGGCAAGAAGGCAATGGCGCTCAGTCACCTCTTTCGAAGGGCCCTGTGTTTCTTGGGGGGAAAAAAAGAAAAGGCCTTTTTTTACTTACTTCTCCAAGCCACACCGTTTCCTTACTAGTGTGGTAATTTCTTCTATAGCCAGTGCTGTTTGTTTGATGAGCAGGGCAGTTCCTGATCATAAAACAGCCTTTAAAGACTGTAAAAAAAGCCTATCTCTATTAAAATACGAATGGTTTGGATATAATAAAGTGAAAACGCGACAGTTGCAGCCGTTCGAAAAATACGGTTCACAATTTAAAAAGCACAACACTTCTTGCAAGTATTGTCACTGTGGGTATCCCTTCAGTTTAGACTTCTCTCTTCCTCCCAATGTGCTCGCAAAGACCTCCTCCATTATAGGGTAGTCATATTTCTCAGGAGAAATGGGGAGAAGTGACCTAACGGTCTGAGCTGCTGACTTTGGTCCTGGGGAACCAGTTTTGGATTCTGGCGTCGACTCACCATCCTGGCAAATCACTCAATTTCCCCGAATCACCGCACTAACACGAATTTTACATACATGAAGCTACTTTGTGGAGGCTCAGCTTGGTCACATGGTCTGCATGTTTTAATATTCTTACTGCTCAGACTTTGCTAGCGCTACAAGTATATGGCAGGTATTCAAAGAAATCAATTGGTATACCTGTGAGCACTTTAGCTTAATTATGTCGAGGTTTTCCACTTTTTTCCAACAATAAAGTTCAGTGAAAAAAAAATGGTTCTGCTTCACAGATAATGTTTCAATTAATTGAATATGTATGCCTCTAAATTAACATTTTTATAGTGTAAGCAGGAATCTCTAGATACCTCGTGACAGATGTGGGTCCTGCTCTTTTTTGGTGCTTTTAGTTTTGCTTTTCCTCTTGTAGATGTACAACAAGTTCCATAATGCAATAGTCAAAGATTAGCTGGACTCACACAGAGCAATGTATCCATTAGGTCTATTAGTGTTTTCATGTTGGTAGCTTTTCTAAAACATGAATATACAGCAGTATTGATTATTGGAGTCTTTTGTGGGTTCCAAAATAGGGTTTCTCCCTGAGGTACGATGATGTTGTCAGTGACATGAAAGCTAGCAGGGCCTCGGGGTCTCTGAGGTGTGGGGGGTAGGTGGGAACATGCACACGTTTTAATTAGACAGGTGATGGTGCAGGGTGACCTTTGTGGAATTTTTGTTAAGAGATGAGCCGTGATCTGGTCATGGGCAACATAGTAGGCAATTTGTGCTGGTGGGGAGTTCTGTTGCTGTTAGTACAATTACACTACTAAGTGTCAATAATTATACCACCTGGAAGAAATTCTTTCTATTGATGTATTCAGTTCCTCTCCATCGATTGAGGACTAGTAATGACATGATACATACGAGACCATTAAATGTCTCACCGTGGTGTAATTCGAACATGGAAATGTTGTACATGAGCAGACTGGCAGCGCTCCATATGCCGTTTTTGTGTGAGATTGTGTAGGAAGGGACACCTTCCTACACATAAACAATCCTCCCCTGCATGCAGACCCCATTGCACTATGGTGCAAGGGTGCCTGCGTTGGCGCTAAGTTGCTAGACAGGGAGAAACGCAAGGCTGCACCACATTCTTGTAAATATGGTGCAGCCTTGCATTTCAGAAGTGGCGGAGAGAGGCGTTAAGCCAGGAAGGCTAATGCCCCTCTCCGCCACTTACTTGTACATATCCCCTCTGTTCTTTTTTTTTTTTAAGTTTGAAAAGCTTTATTGAGTAAATAAAGACAATGTAAAACATCAGTACAACTGCAAAAAGATAAAATACAGTAGCAGGAGAAACAAAAGTAAACCTTGCGTGTATAAATAAAAAACCTCAGAGAGGTAAAGAATATACCAAGGGAAAATGCTTTTATAACTTTTAAAATTTTGGGGAGGGAAAAGAAAGAAGAAGAAGGAAAAGAGAGAGAGGGAAAGGAGGAGAGGGGGGGAAAGAAACATCAATAATAGAGCAATAATAAAGCTAATACATAATATAATTACATTAATAGTAAGTAAAAAAAAAGGAAAACATCATATAGCAAACAAATGAATATGAAGCTAAATGGCACATCTGGATAGGTAATCTGTTAAAGGGGACCATAATAAATCATGTTTAATCAGAAGGGAGGTAGAAGAGGCACATGCACGATCTAATCTATGGTGATGACAAATTAAATTCCACCATGCAGCATATTCGACATGCTTGGTATCTTTCCAATTGGTAGTAATGATTTGAAAAGCAATAGCAATACATAGGTCAATGAATTTGCGAGTAAAAGGAGGAACATCCCAGACTGGAGCCAAACCACCCAGAAAAACCAAAGAAATATCAAAGGGTATAGTAGTAGATACAATTTTGTTCAGGGAAGACCAAATTCGTGACCATAACGGTTGTACCTTAGGGCATAAAAAAAACATATGTTTAAAATCACTTGTAATACAGGAGCAGGACCAACAGTTTTTGGAATTGGTTAGTTTAAATTTAAAAAGATCACAAGGAGTGTAAAACAATCTATTGTAAAAATAGTATAGGGTCTGCGTGGTACTAGCAGAGCGGGAAGTCGAATGAAGTTTAGACCAAATTAAATCCCAGGTGGACACGAGGAAGGTTTGGCCAAGGTCTGATTCCCAAGAAAGTTCAAGTTTCGTTTTGGGCCTCACTAAAGGTGAAGGAGAAAGTAATTTATAAATGGCTGAGGCTTTGAAGGGAATGTGAAAATTAGGAGGAGGGGATAAGAGAGGAGGAGTGCAGGAAGTGGGTGCATCCTGTATGATAGTGGAGTGTAGAGAGGGAATAAGTGTAAGAAACTGTGAAGAGAATTTATTGGAGATACCAAAAGAATCACAAAGTACCTGAAAAGGCGTTAGAGAATTATTAAGAAGAAGATGACTATAAGTAAGGATTCCTTTATCAATCCATTCCTTCCAAAAAAGGGCACGGTTACGAAATAAATTTAAGAGATTTATTGTACCACAATGGGGTATTCAAATGAAGAGTAGAGGACGAGGAAAAGGAGCGGAAAAGAGCAAGTACAAGGGCTTTCGAATGTTTGAAAAGAGGCGAAGAAAATCTTGAAGGTAGCTGAGTAAGGTTAGAAGCGGTGAGAAGAGAGAAAGGGGAGATTTGTGCAGATTCTAAAGAGCTCCAGGACGTAATAAGTGGCGAAGGAGAGTCAAGTAAAAAAGACCAGATTTGCTTAAGGGAAAAAGCAGAATGAAAACGTGAAATGTTTGGAAAGTTGACACCGCCGAGATGTTTAGGCTGTTGAAGACGGGATAAAGCAACTCTGGCTTTACGATTATTCCATAAAAATTTAGAGAAGAGACTGTTGATGGACTTAAAGAAGAAATGAGGAAGGGGAATAGGAAGCATAGAGAGATAGAAATTCACAATGGGGAGAAGCATCATTTTAATAGTAGAGAGACGACCCCACCAAGAGAGAAAAAGAGGAGACCAGCGATCAATAAGTGAAGAGAGTTTTTTAAGAATATCAGAATGATTGATTCTAACAGTCTCTCTAGTGGAGTTAGCATAAAGAACACCAAGACACTTGATATGGCTAGAGGTCCATTGGAAACCAGAGCCATGAAACATATGTGGGAGACAGAATTTATTGAGAGGGAGAACTTCTGTTTTGTCGATGTTCAATTTATAACCAGAAACAGAGGAATAGTCGTGTAGCAAAGAAAAAAAAGCGGGAAGGGAGACCGAAGGATTAGAAATGTAAAGCAAAATGTCATCCGCATAGGCGGTGAACTTAATTTCCACATCCTTAAAAATGAAACCAGAATAAGAAGAGGATTGACGAATCTTCACGAGGAGGGGTTCCAACGCCAAAATGAAAAGAAGAGGGAAAAGAGGACAACCCTGTCTAGTACCTCTATAAAGGGGAAAGTATTTGGACTGCATACCATTGATCCAGATAGAGGTAGATGGAGCGGAATAGAGGAGTTGGATATATTTAAGGAAAGTGGGGCTAAAGCCATGCCAACGCAAAGCACCAAACATGAAGTCCCAATTAACCCGATCAAAAGCCTTCTCGGCATCAAGAGTAATTGCAGCAAGTGGAGTATTCATTTTAGCGGAAAGGTGAATAATGTTGAGAAAAGTTCTAGAATTATCGGTGATGGACCTACCTTTTACGAAACCGGATTGGTGGATATTAACCAGATCAGGAATAATGGAATTTATGCGAAGAGCCAAGAGTTTCGCAAAGATCTTGCAATCAGTATTGATTAATGAAATAGGCCGGTAATTCTTGCAAAGGGAGGGATCTTTATCTTTTTTGGGTAAAAGGACAAGCATAGCCTGTGTGAAAGAACCTTTGGACTCACCGGTGATGAAAAAGTGATTGAGCAACTGGAGTAAATAGGGAAGTAAAACAGATTTGAAATGAAAAAAAAAACGAACTGTAAAACCATCGGGACCAGGAGTTTTATCTTTGGGTAAGAGGGAGAGGGCAGCAAGAATTTCCTTTTCTGAAAGTGGAGCGTCAAGAGAGGAAAAGTCAATCAGCGGAGTGGAGGGTTTGGGAATTGACTGAAAAAAAGCATCTAATTGATCAGTAGAGGGAGTGGATTCAGGGGTGTAAAGAGAGGAATAAAACTGTACAAAACAATCAAGGATTTTAGCATCAGAGGAGTGAATAGAACCTTGCGGGTCTTTGATGGAAACTATTTTAGATTTTTGTTTTTTAATTTTAAGATAATTCGCAAGAGCTCTACCGGCTTTATTACGACCACCATAAATTTTTGCATTAAATTGGAGAAGTTGATTAGAAGCAGAGTCCCAGGTGTGTTTATTAAACTGCATTTTAGCGGAAATGAGAGAAGATAAAGAATCGGGGGAATTGGAGGTATAATAGAGATGCTCAAGCTCTTTAATGCGTGTAAGAAAGGAAGAAGCTTGGGAAAGTGCTTTCTTCTTTTTGCGTGACACATAGTCGATAATACAGCCACGAGCAGTGGCTTTAAAAGCATCCCAAAGGAAGTGAAAATCAGAGGAAGTGTGAGAATTATTAGTAAAGAACTCATCCATAAATTGAGTGAAATGTGTTGTAAAGGCGGGATCCAATAAAAGGGAATTATTAAAACGCCATCGGGAAGACTGAGGTATAAGGGGAAGGGTAGTCCATATCCAGAATAACGGGGGCATGGTCAGAAATGAGGATGGAGCCTATTTCAGAATTAGTCATGAATTGGAAAGCGTGATGTGTTAGAAAGATATAGTCAATACGGGAAAGGGAAGTATGCACAGGAGAAAAAAAAGAAAATTCCAAGGAATCAGGATGAGAGATTCTCCAAGAATCTATGAGACCTCTGGAGGAGATGGATTTATGGAAGGATTTCTGCATTTTATTAGGAACATAACGCGTTTGTGATTTACGATCCAAAAATGGGTCCATCAATTGATTGCAATCCCCCCCAACAATCATGTCCTCACTAGCATTGGAGGAAAGGAGGGAGGAAAAATCGTGCCAAAAGGAGGGATCAATACCATTCGGACCATAAACATTACAGAGGGAGAGATGAACATTATTTACAGTACAGTCTAGGAACAACCATCTACCATCAGCATCAACAAGTTCTTTATGTATTTGAACAGATAAAGTCTTATGAAAGAGTATAACCACACCATTTTTATGATTAACAGCAGGAGAACAGAAAACTTCGCCAACCCATTGTCTACGTAACATTGACAAATCTAGTGTAGAGAGATGTGTCTCCTGAAGAAAGGCAATGTGACATTGCAACCAGGCAAGGTGGGATAAAACACGCTGTTTCTTAATAGGGTTCCGAAGACCCTTAACATTCCAAGAAATGAGTCGGAAACCTTTCATGAGGAGAGAGTAAAAGAGAAATAGGGAAAGGAAACAAGACAAGTAAGAGAAGAAAATAGACAAAGGAAGAATTGGAAGAAGTGAGTAGCATACAAAGTAGGAAGGAAGACTAAATAGGTAAGAGAGCAAGCAAAGTGGAAATAGGAAAACCAAGGAAAACAAAGCAGGAGTATCAGACAAACGTGCAAAATGAGGAAATATATACGAAAGAGAAAAAGAATGGAGAATTTAATGCCATAGTGCCAGAGTGAGAAGAGGGAAGAAGACAAGAAAAAACCTAAAAGAGAAAGAATAGGCCAAAATGAAGAGCAGTGGAAACAAGAAAAGAAGAGAACAAGGGAAAGAGAGATAGAGAGAGGAGGGAAAGAAGAGAGGGAAAAAGAATGGAGGAAAAGGGAGGAAAAACCTCCCGAGAAAAAAGATAGGAAAGAGAGGATGGCCAAAAGTCGGAGAACTTTAGCCATAGATTGTGCACAACGAGAACAGAACGAACAATAGAGTGAGAGCGGGAGCAGCAAAGAGAGACAGCCGCATAGAATAAGTATAATGCGGGAATCTGGACTCAAAGAAAAGCTAGAAGTAAGAGAATAACAGAAAATAGGGAGAGAGATAAGGCCCGACAATTTAATACAAATGAAGGAGACTTACCAAACAACCATGAAGGAGGACGGCATACTGGGGTAGAACAGAGACAGTTAAATAGCGACACGACAAAACGGAGGGAGGGAGAGGCCAAGAAACCAGGACCGGAACACCCAACCTAAAAAAACAAGAAGGGAGCAAAACATCACGTTAAAGAAGAAAAGGATACGGGCCACAACAAAAATAGACTCAACAAAACAAAAACAAGAGAAGCATTAAGAGCCACTGTGGTCCATGTTGTCCACCCTATGTGTATCGATGAACTTGCGAAGGTCTGCAGGATCGTCGAAGCTGTAGGACCTTTCCTTGTATGTAACCTTAAAGAAGCAAGGGTGAATGAGTCCATATCTGGCATTCATAGCACGAAGTGTGGGTCTTAGGTCCAAAAATTCCTTGCGACGGTCAGCTGTCGGCTTTGATACATCCTGGGTGAAAAAAAGTTTATTACCAGACCACACTAGCTGCTTATGTTGTTTAGCAGAATGAAGGACTTCCATGAGGTCAGAGTAAAGAAGACAGTACGCAATTATGCCCCTGGGCTTCGAGGAAGCAGAAGAATGTTTAGGACCGAGGCGGTGTGCTCTCTGTATGTTAACGTCCAGATGTTTAGGGATACCTGTGATTGGCAAAACTTGAGATTTCAAAAAGGCGATGATGTCAGAGCCCTCTGAATTTTCTGGAACACCATAAACGCGTAGGTTGTTGCGCCTATTTCTGTTTTCCAAATCTTCTGTGGCTTTTTTAAGTAGGACAACTTCCTTAGTAAGACTGTCGACCTTAGCAGCAACATCTTGGACATCACTAATCTGTTGTTCAACATCAGTCACTCTTTTGTCTAAGGAAGACCATTTTTCGTCGATTCTCTGTAATGTTGTAGTAGTGTCCGCCATAAAAGGCCTAATAAGGCGAAGTTCCTCCATAATATCCTCAAGCGTTATGGGGGGAGGAGACTTGGAAGGCGAAGGAGGATTGTTCTTAACACGTTTACTGGTGTTAGCAGAGTCTTTGCGAGACACAGGAGTCCCAGATAAGGCCTTAGAACTCTGCGCGTGCTCCATTGTGAAAAAGGCAGAGGTTTTTTCTGTTTTTTGAAAAACAACACAGAAATGCGCTTTTGCTTAAAGCGACAAAAAAGCCACTGAAAAAAGAGTAAATTGAAAGCAGACAGAAATAGGTGTGTAGGCAAAGAAGGCAGGCAGCAACTAAATGAGGTCCAAAGACAGGAGTGCTCTAATCCATAAGCTCAATAAACAAGAGCAGCAAAGTCAGCAGACGCAATACCCAAAACAGACGAAGGAGCAGATAAATATGGCATGCAGAGACCGTGGAACAATACTAAGTGGAGGAAATGAGAGCGTGGCCACATAAATGAAAGAAGAGAAACTGCGATGGCATGCAGCATCAGACAAAAATAAAGTTAATATACAAAATGGCGGCCATTATCCTGACTGGCAGATCCTCACAGGGAAAGCGGAGGTAAAGATCCAAAAACTGAAGAGGCAAACATGTCCAGGGGAAGTATGGTGCTCCACATGACAAGTCCACCAGTTTTAAGAGAAGAAAAACGTGGCAGAATAAGCTAATTAGCTTAAAACGAAATTCGGGGCCAGAAAAGAACGATATGAAGAAAATCAAAATGGCGGCCGGAATTTGATTAGGCACATAAAAGCATTTTTTCCACAGAAAAACTAAGCGTGGAAGTCAGCAAGCATACCCTCATGGTCAGAGAGACTTCCGACGCTGGAATCGGCGTCCAAAGTGCAGTTTTGCCGTTTCTGCGAGATCCTTCGTGCGCGAAGCGCCGCAGCTGTTGCGGAGCTCACGGAGGAGCGGCCATCTTGGCTGCCGCGTCGCGCGCTCTCCTCCCTCTCTTCTTTAACTTGCCAATTCGGATTTGTTTTTGCTTCAGCAATTATTTACAATAACTTCAAAGAAGTTTTTTGTGCTTGCTGTTTTTTATTTACCATTTCCAAGGAGCAAAATTGTTGTTTTTGCTGATAGCCCCAATTTTTCTTCTTGCAATGCCAGGCAAATACAGGCCAAATGGGCATCCTAGGGAATTTACAATCTTCTCTTGCCACCAGGGCCGGACTGGCTACCAGGCAGTTGTGTGTGCTGCCGAGCAGAGGGATGCTTTCGTTGATGGGGACCTGTGTGTGCAAAACGAAATTCGTTTTGCTTTTTTTTCAAAGCGCACGCAGGTCCCCATCAACGAAATACGCCCATACCATGGAGAAATCATCCCCCTGCTCGGCAGCACACACAACTGCCAGGTAGCCAGTCCGGCCCTGCTTGCCACCTTTTACTTCCCCTCCTTATATCTCAAATCTTACCTTTCAAGAGTGTCCAAAACCACCCGGATTTCTGCAGTAACTGAGGACAGTAACAAATAATTTAACTAGCCTACTGGAAGCAGCTGTAGAACAATCAAGCACATCCCTGTGAGCTTGTACAGTCGCCTCATTGTCTGGAGAGAAGTAAGATGGTGGAAGAAGAGAGTTGAGGGAGAGACACAGATACTCTCTCAAGGAGCCCCTTGTCAAGTAAGTATCCAGTCTTGGGATTTGTTGTGCTTCCTAGTACTTATAGCTTTGCATAAGGAATGCGAAAATACATAAATACAAGCGCAACATTAAACATGAACTGAATAAGCTGGTGACACAGGCACATGCGGTTGCAGAATCTGATCCACCAATCCCACATAGAAATACCTGAAATACGTGCCTGTAAAATGATATCATCAAATGGCTTCAATGCAAAAATTAAGTACACCACCTTAGTTATTTGTCATACATGCATTCCTAAACTGCAACTGCATTTTAACATTTTTTAATCATTAGCATATCCTACCCACCTTGTAAAACTGGACCCACTATCAATGTGATGGGTGATTTGTATTTAAAAATACAATATTCCATGAATTAGGAAATGTTATTGGAGACGTACCAAACACCCCCTTATGTAGCTGTAGTTCAGGTGTATTCAGATGTTCCTTTTTTTAAATGCTGCATTTTATAGTCCCTCTTAAAAAGAGGCATGCACTCCAACTTTTGTAGTCTCTGAACCCATTCTGTTTTTAATGTATTTCTCTATTTTGGTCAATTCCAATGTCAATGGATTTTTATAATTCCTCTATAAATGATTGTCGCTAATTTCTTTTAGAATCAGCAGCTTGTGATGCACTCAGTCGAGATTATAAGGAAAAGACGGCTGAACTCGATTATTATAAATTTTTACAGTTGAGTTCTGACAACACAATGCCAGCAGGCCCAGGTGAAAGGCATGTCAGGTCATGGAGCATATTTGAACCAGCTGGGGCAAAGCAATGGAAACTGAATGGTGCATTCTTTTATTGTGCTATATTTTCTAGCTTACAAGGACAAGCAGAGAGAACATACTCATTTTTTGCACTCATTGGATAGTTAGGGAAAAGCTAAAATCTCTCTGCATTACTATACACGTTCCAAAATACTGCAGCCTTTTTTTTTAACTGTCTTCTACTGAACTGTTTCTAATGACTGTTTGCAACAAATTTCTAACAGGTTTTTGATGTGTTTGTTCTTGTACTAGACGTTTTATTTCCAACATACACAGTTCAAGAATATGTTTTTAAAAGAGTTCTAGGGTTTGCGTCCAAATCATCCACAGTTGCGTCACGTTTAACCCAAAGTACCTGTAGATGCGATAAAAGTTCCAAATGGAAGCTGCAGCGTTGAAAAACAAGCGATGCGTCACTCCTGAGACGCTGGGGAGACAATGCGACAGCCCTGCTACACGCAGCGGGTGTATTGCGATGAATCCGGTCTGTATGGGGGAGGGATGCGATACCTTGTATGGAAGGTTAGACAAGAGAACAGCCACTTTCCTAAAGTGCTGTTCTCAAACACAGGATTTAAAAAACATCTTTCCTAAAAGATAGGTTATTAAACTCTGAGTTCAGGAATACCAGACTTTAATTTTCTATCTTGCACCTATGGGAAGATATGCAGGTAAACATTATACACAGAATTCCCAATTATAGCCTATGGCCGAGATAGCCCTCTCAATAGTGAAAAACGAAATTGGCAGTATTTCACTATCAGGGCATGTCACCTACGTCAGGACATGCCCTACCTTTCACATAAACTGCACTTTACCTAGAGGGGTACCTAGGGGCTTCCATAGGGGTGTCCAATGTGTACAGAAAGGGAAGGGTTAGGCCTGGCCAGTGTGGACACTGGTCAGGTCAGCATGGCAGTTAGCAACTGCACACAGGCACTGTGGTGGTAGACTCGAGACACCACTTTAGGGCTACTCATGTGGGTGGCACAATAAGTGCTGCAGGCCCACTAGTAGCATTTGAATCACCAGCCCTGGCACACTTAGTGCACTTTACTAGGGTCTTCCTGGTAACACAAATATGGCAATCATGGATAACCAATCACAATAACAATTTATACAGAGAGCATATGCACTTTAGCACTGATCAGCAGTGGTAAAGTGCCCAGAGTCCTATTGCCAAAAACCACAGGTCAGGAAAAACAAGGGAGGAAGAAGCAAAAAGTTTGGGAATAACCCTGCAAAAAGGCCCATTTCCATCAATATGAAACCAAGGTTTTAATTGGTTTGTGAGAAAGGTGATGGTGTGACCACACATTATATGGTATGAAGTTCCCCCTGGCCTACATGATAAGGCTATTGAAATCACCTCAGACTTCAATAACATTTTAGAGGAACTTGCTCTTCAGTCTCATTCTTATATATGTTTATGAAACTTCTTGGTAACTTGCAATATCCTTATAATATACAGCAGCGGCTACTTTATCCCATATACTATTCACTAATAGTGTAATAAAAAAACAACAGACTGAAAGCAAAGCAAGTACAGCCCAGTGGACGTTGAGCTGGCCCTGTGTTCCTGGCACTGATTTTGCCACATATGAGGCCAGGGATAGTAATGGCAGTGGCTGGGGGTCGCAGGAGGCAAGCCAGGGTTCGCAGTTGCGACCCCTCGAGACCCCTAGCAACCTTTTAATGACCTCAATGAATGGCACAAGTATTGATATCTGTGGCACCTCAATGTCAAGGAGAGAGCCACTAGTCTAACTAATTTATGCTGTAGAATGTTTAGTTCTCTGCTGGACTGCCAACAGCTAAGAAACTCATCCAGTTATTAAACTTTTGGCATGGTGCACAGTTTGCAAATTAAGAGGGTAACGGTGTGATAAGAAGTTTGGAATCTACTTTAATGTAATCTCTTGAACAAACTTACACTTTTGTGTAAGTTTACAATTGTTTCTGAAGGCAATTTATGAGCAGTATCTTTATGACTGCCCAGTCTCCGCACATAAAAATTGTAGCTTTTTATGTGCAGAGACTCCGAGGCCATAAAGATATTACTTGTAAATTACCTTTGTGAATAGCAAAAAATCCTAATTTTGCACAAAAGTATAAGTTTATCTTTGGGAACCAGGCCCAATGAGTCACATTGTTTAAAAAGTATGCCAAGTAAACTTTAAGTTAAAAGTAAAAAAGACCCATCATTGAAAAATGTTACTAAAAAGACCCTTTTATCAGAATCTGTCAACAATTTTTATTTGTTGCCAAGGTCAGACACTTTGTACACAGAACAACTAAGCGCATTTATTGCTGTGCCTTCAAGAGATATTGATTTAAGGCTTCTACATTTGATTGCAGCTCTTGTGTTCTGAATGCCTGTTGATTACTCTGATACGACCTAATGTCTCAAAATGAAAAATAGAAAATGAGGACTATGTGTGAGTCTCTGATCGTTCTGTTCTATTGGACGTGACTATGACTCTACAAATTACCATTATTTACCCTGGGATGTCTTGCTGTTGGTTTTGCATTACAAAAGTGTTTGATTGCCTTAGACTCCACTGGATTCAAAGCTTGTGCTAAATATCTGTTATGCCATTTTGCATAGAATTGGGCATACCTCAATGTCCAGGTCACCTAAAAAATCCAACATGACCTCCTTATACGATGTTGCAGAAACAAGATTTAGGGGCTTATTGCAAGCCTCCGAAGCATCGCTTTTTGTGATGCTCTGGCGACCCTATGAGGTTTTGCAAAGTGACTGTGCGTGGCTTTGAATGGCCTCATAGATGTGGATTAAGGCAAGGCAGTGCAAATCACTGTGTTGCCTTACTCTGCACTCGGGTGGCACTCCATGGGCGTTGCAGTGGGTTGTCCCAGCGGCAAATTCTTATGCCCCCCAAGGTTGAGCACAATGAGGAGAAATATCTTTATTTCTCCTTGTGTTTTCTTCTTTCTATGTGTGCTCCATTCTGTAGCACACATGGAGGAAAAAGCCCATTAGGATTGTCTTTTTGCAGGAAGGTGCCCCATCCTGCACTATAACAATCCTGACGACAACACAGGCATCCTTGCACCATCGTGCAAGGATGCCTGCGTTGGCGCTAAGCTGCCGAAATGGCACCAGCGCAGGGGGTAAGGACAGGAATGCACCGTATTGCATAAATATGGAGCTTTGTCACTTTGGTGTAGGGCAGCGCAACAAAGGTTACGTGCTGGCTTCCCTACGCCGAATCCCTGTAAATGAGGGCCTTGGTGCAGAGAAATGCTTAGCATGGGAACAAAGCTTGTAAGGTGAGCAGTGGTTTATGCACGTTTGTTTGTCACCAGGCCCGAATAGCTAAGTTCTTGAAGAGTGGATATTTTTTACTTGAGAGCATTGTTTGGGAGACTTTTTGAGCACAAAATATGTTTTTAATTTTTTTGGAGAGGAAGTGCCATAGAGAGAGCGGCTACAGTACATTCATTAGCAACTTCCTCTTCCTGAAGACTCACAGCCCATTATTGAGCTCTTGGTCATTTTCTATTGTTAGTTTTAAATGCCAGAGTAACCTTTTCTACATCTACTACATTTTATTCACGGTCTGACCATTTCGCCGGAAGAACACAAAGAGTCCGCCTCCCCCCGTTTCGCTCCGAGGCCACCGAAGTCATCTGCGGCGTCCCGCAAGGATCTTCACTCAGCCCCACCCTCCTCAACATCTACATGAAACCTCTCGCAACCATCGCACGCCAGCACAACCTCAACATCATCTCTTACGTCGACGACACTCAGCTGATCCTCTCCCTCACCAGAGACCCCGACACCGCCAGAACCTGCCTACACGAAGGGATGAAAGACGTCGCCGAGTGGATGAAGGACAGCCGCCTGAAACTGAACTCGGACAAGACGGAAGTCCTCATCCTGGGATCTTCGCCCTCCGCCTGGGACGACTCCTGGTGGCCCCCAGCCCTGGGCACCGCACCCAAGCCAACCGACCACGCACGCAACCTGGGCTTCATCCTGGACCCCTCCCTCTCGATGACCAGACAAGTCAACGCCGTCTCCTCATCGTGCTTCAACACCCTGCGTATGCTTCGCAAGATCTTCCGCTGGATCCCGACCGAGACCAGGAAGACTGTGACCCAGGCACTCGTCACCAGCCGACTGGACTACGGAAACGCCTTCTACGCCGGAACCACAGCCAAGCTACAGAAAAGACTCCAGCGCATCCAGAACGCCTCCGCCCGACTCATCCTGGATGTCCCCCGACGCAGCCACATCTCCAGCCACCTGAGGAACCTGCACTGGCTCCCCGTCGACAAGAGAATCACATTCCGGCTCCTCACCCACGCACACAAGTCTCTCCACGACCTGGGCCCCAAGTACCTCAACGACCGCCTGACCTTCTACACGCCCACCCGCCAGCTACGGTCCACCAGCCTCGCCCTCGCAGCCGTACCACGCATCCGAAGAGCCACCTCCGGAGGAAGATCCTTCTCTTACCTGGCTGCCAAGACTTGGAACTCCCTCCCCATCCACCTTCGGCTGACCCAGGACCATCTCGCCTTCAGGAAACAACTCAATACCTGGCTGTTCGAGCAGTAGCATACCCCTCCCCCCAAGCGCCTTGAGACCCTCCCGGGTGAGTAGTGCGCTATACAAATGGCATGATTGATTGATTGATTGATTGAGGATGTTGATTTCAACAACAGAACATTTATGATTTCTTAATTTCTCTCTTTACAGTATTGAAGAAACGGCGCCAGCCCCACCATCATCATAAACACTGTGACTAAATCCTGTTTCATGCCTTGGTGGGCCTGTCTGTTGTGTCTGCTGCACCCAAACATTGTTTCACTTGTTAACCCTTTTGATGTGGCTCATAGTCTGTGTGCTGCATCTGGTTTGCTTGATTTTTTTTATATATCCTGCCAGGGATTTGCTCATTGCGAATCTTTGTGCGTTGGGCACCTGGGTGCAGGTCTTCAAGTACTATGTGGCAGTGATTGTCTTTTGTGTACTTGTTGTATGGATATGCAGGTCTTCAGTTATCCAGTCAGTTATAGGTCCTGGTTAATCATTCACTTCAGATTTCTAGGCCAGACCTATTGTTCCTTCCTCCCTCTTTTCACATGCCTTCTAAACTTTTAAACTATTCACTGGCATTCTAGCATACTGATGGAATTCCACCAGGTTTCTATCTCTAAAAACCTTCATCAAAAGCATGTTTATGATGTTCTTTGACAGGAATCAGTTTCTCCAATTAATTTCGGGAATCATCAATAATTTAATATTTCCCTGATTACTGTATATCAATTGGATTGAAGAATTGTCTTTTTTAAGAAAAAAACTTTTTTTAAAATATTTGTATCATTGAATATGTTCATATCAATTTTTATAAGTATAATTACATTTTTCATGTCATCATAATTTGTTTGAGTTTCCTTCTCCTTATGCTGTGTTTTCCTTCAATTATATGTCTTTTTGCCAGATCATTTGTTTTTAATTTGCCTGGGTTTTTACCTTCACATATGATGTTCTTTGAATACAGCAGAGATACCAATGCCACGAGCAGGATTGGAGCCTTCAAGCACTATATTCAATAATGCTTTATTCAATGAAAATGCTACAAACAAGTTGAGTCCCAAAGGTAATATTTTTACAATATTATACATTGAACCTACATATCTTCTTTGGGAGGAGTCAACAAATATCCATTGTGTTGTATACATCCATAACATGTTTTTGATAAAGTATGCTTGGGTAGAGAAACATGAATAAATATTCATATGCACTTTAAATAAGTATATATCCAATACTCCTGGAACGACTGAGAACATCATTAAAGTTTAGTTAAAAATATCAGGAATTCACACTAATATTTATTTATAATCTGGCCGTATGCATCATGTTAAAGTAGGTACAATTATCCTCATTGTCTTCTTGCACGTTTCTATTAAGCCTCAGTAAGGGCCAGATGTAGGTAATTTTATTTTACCACCTCTTAAATACCGAATCATACCGATTCGGTATTTAAGAAGTGGTAAAATAGAAGTACCGAGATGTAGGTAAATACAGATGTGCATTTACCGAATCGGTAAAATTCGGTATTTACCGATTCGGTAAATACCGACCGGTAATGCCCATTCATTCCTATGGGCTTTGAAGCCCATAGGAATGAATGGGCATTACCGATTCGGTAATTACCGAATCGGTAAATACCGAATTTCACAAGGGTGCAGGGGGTGTCACTTTGACACCCTCTAGCACCCCCAAAACTGGTTTGTGTGCCATGTGGCAGGCATACATGCCCTAAGGGCAGGTCTGCCTGTCATATGGCACAGGTGTGCATGCACACATGTGCATGCACACCGGAATCGGTATTTTACCATCAAATAGGATTTGATGGTAAAATACCGATTTTTTAATGCTTGTGGGACTCAGAAGAGTCCCACCTACATATCAATTTTACAGAATCGGTAAATTTACCGATCAG
Organism: Lissotriton helveticus; assembly: GCF_964261635.1. Lineage (NCBI taxonomy): Eukaryota > Metazoa > Chordata > Amphibia > Caudata > Salamandridae > Lissotriton > Lissotriton helveticus. Next base: position 528,820,704 of record NC_136069.1, read on the forward strand.
TAAATTTACCGATTCTGTAAAATACAGGGCCCTACATCTCAAATTGCATTTACCGGTCGGTAACGGCTGAATTCGGCCGTTACCGACCGGTAAATGCCTACCTACATCTGGCCCTAAATCTCTTATTTAGACATAAGTGGAATGCAAATGGAATAAAAACAATGCAACAGCTTAGATCTCCGGAAAGGCTACCAAGTGCAGCTCTCATGAATGGCAAAGTGTGCAATATTGTCCACATATCAGCATACAGCATGGCTCTAATCTGTGCCTCAGACCAATCACTCCACACCAACTTTGCTGCACACTCCACTCATTTGGTGACAACTTTCTTTCAAACCGCACTTACAAAATGATATCCTGGGAAAAGATGTGAATTGCTTTCTGGAGACCCTGCTATATCTCTTGGTACCAAATCAAAAGAAGATTATTTCAATTTTTACAAACATTTGGGTGTTTATCGCTCACTTTAATTTATTTTCTACGTAATTACATTTTTCAAAGGTTGGTGGTTGTGTTTCTAGATACAATTTAATTCATGTGTTAGCATTAATTTATTTCTGTGAATCTACCTGACATATTGTAGAATATTTTGATTAATTTACTGTTTTATCTTGCAGTGTATGTTGTTTTTAGGTCTCGTCCACAGACAACATTAATTTTATGTACAATGGACTTTGGCTCAGCCCTAGCCCATGACTGGATGACTTTCTTTATCCCACTTTTGTGCTCCCAAATCAAGGTTCTTTCTTACCTATTCCTGTGTTTGTTTCACCTAGAGTCATGTCAGTTTCATAGTGTCCTAATTGGACCATTTATCCTTCCACTTCTGACGTCAAACCCTGCTTTGCAGTGTCTAGGAGGGACTATTTCAACTCCCTCTCTCTCCAGGCCCAGCCTCCTCCGTATCTATTTCTCTACTCAATTTATCCCCCTGCAAGCTTTTTCTTGTCCCTTGCTGGTATCATATATAAACATCACAAAGAAATACAATGTGGCACATTCCATGGTATGGTATGGAAAATTAGTTATTTAGGAGATGCACTCCTCCAAAAGGTTAGCCTCACCTTTAGAGTGGGATAGGAGGTATGTACAGCCAAGGAAGCGTTTTGCCTTGTTGATAGACATTAAATTAGAGGCCTTTGGGTTAGAAAGGTACTGTACGTCCACAGGATGCTGTCACCTCAGGGGCAGTTTAGTGGCAGGGACCTGTAGGTTATTGGCCACTGTCCCTCTAATAATAAAAATAAACAACAATTTCCAGTTGTAAAGCGTGAACATATCACCATTTAAGGGTTTCAAGGCACTGGGGTCGTTGGGGAGATTAAGTGAGCTGTTACCCAGAGTCATGCTGAACTGAGCGGATCGAACTGTGAGCCCAGTTCTCCGGAATCAGCCGCTCTGGCCAGAAAAAAGTAATTTAACGACAGTCACTACAGGTGTGTACATCTGCAGCGGCCTTATTTGAATGCATTTGCAGTTGTGATCATGTTGGATGCATGCACGTCAATGGGGACCATCCTAGCATAGCCAGACCAATCACACGGCTATAGGAATAAAATGCATTGCTTAACAATTTATTGTGATTTATTTGTAATGGAGATAATCAGGTACCTAATGATGACAATGGTTTGCCTCCAGTTTTGGTCGCACAATTATCAGCAGCAAGAATGAATTCAGTCCACATTGAATGTGATAGAAATTGTTTAATAATTCAGTATTTTTCTAGAAGCTGTGTGATGCTTTGGCTAATGGATCCCAGCGGGCAACTCCTTAGACAGAAAAGTTTGTTTCTATGAATGTATGCCTATAATACGTTATTCTGCTTTGCCTGTGAAGCATTTAATCACTAGAAAAGCAAGCCACCTCTGTGATGCAAGATGGAAGCCTGTGAAGGTGAGCTACGAGGTATACTTAATTCCACAGCAGACAAAGGATTAGAAGGTCCACTGGTGTTACTGAACTTTTTCTGGCCGTCCTTTTGACCATATGCAATGGCAAATGATTGAGTTCCTCAAGTCATTTAAAAAAAAAAGAATGGCCAGGCCCTGGGGGATGGGGTCCCCGGGGCCATATATGGCCAGAGGAGAAGGGCCACGCAGCTCCCCTCAAAAATTTTCAAAAACAGACCCATGCCCTGAGGGATGGGGTCTCCGGGGCGATTATGGCCTCGGGAGGGGGCCACGCGGCCCCCTTCCCAAATTTGACATTTGGGAAGGGGTCCCCAGGGCCAAAAAATGAGAAAAAGAAGGAGGGCTACATGCCCCTTCTTAAATTTTTTTTTTTAAAAAGACCGGCATCGCGCCGGAGGCCACGCCCCCTTCTTGCAGCACTCTGCAAACGTGCCCCCTGGCGCATTTGCAGATGGGGAACGGATTCCCATTGAATACTAGGGGTTCCTGGGGGCCAACTAGCCCACCAGGAACCTCCAGTTTGCGCCAGTGGGCTGTGTTGCAGAGAGGTGTTCTGAGGCCAAGCCTTTTTTTATACCTCTCTGCAACGCAGCTCTTTGGCGCTTACTGGAGGTAGCTGGTGGGCTAGTTGCACCCCAGGGACCCATAGTATTCAAGGGGAGTTATTCCCCCAACTTAAAACATGCCATGGGGCGCGTTTGCACAGTGTTGAAGGGAGGGGGCGGGGCCTGAGTTCTCATGTGTGCAAACACACCCTGTGGCGCTGTTTAAGTTGGGGAATTAATACCTTGTCATTCCTGAGGGTCCCTGCGGGCCAAGTAGCCCACCAGGTACCTCCAGTAAACGCAACGGAGCTGCGTTGCAGAGTGTTGTAAAAAAGGGCGTGGTCTCTGAACACCTCTCTGCAACGCAGATCCCTGGCGCATTCTGGAGGTACCTGGTGGGCTAGTTGGCCTCCAGGGACCCACAGGATTGAGGAGGAATTAATTCTCTAATTTAAACCGCGCCACAGGGCGTGTTTGCAGACATGTCAGCCTAAGGCCACGCCCCCTTCCTTCACCACTGTAAAAATGCACCCGGTGGCGCGTTTTAAGTTGGGGAATTAATTCTCTTTCAATACTGGGGGTCCCTGAGTGTCAAATATCCCAAGAGGTATCTCCAGTATGCTCCAGGGAGCTGCGTTGCAGACAGGTGTTCAGAGGCCACGCCCCTTTTTACACCTCTCTGCAACGCAGCTCTGTGGCGCTTACTGGAGGTACCTAGTAGTCTAGTTTGACCCTAGGGACCCTCAGGATTCAAGGGGACTTAATCTCCCAACTTAGAACGGCCACAGGGCGCGTTTACACAGTGGTGAAGGGGCTGGATGGGGCCTGAGGTGACGTGTGCAAATATGCCCTGTGACACGTTTTAAGTTGGGGAAAAAATTCCCCTTCAATCCTGAGTGACCCTGGGGGACAACTAGCCCACCAGGTGCTTCCAATAAACGCCACTGCGCTGCATTTCAGAGAGATGGTGCAGGCCGTGCCCCTTTTTACATCTCTCTGCAATGGCGCTTACTGGAGATACATAGTGGGATAATTTGCCCCTAAGGACCCTCAGGATTTACGGGGTCTTAATCTCTCAACTTAAAACGGCTACAGGGCGCGTTTACCCAGTGGTGAAGGGAGGGGACGGGACCTGAGGTGACGTGTGCAAACACGCCCTGTGGCACGTCTTAAGTTGGGGAAATAATTCTCCTTCAATCTTGAGGGACCCTGGGAGCCAACTAGCCCACCAGGTCCATCCAGTAGGTGGTCTTGGCCGTGCCCCTTTTGACATCTCTCTGTAATGCAGCTCTGTGGCGCTTACTCTGGATGTACCTAGTGGGCTAGTTGGACCCTAGGGACCCTCAGGATTGAAGGGGAATTATTTCCCGAACTTAAAACACGCAGCAGGGTGTGTTTGCACAGTGGTGAAGGGAGGGGATGGTGTAGGAGAGTGGCTCTATATATACTGGACCAAAGTAAAATCAGCCGAACTATGAATTCCGATTTACTCACCTGTTATCCAGGAGAGACCGCAGTGCTGTATCTTTGAGCCCAGTCCTGATCCTGAAAAGTAATTCTAACCATACTTACCAGTAACTTGAATTTCCTTCCATAGGCTAACATTGACTGGTTTCACTGGGAAATTCTTCTAAATGTGTGGTTTTGGAACTTTAAAATATTCCTCTAAAAGCAGCCGAACTACGAATTCCGATTTACTCACCTATTATCAGGAGAGACCTCAGTGCTGCATCATTGAGCCAAGTACTGATCCTGAAAAGTACTTCCAACCGTACTTACCAGTAACTTGAATTTCCTTCTAAAGGATATCATTGCCTGCTTTTTGCTGAAAAAGTTACTGTCGATTTCAATCAATCAATCATACCATTTGTATAGCGCACTACTCACCCGGGAGGGTCTCAAGGCGCTTGGGGGAAGGGGCATGCTACTGCTCGAACAGCCAGGTCTTGAGTTGTTTCCTGAAGGCGAGATGGTCCTGGGTCAGCCGAAGGTGGGTGGGGAGGGAGTTCCATGTCTTGGCAGCCAGGTAAGAGAAGGATCTTCCTCTGGCGGTGGCTCTTCAGATGCGTGGTATGGCTGCGAGGGCGAGGCTGGTGGACCGTAGGTGGCGGGTGGCCGTGTAGAAGGTCAGGCGGTCGTTGAGGTACTTGGGGCCCAGGTCGTGGAGAGACTTGTGTGCGTGGGTGAGGAGCCGGAACGTGATCCTCTTGTCGACGGGGAGTCAGTGCAGGTTCCTCAGGTGGCTGGAGATGTGGCTGCGTCGGGGGACATCCAGGATGAGTCGGGCGGAGGCGTTCTGGATGCGCTGGAGTCTTTTCTGTAGCTTCGCTGTGGTTCCGGCATAGAGGGCGTTTCCGTAGTCCAGTCGGCTGGTGACGAGTGCCTGGGTGACAGTCTTCCTGGTCTCGGTCGGGATCCAGCGGAAGATCTTGCGAAGCATACGCAGGGTGTTGAAGCACGTTGAGGAGACGGCGTCTGGTCATCGAGAGAGAGGAGTCCAGGATGAAGCCCAGGTTGCGTGCGTGGTCGGTTGGCTTGGGTGCGGTGCCCAGGGCTGGGGGCCACCAGGAGTCGTCCCAGGCGGAGGGCGAGGATCCCAGGATGAGGACTTCCGTCTTGTCCGAGTTCAGTTTTAGGCGGCTGTCCTTCATCCATTCGGCGATTTTTGAAACTAACAAATATTCCTCTTAAATCAGCCGAACTATGAATTCCAATTTACTCACCTGTTATCAGGAGAGATCTCAGTGCTTTATCTTTGAGCCCAGTACTGATCCTGAAAAGTAATTCTAACCATACTTACCGGTAACTTGAATTTCCTTCCATAGGCTAACATTGACTGGTTTCACTTAGAAATTATTTTAAGTGTGGAGTTTTGGAACTTTAAAATATTCACCTAAAATCATCCGAACAATGGAATTCCGATTTCACACCTGTTATCAGGAGAGAACCCAGTGCTGCATATTTTAGCCCAGCACTAACCCTGAAAAGTAATTCTAACCATACTTACCAGTAACTTGTATTTCCTTCCATTGGAATCCATTGTCTGGTTTTCACCAGAAAAGTTTCTAAGTGTCTATTTTCACAAACTACAAATATTCCTTAAAAATCGCCTGTATGACTTAAAAGCATTCTTTCAACTGTTTACAGGAGATGCACCAGTGCTGGATCCAAGATCCACCATTTAGTAAGAAAAAGTAACGATAACACTACTTACCTGCTAAGTGAATTTCCTCCCGTTGGATAACATTGGTGATTCTATGTGAAAAAGTTTCTAAGTGTCAACTTTTAAAATACAATAATATTCCTTAAAAATCACTACTGTAACCAAAACGCTTTTACTCAGCTGTTCACAGGAGATGTCACAGCACTGAATCTCGGATCCAGTCCTGTGGTTATAAAGTAACTAATTGCATTTAACTAGAAATTCCCATTGAGCTCAATGTTGCATAGTGTTTGAAATTGTGTTGCCCATTGCAACAACTGTAACTACTGTACTTAAAAGTCTATTGCCAATTTGCAAAGTATTTAAACTAAAGTAATTCATTCTGAGAAAGTATATTTTGTAATGTAATGTATAATGTAATTATAATGTAATTTAAAAAACAAAATATCTAAAAAATAAATACTTTTATTTAGGTGACCTCATCTCGTTGAGACCCCTGATGATATGGTGTGCAATTTGGGGGAAAGATGAAACGGCTTTTAACCAAAGCGTCATCAGGGATTGCCTTGATCTAGACAATTATACCAAGATACCCTGGCTTAAGTATGTTCTAGACAGCGTCAGGGATATTTTAGGGCTCAATGTACTAGCAGAACCATGCTCTGCAGGGAATATCACTAAAGTAGACATGAAAAACACCTTTTTGCAGTACAGAGCACAGAAACGCCTGGAAGCTAACAGTCGCCTTACCACAGTCCGTCTCTACAATAAATACATTGAAGGCGATTTACCACAGCTATACTTGAGCATGGTAACTAGACCTGCTCATAGGTTTGTTCTAACCAGACTAAGATTCGGTGCGGCTCACATTTTGGTTGCCTTTCCCCAACCTAAGAAGTAACCTTCTGGGCCGTGCCCATGTGATGGGCATTCCAAGCAAAGCACTTTGCACTTTATGTTAATTTGTACACTCTTTCTGAACGTTAGAGTGGCCTACCTGAAACCGATCTTTGTAAAATATGGTGTTGGAAATGTGGAGGATGCAATGAAGTTAGTTTATAATATGAATTCTCCAAATCAATCCAGATGAGAAATAGCATGTTGTTTTAAATGTTTATTTCTTTTAACCTGCATTGTTTTTACTATGTACCTTTTTAAATTGTATTGTATTGTTCTATGCATTTTGCTTATGTGCTTTTATGGTCATTGTATTTTATGAACCGAATAAAGCTTCATGAATTGAATTGAAATACTTTAAGAAAATGTAGTAAATCAATATAAAAAAAATATAACAATTAATACATTTAAAAAGTGTCATTTAAAAAACCTTTGAAATTCACTGAAAAAACCATAGGTTTCAGACATGTTATAGTTAGGAAATAGCATTTAAAAAACCTTTGAAATTCACTGAAAAAAACATAGGTTTCAGATATGATATAGTTAGGATTTAGCATTTAAAAAAACCTTGGAAATTCTCTGAAAAAAACCATAGGTTTAAGGAGTGTCATCAGTGATGTCATTTGAGATGTCATCAGTGATGTCATAAGTGATGTCACTGACCATGTCATGAATTATGTAATATGTGACATCATCAGCAGTGGATTGCGGGCGGGCGAGTTATACTTAGTACAACTAACTATAGCTGAGGAATTTCAATGGTTTTGTACGAGTGAAATGTCCAGCTAACTATAACACCCCTAAAACCTATGTTATCTTTCAGTGAATTTCTAAGGTTTTTCAAATGCTAATTCCTAACTATAACATGTCTGAAACCTATGGTTTTTTCAGTGAATATATATATAAATACCACCGCAGCACCCTTGTCTCAGAACACCGCAACACCCATGTCTCAGAGTCAATGAGACGCCAGTAAGACTTCTACTCCAGAGGTGGTTTCAGGTTATCAGTTTATTATGGCTGACACGTTTTGAACAGAACTGTCTTCCTTAAAAGCCAGATTTACGCAAAGTGACTGTGCCCTATTGCCCTTAAAAACAATCCTTACACAAACAAACAATATGAAGAAAACACTCATAAGACCTGAATTCGTGCTCTTCATCCTTGGAAAAGGCAAGAATAACAGACATTCCTGTGTACTTGTTCCTGTTGAAAAATGTTATGCATAAAAAGTAACAAATAAAATATAAAATAAATATTTTATCTTTTACCAACAATAGTGTATAAACATAACCTGCTTTTATATCAATGCTGTACCAATTATGGAACGTCTGATGTTGCATGCATATCATAGCTCAGAAAAGTGCATTTTCTACACTTACAACCAACTATTAAGTGGGAATAGGGTCTGGTATATCAGATAATTTTAGCATGTTTCAATCTGATGACACAAGTGCCACATTATACAGAACCAAGTGCAGCTAGCTCATATAACACCAGTGTGTGTATATATTCAAAGACATATCACTATAAGTTACCAGGTTATGTTTATACACTGTTGTTGGTAAAAGATAAAACATTTTATTATTTACTTTTTATGACATTGAGCCCAGCTGGGCTGTTTGAGAGTAAGGAACCAACTGATCTGGAGGCTGGGCATCAATGTACGTATTCCCATAACACAGCGTTAGTACATTTCCCTCAACAGAGATATCGGACAAAATTTGTTTTCAAGAAGCGAACGGCTGACACCGGTCTGTATGTGACGGCAGAGGGTAAAACGTTTTGCTGAATCAACGAGGTCTGTTGGAATCAGTTAGTTTGGAAAGGGAGTTCTGTGGCCCTCACCACGAGTAAAATTTGTGGCAACATTGCCTGACTATTCTCAAACTGGTAATCACCTGCTCAGCAAGCCAGGTGCCAACAGGTGTGTTTTTGCTACATGGTGTGGGTGCTTCTTCCCTACGGGCAGCCTTGGATTATATTACTCATAAACGTACCTAAAAAAAAACAAAAAAAGGAACATCAGAAGTCCAGTCAGACTGACATTGGTTTGCCTGTGACGGTAGAAGAAAAGAAGGAAGTACTAGGCGGATTACCAGAGCTGCTGGGACCGGATTAGGAGCAATGAACGAGTCCCTGCATAAAGGGCAGAAGCAAAAAGCCATTTTGATGTAGGTGAGGGTAAGACTACTGAAGGAGAAGAAGGAGGCACAAATGGAGACCCAGGTGGAGGTAGGGATCTGAAGCAGAAATTATCCCATTACAAAACATTATGTAGAAAGGAAATCAACAGAATCTGGCAAATAATCTCACTAAATAATTACATAGAGGTGGGAAGAGTACCAAGGGGCTTACGTATCCTTACAACTCCTACCTACCTGAACCTGCACCCAAAGTTATTGGAGGAGTGGTCACCCCTGATTGCAGGGACTTGTAAAAATATGATTGACCTCCTTTCCAAATATGCAGCTATTGAATTAAAACAAGTGGAGGAAGAGCTTAAGAAACCCAAGGAGGAATTGGACCATCAAACCCTCGCAGGAGGAGATATTAAAGTTCATGAAAGACATGGATGGGAGATTTGTCAAGTTTGAAGCTGGCATCAAAGCTAAAAAAAAAGTGGAAATTCACTTGTGATAAAAATGATTATCTCTCAGGATGGATTATCACCTTTGGAAAGAAATATGATGCCGCAAGGAAAGTGTTCAGACCAACCACTGCCTTGAGATAACAGGAAGTGTGCACCTCAGAATCCAGTTTGGATGCTTTCTCGAATTTGGAGGAGCGACAAGTCCCTCCCACATCTGGTGCCGCTCCTTTTACAATAACAATAAAATCTCCAAATGTTGGGAGCCCCCATCCCTGCAGGGCGGCTTCAGAACGGGAATACTATCCTAGAGGAGGATCATTTTTTAGGACAAAACCTGGGGCCCCAGAGGAAATCACCAAAAGGAAGAGGAGGAGACAACAAAGCTGAAAGATCAGAACAGATGGACAAGGAAAAAAACAAGCCGCATGGGAAAGGCACATGGCACAGCAAGAGGAACAAGTAATGGGTGAGAAAAATCTTACTGTAGTGAATCTATCTTCTCATGAGCTAACCCAGAGTGAACGCTCCCTTTTAGAGTTTGGTTTGTCTCTAAAAGGGAGCGTTTGACCCCGTTGCCATGTAGCAACGGGGCCAAACACTCCCTTAAATAGCTTGACTATTTCCGTACCTGAATTGATTATTTATTAGGAAACTAAAATTGCTGAAAGTCATCATGCAGCATAAAGAGAAACAAGGTACGAGAGTGGCAATGGTTCCAGGTTATGCATCTGATCCCTTTTCTGATATCCTATCTATCGGAGATATCAAAGGACTGGCCACCCTTAGGAAAGTCTGTTTTTCTTCCCTTATCCAAGGACTTAAAGCATGCCATCAGGTCTGATGAGTCTTTTCTTTATATTGTTTGTTTGTGTAAGGAATGTTTTTAAGGTGAATAGGACACAATCACTTTGTGTAAATCTGGCTTCGAGGAAGACCGTTCTGGTCCAAACTCGCCAGCCATAATAAACTGGTAACCTAAAACCACCTCTGGAGTGCAGGTCTTACTGCCGTCTCATTGACTCTGAGACACAGGTGCTGCGGTGATAGCTTACAGGGTCCTGTGCCCTGCAACTCGGTACTGGATTCGTGAGGTGGATGTGGCGGGGTAAAGTACACAGGAAGAGTGAGATGTGGATATATGTGTGGCAGCATGTTCTTCCTTACGCGTTTTGGCTAGAAATATCTTTGTTCACAGGTGAGCAATGGTGTAGTGCTAATTACTCTGTGCTTTTTATCACAGAGGTCATGTGACTCGGGTATGATTCTACTGCACCCAGAATGCACCAAAAATGTATATGTAATGTCCAAACTATGTCAAATATCCATCCTGCTTAATAGCGTTTTTTTATAGACACAGTCTCAAATATCACTTGAATAAAAAGGTGCACGTTGAAAATTCCAAAGTTACATTTGTTTTACCTAATTGCCAGCTTTGCTCATTTCATGCTCCCTTAATATAAATCCTTGCTTCTTTACAATGCATAGTTTTTTGTTTTTTTTTGGAAGACCTTTATTAACAAGTATTCTTTGTATTACAGCTTAGCTTACTGCCTACAACCACTGCGGGGCCGGCACAGCCTACAGGCAATGTCTAAAACCATTTGGTAGGAGGGTGGGGAAGTACACAGCAAGCTGCCTACAACCCATCCGGGCCGGCCGCGTCAGGAGGCCTGCTGAAATATGAAGGCATAAATAGCGATGCAAATAAAGGTCACAATTTTAGACATTAAACAAAACACCTAAGGCATACACATAGTACCAGTTCCATCTCTGAGATAGCACGTGACAGATGACGGAAGAAATAAAACACAGTATCCACGGTAAGTGAGAAGACATGGCCGCAGAATAAGAGGCGTCTATGACCCACACCATTCTATACTGTATACTAAACAGGCGTGGCGTGAATAAAGGGGGGGATCAAATCAGGATGCAGAAGCTGCAGCAGCTGGGTTGTCTACAGTGTCGTCCGGGGCATGCTCCAATAAATAGGATTGCAGTGGGTTCCAAATGTCTCTCGGTGCTAAGAGGGGGGCTGAAGTTCTGCATAAATATGGAGCTGTTCCTGACAGTATGTGAGATCCGGAGCCAATGCTTCAATTTGGGCGCCCTTCCTCTTTCCCATTTGCAAGCTATTTTCTTTTTGGCGAGCAGGAGCGCAATGGAGGTGTATTTTCACACTTTTGCATTAATAGGCTCAGTGTATCCCAACAGGGCGGTGAATGGGTCAGTGGGGACGTGTAGGCCAGTCATGAGGTCCAGGGCAGCAAATATGTCCACCCAATAGCGTTGTATAGGCGGGCAATCCCAGGCCAGGTGTCTAAAATCGGCTGCCTCCCAGCCGCAGCGATCGCAGCGATCATTATCGCGCAGTTTCAGTCTAAACATCCTCACGGGCGTGTAGTATAATCGGTGTATGTATTTGTAATGTAATATGCAAAATCTACTGCTAGCAGAGATTTCCCCAGTTTGTGTACAGCAGTATGCCCACTGTTCCTCAGTAATGGAATGTCCCAGGGGGGATTTCTGGAGGGATCATGGGGGCGGGGATTGGGGGCTGCTGTAGCCACCTTCGGATCTAGAGTCCCCGTAGCTTCGATTACAAAGCTTATACGCTGAGAGCACATGCTGAAGGGGATAAGGCTGGGATGCTGCTAGCATGGTTGGCTAACCCCGCCAGGCGCAGTTCCCCGATCCTGGCTCTTGAAGGAGAAGGAGGAAGCATGAACTATACCCAGACGGCGATATTAGACAACTTTCAATGCTATTACGAGTCCCTATACAAGAGTGCACTGGAGGGGCGCGAGAGTGACACTGATGTTTTCCTTGAAGGGGTATGTTTGCCACAGTTGGACCAAGAACAGGCGGAGGACCTGGGCAGGGACATCGACCTGGGCGAGATTAGGGGGGCTGTAAAGCGGATGGCCCGCAACAAAACGCCGGGTCTGGGTGGACTGCCCATGGAATTTTATAGTAAACATTTAGACCTGTTAGTGCCGCGCCTCCAAGCGGTGTATAATGAGGCCAAGGTCGCTGGCCGCTTGCCCCAATCCATGCGTGAGGCGCTGGTGATTCCCTTGCTGAAGCCGGGGAGGGAGAGCTGCAGTCCGGCCTCTTATAGACCACTTTCTATGCTGGCCCTAGACTACAAAATCTTAAGTACTATCCTGGCAACTAGATTGTTACAGCATATGCCCGGCTTGGTCCATAAAGACCAGTCCGGATTCATCCCGTCGCGCAACACGACTATGAATATTAGGAGACTTACACGCCTGATGGACGACACTTATCCCGGAGCGCGGGCGCCCCTGGTCCTCTCGATAGATATCGAGAAAGCTTTCGACAGCTTGGAGTGGGAATACTTATACAAGGTCATAAAGCGCTTTGGCCTTGGGGATGGTTACATCCAATGGACAAGAGTGCTCTGCACATCGGCGGTGGCTAGAGTGCGGGTGGGATCTCTCATCTCGCACCAGTACCCGGGGTGCTCGCTGTCTCCCCTGCTGTTCGCCCTGGCGATCGAACCACTTGCGGTTGAGATCCGAACAGGAAGACACTATAGGGGTATAGGGCGCGGAGGGGGACGGCAGTTCATCTCCCTGTACGCAGATGATTTACTGTTGTTCCTTGAGGACGCGGAGGAAGTACTGGCGAGTGCGGAGAGACTACTCTTGCACTTTGGCGAGCTTTCGGGCTTGAGGGTTAACTGGTCCAAGACGTGCTTGTTCCTTCTGCGGCAAGGCGAGATACGGCCCGCCCACCGTCCCTCACTCAACTGGGAGACCACCTGCCTGAAATACCTAGGAGTATACGTGTACCACACGGCGGCGGACATGCTCGACGGCAATGTGGGCCGTTGTCTGCGAGCGCTGAAGGGAAACATGGCCTTTTGGGCCACACTCCCGCTCTCGGTGACCGGCCGAATTTCGCTTTTGAAAATGATCGTTCTGACACGTCTTCTTTATTACTTCCACACGCTACCTGTGTGGATACCCAGCTCCATCTTTCGCTGACTGTGATCGCAGCTGATCTCCTTCCTCTGGGGATCGGGCAGGCGCAGGGTCGCACTAACAACACTCACTCGCCCGAAGGATGAGGGTGGTCTGGCGGTCCCGGACTTCGAGATCTGCTATCTGGCGGCCCAGTTGCAGCTCTTTACACAAGAGGTGGCAAGAGTATTCCGTGGTCCAGAACACGAGAGGGACACGGGTAGTCCAAGACATATCCTCGCTTATATAACCTTGCAGCAGAGACTTACCCTCAGAGATTTAAGCCTCGAGGAGCAAACGTTTAGGCTCTGCTGGAACAGCTCCCAACGTCGGGCGGGTGTGAAGCACCCATACGCACCTGAAATACCTTTGGGTATGGTGACAGCGCTTCCCCACGGAGGAGACTGGTCGCAGTTGCAGGCTTGGGAAGAAGCGGGACTGCAGGTGCTGGGCGACTTATACGAGGATGGAATGCTACAGGAGCGGTTCGACCTCCCAAGAGGGACCTTCTTGCTGCATGCAGCGGTAATTAGGGCCATCCAGGTGCACTGGAAAGGGGGGCTTTCCAAACCTATGACGACCATGGCCTGTCAGTATGCTATGATGGCGGCGGGGACTTATAAAGCAGTAACATGCCTATACTCGAGGATCCTCAGAGAGAACGTGCCGCCCTTGACAGCGCTAAAAGCCAAGTGGGAATCTGACCTGAACAAAGAGATCCCCGAGACGGCTTGGGCCCAGATAGTGCAGCGAGCGCGGAAGAGCACGAGGAATACACGCTTCCAACAAATACACTTTTATATCCTCCACAGAGCCTATTTAACACCTGGCAAACATAGGAAATACTTTGGGGCGGCTGAAGCGGCATGCCCCAGATGTTCTACAGAGGGGGCTAAACCGTACCATATGCTATGGTCCTGCCCTGACCTGGGGGACTACTGGCGAGCGGTCGGGAACACGCTGAACGAGGTCACAGAGAGGGGCCTACATTTCAATATGGCAGCGTGTGTCCTGCATTGGTTCCCGCACACTCCCAAAAACAGGATTACAAGTAAATTCATTGATATGGGTCTACTATTGGTCAAGCGGGAAATCACGAGACTTTGGAAAGCGAGAACGGGTCCCACGCACAAGCGGTGGATTAATGAGTTCCTGAAATGGGCTGCTTACGAAAGCACACTCCGCTACCAAATGGCACGCCGAACATCAAATGACAAAGCACTGAACGCAGCAACTGCTTGGGAGGCGCTTGTGCAGGCACTGCGAGATAGCGCGTCACAAGTTGATGGGGACACTCCTGACCCTGACGCAGACACTTCCTGAGACACGCCAGGCACATCTCATACCTAGACTGTTATTAGCTCCTGACAACATTCACAGATGCAGATTAAGCATGCTCTCTTGCGTAGGTGGGGAGGAGGGGATTTGCATTTTGGGGGGGGGATAGGGAGTTGGGGTCAGTTCAAGAGATGCAGACGGAGTGACAGGGTGGAAAACTAAAAGTGGACACATGTACTCCTTGAACGGGTTGCCACTGTTAATGCACTTATGTTTCTGACATCTCCTTGCTTGATGCCGCCCGACCTCCGGGTTGTGGGCTTAACAGCTGTGTACGGAGCTGACCGAGAAACAGTGTACTACGAAATCGGAACTGTAGTGTCTGTATGGCAGTGGTATGTTTATCATAAGTCTGCAATAAAAATTGTTAAAAAATAAATAAAAAATAATGGAATGCCCCTGCTCCTCCTCCCACCTACTCAAGGCTCATATTCTCTATTGGACTGCACAGATCGGTATAAGATCGAGAGGACATGCGCGGGGGCCTCTTGTTGCAACAAAGCATGTAGCGGAGGCATCACAGGAAGCTCCATGGGGAAGATGGGTGTGACGGCTTTAATGTCCCGACGGAGTCTTATATAATAAAAGAGTTCTAAGGGAGTGGGGACGATATGCTTAAAAAATTCATCGCTGGTACTAAACTTCCCTGCAGTGTACAGGTTTCCCCAGGTATATAAGGAGAGCTTGCGAAGGAGCTGGCGACAGCCACCCTCATGTGTGACCGGGAGATCCTGTCGCCCAAAAAGGGGCAAAAGGGGAGAGTACAGCAATGTGCACTGGGTCAGTTTGGCCAGGCCATTCCATGCGCTGACGGTGCATTGTACTGTGGAAGATGCGATGTGTCTGGGGACCGCCGGTGTGCTGATATAGGCTGTGCTGGGAATGGGGCACATGTAACCATCTTCAATCGCTAGGTGGGGCATAAAAGGAGGGGGTTTCATCCAGTATGCAGCATAGTGTGCTTGTGCGCAATTAAAATATAGTTTGATATCTGGTACCGAGAAGCCGCCCGCAGAAAAGGGGTGTGTGAGTACTTCCCATTTGAGCCTGGTGTGTTTCCCTCCCCATACCAGTCGAATGAGTTGAGTCCTAAGTGCAGAAAAAAAATGGCGACTGGGGGCGTATGGGATATTTACAAATAGATATAATAATTTGGGTAGGATCACCATCTTGATTAATGCTGCTCTGCCAGCCATGGAAATGTGCATCGCTATCCATCTCGTGATTTTATCAGTGATAGAGTCCAGTGCTCGTCCATAGTTAGCGGTCATGAGTACATCGCGAGCTCTGGACACAATACCCAGGTAGGTAAGAGTGTCATCGTACCATTTGAGGGGGAAATCCGGGGTAAATCTCGAGGTAAAATCAATGAGAGGGTATATCTGGGATTTGGTCCAATTGATACTGACCCCAGAGAGTTGCCCAAAGAGAATAAATAAACACAGAATAGGATTCTAGCTGATATCAGGTCGACACAAGTAAAGAATGATATCGTCTGCGTACAGCGATATTAGAATCAGCCGTTCAGGGTAGACAATGGCGTGATCACGATAGTGCTGCCTAATTTTTGCCGCTAGGGGTTCAATGGCCAAGGCAAACAAAAGAGGGGAAAGGGGCAACCCTGCCTGGTACCCCTCACCAGGGGGAAGGAGGAGGAGCGCAGGCCATTCACCATCACAATGGCTCGAAGTCCAGAGTAGAGTAAATTAATCCATGCCAGAAACGGGGGAGGGAAGCCCATGCGCACCAAAACATAGGAGAGATAGTCCCTCTCTAGGGAGTCGAACGCCTTGGTGGCGTCGAGGTAAATAGCAGCTGCATCCTCCTCAGGGTCGAGATCATGGAGCAGGGCGAACAACGTGCGCAGGTTATGAGCAGTGCTTCTGGTCGGGACAAATCCCGATTCGTCAGGAAGGACGAGTGCAGGCATCAATGGACTGATACGGTTAGCAATCAGTTTGGCAAGGATTTTTGCATCCACGGTAATGAGAGAAAGGGGTCTGTACAAATCTAGCTGTGTGGGCGATTTACCCGGTTTTGGCAGACAAATAATGAGCGCCTCTCGCATTGTACGCGGTAAAATTCCATTCTCGCGGGCCTCTTCAAGCACGTGTCGAAACACCAGGATGAGAAGGTGTTTATATAGTTTATAAAATTCTGCCGGTAGGCCGTCCGGCCTCGGAGCCTTGCCAGACTGTAGTTGCATAATAGCCGATATGATCTCATCATCTTCATGATGGGCTAGCAAGAAGGCCCTCTGACCATCGCCCAGCCAGTCTATAGCGGTATCATCAAAAAATGATTCAAAGTCTGCTGGAGCGTGTCATTGAGTGGAGTACAGCCGCCTATAAAATCGTTGAAAAGCCAATAATATGTCTGATGAATTCCTATGTGTCAGGCCATCCTCATTGTCTATATCTAACACAGTATTGTGATGACGTGGAATGCGAATAGCCAAGGCCAGTGCTCTCCCCGGCCTTTCACCCTCCCCATATTGCCGCGCTTTGTGGTACTTCCCCCTGAATTTACATTCCCGCTCCGCAGTCTCCTGGTAATCATTGAGCAGCGTCCGAATGTGAGCCTGCAACCCAGGGGAGGGTGCAGATTGGAGATCTATCTCGGCCTGTTTAATTTTTACCTCAAGATTGTGTAGCGTATTTCGTATGTCTTTCAAAACCCCTCTACTTTTTGCCAAACAGATACCACGTATGGTAACTTTAAACACCTCCCATAGGGTGGAGTAAAGAGACACGGAACCAACATTGCGGAGAAAGAAATCAGAGATCTCCTGCTCCACTTCGTCTTTAAATACAGGGTCCAGAAGAGACTGTGGATTGAGGCGCCAGGCTAAGTATGGGGGCTCTACGTACGGCGGGGAGAGTGTCAATAACACCGGGGGATGATCAGAATATGTGCGTGGTAAATAAGAGGTGTGTGTTGTCCAAGTCGCCATTTCCCTGTCCACTAACCAATAATCAATGCGCGACCATGAAGCATGAATGGATGAATAGCAGGACCCCTGCTGTATAGTCGAGTGGTGCATTCTCCAGGCATCAAGTAAGCCGTGTTCGTCCACTATGTCCATAAGAGTGCGCTGTGCAGCTGTGTAGTGGTGCGGTTGCGGGTGCAACCTGTCTAACCTAGGGTTAATCGTAACATTAAAGTCCCCCCCCATATCAAGTGTGTAGAATCTACATAATGTATCTTGCCCCACAACACTCTAAAAAATTCTGGGTCATCTGAGTTTGGGCCGTAACATGACACCATAGTGATCGAGCGCACTGCTAGTCTCCCCCACATTATAGTACCGCCCTTGCGGGTCCGCATATGAGCCTATAGTAGTATAGGGAAAGGAGCTTCGTACCAACACAGAGGTGCCTCGGGCATAGGATAAATAGCAGGAGAAGCCTCTGCAGCCAGCCCAGCGGGCAGCGAAAATGGGGGGCGTGCCAGGAGGCAAGTATGTTTCCTGTAGCATGGCGCAATGTATATTGTGATGATCTTAATACGCAAGGATGTGGCGACGTTTCCGGGGGTCCCCCAAGCCACGTACATTCCATGAAAGGAAGTTATATGTAAGCACTCGGGAACGGGCTTCTGTCACGTGAGCAGTAAAGTAATCCGAAGCAGACCATGGTGTGAGCTGTGGTGTAATGATGCAATTAAAGATGGAGCAGTACTATGTCTTAACAAAGGTGTAGCTAATAAAAAAAAGTCCCTACCCCCTCCCCCTCGGACAACAGCCGTCCCAACTGGCCGTGTAGCAACCCTCCCCATCCCTGCATCCCATCAAAATACTGTCCCAACAGGGGACAAAGAAGACCAGTGCAAGACCAGTGCAAACGCGTTGCTCATTATCACGTGTTAGGGTTCACCTGGGTGGTGGCATCTAGAGGGCAACCGGGGTTACCTCGCTTTGCAAGGGTGTTCGGTAAGCATGGGCGGATTTTGCGGATTGGCAATCCGCGAACTTGCGTATTTACGGATTCGCAATCCGCAAAATCCGCGAACTCCCGCGAATTTGCAGATTTTTTTTGTGTTTGCAAGGGTTTCTGCCAGTTCGCGAGGTTTGTGTACCAGTTCGCAATTGCGAACTTACTTGTCGGCTCGCAACGGCAGCGACTATGTTGTTTCTACGTCTGGTTCATAATCACAGGTTTGCGAAGTTACCCTAGCGGTCGTACATGGGCGTGGCAATCTTGTTTGCGTGACGTAATTCCGCTTCCGGGCGCTAAGTGTAATCTCGCAAAGTGTGCGGCTTGCTAGTACAATTTCGCGTGTGATCGCGAGGAAAATCTCGCGCGAACTTACCCACACGGTCGTGAACGGGCGTGGCCATCTTGTTTCTCATTCATTGCTATGGTTCTGGCCATGCTTTCTGTATCCTCTCTGAATCTCTGCCATCCTTTGCTTGTTTGAAGTTTTTTTTTATCTATTTTACTTATTATCTATCCCTTTATTTTTCTAGCTCTATATTTTTGTGTTTTCTGCTACTTTTTGTTAATTTTAAACTACTTTTTTAAACTCTTTTCTTTTCTTCTTCCCTATTCTATTTCTTCTTTATTATTTAGCTTCCTTTCTGCCCAGACCATGGTAAAGGGAGTCGGGAAGCAGCCCGCGAAGGGGAAGGGTCCCGCACCCCGTGCCCAGCTCCCGTGCGGGCGTTTGAGGGGGGAGAATGTCGCGCCCCGGGAGATCTTCAGCGCGGAGGAGATGGCCGCACTAGTTTTTTATGTTCAGCGCCGCCTCCCCAAGACCATCATGGCAGGCGGCAAGATCGCTAGCGGTTACGGGCTCTGGGAGCGCCGGAAGCGGTGGGAGAAGGTGTGCCGGTCCATGTACCAACAATCTCGGGTCCGGCGCACCTACAACCAAGTCACCCACCGTTGGACGGATATCCTGGACCGGGAACGCGATCTGCTGGACCTGCTCGGCCTTGAGATCCCCGGGCTTGGTGAGTAGTAGTAGCTATTTCTTTACTACTCTGTTTTCTCCTGCTCTGTGTGTTATTATCTTGCAAATTTTTGTTTTTTACCTAGAGCAATAATGCTGCTGATTACATTGTAGGTAAATTATATTTCAAAATCTTCTGTGCATTTCAGGTGCACTGCTCTCCTTCTCAGTAGCGCTGCTACTATGCTTATTTGTTTTCGATTTTGTGTTCATTTCATTGGCCTGTGAAATTATGCATGAGTGTAGTTTGAAGAACTGTGTAATGCTAGACACTAAAGGTCAGATATTTGATTACTGGCGCATCCCTGCAAAGTAGCAGGGATGCGCCAGTAATTGTGCGCCACGCCACCACCACCCATGGTGCACCGTATTTACAATGCGGCGCACCATGTGCCCAAAACATCACCGAAGCGTTACGCTTCTGTGCCGTAAAGGCGGCGCATTGCTGGAGTTGCGTCGCAACGATGGTGCAGCTCCAGCAATGCTCTGGGGTGCTCTATCTCCCCAATGCTGCGTCAAGCCGTACGTCTGCTTCAAGCAGGCGCAGGGTTTGAGTCACGCATCATTGTCCTCAAAGTGACCGATTAAAATCTTGTAGATGTCACTCAGCCACTTTTAGGATGCGTTCCTGCGCAGGAACGCCCTCCCTTGCGCCGGAACGCCCCCTGATGGCGCAGGGCTTTACAACGTGATGCATCTCACATATGCGTCACGTTGTTAATATATGCCGCACCATGGCGCCTCTTTTGTCCTGCCGCTGCGTCACAAAAGTGACGCAACAATGGAGCAAAAGAGCCGCAAGGGGCTTCTAAATCAGCCCCTACAGACTCAAGTCCAGTCCTTCCTTTGTACACATGGCGATAAGAAGAAATAGTGGTGGAGGATTGATAGTTTGAGTATTTTAATGACTGATTAATGTAGTAGGAAACTTTTTAGTGTTGTCGCTGATCTGCAATCACTATAGACTTTGTCTGTCACTTTGCGTGCTGCGGACTGCTGCCTGCCAGTCCTAGGCGAACCTTTTTAGTAGTTTGTTTAGTGAGTTACATAAGAACTTTCCAAGTCGACGGTCCGCAAATCAAGCAATACTAATAACGTAGTAGACCACATGGGATCGGTCAATATACCCCGTGGAATAGTTGTCTATTTGCTATTTCGCCAAAATATTTTGTTATTGTTCTTTTGAAATGTTTGATTTGGTTGACAACAATCATCCATGTTTTCGTGTCTTTCTTTCTTTCATGTTGTACATCAGCTCCCCCCAGGGGCAAGAGGACAGAGGAGGAGGTGGTTGCTGCTGCTGCTGTAGAAGGCCAGGATCGGCAAGGCGAGGGCTCCCTGGCTGGCCCCAGTAAGTTTTCATTTTAATATAGAGTACCTATTTTTTCCTAGCGTTCCTCATTTGATTTTTTCAAAATTGTCTTTGATCTTCTTGTAGACTGTATCTAAATTCTTATCCTGCCTCGACTATGACTCCCTGTGGTATTACTAGATTATTCTTATTAGTTTGTCTATGTAGCTAACTAAGATTGCACATTTGGCAATTCCATTGGACTCCCATTCTAGTCAGCAATAGCTCTATGCACTGAGCCTTCCCTGGAAAAAGGAACATTTTTACTTTAGATTAGACAGTCACAAATTATTACATTGCTTTCTGTTTTTTTCACATTTCTTTATTCCTAGACCAAATATTATATAGTAGTGAGTGGTGTATTCTAACATTCTTAAATGTACTTTGTAGGTGGAACATCTGGTGGCGGGGCCAGCGCGGAGGTGGTGGTACTGGATGAGAAGGACACTTCTGGGGAGGAGGCGGTGCAAGTGCCGGACGACACCAATGTGCCTCTGAGGGTTCACACGGTGGTGGCGGGCAGAGGTAAGCTATATATTCCTTACTTATTGAGATTGAAGACTGCAGAGTGTGCTTTCTGCACGGGTGTATTATAAATCAACCAGGTAGTAGCCTCCTCTAAATGTACTTCGACTTAGCTGTGAAGTTTTTGGCGAGAAGAATCCCAATCAGATCTGAGATGAACTTGATGGATGGGATGAACGAAAAGCGAAAGAAGGGTGTAAGTAAGTGTGGAAGGACGAGAAATGTAATGATGACTGGCAAAGAAGAATTATATGTGTTTGCTTGGTCCCCGAGGTGGCTGGGAAGGAAAGAATATGGTATGGTGCATGGCTGGGTGAATGATGAAGCAAGGATGGGTGGAAGGAGAACAGCCTTGGTGGGTGAAACAGAAACTGTATGTGTGCATATACTTTGAATGGATGGATGCCTGGTTCATGGTACTATCTGACTCTTAGATAGCATATGTGTATATAGAGAGAGTAGATGGTCACTGGATGAACTAAGTGTTACTTTGAAGAGCATGTAACACCGCACCCGCACGTCCGTTCCAGTGTAGGAAAGGCAAGGAAAAGAAGTTGTAATTTTGTCCAAATACTACCATGAATAGTAGCAGTAGTTTGTATTGCAACTGCAAGCACAGCATATATCCGGTTATTACGGTGGACACTCCCTACCTCTCTTAATAATTTTAGTTTAGTAGTAGTACGTCATTCATGTGTGGGTGTATCACTGTTCACTCAATAAAAAGCAAAGCACCTAAAGTCATCCCATATGTAATCAAATACATCCCATGTGAAGTGATAGATAATCAGATTATTTAGTTTCTTCTTTTTCCTTCTCTAGTACTCATTTGCACTGTAGGGTGAAAGTTAAATTAATTAAGCAGTAGCCCTTTTAACAGAGTATTCTCAGTGCCACCTGTAATAGAAAAATATGAGCTTCACCACCTGCATGTACTGTACCGGTACAGTAACGCAAGTCTGTCTCACTCATCATGGTGTGCGTATGTTTTTCTCGGGTGCAAGTTCACTGCGCTGGCATTATGCCGGCTTGCAGAAGATAACGTACCAATTTTCCTAAACAAGAGAGAAGAAGAAGAATAAGACTGGTGTACTGTCATAGTCGACTGTAATGGAAGTCCATAGTGCTCGAAGAATTTGTTCCTTAAACTCCCACTAATGTTAGAGCAAGGATGAAGAAGTGGGAGGTTAGATAGATACTGGCCTCAATAGTTATGTACTGTGCTTTCAAGTTGCCAGTTGTACTGTGACACAACTTTCTGCTCAATCATTTTGTGTTAATCTTAAGAGCATTCGTTACAGACTATGTCTTGCTTTCTTTATATAGTTGCTCCTTCCAAATCCAAAAAACCATCAAGGAAGGAGCAGGCTCGAATGGCCCGGCAACGGAGGCTGGATGTCACTGTCGCAGAATATCGGCGGCTGCTGGCCCTGGAGGAGGAGGACACGCAGTCTACTAGTACATCTACTGCGACAGCTGCATCCTCCTCCGGGCCCACACGGGCAGCCAGCCAGCGCAGTGCTCCAGCGGTACGGAGCCGGGCTACCAAAACCAACCGCCACCGCCGAGCAGCAAAGACATCAGCTGCCCCCCACAGGAGTTGCATGGCACGCCAGCGCCGCTTATGCCTCAGAGTGTCCTACCTGGAGCAGGAGGTCTTAACTTATTAGAACTTGGTGGAGCCTCCGCTCCGACCATGCCACCCTCCGCAAGGAGTATGATGCCCTGGCCGCTACAGTGAACAGCATCCTGCCGTAGTGTCCCTTGCCCCTTTTTTGAAGGACAATCGTTGGGGTTAGGGAGGGTCTTGCAGGAGATTATTTTGTTAGGGCTACACAAATATACTTTTTGAAACTTTATCTGAGCATACCTGTTTTTACCTGCTTTTGAGTCTGGTGGGTGGGGGTTTAACAGTAAGTTTGTTTTCCTTAAACGTCTGTGTCATTTTCTTCCTTTAAATGTCAATGGCTAAATATTTTCAACACTAAGTGCCTCTCACAGAGTAAGTGATCCCCCCTTTCCCACCATGGATTTTCTTCAAATCACTTGCAACCAAAATTACACATTCCCACGAGTGCTCTAAGACCCCAGAACTCAGTTTCAAAAATCACGAACACCCCGAAACACATGCAATCCTGCTGCTAGGGCTAACCCTAACGAACCCTAAGTTACAAAAAGTGCCAAAAGGCTTTTCCGCATGGATGTTGTCCAAACCAGTTTTATCCGGTATTAGACCTTCCCAGCAATGGCCCCAGAGCCGTCAACCCAGGCGAAAACACGTAGAAGACCCCCAAACAGCCAAAAAGCAAAAGTACAAAAATGTGGACTTTGTCACTTTCCTGAAAATTCCCAAAATCACTCAGTGCGCGCTCTGCAGCTAGGCCCTAACTCCCCTCTGCTTTCATGGATTCCCTTCAAACCTCTTGCTATCAAAACTATCCATACCCAGCGTTGCTCCCAGACCCCGAAATCCACCCACAAACACCAGGAAGCCCCCCAAACAGGCCCCCGAAAACGCTACATTGAGCGAAATGTCAGAAAATGCAAAAACTTTTTCCTCATGGATGTTGTCCAAACCAGTTTTATCCGGTATTAGACCTTCCCAGCAATGGCCCCAGAGCCGTCAACCCAGGCGAAAACAAGTAGAAGACCGCCAAACAGCCAGAAAGCAAAAGTACAAAAATGTGGACTTTGCCACTTTCCTGAAAATTTCCAAAATCACTCAGTGCGCGCTCTGCAGCTAGGCCCTAACTCCCCTCTGCCTTCATGGATTCCCTTCAAACCTCTTGCTATTAAAACTATCCATACCCAGCGTTGCTCCCAGACCCCGAAACCCACCCACAAACATCAGGAAGCCACCCAAACAGGCCCCCGAAAACGCTACATTGAGTGAAATGTCAGAAAATGCAAAAACTTTTTCCTCATGGATGTTGTCCAAACCAGTTTTATCCGGTATTAGACCTTCCCAGCAATGGCCCCAGAGCCGTCAACCCAGGTGAAAACTAGTTGAAGACCCCCAAACAGCCAAAAAGCAAAAGTACAAAAATGTGGACTTTGTCACTTTCCTGAAAATTTCCAAAATCATTCAGTGGGCGCTCTGCAGCTAGGCCCTAACTCCCCTCTGCCTTCATGGATTCCCTTCAAACCTCTTGCTATCAAAACTATCCATACCCAGCGTTGCTCCCAGACCCCAAAACCCACCCACAAACACCAGGAAGCCCCCCAAACAGGCCCCCGAAAATGCTACATTGAGCGAAATATCAGAAAATGCATAAACTTTTTCCTCATGGATGTTGTCCAAACCAGTTTTATCCGGTATTAGACCTTCCCAGCAATGGCCCCAGAGCCGTCAACCCAGGCGAAAACAAGTAGAAGACCCCCCAAACTGCCAAAAAGCAAAAGTACAAAAATGTGGACTTTGTCACTTTCCTGAAAATTTCCAAAATCATTCAGTGGGCGCTCTGCAGCTAGGCGCTAACTCCCCTCTGCCTTCATGGATTCCCTTCAAACCTCTTGCTATCAAAACTATCCATACCCAGCGTTGCTCCCAGACCCCGAAACCCACCCACAAACACCAGGAAGCCCCCCAAACAGGCCCCCGAAAACGCTACATTGAGCGAAATGTCAGAAAATGCAAAAACTTTTTCCTCATGGATGTTGTCCAAACCAGTTTTATCCGGTATTAGACCTTCCCAGCAATGGCCCCAGAGCCGTCAACCCAGGCGAAAACAAGTAGAAGACCCCCAAACAGCCAAAAAGCAAAAGTACAGGTGATTAAAGTTTTAATTATATTAACTGTGCAAAACAAAGAAAGACAGAAACACAGGAATAAAAGTGAATAAGTACGAAAAAGATAATTTTTGATTCATTGGCTCATTTTCAGGGCTCGGTGTCAGGGAATAAGAGTTCGTCCTCATACTCTGCGAATTCAGACAGGAGTAGGTCAGTGTCACCTAACACAGAAGAAATTCCCTCATCTAAGTTGCTGTCCTCCTCGTCTTCTTCCGTCGTGCAATCTGGTACTTTGTAATCTGGTGGTATGAGGTGCTCATTCATCTTGATCATTGTTAACCTCTCCACATTTTTGGGTGAGAGGCGGGTCCGTTTGCAAGTTACAATGCCACCAGCAGCACTGAAAACACGTTCAGAAGACACGCTTGCGAGTGGGCAAGACAAGTAATGTATAGCCAGGTTGGTGATCTCTGGCCACAATTCTTTTTTCCCATGCCAATACGCCAATGGGTCAGCATTAACATAGACCTCTGTTGAGTCATTCAGATAGTCCTGCACCATCGACTCAAGGTTCTCCACGTTTCCTCCACTTTGATTACTTTTTTCTCGGACCTTTTGAGAATCAAACCCAAGCTCAGCTAGCCAATCCTCTTCATCACCCGATATTTCTGTTGTGTCTGGTGCAGATGATCCGGTTGCCGGTGTCTTTAACGGCTGAGAGGTCACTTCTGCCACAGCCACAGGTGCAGAAGTGGAGTCTTTTGACTGGGGATGGCCTGCTGATGCTGATGTACTGCCTCTTCCTTGAATTTGCTGCCGTTCTCTTTCAAACCTCATGGCTGACAAGGCTAGCCAATGTTTGTACTTTGTAACATCTTCATCACCAAAAGGAAATAATGCACTGCCTGCCAGCGCCTTTTTGTAGCGTGGATGCAGAATAGTAGCACAAATGTAATGCTGTTCTGAGTGGATCTTTTGAAGACGTTCATCGCCAAGTAGGCGCTCTAATAATTTCTCCGCCAAAACAAAAGCTTCTTGCTTTTCTTCATCTTTTTGAAACTTAGAAGACACCGCCTTCAGTTTGTGCTCCAGCATGCGCAACAATGGGATAGCTTTTCCCAAATTACAGTCCTCCCTGCTGACTGCACGCGTGAAGACCTCAAAAGGACGAAGCATGTCTGTCAGGCTTTTAACTAGCTCCCATTGCTCCGCATGTAACCTCAGGTCCTTCACAGCTGTACCCAGTGTAAGGAAATACTGATCGAGTACCGTAAACTGCTCATACAGACGCTCAAGCATGTAGAAGGTTGAGTTCCAACGTGTTGGCACCTCCTGGATGAGTGCTTTCACTGGCATTCGACGTTCATGTAGCAGGCGCCTCAGATGCTTCCGGGCCTTAAAAGAATGGCTGAAATGGTTGCACATTTTTCGGCAGGTGACCACTAACTCGCATGCTGGACTGTCTTTATCCAAGCATTTTTTTACCACCAGGTTTATACAGTGCGCCAAACACGGCACTCTGAAATAGTTACCCAGATCCATGGCCTTAACTACATTGGCGCCATTATCCGTGGAAACATAACCAATCTGGCGTTTTTTGGGGGACAGCCAGTGAAAGACCTTTGTGTTAAACTCATTCAAAATGTTTTCTGCTGTATGACGTTTCTCCAAGCCAAACATGGCTAGTGTTGCATGTTTCCGAGCAGCTTTAAAAACTTGGTCCAGGTCAGCACCTGCGTTTAGCTTTGCTTTAACCCCTGAAAAAGAGACCCAGTGTGCAGTGATGCACATGTAATCAGTGCCTGCGCCACTGGTCCACATGTCTGTTGTCAGATGTATAGTGTGAACAGCACTCTTCTGCAAAGCTGCCCCAATCACCTCCAGCACATCTTCATGTAGTGCTGGAACCGCAACTCGGGCAAAATAGAACCGGCTAGGAACCTTCCATTTAGGGCAGAGCGCTGCCACTAATTCTAGAAAACCAACCCCTTCTACAAAAGAAAAAGGGAGAAGATCCAGCGCTAGCATTTTAGCCAGCTTAGTGTTATACAGACGCGCCGTTGGGTGGTTGCGTTCATATGGCGCGTCTGAAAACAACATGGTTCTAATGTTGCCCTGGACCATTTTACGGGATGATGATGATGACTTCTTCGACCCAGTTACGCTCGTTGATGAACTTTTTTGCATTGGTGTCTCACTCTGTCCCACACTCTTAGTGTGGCTCACAGGGGGTGTGCTGACAGGGGTACTGGGTGTAAGTGAAGCGTGTGACACTTCTTCCTCCTCGTCATCATCAGATGGAACATCAACGTTTTCTTGACTTCCAATTCGGGCTTCCTTGAACTTCTTTAGGTGCGCAAACCATTGGACAAGGTGCTGTCTCTTAAGATGACCTCTCTGGCCTCCGGTACCATAGTTGGTACCAAGCTTACCACGACTAACTGCAAGCTTACAAATGCCACAAATGGCTAGGTTTATCTTTTTTGGGCAAATACTAAAGAAGTCCCAAACTGCGGACTTGAAATGTCTGGGGGGGCTTGAGGAGGCGATACTGGTGGTGATCATGCTGCTAATGACTGATGAAGTGGAGGATGCGTATTGCTGAACTTTACTACGTTGTGCACTTTGCCCACCACTAATTGAGGTCGAGGTGGATGGAGGTCCCTTCTGGCGAGGAAGAAATATGGAAGCGGTAGGTGGTGGTGTACTAGTTAACTTCAATGATTGTGGTGTTCCCATTGCCTCCTCGTCGACTTCATCATCACGCTCAGCAGCTTGTCGGGCTAGGGTCAAAATGTCTGTTTGCTGCATGCCCGCTGGTGCTTCAGTGACGTTAGTGATGACTGCGTCGTCGTCGTGAGAGTCTTCAGCAGCAGGAGTATACGCCACTTCTTGTTGAGCGTCATCACACTCCATAACTATGAGAGTTTCGACGACCTTCCTTTTACGCTTAGCTACCTTTGTC
This sequence comes from Lissotriton helveticus, assembly GCF_964261635.1. Classification (NCBI taxonomy): domain Eukaryota; kingdom Metazoa; phylum Chordata; class Amphibia; order Caudata; family Salamandridae; genus Lissotriton; species Lissotriton helveticus. Next base: position 528,848,662 of record NC_136069.1, read on the forward strand.
AGATCATGGTGTGCCACAGCCTCACTCTCAGACGGCAGTGGTGCTGGTTCCCAAGTAAGATCCATATCATCAGAAGGAGGTGGGCTTGAAGAAGATGTAGACACCACCACCCTTGATCTTTTTCTTGCTCGGGATGTGGAAGACAATTAATGATCATCAGGAGGAGTGGCTTCCTCGAATGATACCTCGGCTTGATTGTCGATTTCCAGATGTGCCCCTACTTCTGGAGGAACAACTACTGTGGGCACTTGTTGTGCCCCTCCATGCACCTCTGCTTGCTCCTCTCCTTGCGCCGCCTCTCCTTCTACATGTACTTGGGCTTGTACTTGCACATGTGGTTGTTGTTGCGGCTGTGGTTGTTCAACACTCGTCAGATGAGTTACAACAACCTGTGTTGATTGAGGGACATTGCTGCTACTTTCTTGAGATGAGCCAACATCACTGGTCGATGGTGATTGAACAAGTAGACTGGCTGCCTCTGCAGCACTCAAGGGCTTGGACTTAAGTTGGCGTGGGGGTGGTGGCACTGAGCCCAATGGAGCGGGGGTGCTGCTCCCAGCTTGGTCCCCAGCAGATCCCGCTGCTGCTGCAGGCGTACTTTTTTTTTATTCCCAAAAAATGTGGCGGGCGGCACACCAGTTTGCTTGGTAACTTGCTTCTTCTGCTCCTTTCTGGCATCTTTCTTGCTAGAGGAGCTACGGGGAACTTTTATTGGGGCCATCTTCTTCAGATGTCACTCAGAACAGCAGGCCGCAGTTGCACAAGTTGCAGAGTTGTCTGTGGCCACACGTGACGCTGTGCTGCACACACCGCAGCAGGACTTCTTCCTGGCACTGGTGGTTCTCTTGTGCACCTAAAAGCAATGTAAGATAGAGGAACATCAGTTATACAACCCAAAAAATTCAGCGCAATCCCAGCCCACCCATGCCCTCAATGATGTTTAAATTCAAGAAGACACCCCACAGAAAGACTAGGCCCATGCACCACTCACTACCCCTGGGCATAATGGATGAAAGTTATGCAAAATGGGTGCACCCCAAGCACATGTTGCCTGTACCAGCACTCAAGATGGCCACCACCACCCACATGGCCAGTCCACATCAACAGTACACCCCAAAAAAAATGAAAAACACACAAAAATCACCACAATCCAATGCCATCCAGGATGTTTACATTAAAGAGACCCCACAGGCAGACTCAGTCCATGCACCACTCACGACCCCTGGGCAAAAGGTCACAACAGCAGCCCCAAAAAAATCGACAAAAAACACAAAATTCAGCACAATCCCAGCCCACCCATGCCTTCAATGATGTTTAAATTCAAGAAGACACCCCACAGAAAGACTAGGCCCATGCACCACTCACTACCCCAGGGCATAATGGATGAAAGTTATGCAAAATGGGTGCACCCCAAGCACATGTTGCCTGTACCAGCACTCAAGATGGCCACCACCACCCACATGGCCAGTCCACATCAACAGTACACCCCAAAAAAAAACGAAAAACACACAAAAATCACCACAATCCAATGCCATCCAGGAAGTTTACATTAAAGAGAGTGAGAGCCCACAGGCAGACTCAGTCCATGCACCACTCACTACCCGTGGGCAAAAGGCCCCACCAGCAGCCCCATAAAATCGACAAAAACCACAAAATTCAGCACAATCCCAGCCAACCCATGGCCTCAATGATGTTTACATTCAAGAAGACACCCCACAGAAAGACTAGGCCCATGCACCACTCACTACCCCTGGGTATAATGGATGAAAGCTAGGCAAAATGGGTGCAGGCCTCAGACACTGCCTGTCTTCAAAATGGCCCCTTGCACCCCAAGCACATGTGGAGGGCCTGCCTGTACAAGCACTCAAAATGGCCACCACCACACACATGGCCAGTCCACATCAACAGAACACCCCCAAAAAAACGAAAAACACACAAAAATCACCACAATCCAGGATGTTTACATTAAAGAGACCCCACAGGCAGACTCAGTCCATGCACCACTCACTACCCCTGGGCAAAAGGTCACAACAGCAGCCCCAAAAAAATCAACAAAAAACACAAAATTCAGCACAATCCCAGCCCATCCATGGCCTCAATGATGTTTACATTCAACAAAACAGTTGTATCATGCACCCATAACTAACCCTGGTCCTACTGGATACTGTGGCTACCCACAATATATTTTATTTAATGTTCTGAAAAAGTTCCAAAATTGTAGTTGCAGCAACTGTAATGCCCCAAACAAACTTACTTGTGAAAGTTGATTTCTAATCCAAAAGTGATCCAAAGAAAGTCAAAAAGGCCTTAAATCCAAATATCCAGCAGCATCCACAAAGAGTAATCCTTCCAGGTCAAGGTCCAAATGAAAGTGACCAGCACATGAAGAAAGCACTGGGAGGAGCCTGCTGGACAGGAACAGGAAGTTGGAGACTGTGGGGCACTTCCTTCCAAAATGGACTCCTTGCTAAAAAAAAGTGCAGGCAAATGTCAACCTGAGGAGTGATTCTGATAAAAATCATCATTTTCTGAAGGTTTATGCTGTTTGCTGGTGGATTTCTTGTGCAGAATTGCAAAATCTGTATTTCGCGAGTGCGAGATTGTTGCTGCCTGCCGCACCTACGTGTTCGCAATTGCGAACTCTCGCGATGCTTGCTGTGCAAGGTGGCAAGGCGCGATGACGTAATCGCGGTCGACAAACTCCCGCGGGATCCCGCAGCAAGATCCAAAATGGCGCAGCACTCGCAAAATATCGAGAAAAACAACTCTGCAAACGCTGAATGACGGTAAGTGAACGCCGCTCGCCGCAAAATTGTATCACCAAGAAAAAAAATCCGCCGCGTGCGAATTTACGGATTTTCGGCAAATTCGCTAGAGTTCGCGGATTGCGAATTTGTCGAAAATCCGCAAATTCCGCGAGCGGAACGGATTTTACGCCCATGCTTAGTGTTCGGGCATAAAATGTTAGGACCAGCAGACAATGGGATTGGACCAGAAACAGGGCCCCTGGCATATCTTATCCAACAAGGAGCATCCAAAGCCGTGGGAACATTGCAAGCACAAAGGGCCAATTTAGGGTTGCGCCAACCTGGACCTAAGGCAAGACATATTTACAAAGAATACTGGGCCAGGGCTTCCATGCGTGCAAAGTCAATATCGTCCGATACAGAGGACCACGCCCCCCCCCCTGGAGAGGGAGCACGGCCCCATTTGTTCGCATCCCAAACTCCAGTATCTCGCTCAAAGCCAATCGAATGTGAACATAGAAAGCCAATATGACGTTTCGGATAGGCTACTCACTCAATGTCCGAAGCACTGCCCTCTGCCGCAGCTTGTCTCATGGGCGAGCGTCCATCTCCGGATGGTTGGGGGAGGGTTTTGAGGCAATCCTGTGCATGTTGCGGGTTTGTAAAAAAAATTTGTTTTCCTTGAGCAGTGAAGTTTAGCTGGGTACAGCATAGCGTAAGGGAGGCTCAACTGCTGAAGCTTCTTTTTCACTTGGAGAAACTTGCGCCGCTGCTCCTGTACGGCAATGGTGAAATCCGGAAATATGGATATTTCTGATCCCTCATGAGACAGTCGACCCTTCTCCGGAGAGAGGCGAAGGGCAGTGTCCCTGTCGCGATAGTTTAGCAACTTTGTTATAATGGGTCGAGGGGGAGTGCTGGGGGGAGGGCAGCTTGCAGGCCATCGATGTGCTCTCTCAATTAAGAAGACCGCCGAAAAAGCCTCCCTCCCAAATAGCGTAATAACCAACCTCTCCACATAGTCCTCCATGCGCCCTTACAATGCATAGTTCAGTCAGAGTCGGAATGAAGAGTGATCTCCTGCGGCCCGGGGTTCTTGAAGAGGTGTGGGTCGGAATGACCTGCACGTCTCGGTCTGCATCTGCTGGGGTCGCCGCAGCGGCCGTGGCCTGCCTCCACCGTCTAAAAGAGGTACGTCTGTGCGGGGTGGAGGGCTTGGGCTGGTTGATGCTGGGAAGCGCTAGGCACGGCAGAAGAGCCTGCCAGGGAGATGCGACCGCACCTTCTCTGACGCCAGAGCCTGAGGGGAGGGACAGTAACATTCCTTGGCAGAGGCCTTCTGGGGCACGCCCTGCGATTCACAGACACGGAGCGATTCTGGGCGGGAGGCAGATGCATTGGACACTGAGGACGATAGTGAGGAGGGGGAGGAGGGTGCAGACTGGGGTGAGCCCGTTGCAGAGGATTTTGCACTGGTGCTATCAGGTGGCTAATCGGTTGGCGAGGAGGAGATGGGAGGATGTGCCAATTAACCTGTCATGTGGAGTTGGGAGGGTGCCTGCTCCATGGAGGGGGCAGGAGGTGGCTGCGGAAGGCTAGCTCACAGCAGAGGCCAGTGTAGGCCCCTGGTGACAGTGTGCCCGGCCCTTCACGAGCGGGGTTGCCAGGGGCCGGGAACAGGATTTCTGCCACACATTGCCCAGGTGGACAGACATGTCAATGGATGAAAAGATACGCGATCAATGCCGCATTATTCAGGAGACAGAAATTAAGTGGCAGGCATTGTGCACAGCCAGGGAAGGAGGGGTTGGTGGTGTGCGGGGGGGCTGGGCTCCCAGCCCCCGGGTATGATGAAGAAGCAAGGCCAGGGTCTGGCGGCAGGGCCCCGGAGCAAATGGGTCTGAGTGGAATAGGTGAGGCCCCCATTGGGGGCAGGGATGGCCATGACGGCGCAGAGACCTGATGGCACAAGGGCCCCCTCAGGTTCGAACAGCCTGTGGGGGCACAAGCCAGCGGTGGAGGCTGGCAGAGGCAAGGATGGGCCGGGGCAAGATGACCCCTAGACGCCGGGCGGAAGCAGCAGGGAGGTCCGTGGCAGCTTGACCTCCACAGAGGGAGCGGGCATAGGTTGTGCCGCAGTGTGAGTTTATGCCTGTTATTAAAGGGAAAGGTCTGAAGAGAGCAGTGAATGAGGTGCAGGGGGTGCCTGATGAGGTTGAACAAGAGGAGCAACTGGATTATGATGAGGAGAGTGATGATTTGGAAGAGGGTGAGGTGCGTGACAGTGTGAATTGGGGGAGGGCGAAGGCGGCAAAGGGAAGGTTTGGTGTATTGCAGGCACCACAGGCCGGCACCAGCTGGAGTAAGAAGGCAAACCAAAAGACGGTTGATGCCAGAGGAAAGGACCTGGAGGTGCCCATGAATTTATCAGGTGAGGGTGCTTGGTGGGCAGCTTGGGATGATGGCCCCAAGGGGGTGGAAGAAAGCCTGCCTGTCAGTGGGTGTTGGGGAGAGGTTCGTGAGGGACCGGGGAGTGCCTGCTAAAGCGGCAGTGGTAACTGCTAGGGGTCAAGCAATTTGTAGACGCAGACATCCAGACGGGCAAGACTGACGAATACGAAGGGAATAATGACAAGGGTGAAGACAAACACCCTAAGAAATTACCGTACATACGGTTGACGATGGCAATGGGGTTGCACTTGTCCGAAAAAACTAAGTCTAGGATCTGGAAGCATGAGTATGTGGATGTATTCAAGCTTTTGCATAGGGAGAAACAGGCCAAAGAGGGTTCTAAGGAAGAGGAGTGGGAATTGACGAGGCGACCACTGGTGCCAGTCAATATGGAGAATTGGACATAAGCGTTTCTGATTTACGTGAGTATATATTGCGAGAAACACCTGGATCGTGCAATAGCCTTGCTTAAGTATATGGACATTATTCGAAAAGCTCAGTTGCATTTCAGTGGTTTTACTTGGCTCAGTTACAATGAGGAGTTTAGGGCCATTCTTAGTGTCAATCCAAGAAGCCCTGGGGGGAGGTTGATCAGGAGCTCTGGATACAGTGGATGTCCTCCACTTAGTCGTCTGCATCCACGAACACGACCAGTGGCTTGCCGGTCACCTACCGGCCTTTTCAGCCACGTCCCGCCCCGACTGGGGCGGGAGGGCAGGGCACTTACACAGGGACAGCAGGCCAGTCGCCCAAGCCCACGGGAGTTAGCAAAGGGGGCCTGTTGGAACTTTAACAAGGGTTTTTGCATCCGGCACCCCTGCAAATGTAAGCACAAGTGCTCCAAATATGGCAGACACCACACTCTCACGCAATGCTTTACATTGGCCACGCCATCAGAACAGTGGCGAGTTACTAAGGGACGGGGCAAACTGGGCCCACCAGTTAACGTTGAGGCCATGGGTCCGCAGCTCCCGAGGTACCCCGACAGAGAGGCCGCACTGAGGATTCATTGGGGTTTTACTGAGGGTTTTCGGGTGGGTTACCAGGGCCCCAGGGAGCAGATATTGGTGGAGAATTTGAGGTCAGCAAAGGAATTGCCGGGTGTTGTGGGAGCTAAGTTGTAGAAAGAGGTGGCCGAAGGCAGGCTAGTGGGTCCATTTGAGCATTGGCCTCTTACAGACATGAATATATCACCGTTGGGGGTGGTGCCTAAGAAGGAGCCTGGGGAGTACAGGCTGATTCATCATTTGCCCTAGCCGGAAGGGAGATCCGTGAACGACTACATTGCCGAGGAGGATTCCAGACTGTTGTATGCTTCTGTTGATGATGCTATCAGTTTGGTGCAGGTGTGTGTAAAGGGCACAGGATTGGCAAAGTGTGACATAAAGTCAGCCTTTCACCTCCTCCCCATACATCCTGCGGATTTTTCACTGCTGGGGATGCAGTTCGAAGGGGCCATCTTTGTTGAAAAGGTCTTGCCCATGGGCTGCGCGATTTCATGTGCATTGTTTGAGGCATTCAGCTCCGTCCTGCAGTGGGCCTCTCCGTGCCGGAGTGGACATTAGGAGGTGTCTCACTACTTGGATGGTTTTTTGTTCGTCGGGATAGCCAGGTCTGGCGAGAGGGCACTTAGTCAGTTTCAAGTTCTGGCACCGGATTTTGGAGTTCCCTTGGAACCGGAAAAAACTGCTGGGCCCAGCTGCAGTTTGACATTCCTAGTCAATGAGTTGGATTCGGTCACGTGGGTGGCCAGTTTACCTGACAAAAGGTGGTGGTCATGCAGGCTTTCCTGCTGCGTGTGACTGGGGAGAAGAAGATCAATCTGCGGACAGTGCAACGACTCCTGGGGGTTTCTGAACTTTGCTTGCTGGGTGGTGCGTTCCTGGAGGACTTTTTGCAGACGCCTCGGCATGGCAATGTTGGATGCGGTGCTGCCGCATCACAGAGTTCGGCTCTCAATGAAGGTCAGGGCAGACCTACGGGTGTGGCAGATGTTTCTGTCTGACTTTAACGGTGTGTCCCTGGATTTTATCGATGACAAGACGATTTGGCAGGTGCAACTTTTCTCAGACGCCAGTGGGGCTTCCGGGTTGGGGATCTTCTGGGATGGGAGGTGGTGCGCGGAACAGTGGCCCGGACATTGGTTGAGGCAGGGCAGGAGTATTGCGTTCTTGGAGTTTTTTCCACTGCTGGTAGCGCTAGAGGTGTGGGGCTCAGAGTTCCGAAACAGGTCAGTAATGTTCCACGTGGACAATATGACAGTAGTGTACTCTGTTAATAGGCAGAAAGCAAGAGACCTGCGTGTGCTGCGTTTATAGCAAAGTTTTATGTTGCAATGCCTGCATTTAAACGTGCTGTTTCGCGTACAACATGTCCCAGGTGCAAGTAATGACATTACGAATGCATTGTCTCGTTCACAGTGGCAGAGTTTCAGACGTCTGGCGCCAGGAGCTGATGCTTAAAAGACCATGGTGCCGGACGGCATCTGGGCCTGGGGGGAGTGAGACTAGTGGGATTGGTGAAAAAATCTGTAGCTGACTCTACGAGGCACATTTATAGGTTGGCGTGGTCTGAATTGGGCGCATTTTTGGGATGGACCAATGAGACTTGGTGCATGTCACGACAAGACTGTGAACAGGGATTTATTTGTTTTGTTTTGGATTGTATTGACATGGGGTTTTCCCAAAAGACGATTGGGTGCAAATTGACAGGAATTTCTTTTCACAGCATGTTGTACATGGGTTTTGATCCTGCAAAGAGTGATTTGTCGAGCAGAATGCTGAAAGGTTGGGGGCGTGAGCGGGGTGAGGGGGGAGGCGCTAGGGAGGCAATTACTTTTGACCTGTTGCAAGGCTTTTTGGGTGAGTTATCTCATTGTTGTTATGATGAGTATTAGGTTGCGGTGTTTCGTTGATTGATGATATGGATGCTCTTTGGGCCTTTTCGGGTTTCAGAATTAGTGGGTGCACAAGGCAGGACGGGTAGAATGTACGGGGACTTGCACCTGGATGGGTCGTGATGGGGTATTTGGCTATGTTGTTCTAAGGCGGGTAGGGGCAAGTGCGGGTGTGGCTGGGTGAATGAAAATGGCTACAGGGGGTCATGCCCGGTGCTGGAGTGGAGAGGTTTTTGTCATTGGACCCAGAAGGCATCTAGTGAGATTTTTTGTCATGATTCTCAGAAGCGAGTGACAGCGTTTCAGCTGCTGGCGGTGTTGCGAATGGCTTTGAGGTGCTTCGGAAGGGACCCCTCTAGTTATGGGATGCATTTCTTTTGCATTGGCGCGGCGATGGCGGCAGCGCATCTGGGATGGTCTTAGAACAAGATACAACGGATTGGGCGGTGGAGGTCTTGCTGCTGCGAGCTCTATGTTTGTAAATCAGTCAGGAGATGGATGGTAGGTAGGCACCAGGTTACAGGAGAGTTAATTGTGTTTTTTTGGGCAAATGACAGCGTTTCAGCTGCTGGCGGTGTTGCGAATGGCTTTCAGGCGCTTGGGCAAGGACCCCTCTAGGTATGTGATGCATTTCTTTCGCATTGGCACGGCAAAGGCGGCAGTTCATCTGGGATAGTCTTAGGACAAGATAAGACGGATTGGGAGGTGGAGGTCTCGCTGCTGCGAGCTCTATGTGTGTAAATGAGTCAGGAGACGGATGGAAGGTAAGCACCAGGTTACAGAAGGGTTAGTTGTGTTTTTTTGTTTCAGTTGTATTAACATTTGCTTCTCTCCTCGTAGGTTGCATTGGGGACCCTGGAGCCAAGACGGTTACCTGGATTGTTGGACACTCGTTTGTGCATTGGGCATCCAAGTATGCAGGCAGGCAGGTTTACGGGCGTAGCCTGGGCCTGCGCAGTAGCCACCATGAGGTGAATTGGTGGGGGAAGAGTGGGATGGGCTCAGGAGCGTTATTGCCCTGGCTAACAAAAAAGGTGGCTCAAAGAGGCTGCATAGACATGTTGGTGATACATCTGGGAGAAAATGACTTAATAAAGCAGTCTGGTGTGTCCCTGTTACATTTGATGTAACGTGATTTGGAGGCAATGAAGAGCAATCTTGCAGGCGCATGTATTGTTTGGACCGAGTTTGCACGAAGGAGAATTTGGAGGGGGCTTTGAAGCCAGCTACAGTTGAAAATGAGTAAAGGAAATTGACCTGCGCAATGAGAGTTTTTCGTGGGAACAAAGGTATCAAGGTGATTGCGCATGTGGGTTTGCGGCTGGAAGAGCCATTGCTTTTTTGTGATGACGGGGTGCATCTTTCCCACATAGGTAATGCGTACTACATGATGGAAATGAGAGATGTCATTAGTAAGATGTGGAATGAGTCCATTTGGCGTCGACGGGATCGAGGGCGAAAGGTACACTGGATTTGGGTGGGGCAGGTAACAGCCCTATGGGGGTTCCCTGGTTGGCAGTACTGTGGAGGGGTGGGGAGTCTATGATGGGCATACTCACCCCCCGGAGAGGGGGATACAGGTGCTTGATGGGGATGCGGGATGCAAGAGTGAGATGGCTGGAGATGCTGGAGGAGGTTGAAAGATAAGTGGGAAGCGAATGGAATAAGGAAGGAGGACTCTGAGTGAATCGGGGAGAGTAACTGGAGTGTGGGAATGGATGATGGATGAAAGACATGACGTTTGGGATTGTTTATAAGTTTATTGATGTTTGGTTAAATATTGTTGTCAACCTTGTCCTAATAAAATGGCCTTTTATGCTAACATACAGCGTGGAGTGGTTATTGTGCGATAGAGCGTGCGTCTTGCTGCAGGGTGGAGAGTTTGTCTGGATTTTAACAGGCTCCTCACCCGTATGCACACTGATACAGCCATGGTTCCAGCTAAGAGGATCTGTGATAGTTAATATATGTATATACATCGAGGAGCGAGCCTTCTTAAATGTGGCTGAAACAAATGTTGGCATTGCAACAAGGATCAGGGACCTATCGAAAGATGGACATCTCACAATTGTTATTTAGGCATATAACTAAAATAATGGCTACTCCTAAATATAGCAACATGTGAATGGAGGCATGATTGATTTTATTATGTAGAATTTTTATAATTTATTTTTGGTCAAGACGTCTTTGAGAGATGAACAACTCAATTTTTAAAGTTTAGGAAAAGGAGTTTCTGTAAAAAAAAAATACTTTCCTTGTGGGGAAAATAAAAATAACTGCTGATGTGTATCTTATATCATTTCCACATAAAGAATATTTCAACTCTTGAAATTGCTCCATGTGCCTATTTTGCGCATTTTAGTACTGCAGGATGTCTACAAGTATCACATATTTTCTGCAAGAATCACAGGATTCTTTTTTAGTGAAATACTGAAAAGTCGTAAATGTATGTAGGAGTAATTCTGCAGGAGAAGACTTCTAATTTTGCACATCTGGCTTTCTAGGACCAGAGCTTCATCCACACCAGCACTGCAAGTGCCTAATTATTCTAAACTTCCTTTCAGTGATACATTGGAAGGATTTTCTTTTGTATATATATGTGAATAGGAACACGCACTAAATATTCAAAGAATAGTCCTCCATCCTTAATTTGTAGGGTGCTGTAAAGAGTCTCACTCTCTGATCCAGGAGTGTATGTGGCAATGTTAAACAACAGCATTCCTTTATAGGGTCTGTCCCCTTCAGCTGAAGGGGATGGGCACTATCGGGGAACGCTGTTTTTAAGGATTTTCTTTTGAAAATATCACCTTTACATTTATAAAATGTAGCTTTTTGCACTAAATTGCATTGTTGTATGTGCAATTGCCTATATTCACATATAAGATGCTGACTACTGCTTTCAGTGGATAGCATGCTATCTTGGAAAACAACTTATGCACAAGATTTCCACTTGTGTAACATGTTCCCTATGTAACTTATTACCTTGCAATATTTCTGTATTTTATTTATATGGTAAGGGAAAATGAACAAAACATTTCCTACATACTTAAAAAAAATATTAGACTATGAAAACTATTATTTTAAGAATTAATTTAGATAAAAAATGTTAGCTTATAAAAAGGCAGCTCGCGATGGTAATTATTAGATGACAGTCCAGACTTTCATGAATATAAGACTAATAAAATTTGAAATAGTGTCTGCCAAAGGACATTTTGAAGATTCATTTGAAATATTACCATAGTAAAAAGGTGGGTAACGTACAAATGTGCAGACAATGACATAGGAAATAGACAATCATCATAAAATTAAAGGTGCTTAATACTGTCAGCCTACTAGCCAGCTTGGCTGCAATACTGTTTTCGGTGGAAATATGAGTTTCCACCTCAAATTTTATTACGCCTTGGCTTCAGCTTGCCGGCTCAGCCTTTCTTGGAGTTCGAACTCTCTCTGTGCCTTACAGAACTCCTACCTGCAGGGCCCACTCCTAACTTGTAATCCAGCAAGCTCAGGCATTGTGGCTAGAGGGGCAATATTATTGCCATTCGGCTCTGGGGCAGCCACTACTGGCGCCCCTTCCACAGGGACCGTGGAAGCTTCAGGGCCTGGTTTTCCATGCCCCCTACCCCTCCCTTTCTTTGACGATCCCTGGGCCATTCTTCCAGGCTCTCTTGACTCCCCTCTTGGGCAACCATGGACCCAGTGGTCACTCAGACTTACCTAGGAGTGAGCTGAGCTCCACGTCCTTTCAGGCAGTATGCTCCAAGTCATTCCCTAGCAAACAGTCCACGGGCATGGCTGGGCTCACTGCTACCTTAAAACCACCTGGGACCCCTTCCACTTGAAGTGACCCAGATCCCCTGGGCAGTGGCTCTCTCAGTTGTATGCTGCCACAACCTGGTAAAATGTATTGGGTATTGTTAGACTTGGCCCTTTTTACACGGTCATCCCTGAACACTTTGCCTTCCTCCTGGTATTTTTTCTGACCGGGTGTTGGTGGTTTTAGTACTCTTGGCACTTTATCACTGCTGTCCAGTGTTAAAGTGCATGTGCTCTCTATGGCAAACATGGTAAGTTGACAATAGGTGCACAAAATAGTGAGTACTAAGGTGCACTGCTGATGGTCTGCCGACTATGCTATGCTAGGTGGTGCTATGATGTTCATGTCTAATGAGTTCATGCTAAGTGTAATGTTGCAAGTAGTTACTGGTTGCATGTGCGAACGGTGAGTTCTGATGGTTATGACAGTGGCCAGTTTTCTGACTTGTTGGTACCCCACCTGCAACGGTTATATCAGACATCTTTAGAAACTGGCACCCTTCCCCTTACCACACTTCAGGCGATCGTGGTCTCATTGCTAAAGCCGGACCGAGATAGTACAGACATGGCAGGATATAGGCCTCTTTCATTGTTAAATGTGAACTACAAGTTATTGAGTTATTTATTGGCTATTAGACTCTGTCAGCTCATACCACCACTGAAGAAACACATTGACCAATGCGGTTTTGTCCCAGGCAGAAGTACAGCCCTTAATATTAGGCGATTACATCAAATAATGACACACACACTACCAACAGCCGACACAGTGGGATGCATTTTGCTGGATTTTCGCCAGGCCTTTGATTCCCTACATTGGAAGTATATGTTCCATGGCCTTTCCAAAATTGACATACCGGAGGACTACATAAAGTGGTTGAGGTAGTTATTTTTAAGCCCCACGGCACGGGCACGCAGTGGCATAGTTAGGGGGGCGGTCCGCACCAGGCGGCACCATTTTTGATGCGGCCGCGCCGCGGCACTGGAGGCCGGTCGGTTGTGGCCGCGACCGCCTTAATAATTTATTCGGGACACGAAGTCTCTGCCTGCAGAGGTTAACCAGGACCCCTTCTGTCTCCTCTCTAACGCAGCTCTCAAAACCTTCTATCTCAAACGGATTAAATCAAATTTGATCAAGAATGCTGCATATGGAGTGCAAAGCAGCTCCTGACGCTATAAAAGTAGTCTGGCCAGCACTTGCCTCCTGATTGATGAATTCCGGCCCTGAAGAACCCAGAATGTCACTAAGGGCCCGATGTAGGTAGGAATCATTTACCGATTTTTAATTACCGAATTTTACCGATTCGGTAATTAAGAATCGGTAATATGAAGGGTGGACATGTAGGTCCATCCAGATGTTTTTTTTACCGAATCGGTAAAAATCTGTATTTACCGATTCGGTAAATACCGACCGGTAATGCTCCATTCATTCCTATGGGCTTTGAAGCCCATAGGAATGAATGGGGCATTACCGGTCGGTATTTACCGAATCGGTAAATACAGATTTTGACAAGGGTGCAGGGGGTGTCACTTTGACACCCTCTAGCACCCCCAAAAAAGGTTCGGGGGCCATGTGGCAGGCATACCTGCCCTAAGGGCAGGTCTGCCTGTCATATGGCACAGGTGTGCATGCACACATGTGCATGCACACCTGAATTGGTATTTTAACATCAAATTGAATTTGATGCTAAAATACCGAATCGGTAAGGCTTGTGGGACTCAGAAGAGTCCCACCTACATACCAAATTTACCTAATTGGTAGAAATACCGATTCGGTATTTTACAGAATCGGTAAATTTACCGATCGGTAAATTTAACGATTCTGTAAAATATGTGTCCCTACATACCAAAGCTCAAATACCGGTCGGTAACGGCCTAAAATACCGATTTTCGGCCGTTACCGACCGACCTACATCGGGCCCTAAATGTCTTACTTTATATTTCACTGGAAACAAAGGCGGGATGCAATCAGTCACCATTTGAAGATTGCTTGTGGCATCGGTGAGAGTTCATCCTTGTAACATTTCAGGACAGAAGATATTCAGGTCACTGTGAGTTCCAGAGCTCCACTCTGGCTCGGTTTGCAAGCCCGCCAGCAGTATCCAGGTAACAGGGGGATAGATAAAGTAAGGCACACACAGGCCTGGTGCATGTAAATCATGCATGTGCAGCTTTAAAGTAACAGCACATACATTGCATGTATGCAAGATATGTGCACATAGGTATTCCACAAGCAGCACTTAAAAACTCAAATGCGTGCCTGGATGCAAACACTGAAAGTGCTACATGCAGCCACAGCTCAAACTATGCACAGAAAAGCTGCATTCGAGCATCACAGGCTTGGCATGCAAAGAAAGAAAAACACATGTAAGTAAAATATAACACAATTAAAGGGGCGGAAAGGATAAGTGACAATGTGTCAGGAAGTGTCTGTACTCTTCCATTTATATGCACTGCATTCTAAAACTAAAGAAGTGCACAACAGTATCTGTCCATTTAAAGCACTGCTTACACCTGACACATTCAGGCGGGAGCTTAGAAAGTGCAGACTCGCGTGAGAAGGAAGTGCAAAGGTTTGCAAATATCGAAAAGGGTGTCACTGTTCGCCTCATTTCCATGTCACTTCCGGATCACCAACCCCTGCACACAAGCCCTAGCCCCACCGGGGATGTCCACAGCCACCCTTTTAGGGGCCACTTACAAATCAGTGAAATGTGTAGGTTTAGAAGGGCGCGAGAGTTGCACCGCAGCATGTAAAATGGGCTTTGTGGGTCACTTCTCCGGTCAGGTTTGCACGCCAGCTTTCCAACATTTTCCTATTCAAGTAATTTGTGAACAGAACACGTTTTGTGAATCGTTCTCTTTGTGTGCCAGCGTCTGCCGCTGACACGCGGGGTGATCGAGGTGCACCCACCAGCTGTACATTGGATCATAGAAACGGGCCCAGATTATCCAACCTGCTTTGTATCCTACCTACCACACCGCCTCAGAGCCCCTTCCGTGCAAGCTCATCTCTACAGGGACTGGTGTATTTAGTTATTTGGTACATTCACTATGCTTCCTACAGCGCCTTCAATCTCCCTTTTCGGGCGCTTCAAGGCGCTCCGGAACAATATGCAGAAAGGCTTTGATTGACAGCAGCAGCTAAAGCCTGTATATGTAAGTGCTTAGACCGCACGGAAATAATGATTCATTATTTGTCAAATGAATGTTGTTTTTTTTTACATGGCAGCATTCTCAGTGTTACAATTATTTCAAGAATGCACTAAGAATGGAGATGTGTTGTCCATGTTTCCATCTCTCCTTTTTAGTGGGTTTTACAATGATATGCGAGTCCCACTTGTAATACGTATGCAATTATGCTCTTCTGTGAGGCTGTTTCTTCATGAGAAGGGGTGCTTGCAGAACACACACATTCTGATAAAAAAATGAAGCTGCCACTGACCTCCCAGCATCACAAAATAAATTGATGGATGGAGTGTTGAAACTTTTAAAACACTCACCCTCAATCACAAATCTGGGTTTAATCCATCGTTATTTTGTGCGCCATGTCATCCCAGTTTGGACTCAGCCATATGCAAATCAGTCTTGACACTGTTCCTCGTGGAAACAGTCCAGCCCGAACTGCCAAGCCAGGTCCTCCCTGGACCGGAAACAAGCATCCGGTGACTGATTTCAGGGTATCACCCTCATCAGAAAAGGTAGCTTGAATCCAGTGGCACAGTGAGCAAGAGACCCATAGCCACTTAGGGCACACATAGCATTATCACAAAATAAAACAAGCATTTGCAATGCAATCGGTCTTGCATTCACGCAAGTTTAAGCTATTAGTATTGTAAATGACAATCCCTTTTATTTATGTTTTAAAACCCAAAACATAAATAAAAGGCGTTGTCATTTACAATGCCAATATCTCAAACTCCAGTGAATGCGAGACCTATTGCATTTCAAATGCTTGTTATCTATGGCATGACGTTGCAAGTTCTGTGTAACAATTTTTTCCACTCTGCCCTTTTCCAAAAAGAGCGTCATAAAATATTCATGAAAATCTACTTGATCAATAAAAGGTTGTGTAATGTAGATCTCAAGAAGGTGTTGTATATAGTTTGAATTTTATAGGCCCTGTAAAATTGCAAACTCTGATTATCAAAACTACATGTAGGACTTTTGGCTTTTTGCCAAATTTTTGGTTAAATTGTGTTAAGGATGTTCCATATAACCTCCACACTTTAACAGTGTTTTTGGAGAAGGTGAATCATCAACATCCTCAGAGAGAGTCAGACTTCCTTTGCACAAAGTGAACACATTGATATATTTCATGAGTGCCTTTTTAGAACCCAAAGGTTTTGAAGTTTCATTAAATAAAGTTTGTGCTCGAAATTGAATAATTTTGAACGATTTCTAAGATTATTGGGGGGAGGAAAGAACATTCCTCCCAGAAGTTATTCAGACATATTCGTTTCACTTTCTTTCTTGGTGTAAATCTTTAGGCGACGAGGGCGCGACCCCTGGTTGTTGCCTTTGGGCCACCAGAGTGGGCTGTGTATCCAGTCTGTGTTGGCAAGGTGGAGCTGAGTGACCCCTTTGTGCTGTGTTTATTTCTAAGGGCACACAGTGAGTCATTCCCTGTGAATAATTAATTTGTTGTTTTTGAAAGGTAAAGAATCACAGGCTTTGACACTGTTAAGTTGGTTTTGGGTCCCCTGAGCACATCCGGTTTGTGCAGGTCCACACTGCTTTATTGGGGGAACTATGATGTATGGTCATTTAATGTCAGCTTTAGATGATGGATCCCTGAACAGTGTCATGTGTGTGCATGTTTGCATTGTGCTGAGGGGTAATTGTTCACACAGCTCTCTGATGGATGTCACATGCGTTTTTTCTGAGTCCCCAGATAGATCATGCAGTCTGTGTGTTCTCTTTTGTACTTCCAGTCACCGGTGTATTCAACTGTGTAGCCTTTGACCGTGTCATGTATGTGCATGTAACTTGCATGATCGAGGTAACTATTAGCAGCAATACTACGTGTCTCTCAGACATCTTTCAAGTGCTCACCGTCCTTTTTCCCCAGCACCCCCCCCTCCCCCAAGGGGCGGCAATCTGAGGGATAGCCCCGGGCACCACACGCTCCAGCTACGCCCCTGCGGGCACGCACAGGAAAACATTTTTCACAGCAATATGGGGTTGCACATGGTACCAGACAGGGCTGCCCACTCTCATCCCTACGTTTAATTATCACTTTAGAACCTCTCTTGCATAAACTATGCTCTGTAGCTGGACATGAGGGGATTGTACTGGGACCCAGCACACATATTGCCTCCGCATATGCAGACGACTTAATATTGCATTTCAGGAACCTAGATGAGGAATGTGAAGCCATACTTTCTACGTTTGCTACTTTCCAGAAACTTTACGGCCCTCGATCAATGAGAATAAGTCCTATGTTTATTTCTTTACTGACGTGACACGCACTGGGACACTAGGTTTTGGGAACTGGTCATTCCAATATAGCACCTATTACTTTCAAATATCTAGGAATAAATTACCTACTGGCGATAGCCAGTAGGTATATATAGTTAGGATTTTTTTCCTATGGGATTTTTGAAAATTCTATGTCGAATAACTTTGGCGTTTGAGGACAGAATTGGCTAAAATTTTCAGGAAAATGGAACATTTTGTTTCTGAGCAGCCCCTGAAAATTTGGGGGGGTTTCGTCAAGGGGGGGCCGAGACAAAAGGGGGGTCCCAAAACGTGTTTTTCCCATGCAATTTTCCATAGGGCGGTTGGCCTCACTTTTAGCCTGAACGGCTGAATGGATTTACACCAAACTTGGCAAAATTGTAGGGACTGGTAGCCCGATGTGCCTTTGCTATGTCTCAAGATATAGGCTCCAGTGGTTTTTACGAAAATTAACTTTGAAAAATATATATTGGGCTACATTGGGCTATATATATGTTGGAGCCCAAATGTAGCCCAATGTAGCCCAATGTAGCCCAATGTAGCCCAATGTAGCCCAAAGATGGCCACCAGAGACAAAAAAAACAAATGTAGCCCAAATATCAGCCAGATGTAGCCCAACTATAGCCCAATGACAGAATGTCCCAGAGTGTTCTAAAGAACAACTAGAGTGCTAACAGTCCTACTTATTACAAAGGTATGGCACACCTGAAGCCATCTTGATTGGAATAAAGTGGTAACTCTTAAAACATTTAATTTAAAAAGGAACAAAATGAGGGGGTTCATTTTGCCATAGAAAGTATGATTAGCGAATATATGACGAAATCCCGCATACCATCAGTCCGCAAAAAAAATCCCGCATGTACTATTAGGCCGCAAATTAAAATAACGAAAACTTTTAGAACGAATATGCCTTTAGCATACACTAAACAACTAAACTACCCTAAACCCTAAAACACTACCCCCAGCATGACCCTACACTACACAAACAGTACAACACTACCCTAAACCCTTAAACACTACCCCCAGCATGACCCTACACTACACAAACACTACAACACTACCCTAAACCCTAAAACACTACCCCCAGCATGACCCTACACTACGCAAACACTACAACACTACCCAAAACCCTAAAACACTACACCTCAGCATGACCCTACACTACGCAAACACTACAACACTACCCTAAACCCTAAAACACTACCCCCAGCATGACCCTACACTACACAAACACTACAACACAACCCTAAACCCTAAAACACTACCCCCAGCATGACCCTACACTACACAAACACTACAACACACGCCTAAACCCTAAAACACTACCCCCAGCATAACCCTACACTACGCAAACACTACAACACAACCCTAAACCCTAAAACACTACCCCCAGCATGACCCTACACTACGCTAACACTACAACACTACCCTAAACCCTAAAACACTACCCCCAGCATGACCCTACACTACGCAAACACTACAACACTACCCTAAACCCTAAAACACTACCCCCAGCATGACCCTACACTACGCAAACACTACAACACTACCCTAAACCCTAAAACACTACCCCCAGCATGACCCTACACTACGCAAACACTACAACACTACCCTAAACCCTAAAACACTACCCCCAGCATGACCCTACACTACGCAAACACTACAACACTACCCTAAACCCTAAAACACTACCCCCAGCATGACCCTACACTACGCAAACACTACAACACTACCCAAAACCCTAAAACACTACCCCCAGCATGACCCTACACTACGCAAACACTACAACACTACCCAAAACCCTAAAACACTACCCCCAGCATGACCCTACACTACGCAAACACTACAACACTACCCAAAACCCTAAAACACTACCCCCCAGCATGACCCTACACTACGCAAACACTACAACACTACCCAAAACCCTAAAACACTACCCCCAGCATGACCCTACACTACGCAAACACTACAACACTACCCAAAACCCTAAAACACTACCCCCAGCATGACCCTACACTACGCAAACACTACAACACTACCCAAAACCCTAAAACACTACACCCCAGCATGACCCTACACTACGCAAACACTACAACACTACCCAAAACCCTAAAACACTACCCCCAGCATGACCCTACACTACGCAAACACTACAACACTACCCAAAACCCTAAAACACTACCCCCAGCATGACCCTACACTACGCAAACACTACAACACTACCCAAAACCCTAAAACACTACCCCCAGCATGACCCTACACTACGCAAACACTACAACACTACCCTAAACCCTAAAACACTACGCCCAGCATGACCCTACACTACGCAAACACTACAACACTACCCTAAACTAAGCATGAGCGCAAAATCCGCTCCGATCGCGGATTTTGCGGATTTTCGGTGAATCCGCGATCCGCGAACTCTCGCGGATTTACCGAAAATCCGCAATCCGCGATCGGAGCGGATTTTGCGGTCAAAAGTTCAAGCGAGCCTAATTAACGATGGCGCCGGCAAGCTGCCAGCGCCATCCTGCAATAGTTACTTAATTAGCTTCAACAGGAAGCTCTAATAGATAAGATACAGCAGGGGCTCGAGCGCCTGCTTTATTTTAACAGTTGGAGCTTCCTGTTGAAGCTAATTAAGTAACTATTGCAGGATGGCGCTGGCAGCTTGCCGGCGCCATCGTAAATTATTTCAACGGTGGTGTCTTCTTGAATAAATATGAAGGGCAGGGTTCATTCGGGCACGACGGTCCTGGCACAAAAAAATAAACCTCAACAGGAAACACTTGCAGATATCAATAAAGCATGTGCCCTAGTTGAAGCTTAAATTCAGTGACTCATTCATCAGCCCAAAAATTAATCTGCTGCTCTGATCGGTCTCTGCCCTTTTATACACACAAGAGGCATGCTCGCATGGACGCCCCGTCCGTTTGGCCCCGCCCACACACTCGAGGTGTGCACCGTCTTCCCGCCATTTACCCACTATGATGGACATTTCACTCAAGGGACCCCTGCGCACTTCGGCGCAATTGCATAGTAACACACACTTCGCTGGAACTAGTTGAAGCGCAAATGCAGTGACTCATTAATCAGCCCAAAAAAAATCGTGAGCGTTGGGAGGCTGGGCAGATGTGCCTTCTTCCCAAATATATCATCGAAAATCCGCTGTGATGCTGCTCTGATCGGTCTCTGACCTTTTAGACACACAAGAGGCATGTGCGCTCGCGTGGAAGCCCCGTCCGTTTGGCCCCGCCCACACACTCGATGAAGCCCCGCCCCCAAATCCGCAAATCCGCTAAATCCGCGGATTTTGCGGATCCACGATCCGTGGATCCGCTAAATCCGCGAATCGTGGATCCGCAAAATCCGCCCATGCTTACCCTAAACCCTAAAACACTAGCCCCAGCATGACCCTACACTACGCAAACACTACAACACAACCCTAAACCCTAAAACACTACCCCCAGCATGACCCTACACTACGCAAACACTACAACACTACCCTAAACCCTAAAACACTACCCCCAGCATGACCCTACACTACGCAAACACTACAACACAACCCTAAACCCTAAAACACTACCCCCAGCATGACCCTACACTAAACAACCACCACAACTCTACACTACACTAACACAACACTACACTACACAACACTACACTACACTACACAATCACTAACCCACGAAAAAATTAACACAAACCCACTTACCTCTCCCGTCATCGTGGTTTTCACAACGCAAATGCATTTACCATGCATGCCTTTAAAACGTAATTCTTTGTAAAGGCATGCGCGATAAATGCACATGCGTTTTGAAAAAATGCGGGATAATGGTATGCGAGGTCAATGACCTTGCGGGATTTTGGTATGCGGACTGAAAGTCTGCGGGATAAAAAATGCGGGAAAATGGCTGCAAACCATGATTAGCAGCAGACTTCCCTGGTGAGCACTAGCTTTACTACAGTGATCTAATGAGCAACTAGAGTGCTAACATTCAGAATTTATGGCAAATGTGTGACACATCTGAATGCCTTCTTGATAGAACCAAAGTAAACAAGCATTGGAAATGCAATAGATCTCGCCCTCGTTTAAGTTAAAGCCATTCTGTTTGTAATGAGGTGGCTTTTTAGCTTTGCTTTTATTAGTGTTTTTAAAAATGTCATGTAAATAACATGCATATGTATGCATATATGTATATGTATGCATGCATTTATATTTATATAGATATGCAGATTATATATGTTTATATATGTATATTACCTACTGGCGATAGCCAGTGGGTATATATAGTTAGGATTTTTTCTCTATGGGATTTCAGAAAATTCTATGTCTAATAACTTTGGTGTTTGTGGACGGAATTGGCTGAAACTTTCAGGAAAATGGCACATTTTGTTTCCGAGCAGCCCCTGAAAATTTGGGGGGGTTTCGTCAAGGGGGGGCCGAGAAAAAAGGGGGGTCCCAAAACGCGTTTTTCCCATTCATTTTTCCATAGGGCGGTTGGACTCACTTTTAGCTCGAATGGCTGAATAGATTTACATGAAACTTGGCAAAATTGTAGATATGGTTTGCCCGACGTGCCTTTGCTATGTCTCAATATATGTGCTCCAGTGGATTTTGAGAAATAACGTTTAAAAAAATATATATATCTGTGACAGCGCTCCGGTTAGCGCCCCGGTTCGCGTACCTGACGCGTAACGGAACTTCGCGAAGCGAAGCTGATTGGCTCTCCGGTGTCTGTCAACATTCTAAACAGTCCGGAGCGGCCACCATCTTGTCTCTCGGTATGATCGAGAGACAAGATGTGGTGAAAAACGAAGGGGGAAATGAAGGAAAGGGGGCAAGGTAGACCACTCCTGACCCCCTAGGATTGATAAGGGGGATATTAAAGTGCCCCGCGGGGCAAAAAATAAAAAATAATTTTTTTTTGCGATTTTACGCCGTAGAGGCGCGTCCCGGTACGCGAACCGGGCAGCTCACCGGGCAGCTCACCGGGCAGCTAACCGGGCAGCTAACCGGCAGCGTAGCTGTCAACATTGTAAACAGTCCGGAGCGGCCGCCATCATGTCTCTCGGTAGGTTCGAGAGACAAGATGTGGTGAAAAAAGAAGGGGGAAATGAAGGAAAGGGGGCAAGGTAAACCCCTCCTGACCCCCTAGGATTGATGAGGGGGATATTAAAGTCCCCCGCGATTTTTCACGGTAGAGGCGCTTCCCGGTACGCGAAACGGGCAGCTAACCGGCAGCGTAACGGGAGTCCGCCATCTTGTGTTTTTGGAGCGTCCGGTTCGCGTACCGGGTAGCGTCCCGGTAAGCGTAACAAGGGAAAAACCAAGAGAAACAGTAAAAAAAAAATTAAGGGAATAGATTTCCAGCAAACTAGGCAAAATTGTAGGGACTGTTTGTTTGATGTGCCTTTGCAAGGCCTCAAGATATGTGCACATGTGGATTTTGTCTAATTAAGGTTAAAAAAAATATATATCTGTAAGCGTGCTCCGGCACGCTTACGTTACGGGTTTTGTTTGCGCTGCAGAGCCGATACGTCACGGTTATGCGACGCGTCATGAGGCGTCTCACGTGGCTAC
This sequence comes from Lissotriton helveticus, assembly GCF_964261635.1. Lineage (NCBI taxonomy): Eukaryota > Metazoa > Chordata > Amphibia > Caudata > Salamandridae > Lissotriton > Lissotriton helveticus. The sequence goes on from NC_136069.1 coordinate 528,871,613, forward strand.
GTGATACGTCACGTAATAAAGAATATATTTTACAGCTATAGATATTAGCTTTTAAAAAACCAATGAAATTCACTGAAAAAACCATAGGTTATAGACCATATATAGTTAGGAATTTGCATTTACAAAACCTTGAAAATTCACTGAAAAAACCATAGGTTAGAGGCCATATATAGTTAGCTGGACATTTTATTGACATAAAACCAATGAAATTCCATATATAGTTAGTTGCACTAACTATATATCGCGCACCCGCAATCCACTGCTGATGATGTCACATATTACATCATTCATGACATGGTCAGTGACATCACTGATGACATCACTGATAACATCTCAAATGACATCACTGATGACATCACTGATGACATCTCAAATGACATCACTGATGACATCATGACACACCAATACCAGTTACTACATACGCACTCACTGATTCCTACGTCTACACACGCATTCACTCATTCACCCATACAATCACTCATACATACAGTCACTCATTATTAAAACACTATCATATGCACTCATACACCTATGCAGACACTCACACACTGCCACTCATCCATGGAGTTACTCACACACCTAGTCAGTCCTGTAAAGAATCAATCACACTTCCATTTCCTCATCTATACAGTTAAACACAGAACACCATACTTCAGTGACATCACTGATGACATCACTGATGACATCTCAAATGACATCACTGATGACATCTCAAATGACATCACTGATGACATCATGACACACCAATACCAGTTACTACATACGCACTCACTGATTCCTACGTCTACACACACATTCACTCATTCACCCATACAATCACTCATACATACAGTCACTCATTATTACAACACTATCATATGCACTCATACACCTAGTCAGTCCTGTGAAGAATCAATCACACTTCGATTTCCTCATCTATACAGTTAAACACAGAACACCATACTTTTCACACATATACTAACACATACTTACTCTCTTATACAATCACTGATACAAGTACACATTGATATGCACAGAGTCACACACCTCCCAGCCAGCCACACACACACTGTCTTCTATACATCCACTCATTCTTCAATATGTAAAACATATTTAAACTTTACAAAAACACACAGACACTAGATGATGTCATCAGTGATGTCATTTGAGATGTCATCAGTGATGTCATCAGTGATGTCATTTGAGATGTCATCAGTGATGTCATCAGTGATGTCACTGACCATGTCATGAATGATGTAATATGTGACATCATCAGCAGTGGATTGCGGGTGCGCGATATATAGTTAGTGCAACTAACTATATATGGAATTTCATTGGTTTTATGTCAATAAAATGTCCAGCTAACTATATATGGCCTCTAACCTATGGTTTTTTCAGTGAATATATATATAGGGACGCAACGGATCTTCTAGATGGCAACTTACATCATGCTATCACTACCCTCAGGTCCCAAACAAAGTTCTGGTCCTCCTTGCCTGTATGGGTGGCAGGCAAGTTGGCAATCGCCAAAATGGTGATGCTACCTAGATTGCTGTATTATTTCACTAATTTACCTATTATGGTCCCGTCACAGATCAATAAAATACTGTCCTCCCTACTGATTAAATTAATATGGGGCTGGGGTCGGAGACGTATAGGTTTTGCCAAACTACAATTAGATGCTAAACAAGTTCCATTGGGGGTCCTTGACCTGAAAGCTTACTGCTATGTGAGTCAGTTACAGTGACTGGCGCATTGGTTGGCGGGCGGAACCTACAGGAGATAAGCATGTCCCAATTAGCTAGGCAGAGAGGTGACATACATACACTCCTGTTGCCCAATAGCAAAATTCCCCCAACGGTGCCCCATTTGCGGAGAGTTGCGTTATTGTATTAGAGCATTGCCATGAGGTACACCAAAACAATGACGCCATATGCCCCCACTATCCCTCTTCTGGGGATCCCCACACAATTAGGCAGGGTTCCGAATAGAAGAATGTTGGCATGGGAGGATACAGGAGTGCATACGGTGGGCGCATTCTTCAAGGATGGTACCCCAATGCCTCACAATGTATTTGTTCAAGAGCACGGAGTGCCAAACACGCTGTTTCTTCTACACACCAGTATTTCTTGCTATACAAGTACCACTTATGCCCATGGGGGGATTGAACCGGCAACACATGCACTACTTACTATGCAATATTTGATGGGAAATTGGCGTCATTTAACGAAATGGCTATACAAAGGGATCAGCACAATAGCAGCGCTACTACCCGAACCCCTTCGTAACAAATGGGATATTGATGTGGGCTGAGCACTCAGTGACAGGGAAAAGATCGCTATCCTAGAGTATCCTAGAAAGGTATCGAGGAACCCTAAATGTAAGTTTATACAACTCATGCTACTACATAGGGCCTACCTGATCCCACATAAACTGAATGTTATGTTACCAGACACATTGGATGTGTGCCCGCACTGTCAGTCATCGGAAGCGGGTCTACTACATATGGTGTGGAGCTGCCCGCAGTTGCGACACTACTGGGTAACAGTTTGTGAGATACTAAAAGATATAGCTCCGGTGCTAAATAACGACCTGATGGAATACTGCTTGCTGGGGCTTGGTCCAAAAGGAAAGAAAGGCAGCCCAGTTACCCAGTTCAATAACTGCCAGGCCGACATCACTGCAGGATTGGCACACTGAGATGGTGAGGTAAGGTGGGGAAGGGCGGAGAGTGCAGAACTAAAAAGGGAGGAACAACGGGGGCTGCGCAAGAGACCCATCTCTATAGAATGGAATGTGTTACTGGAAGAATATATTGCTATAGACATACAAACATTTTGGCAGATGTTTTATGTGTCCCCTCTTCCTCCCCCTCCCCTATTGCGTATTTTCTGGGCAGCTGAGATAAATAATTTGAGCTACAGTACAACCTTATAAATATAATGAAGGAGGCTGTCAAGGTATACACTGTTAAACTTTGTGTCTTTGATGCATTGGGTTGGACTGACTAACCGGTTGAATTTCTGCTGAGTCTACGGGTGTAGGAGGTGGGTGTTATGTAATTGGGTTTTAGTTAATTTTTCTATTTCATAACATGTAACTAGTGGAAATGTGATTTCAAAAATTGTTCATCTGATCAAGATATATCGTCATAGAATTTGACAAATAGAGACCGTACCGAACAACACTCAAGGATTATTGGTAAGATGTGCTTATTATTGTGTGCTATAATCAGGCTACTGTATGGTTACCAACTTAAAGTACCACTTGAGGATAAGCTAATAATATCATTTACTATGAATATGTAATGTTACACTATGACTGTAATGACTAATATCTTCTGAACTATGGTTTGATGACTATCTTTAATAAAAATATGTTTAAAAAAAATGACAGTGGCACGATTGGCCCTGTAGTGTATATACTCCCTGTAAAGTCATACTAAGTGCCAGGTGGCAGAGTGTATATATTTGATTATGTTCTAATGTGTTTTATGGATAATACAAAGGCTATATTTACATAACCTTGTGTGGAGTTTCTTTTGTGGTGTGCCTAGTGTGTCACTGCTGTGTGAGTGTGTTGCGCTAATGCTTTACATATTGCTTCTGGGATAAGCCTGACTGCTCTGTCAAGCTACCAAGGGGGTGAGCAGGGGTTATCTTCGGTGTGCAACTCCCTTGCCCTGACTAGAGTGGTGGTTTCTGCCTGACTTAGGTGCATGCCCTAGCCAACCAGAAATCCAATTTCTAACAGGTATCACCTGGTTTTAGGACACCAGATGAGACCTTACAGTAGTCATACTCCAAACCTGTGGCGCTCAGAACCTTCACTCTCTGCTTATTAATAGTGACCCACTGCCTATTTTTTATTTATTTATTTTGTTTTATTTTACAGGGTTTTATAAAGCGCGGTCTTGACCTGAATCGGGTATCAGAGCTTTTCACATAGCACTATTTGCATTACACGAGGACACATTAAATTTTGTTAGGCAGGGGGAGATTAAGTGATTTGACCAGAATCACAGGATGTTCAGCTTCATTGCCGAGACTCAAACCCAGTTCCCCAGATTCGAGGTTGACTGCACTAGCCGTTAAGCCAACTCCAATCCCCAAATAAACTCGCCTATACTTGGAAGCATTGTAAGGTATGTGGAATTTAGGCTTCCTCTCTCACCCAGGGACACAATTGAAACATCTGCTGCCCCCCCATACTGACTGTGATCATCTCCTCCACTAGCGCCAAACCCTGGGACTGCCCACTACTGGGAGGCTATTTCCTCTTAGGACAATTGGCATCTCCCTTGGTGTACCCATACTTGTAGCACTCATTGCACAAAAAGAAACAGGCACCAATAATTTTATCTACAAATCTTTATTCTAGTGGACTATTGAAACTGGGACCCTTTCCCTCGTGAACTGTTTTGTGGGCCGTGGGAGAACTCTTTCTTGCTTTTATCTCCCCCTCCTTCTTCTGGTTGGAACATTGACCACCCTTTGGGAGTCTCCCCAGATACCTTTATGTGGAGCCTGGTGCTGATCCAGTGGTCAGCCTCGTGATCAAGCTCACTGGGGTCAGTGAGGTTGCTATCCACAAGGTGTTGGTACAGATCTGTAAACCTATGACTGAGCAAGTGCTCTCTAACAATCAGATTATCTAGCAGTTGGTAATCCTTCTCATCACTGCCCTTCACCCAACCATCCAGTGCTTTGCAAAAATGGTCCACGCAATCCATCCAGGTCTGCGGGGGCAGCTTTTGGTTGTCCCTAAACCTCTGCCTATACCTTTTCAGGGTCAGCTCATAGTTCCTAGTTAGGGCCCTCTTCATGAGGGGATGCTCCACCCCGTCCTCTTTCTTTCCCTAGGGCTAACTTGACACCCCTCTCTTCATTGGGAATGTGTCTCTAAAGACTGGCTCGGGAACCCAGTTTATCTCTAAGGCAACCTTATAGGCCTCAAAACAGTTGTCTATATCATTCCTCACAACAAAGGTAGGCACCCGATCCTTTGGGATGTGGACCATCTTTTGTCCAGTGGACACTGGTGTAATGATGCCACCATTGCTGCTGGACTCTGCAGCTTTTCTAGCTTTGAGCTCCAGCTCCTTCAGGCATATCTCATGCTCCAGCAGCATTTTATGTTCTACCACAGCCCTCTTAGCCTCAGCCTTAGCCTTGCTCTCTTCCACTCCAGTTGCATTATGCCAATTACAGATTCAGCTCCCTTTCTGTCTTGCTGTCCTCCCACTCCTCTTGGGACAGGCTTTTTGAAGACACTATTTTTCCTGCCCTCAAACTGGGCTCTCTCGCAGTGAGCAGCTTGTTTACCTCCTCTGGGAGCTCCTGCTCAGGGCCATCAGCCAGGTCATCCTCTAATCTTAAATCAAGTCCCTCCTCATGAGGATCCTCCTTGATAAGATCCTCTTGCTCAGACTCTTCCGGTTTGGATTGCGTACTTGTGACCCCCCTCATAGGCCTTGAGCGCTATCTGAAGGTCGAGCTTTGTGGCCTTCTTTCCTGCACCCTGCCTCCTCTCCTTGCAGAGTTTCTGCAGCTCAGCCCTGCTGAGGCTATCCCGATTAAGCATCTCCAACTCTATGGTACAAGACAAAGAGCAAACTTAAATTTAGAAAATGAAAAACAGCCAATCATAAAACTTGGGAGCACTTTTAAAAGCTCAGATAAGTCTCACATCACTTATCTGGGATTTTAGTGTAACACCAAATCACTGTATGGCACTATGCAAACACAAGTCCTAACCCTCACTGCTGACCTGATCAAACACCAATGTAAGAAATTGGGTTGCTGGTTGAGGGGGTGAAACCCTACTCAGCAGCGACAACAATCTCTGACAGAGTGAAGTCACAGGCAAACCCTAATGTAACCTATGCTCAATCCTCTGGTAGCTTGGCAAAGAAATGTCAGGCTTAACTTAGAGGCAATGTGTAAAGTAAGGTAAACAGCGTTTACAACGCAACTTTTACCACGCACTACCTTTACCACGCAACTTTTACAACACAAGTTGTTACAACGGCTTGCGCTGGGGGGCGCTGTAGGATAGGGAATAGTTTAATTTACTATCCAAAACCTTCCCTTCCATCCACGGGGACTGGAGTTCGAATAGTAAATTAAACTATTCACTATCCAGCGCCCGCCAACGCAAGTCGTTGTAACGACTTGCGTTGTAAAAGTTGCTTGGTAAAGGCATGCGTTGTAAAAGCATGTGTAGTAACGACATACATCCGTAAAGTATTTATGCAGAAATTCAAACAAAGTGAAATACAACACAAGAAAAATCCCTCTTCATTTTGGAAAAACAGAGTCATTTTTTATGAATAATGTGGGACCAAAGGAACAAACATCCATTCAGTAGAAGGGGATATATGCAATTTTAAAGAATTAAGTAAAAATAGCTGTGAAAATCACAAAGCACTGGTTATCTGGTTGACTCTGCCATGTTTAGGGGAGACAGCACATGCACTTTAGCACTGGTTGGCAGTGGTAAAGTGCAGAAACCCCCAAGGCAAAACAAAAAAGATAAGCAAAAATACGAGGGAAGAAGCCAAAAGGTTTGGGTGTAGACCATCCTATGGCTGACTGGTCTAACTACTTGAGTTGGGTACGTCTGCTATATGCTGTCTTCATTAGAAGGTTAAGAATGGTTCCGGCACTCTCAGCCACATAGTAAATTTGGGGAGGAACAAGACCGGGGTGCTGCCTTTCCCCACTATTGTTTACTTTGGTATGGAGCCACTGACCTGTTTATTTTGTGAGAGAGCAGATAACAGGGGCATACAGCTATTGCGCACATCACAAATAAAATCTTGATATATATGGATGATGGCTTACTCTAGCTGGTAGATCTATACACTGCTCATGATGGCCTGATGGAGTTCCTGTCAAGATGTGGGGCCAGGTATTGTACTGCTGACTAATTTGGGTACGTCCTGTCTGTTCCTAAGACGCGCACACATGGAGAGCCCCCCAGTAAGCTTTGACACATGCTTAGTGTGGACAGCAGACATTTTCAAATATCTTGGGGTATGGATTTATTGGTCAGACTAGCAACTAATTAAAGGTAACCTGGGTAGAGTGGTGAGCAACATCCAAGACTCCACTCACTTCTGGAAGGAAATTTCGTTATCTCCAATGGGTAGGTTGGCAATCATGCGGATGCTGATCCTCCCAAGACTGCTCTAATATTTTGTAGCCCTACTGGTGGTCTTGCAGTGTTTCTTTTTCAAAAACCTGAATAGTGTTTTCTCTCTCTAATGTGACCAGTGGCGTGGGAGGTTTGGGTCTCCGGAGCCTAGAGACTTATTACCTGTCTGCTCAGTTGCTTTGAACAATAAAAAGGCTTGGGGATCCAGTGGGCTGAGACACATTGGAAGCTGGGAGCTCATTGAGTGGTACTTCTTTGATCGATTGGATGATGGGGGAGTGCTACATTGACAGGGCCACTGCTATGCGCACTCATGGTTGTTAGACACTGTTAGCAGTGGTAAACACAGGCCAATGGAAGAACTTCTCCCTATTCCCAGAACTTTGTGTTTGGGTTCAGCCTACATTTATTGCACTGTCAGGATGCGTGGACAGAAAGTTTTGGACTGTAGCTGGAATTTTTACAATGGGGGATTTTCTGGCAGATTGTACATGGATGACTTTCACAAGTATTTTAGAAGAGATGGGTATGAGCACTGGGCAATTTCTGGCCCATGTGGTGGTAATAGAAGCCACAACACAACGCACAGTGATTCTTCTCCATGATGCATTATCACCGGCCATTGATGCAGACACATCACAATCCAGGCTGGTCTGGGAGGCTTCAATGGGGAATGTAATATCTGAAGACACATGGAACAAGATATTGGAGTACGCACATACTGTTTCCCCGAATGCACAATTTAAATTGACGTAGCTCAACTACATCCAACAGACATACCGCAAAGGATAAATCATATGTATTTGGAGGCCAGCAACTCATGTCCCAGGTGCATGCAGTCACCTGCACACTTTTACCACATGGTCCTAGAATGCTGTCATATTTAGGCGTTTGGCAGGGGGTGAGGGAGGTACTGGGGAGGTGACAAGAACCAATTAAACATTTTTTGGGTCAGTCCCACAGACCTAAGCCTCCATGACTAACTTGCGGATTCATGGAACTGTCATGGATAGTTGCTAAAATAAATATAGTGACGTGCTGGATGGCAAGTTTGGCCGCAGACTTGAACAAATGGCAACTGGATGTGGTCAGGGTTGTAGAGCAAAGGTGGCCGCCCTTGAGGTTTCCATAGGCTTAATAAAAGGGTAATTCGATAGATGATGAGTGGGGCACTATTTTACTTGCACGGAAAGGCAAAACAAAGGAGCCACAACCAAAACGAGGTTAACCTGATTAGAAGGTTTAAGGCACGCTGTACTAATACCGAATGTGTGCTTGGACTTTCCACCATAGCTGGGCTATACTAAGCCTGATATTCTTCTGCTCTGATGACTCAAAGAGGCATATTCTCAAGCCCCCATCGCCACCACAACATCACTTTCAGTGACGTTGTTGTGGCGATAGGGGCTTAGCCCTATTCACAAGGCAGCGTTAAGCCACATTAAGTGGCTTAATGCTGCCTTGTGAATAGGCCCCCCTTTCACACTGTTTTTAGCGTGAAAAGGGGCATGCAGTGGATGTTGCGGTGGGCGTTCCACCACAACACCTATTGAGTTTGACGCTACCTCCTATTCACAAGGGCATCGTAAATAGGAGGGAGTGCCAAACTTAAGACCAGGAAAAATCTGGTCTTAAGGTGGCGAAACGAGGAGAAATGCTTTATTTCTCCTCGTTTTTGCTTTTTCCATGTATGCTGCCTTGTCAAGGTTTGCTAGTATTCTTTGGTTGTGAGATATCCAGCTTTCATGGCACTCTAACCTAATTATAAACTAGCGAATCGTGTCCCTAACTATAAACACAAACATTTAGAAACTTGATTGCATTATGGCAATGCTAGTTTCCTGCCTTCCATTTTAAATATTTTGTGATTTGTTTGTAACTTTCCTCGTGGTCATGATCAGTCAGTGATGGTGAACGTCATCTTAGTAGTTACCATATTGGTGCTAGGATCGCACACCTCTTTATTATCTTTTGCAGTATGAACAGCTCAGTTACTGACTACAGACGGTATATATTGTGTGTAACAAGAGCACCCTCTGTTGTAAATGCATTTTTTGCAGGATTTCCTTGTTGCTTATTGAGTTGTGGCATTTACATTTTTGATTACTATTTTACTGTATTCTATACCTGCGTATTTCAGGTGTTATTAAAGGGTTATTATTTTTATAGCAAAGAACATTTTATGTTTCTTGCAGCTAAGATAACCGTGTTGTATTGTATCCAGTGTAAACATTCACACCAGTGTCTCTGAGCTAGACCGTGATTGTTCAACCAAACAACTCAAGAGAGACTGGGAAGCTTGGAGGGCTGAATCTCTGTTGCAGATCCAGATTTACTTAAGGTTTGTGTTGGTGCTCGTGCAACACAAAGCAAAAAGACTTATTTTTTGGTGAAAAGCCAGACTTACTAAAAACAGAATGATCTAGTTTTGCCTCAAATCCTAAAACCAAAGAAAACAGTTGCAAGCATGGCGTCATGAAGCAGACATCTTACAAGGCTGCTGGTGTCTGTACATAGGAATTTGTGCTGGGGGCTCCCTAGAGGCCCCATCCTGAGGTAGACAATGCAAAGTCTCCTTTGTAAAACAGATTGAGGGTCTATGTGGCCCAGAACCACCAGACTTGGCATTAGTGCTGACAATGATGTAAATGTCAGGTGACTCTTGCCAATTCTGGTGCTGCACTGGTTTCTGTCCTTCATGCAACACAGTGCTGCCAATCTTAATGCAAGCTTGAGTGAAGGACAGTAGATCTGGGCCCTAGTGCCTTGAATATCCGGGAACACCTGCAATCTCACCGCTGATTTTGTTATGTTGTCTTTGCCTTGGTGATTATCTGAAAAAAAGCTTGACAGGCTTGTTGGGGGAACAACAAAAAAGCTTATTCTTAGTGTACTCTGAGGCCACCCTGCAGTAAGCAGTGTAGTGTCGCAGTGTCTGAATTTTCCATACTTGATTATATGCCACATAAAGGGGTTGCTGCATCACCCTATAAATCAAGAAGGTATCATAGCAAATTGCCACCCTCATAGTTATATTGTACTGCTTAGCAAACACTCATGCATAAATGAATTACCCAGTTGGAATTACAGGGCTAAACAGACTTTAAAGTAAACTTTTCTTTCAGAAGTGTTCCTCCCAATTGTATGTGTTTTATCTGGAATTAGGAACATGTTAATTACCGATAAACACGTTTCATATAAAGAACGGCCACCTCCGCCCTCGGGCATTCTTTAGAAAAGTGCGAAGAAATCTGTATCTGTCTTCTCTTCACAGGTATGCCTTTGCCAACAGTTGTGTACCTCCATTAATTGCTGTCACATTAATCAGGCAATGAAATCTCTCTTCAGCATTATTTAAGCCTCTTATATTAAAAGCTACGCAAGTCTGACTATTCATGCATGAGACAGCCTACTCCCTCACAAGCTCTTCCAAATCCCATAGGAACTATCCTCGCAGGCTGTTTCAAATTAAGTCATTAACATGTCACATATGGAAAGCAAAAATCTGTGAACTACACACAAATAAGATAAAACACAATTAAAATATATTTATAGCAGCTCCTGACAAAGCTTATAATGTAATCAGAGGCCACATACCTATCAAACCCATCTGTGCTTCCTACGGTGCATGCAATTTTCATCTTTCTCTGTAAACTGGATGCATGCCACTATTCTATTAATTACAATTAATAATGTTTTACAGCTTCGAAGTAGGCCAATTAGCCATCTAAAAAACACCCACAGTATCACAAGCTTCTTGAACCCTGCTTGCCTTCCATTTCCATAAGTGATCATGGATAACTAACTCATACAGTGGATGTGCTCCTAGTAGTTTCCTTGTTATCAACCCTGTAGACTTTGACTAATCTCGTTTTTTATTATATTCGGATGACTAGCTTTTGTTTTTAACAGCACTGTATAACCGTCAAAACCTAAACGTTGTACCTCATACTCACTATCACGTTGGTATAACTCCTGCTCTGGCGCCATCGCTGGAGTATGGTCATTAATTCACTTAATTCTTTTGGTGATAAGCATGTTATGTGGAGTCTTCGGCTGTATGTATCACCTAGACCTGCCTTGCCAGTGCAACCATGACTACAAGTCCCAGGGGGGCCTTAATGGGATGCTGAGGCAGAGGCACTGGCGTAACGAAAAGTGAGGGGGCCTCCCTGCACGGTACTCAGAGGGGCCCACTCTGGGCTCAATCAGGAGCTCTCCCGGCCAGTGCTCAGTGCCGAGGGGGCCCCTTGGAGCTAGAGGCCCCCCCGCTCCGCAGGGGCAGCAGGGACCTGTGTTACGCCCCTGGGTAGAGGCCATTTTGGATCTACCATTATTTAAGGAGACCACGCGCTGCTTCTTACACTCATCCTTTGCCTGCCATAGACAGCAGAGGCAGCATGGTAGTTACTCATCTCTTGCATGAGTAATGTAGCTGCCCTGTAAAGGGGCTGGATCTGGTTGTCGTCTCATTTCCAAATGGTATTGGTGAATTAACGATTTGTGGTTCTCCAATCTGCCTGAGACACCTACCAAACAATCATCAATCAAAATTACTTTATTCGATTAATTCAAAATAAATCATAAAAGTACAAATATACATCACAGTTAAAAATATTAAAAAGAAGCCACTACCAGTAAGTCATTACCATTACATATAATGATATTACCTGATCTTGTGTTTAGCAAACATTACTTTGGATGCATTGCTGTGTACAGTATAATTACCTTGAGTGTATTGAGGAGCTGAAAAGATGTACGCTAACCTGCACACTATAAGTGCACATCTTTGTACTTTATTGGGGGTAGTAGGTTTTGGGCTTTGCAAGAACATCTAACGGTGCCCACGAACATTTAGCAGGGCTTCTGATGTAATCATTAATACATTGGAAACATAGAATGCTGCTTTTCTTGTGTCCCCAGACAAAAAGGAGGTTCCAGATTAAAATTATGTAGATTGGAGAACCGAAACTATTAGATAAGGCCATTATACAAAATAGATAACAAAACAATGTTGTTTTTGTTTTTTATTGAAAACGTTTACATTAATTTCACAAGAGGAGAAGACAGTAATACCAAAAACCACAGTTAATTTCAACGATCCGTTGATACTATAACTTGGAATAACAATAACATAGTTCCATGACACCATATTTATCAATGCAGATAGCGACATTTAAAGGGAATGGCTCAAAGGGTAAACCCGTTCCCATTACCTCTTCATACAGCAACTAGACATAAAGAATTCCATAATTCGATAATGCCATATACGTCAATCACATCTCAGGCGGAAGGGAGAAACCCAGAGGGTAAAACTAAAGTGCAGATAGTGCTTCACATTATCAGCAAAATATAGAGAATTCATACATATTCAATTAAAACAGCTTCTAAAGAAGAACTTGCCAAAAGGCCCACTCATCCGCCATGTGCTGGCAGGCATGTCCCAGCCCATGGCTAGAAAGGGGCTCAGATCTGCTTTCTCCTTTTCCTAGCTTTCCTACCATTCTGGATATCCAAATTATTTTCTAAGTTGTGCATTGACAACAGTCGAGGTAACCATTATTGGAACGTGGATGACGCCATGTTGAAGATATAACAATACGGATAAACAGCCATAGCTATGAAGACAAAAAACTGTCCTCACCTAGTGACCATGTCATTAGATGTGCCCAGTAGTATTAGATGGAGGGTCATAGTAATGTCCAGGGACGGTGCAGTATTCATGAACCTTGTTATGTCTTGTTTCAAGAATTCCAATGCCCGGCAAGAGCTGAACATATGCACCAGGTCTGCCTCCTGGCTTTGACAATGGGGAAAACAAATAGCTGTATTAACTCCCCACTGAGCCATTTTTGCCAGTGTATAATATAGGTAAAAAAGTGTGTTAGAATGTGGCGCCTGCAATCCTGCAGACAACAATAAAGTGCGACCTAACTCCAAAGATTCATGAAAACAACAATGTACAGTGTCTATCTTCTTTTGCCATTTGCCAATGTGTATTTCCAAATCATCACGCATGCCAGAACTCATGTATTCATTAATTTGGCTAATTGAACATCTGTGATCATCACCCACGACCTTCATCAAGGCCAGCTTGGCATATCCACTAGGTTCCCTTCCCACTTTTTTTTATTAAGTTGCAAATCTGAATGTATTTAAAGAGTTCCCTCTTATCTAGCCCATAGTCCAGTTGTAATTCTTCAAATGATGCAACTGTATCATGGATCTCTTGGTATTTTAAGCCCCCTGGCCTCCATCTGAGACAGCAAGAAGCCTAGAACAGGGAGGTGAGACATTGAGATCCCGGTGTTGGGGTGTAGTAGCAACATTTCTCTATTTCAATTATTTTACTCATTATTGTCCACATCTTAAAAGCTGGGCGGAGAGTCTTAAACTTAACTTTCTTGAAATAGCTTGGGTCAACCATCTTAGGAAACCACATTTAGCTCTTCCCCTATAAGTAATTCATATACGGGAGGAAGGCTCTCTCCAGCTCTAAAGTTAACCTCATTCTCCTCAATGAGGGATTTTATATATTGTAGAGAGCAGCCCAGTGATAAAAATTTAAATTGGAAATGGCCTAGCCTCTTCTTTCTCTAGTTAACATCAGGAATTTGAGAGACCTTCTGTCTTTAGCATACAACCAGATAAAGCTGCTAGCCATATCTTTCATCATTTCAAACCATTAGTTTTCAAATTCAAGTGGGATTGCCCTGAAGAGTTACAACACATTGGGTAAGAATAGCATTTTAACAACATTGCAGCAGCTGATATTGAACATATGTAGATTATCCATCCTCTGTAAATCTCTTTTCGCTTTATGAAGTACTGGAGCTCAAATATATTTAACAATCTGATCTGAATCTGAAGTAATACTAACTCCCAAGTAAACTGCTTCTCCCACAATACAAACATCAGCAGTTTGTACGTGTTTATTGGCTGCCAGACAATTTCCCAAAGTCTGAGGTTTCTTTTCCTAGCTCCCGCATTGATGCTCCTGGGAAAGATGTCATGACTGCAATATCATTGGTATACACCAAGATCTTTGAGCTCCTACCGTCGAAGCCCATAGGCTTGATTAAAGCATTGGATTCCAGCCTCCTAATGAGAGGATCTATGTAAAGGTCAAACAATACAGGGGAGCAGAAACACCCCTGAATCGTTCCTATGGTAAAACCGATAAGATAAGATTGCCCACCCTCATTGTTTGGAGCTTGGCAGTAGGATTTTGGTAGACAGATTGAATCACCCTAAAGTCGCCCGCTCTATTAAATACCATTTCATAACTGCCCAAAGATAATCCCAAGCAACCCTGTCAAACACTTTCTCAGTGTCTAACAGGGACTGAGCCAAAGGATCCTCTGAGATTGCTTCTGTATCAAACAGCATTATATTGTGGCGGACATGATCCATAGTCCACCACCCCGGTATAAAGCTGTGTTGCAGAGGAAAAACCAGCTTAGTAATAACTTGGCATAGCCTTCTCGCTAAGGCTTTAGAATATAGCTTTGTGTCACTATTGATTAATGTGACAGGTCTGTATGGCTCAAGGTATTTCGGGGCTCCCCTTTTTTGAGAAACACCACTATGTTGGTCATAGCCGAACACTCAGGTTATCTTTTGTGTCATGAGGAATAACTTGATCAAATCAGCAAATACAGCTGAGAATGCTTTCTAAAATTCTAATGGGATTTTATCAACCCCAACAGCCTTGCCGAAAGAGAGATCCATGAGAGCTGCATAAACTATGTCCTTACAGAGGAGCAGCTAAAAAATCTTGATCTTTACTGGTAATTTTATTTCCAGAAATTAGTTCAAGATATTTCTCAAAATCAATACCATCCTTTACCCCCTTGGCATGATACACTACTTTGTAGAAGTCTCAGAACACCTCACAAATTCTGACGGGGTCAGTGAGGAAGTGGCCCCCTCTATCCATATTTTCAGTGATCACCCCATATGTTACTTTCTGCCTGGGACACACCGCTAGCAAGTGACCCACCCGCTCACTATATTTGTAGCACTACTTTTTATGGAACAATCACTTTTCCACAGTTTTATTTGAGATGCTATTAAAGGCTGTTTTTGCTAAGGCAAAGTTTTGCTGGACCACTACTAGGTCGTCTCCTCCTGAGGCAGCAATGATAAGTTGAGCATCAGCTAGTTCCCCATACAGTGTTTTCAACATCTGAGTTTATGTATTCTGGCAATTCAGGCTACAACTAGCCTGATGCCTGCCTTAAAGGCATCCCAAACTATCCCAGGTGGAGCGCTGCCGCTTTTACAATCTAAAAACTCAGGAATCCAGTTATTCATATGGGCAATATATTTCCCATCATGGAGTAAACCTCTTTCGAATGACTGACCAGGCCTGCACTGATCCTACACCTCTAATATTCAGTATTTTAATGACCAAGGAATTATGTCTTACATGAATCGTAGGTATTTCTCAATTAGTATCCTGTAGACCAAGCTGAGGGATACAAAAAAAAGTCCAAAGAGACATGTTTCCTGGGGGAGGCGGAAAAAACATGTATCCGGGATCCGATGCCTTAGCTTTATGCCAGAAATCCACAAACCTGTGATTGCTCTTAGGATGCTGTAACGCCTGAAAAACTCTAGGCTTTTGGCCTGAATAGCAATTTTCCATCAACTCAAGTAGCCCACCGGACAAGTTGATGTTCAGATCCCTGCACATTAGCAGGGCCCATAAAGCCATTAAGTTATTAAAAAAACAAATACTGCGGGATCATCTGAGTTTGATCCATAAACAGAACAAAGTGCAGTTGTACCCCCACCAAACTGACATTCAACAATCACCCATCTGCCATACTTTCAGATGAGCATCGTTTAAATCTGAAAATATTTCTGCGAACTAATATAGCTACACCTTGAGTACTTGTGCTCTGTGTCGTGCATTCTCCTAACATAAAGCCAAAAGATTCAAGCACTTTCTTTCCTAGATCCCTCTATGCGCATTTCTTGCATGCATAGGAAATCCGCTTGGAGAACTTTTAGGACTTCAGTGAATTTTTATCATTTTACATTATGATTCAGGCCACAAATGTTAATGGAGTCAATTTGTAACTTAGCTGAATAGGCCATATAAGTATTCTACGTTATGTATCTGCTTCTACAAAATGGGTTTACCATCTATCGAAACCTACCCTACCTGCAACTTAAAAAACATACCAACTAGGATTGTTTAACTTTTCTTCATTCCTTTCCTTCATCTTGAGTAGTGCACCTAATTACCTCAACACCCCCACGGTGCCCCCATCTAAAATATCGTCCCAGTCTGACTATACCTCTACTCCCACCCCTCTTTCTTCCATCCCCCGTCCCCACCCCCTCAACGTATATCATGAAGCAATCAGATCACTGCTAGCCTGAATGATGGCTCCCATGCTTGATCTCATCCCCAGTTCCCCAACTCCAATACCAACCCTTTATAAACCTTGCAAAAGTGTGAGACAGATAAAAAGAGAATATTGCTTTGAACCTCACACATCACATATAGGTAAATCTATCTCTGTCCAATATATCTCAATTAGACCAAAAGAGAAGAAAAAACATATAGCCTCACAATTTCATACATAGGAAGCAGTGTTGCAAAAACACCATCATCGGATATTACAAATCAGGACCCGCCTGAAAGTTCACACATATGTTCTTTGCCCTTAATCACTGAGGAAAACACCCAGGTTTTGTTATTAAAAACAGTCCTAATGCAAGCAGGATTCATGAAATATGCCTACTTCACTATTGCCTGATACAGCTTAATGAGCAATCTCAGCATCCATCTCCTCTTGACAGTTACAAGGCAAACGTCTGGTCTTATAAAAAAGAGTGACCCTCAAAATGTTATTTGGCATCAGTCCAAGCTTTCTCAAAGATGACTTGCTGGAGCAAAAAGTTCCCAAAGTATAAAATGATTGCCCTAGGCCTACTGACCCTCTCGACTTGTGAGGATCTCAGCTTCTTCATCATTTGGGGAAATTGATATGCTCTCTTGATTTCATGATTCCAGGTTCTGGACGTTACCTCAGGAAAAGTTCAGCTGAGCAGGTTTACAATGAAAATCCTAACATCATTGAATTTGACTCTTTCCTCTAGTCCCAAGAAGTTGTTCTCAAAGTCCTTGATTTTCCATTGTATATCTAAGATTTGAGACCTTTGAGTGTCTGATTGGTCCGTCAGCAGCCCCACATCAGTCTCTATTATTGCAGCACAGTTTTCTACAAAAGTTATCCCCTCTCCAATCCAATCTCAACATAGGTTTCAGTCATTTTCCTTATTGCTCCCTGTAGCTTCTTTGTAGCCAACCTTGCTGTGTGGCCATCAGAGTGAGTCTCCTCCTGATGCAGTTTAATCGAGCTATATGTTAACTTCAAGGATGTAATCCCATTTTAGTGCAGAGGCTGACAGGTTCTTATTTAGCTCCTTTGCTGACTTTTGAGTTTGGCTTTAGTTTTTAGACTTTCTATGTTGCTGTGCTCGCCTAATCATAGTTCCCCCTTCGTTCCCACTAGCGCTCTGATCTTGTTTGGGATGGGGCAGACCAGAGGAGTGTGGTGCTTCCTGCAAATTCTCCACCATTTGGTCCTGGGTCGGCTATGCACTTTTGGTGGCATGTCTTTCCATGGGGAGGCTTGCGCCGGAAGCCACCCAGATTTCAGCAGACTGTAGTGCAGAATGGGCTCGCCATATTTCATCGTTCTTGCGGCCTGCCAAACCACTTGAGCTACCATTGCCGTAATTGTGCTTGAGCCTCATGCAAGCTGCATGTCTGTGTCCTCCCTTGTAACCATGATTCTAGACACCAGCCACAGCACCTACATGTATGGCAGAGTTCCTCTGTGCTCTCCCTTACAACTCACACAGTCTGTTTTGAGCTGGAGAGACGAGGAGCCAAATGTGGCCGCTTTCATAGGTGCCATCTTGCATTTCCTAGGATAACAATACAATTCAAGTAATGTGACACTCATAACATTGTGGTTGTTGCACAGGAAGGTCAAGGGGTGAGGAATGTAGCACTGTTTAGATTAAAAAGTATTAACTTGTCAATTCCTCATGAAGCCTTTTCCGTCCCCCTTTCAGGATTCTGTACAATCGAATATACATCTAATTGTTAAAGACAGTCTATTTATTTATGCTATTTTTGAGCATCATATTAAATAACATTGGATTTAGGGTTGTGGACATTGCTTTCTATGTCTCCTTATGTACAGCATCCTCCCTAAAATGTTCCACTCTATGTTATGCCATTCTGAACCTCTATGTTTATCACAAGACATTGATGTAATGTCTTGTGATCATGTGTAATAGGACCTTTGTGGTCCTCGGCTGACTCCTTAGAAACTTACGTAATCAGTTGGGAGATATTTGGCTGTGTCTTCGTGTGGTCAATAAAGTTTATGACATAGTTTGTTCAGTTACTGGTTGCATGCTGAAGAATAAAGATGTGTTACAGAGCTCGGTATGAAGTGTGGTCATTTGCATGCTCCAGAGCCGGGGAGGACACAACAACTGGCGACAAGTAGATGATATGTGCCTGAAGGAGCAAGACTGCTCTCCCTGAGAGTTTGCTGAGGTCCAGCAAACTGCTTGTGCATGCCACATTTGCCACAAGAAGCAATTTACAGTTGACATATCTGGAGTCAAAGCACCGCTCAAGCTTGTACAAGGCCCACAAAGAAGGTGAAGGCCCTACAGAGGAACACAATCAGAAAGCTCGCCTACAAATGAGGCCTAACGAAGAGACGATAAAGGAGCCATCATCCGTACATAGAAGAAACGATAAAGGAAGCAACACCCAGGTACAAAGAAGCAATAAATGCAGTGACAGCGACATCTAAGAAAGCGTAAAAGGCAGAGAAGACCGGGTGCAAAGAAACGCTATACGCAACAGCAACCAGGTATAATGCACAAAGTTGAAAGTGGTGATGAACATGTGCAAGAGACAAAACTGTTACTCACCAACAAGAAAAGAAATGGTGCCGTACGACATCAGCCTGCTTTTGATGACCCAGATGTAAGAACACAGCTGATGCTTACAGAAGGTGCAGGTCCAAGTGAGCAGCAACCATCATCGGGACAGCAAATACACTCAATGTCTGTAAGTCCCAACACAAATTATGATTCTTGCTGTGTTTTTGAAACCACCAACAACATTCAATACCACCAAAAAACTGAATATTGGTGCCAGATGGATGCATAGTTCGAAAAATCTGATGACTTCATAGATGCTCTAGAAGAAGTAGATGACAAAAAGATCATCAAATACTTAAAGAATCTTGCAGGTTATGGAGTGAAAGAAGTGTCAAAGAAAGTATCACAAGCTGATGAAGACTTGTACCGTCAAATCAAAGAAATGTTGGAAGCCAAGTTCAATCCAATGCCGAATGTCGGCTATGAAAGGTACATTTTCCACCGGGCAAGCCAGCAAGCTGGTGAAATGATGGATGAGTTTGTCGAAAGACTTAATACCCTTAGCGAGCACTGAAAGTTCAGTAAATTCAATAACTAAGAAGCAATGAGTTTCAGAGTCATTGATGGTTGCCTCTCTCCATTTCATTCAGTCAATGCATGCTGAGAGAGACTCTCAGTCTTGAAAAGGTACTCATGGCTGTGAGAGCAGGGTAATGTGCAGATCGACAGGCTAATGATATGGAAGCTCGAAGAGTGCACAATATATCAGTCTTGATAATGAAAAGTAAGCAGAAACACAATGTGAAGGCCTATAAGACGATGTCTCTGAAGAAAAATAAATTGTGTTTCCAATGTGGATTCTCATTTCTACATGAAGGTAAATGTCCTGCTAGTGGACAGATGTGCAAAGGCAATGGGAAAGAAAACCATTTCCTAACGGCCTCCAAGGTGAAAGAGAAAGTAAGTGTGACATAGCAATAAGAGAAAATGGGCACCAGAAAGTTCCAGAAGCCTTCTAGCCACGTCGGCATGGCCAAACAGCAACATCAACTGAGGCAACTACAGACTAATCTAAGTCAATCATCATCAAATATTCATCTTCCAAAGGCTCTTTAACATTATCATAGAGCGACAGTGAAGATTATGGCTGTGCGATGGAGATTTCGACTGCAGAACAATGTGCACATGTAGGATTGGCTGCTTGCAAAGAACACAAGTCAAAGAGAGATACCCATGTGAAGCTAACAAACTCATTTGGAAATTGCCCCAACATCACACTAAAGGTGAATGGCTGACCTACTTCGTTCCCCTTCAGAGAAAATATGGCGAAAGAATTTTAGTTTGGTCTACTAAACTAAGTATAATGTTATCCGATATTTGACTGACAGTAGTGAAATACTCAGAGTACTTTCATTTGAAAAGAGTGAACACTTTAGGAAATAACGGTTGGGATTAATGTAAGGATTCAAGTAAAGTGACTCTCCTGGGTGTTGGTTATTCCATGGTACAAAAAATTATGTTTTTTGAGGAGTTGAGGGATATTGGTGTATGGATCTAATGACTGTCAAAGGCATGTTATGAGCTATATGGCAAAATGCCAGACCTGATAAGGCATTAGTAATATTAAGATATATGCTGATAGCTCTATTACTTGTATTATAGAAATTGTGATCTTTTTGATACATAAGCTTTTCGTAGGCAGTAATATTTTCCATATGTTTTCTAGTTTTAAAATTACAGCTCATTATTGAATTGCTGGAGAATTAGTTAATTAATGCCCTGAGGAATCAACAGAGATGTGACATAAAACAAATTGGTTAGTCGGGTATAAATGCGTAGAATTTGATCCAGCAATAAGAGTGAGAATGATAAAAACGGTTAAATTGAAATGTTCTTTCTTTGACTTATTTCCGTAAAATAAATAAACAATGTCAGGAATTAATTAAGAAGGAGAAATAATAAAGTGTATTTGTTGAAGGTTTTCTATGTGTATCTCTGACCAAAATAAGCTTGCTTGCTGCCTTTGTTCTCAATTCAAAATTTTCAATTTGAAGGCTAAATTGAGACATTTAAAAAGAAAGGAAAATAACATCGAGAGTCAAAAGTGTGGACCGTAACATTGATTTCCTTTTCAACAAAACTGTAGCGATGCATTCTAAGTCAATGAGGATCTTATTCTATCCTCCACTCTTCCTGGTAATTGGAACTTTGATAATGAGCAGCAAGTAATAAGGAAAGACCCCCACCTTACAGAATATTCATAACCATAACCCCAGTGCTTCTAAACCTACTGAGAATATTGCATTGTCTGAACCATATTTCTCATCTTTAAAGTAATAGCGGTCTGCCTAGAAAATCAAAATCAAAACTTGCACATGTTTGTGAAGTAACAGATCAGTGGAATGTAGGATCAGGGCCCTGAATAGGGAACAAAACCATGCAGTGTGTAGAGAGGGAAGACAGTATTGGAAAGGAATAAGAAAGCACTGTGTTGACGAAAAGATTCTGTCCACCAAAGTTATGAATTAGCTGGCACCAAAGAGAGGCTATACTATAGGTGCCCTAGAATCCGTATGCACCTGCTGTCAGTAAAGCATGGCATTTAAATGATGGGCAAAGGTACATTTTTCTGTTGCTATAACATTTTGGCATTACAAAACAGGATCAGTGACCAGTAAATGTTTTCTTGAATGCTACACAGTCATTGCCAGAGCCAGTAAATGCGGCTCTTGTATAGTACATACACTTGGATGCACCAAACATATTGCGCACATGTACACATCAGGCATGCACGCATACACAACGACAAACTCTGATAGAGGCTCTAATTTCACAACGTGTAATATTCATACAGCTAACCATGCACGCAATCCAACAAATGTACAGGCATCAATGCACACAGGCCAGCTGTAAATAATCATCTTTAACAGATGGCACAGGGTGACACGCTTCAGCAAAGTGCAGGATGTGGTGGTGCAAGGTCATGTGCAGCAAGGCAGCCCTGGGTGATGTGACCATATAAGCATGTGCAGAGTGAGGAAGTGGAGCACTAGTAATACATTTAGCGTATTGTTGAGTGATGTGCCCCATTGGATGGTGTGAGTGACATCACTCAAGGCAGAAATGAAAGATGTACTGCAAGGGTGCCCTGGGGGGTTTGCATTACAGAAACAGTGGGTTGTGTACCTTTTGCGAGTGCTGTTAGGAGCAGTGGCATAACGAACCTTGAGGGGCCCTCCTGATAAGTACATGGAGGGGCGCCCTACGCTCTGGACCCGGTTAGGAGCTCCCATGCCAGGGTCCCACCACCTGTGCACAGTGCCCGAGAGGGTCCCCTGAGCTTGGGGCCCATATGGCCCATTGGGGCTGCAGGGGCCACTGTTACACCACTGGTTAGGAGAAGATTGGGTGATATATAGTTCAAGGACCCAGAGCCATGGGCATTTAAGTGTGATATGCAGCAAGGGCACACAGTGAGGTACATTGGGTGCACATTCTGATGTACAGTTGGGAAAAAGGGTCACAGTACAGTAGGTGGACACCAGGTTGTCCCTTGCCAGACATCAGCAGCTCACCCATTCTTATTTTTTCTTTGCATTGTATGACTTACAGTAATGCAAATTTTAAATGAAGCACTACTTGTGGCAGCAGTACTAGAATGAAGAGAAAATATACTGGAATCAAATAATCTGCTCACGCTTGGCATTTCAAAAGATGCAAAAGTACATTTCAGTATGTAGAATGAAAGGACGTTGTTTGCACAGGCACCCACATACAGAGGTACACACAAGTACAGAGATACGGGTACACAAAACTCACCTACAGACATACATGCACGCCCACAAGTCTGTAAGATAGCCCATGTCATGCATGGCACCTTCAGCTAGTCACGCTTTTTACAAAGAACATTTTGAATGTATGATTATTGATCCCAGAACTACCATGGTTAAAGAAAAAGGATACACTGCAAGGTTTTGTTAGCTAAAAGCCAGGACAATTGACCTGATTTTTCGTGGCCACTTTAACATAGTCTCTGCTTTTCTTGCCAGTATTTTTGGAGAAAACAAAATGTGGCTTATTTTGTCTTTTTATATCATTGGTTTACATTATAATGCAGACCCATGCAATAAAGTGGGAATATGATGTGGCAAAGATGTATGATTTCTAGAGGACTGAATTTCTTATCACAGTACCCAAAAGAAAACATAACATGAACTGCAAAAAAGTCAAACTGTGTTCCTGAATTACAACACTTGCATGACTTTCTCTCACTTTCAACCAATTACAAAACCAGTAGCATCACAAAGCACTTCGTGCTCCCCTATTCTGTTTACATGTTTAAAACAATTTCGAGATTTAGACCTTAAAATGTACCCAAAGACCAAACATGAGATTTATGTAAAATAACTGGCCACCTTAACTTGGTAAGATTGCTCAGTGAGGTATCATACTGACTTGAAACATTTGTGTGGAACATGCAAAGTGATAAACACAAGGAGAGGGGAGACCCAGTTATTTGTGACAGTGTCTGTCTTGCCTGTATCTGAGACAAGTGAGCTTAATGCACCCAGGTAAATTGGTGCTTGTGTCACAATTTTTATGACCTATTCGATTCCTTGGAACATTAATTCCTAAAAGCATCACACTGATCTATTTTAACCTAGCCCTAGATCCCAGAATAATACATTTGTTTCAAAGGATTTAAAGGCTATTTTAACTCACTCAGCCCTGCCTTCACTCACTATACCAGTTAAAAAGCTCCACTTACAAATGTGTTGAGCCCACCCATTCACTTTCAGTGTCTAGGTGAGGGTCAAATGATGTAGCATGCCACAGGTGGTACCTGTGGGTGAGGACCCTGTAGTTTCATTGTTCACACCATCGCAGAGAAAGCTTACTGTCTGTGAAATTGTGAAGCAAGCACCGATCTACCTGTGTGCATTATGCTCACTTGTCACGGATACAGGCAAAAAAGACACTGTCACAAATAACTGGGTCTCCCCTCTCCTTGTGTTTATTGCATAGTAAACTAGGGAAGCCGAGGGTATCCCCCTACCATATACTTCTCACTCCTCTTCAGTGTATAAAGAACATTCATGCTCACTCTAGGGAGTGCAAACCCCTCCTCCTCTCCCCTACTCTGTCAGCAGAGCAGCCCCATCATGCCTGCAAAGCTGCTGCAACAAGGAAAAAATAAAATTATAATAACTTAGTTGTTATTATTTTATTTTAATTTTAGTTACACTGCTTAAATGAAGTGGGGCAACGCTCCTGGGCATTAGGGGAGGAGCCACTACTGGCTGATGGTCAGAGATTGAACTCTCCCCCTCTCCCAGAGCAACACAGATCACAATCGAGAGAGTGCTCTTGTGGATACAGGCTAGACCCCCACCCAACTTCAGAGCACTGTCTAGACTGATTATATTATGAGTGGGAGTAACTAGGAGGTCTTAGATAGGTGTGGTGGTGGGCTTTAGCCAAGTTTCAATGAGTATGATAAGTCATTGTGTTGGCTGAGGTCTGAGGGGTGTTTACTGGCTGATCCGCAGTTTAGTAGTACACATTTGAGACGTAGCGGATTAGGGGGGGCGAGAGATTAGTGAGCTATCAAGGATCTGAAAATCAAAGACTTTATTAGACCATGATGAAATCTATTGTTGATCCTCTACACCTCCCTATAAATGTTGGTTGAAGGGGAGAAGTTTTCACACATAAGTCCATTGCCACTTTAAGGACATGGGACCTAATCTATCTGTTTAATTTATCCCCACATGGGTTATGTTCAAAGTGTTTGAAGGTGAAAGTAAAGCTATCTTCTAGCCCGCATACTCGATCATCAGCAATAGAGCAGGGCCTAAGATTAAAATCCCCTCCCCACCATATTACACAGTCATTTGTTACTTGCAATAGCAACAACTCTAAATTTCAGGCAAGGGATCAATAATTTCCACGTCACTTTTCATAAAGTTCTTATGACAATGATGATTGTGAGACAGCCATGAAAACCAAGAGCAATGAGTTGATAAAAGGGGAATGCAACAATGGTTTTTAACACTTTACGCGTGAGACAGGTACATATTAGTTTCAGAAGCCCAACACTATAATGTCCTGCATGTGTCAGTCTTGCATGGGTAGAGATGGAAGTAAAACCATGCATAAGGATATCAGTTATGGCCCAGGTTTCTTGCCGACAAATAAGTTGATATTTAGAGGTAATAGATACCCAATTGCTGTCAGGCAATATACTATTAATGCCAGCAACATTCCAAAAAGCTACATTCAGATCAGGAGGTACAGGACCATTATCCACAAGTTCATTGCCGCCAACTTCTTAATGGTATCGTTGATCACAAATATCCTGCCCATTCAGAGGCGGATCAAAAAAAGGATGTACCAGAATCCACTGTTGATGTTTTCATTATAGAGGGGAAAAATCCTTCTTAGCAGGAATACTTACAGGCAGAGTGGGAAAGCCCCTTTTTAAACCCCCTTTACCTCTACCTGACTGAACTAGCTGTGCTGCATAAAACTTGTATTACTTCTTACCAGTCAATCCACCTCTTCCAAGGGGGCAAAGGTATTATAGGTATCAGGTGTATGGGCTGCAGAACTTGATCTAGGTCGATAAAAATAGCCCAATGGAACTGGATTGATGCCTTGAATCGATCCATGATAGTTCCTATACTGATCTACAATAAAACCCACCAACTTCGATTCGCAAAAAGTAATCAACACACAGTCACCACTGTCAACTTAAAGGGAATTGCCCAGCCAGCAAACCCTCCGTACACCTAATTAGCTATTTGACAGAACATGACAGTTGATGTGTTTAAAAGTTTCCTCAAACCAGTGGGGCACCTTATTTTTTAACTCATGTTCAGATTCCGTAGAGGAAGACTCCTGGGGCGGGACATTTTTTAAAACAATATCATATGGCGTGCATTGTGGATTGAGCTGCAGGGATTGCAAATGATCATTTTCATTAACGTTGGACATACCAGGTTTAGGGTTGGTTGCACTTCAAGAAGTCCTAGGTGGGGAAATAGGCCTACCTCGGGGGTGACACAAATGACTTGTTGTGCAAGGGGTTGCAAGAGAGGCAAAAGGTTCGTCAACTTTAGGCTGAAGGCACACTAGTTGATTAATACTACCATTCACCACTGGCACAAATGATGATGTATGGCCTAGGAATTAGTAGCCCCCTCTTGCTAATTCATCTTTTCTAGTAGTCTAGATGTAGCTTGGGCTATATGCTCTATCAGGGTATCACCAATACGTGTTAGCGCAATCACTAAGGGCAGGGTTTTAAATGGGCTGGGTCTCACCGGTGCTGAGCACCGGCAGTTTTTTAAAGGGTGCCTCAAAACGGGTCTCTATCGGGCTCTGTTTTGAGTCCTGGCACAGGTGGTTTGTTTTTTTCCGGACTGCAGTGACCATCCATGTGCATGTGCACATCCATGTGCACATGCTCACACTGCTAACTTTGCATTAGTGGAGAAGTTACAACATGACATCATGCCAGGTGAGTATTGTAGGGGAAGAGAAATCCTTTAAAGAGAGTCATTTTCTCTCTGGGTTTCCCTTCTCTTTTTGAAACGCAGGTGCAGCAACATCATCGAGGTGTAACCAGGGCTTAAAGTGGAAGCTTTTTCAATATTATATACAAGCCATAGTTGCTGCTTATTTATCTTATGCAACTAACAACCATTGACAAAGCAAATAGTCCTGACCTGTTGTAGGTCAGATGTGACTTGTTGTATCATATATCTGGACGCAATGACAGAAACAGCAAAATATAAGTTAGGCGGCACACTGTGCTAAGCACAGATTTTTAGCTTACGTGTTGTTAGGCCACGCCCTTAATTACACTGGCCATGCCCATTTGAGAGACCCCCCAGTTTTTTCATCCCACTGAAAGCCCTGACTAAGGGTGGCAGTCCTTTTTTAAGAGCGGCTTCCAAACCATGCACTTCCCCTCCACCGTTCAGTGAAATTGTGTGTAAAACTTTCCCAGGTCCCTGCCACAGATGTCTTTTGCATCCGGCCATCTTCCCCATACTAAAGGAACTTTTGGCCTTAGTGTTTTCTTTCCTTTCCCAATTAAGGTGTGTACCACCCTAGTTCCTGCTTTCTTTCTTTTACTTAAGGGGGAGGTTTTATCATCAACCTGCGAGTTATTTCCAACACAAATTGCAAGGGAACATTCGGAGTTCCCAGGCAATATCGCTATCTCAGAGTCATCCCCATGACCACAATTATTAGTAAAATGGCTAAAGCCTCCTGATACCCCTGGTCCCCAATGTGATTTAGCCGCTGGCTCAATTTGCTTTGTCTCATTGGGTGACAGTAAGGACAGAGATTCTTTTGTAGTGATGAGCCTTTCTTCAACTTGTACTATTTAAGAATTAATTGAAGTCATAGTTATGAGTTGACCCCTGCTTCTTCTTATTGATGGTAGCAATTGCACTGACCTTTCACTTACCCATAGATCGTAATGTCCATTGAGCCCCTTCCGTCTGAGGTTTGCCTGGAAAACATGAGCCAAGGGAGGTGGCCCAGCCCAGCCTCCTCTGGGCTCTGATGGCTGCAGATGGGGCCGCCCTTGGCCTGGGCTATGCCTGGGCACGGCCTGGGAACATCTGTACATGTCCTGCACTTCGGGAGTGCCTAGCCCCTGAAGAACTCCTCGCTGGCCAGAACTTGCGGAAAAGGCTGCTGGTCCTTGAAGTCCCTCGAAACACCAGCAAAAAGAAAAGGCAATTATGAGACAAAAGGCAGGGGTATGCAAAGTGAGTTCATGCGCACCCTGCTTTGTGGGAGTGCCTAGCCCCTGAAGTACTCCGCACTGGGGGTTAAAGTTTGCCCCTTGGACGCCTCCTGGTGGGTATGTGCGGTAAAAGCTCCTGATCCTTGGGGGGCATGGATAGCAGGCTAGAATGTCAGATGCATGCCTTTGAAACTCTGTGTCTCTAACCCCCAATCTGGCATGTATCCTGACCAGTTGTGAATATCTCCTCATGCCGCAAACTAGAGTGAGAGGCAGTCACCTCATCTATTTGCCACTGCTGATGTAATGGGTGTGTAGCCCCAAACTTTGGAGTGAAGCAGAGGGGAAGGGTGGATGGGGCCTGTGTCCTCATCACATCCCAACATGGCACTGTGAGCGGCGCAGGCTCCTAACTCTGCGAATTTTAGACTTTTGCGAGGGGGCTGAGATAGATGTGCCTGCTGCCCCTACTGACCTGGGGGCTGACCAGATTGTTGGAGCCCCTGCACAGAGACGGCAGCCCCTGCACACTAAGCGGCCAGAAATAGGCTGGGCATGCCCTGTTGGAAGGCCTCAGCTGATGGACTAACTGACACAGTAGGCAGCAGGACCTACGACCGGAGGAACTGCATCACTCTCTGCCATCATCCTTCCAGGCAGAGGTTTGGATTGCTGCAAGACCCAGGAGGCTGAATCAGACCTGGACCCACGTGGCCCCCTTCTTCTGCCGGCTGCCGACTGGACCTCCCCCTGCTGTTCTGGAAGCTGTAGGATGGGAGGCTTGATCCAGCCTGTCCCCCCACATGCAGAGGAAGAGAAGCATATTAATTTTATGCACCCTGGCTCCCATGTGACATGAAGGGGTGAGTGCGGTTCTTGAGAGAGTCTTGAGGCCCTCCGACAATCCTTCTGCTGCAGTGGAGTGTGCTCTCTCTCTCTCCCATACAGCTGTGTCCACCTTGCAATGATTTAAAGGTCGGATCGGTCCTAGGCCATGTTGTGCAGGTGGCGAGGGGGGAATTTCCTTTCAGCCTGATCTGATCTGTTGACTCTCCCTCCCTGCTTATTTCCTGGCTCTCGGGTGGCATAATGACTGGCTAGCCATAAGTGAGCAGCCCGAGCCTCCCCAACGAGTCGGTCACAGCTCCAGGGGGTGCCCCCCACCTCCCCCACACAGCATCATACACCTGGCACCGGTCCGTGGGTGGGTGACTAGAAGGAGAGAACTGTCTGACTGAGGCCTGAATAGGTCAACTGTCTAGGGTCTGTCTGTGAAGTACTGCAGCACGCATCTCCATTGTGTGTTACCTGTAAGTGCCTGTAAGCTTGGCTCTCACCACAATGTGCTGACCCTGTATGAGACACCAGAACTGCGAGATTCTTTGTATTCACTTGGCTGGGCCCTGGCGGTGAGCAAACGCCTGAACTGACCTTAATTCTTTGTAAACAAGTACTGCCACCTACAAATCAGGGACAGAGGGCTGGATCGAGCTCAGGTCATTCTGCATGAAAAGCAGGCAGCGACAGATGACTTGGGGGGGATGCTCTAACCTCTGAGGGGGAGGCAGGATCTGATGGTACATATCTGTTTGTTGGACGCAGGGCACCTGCATGATGCCCCACTCTGGGGCTGTGATTAAGAGCACAGGGTCCTGTTTTTGCAGGACAATATATGCTGCTGTCCTGTTTTTTGGGGTGCTTCCCTCGTGCCTCCCCTCCCTTTCTCTATTTAACTGACTTCTTTGATCAATCCTCTCCTCTTGCTTTCTTCCTCCCATCTCCTGCACATGTCCGGGGGTTTGATAGCACCTAGACTGTACCTTGTGGTATCTGTAGGGAGTGAAGGGCAGCTGCCTGCTTTGGGAGAGATTAGAACTGGGTTCAGCTTAAGGCCATCTGTCACACCCACTGCATCGGTTAACACATTGCAGATCCACTGGATTGACTATCCAACTGACTTACACCTCAGAGGGGCAGGGACCGCTAGTTTTTGCCATAGTCTTCTATCCCGATTGGCTGTGCAACGGGCACTAAAAGGTGACCTCAGGCCAACAGATGTCCACTGCCCAGCAGATAGTGATGGGTCGCTTGCATCCAACTTCTCCATCTACCCCAGTACGGCCTGTCCTGGAAATTGTGGAGCACACAGGAGCATGCTTGGAGGTAGAGATGCCGCAACCTGATGTGACACTTAATGCCAAGCTCGATAATGTCCTCAGAGC
The DNA here is from genome assembly GCF_964261635.1 of Lissotriton helveticus. Lineage (NCBI taxonomy): Eukaryota > Metazoa > Chordata > Amphibia > Caudata > Salamandridae > Lissotriton > Lissotriton helveticus. The sequence goes on from NC_136069.1 coordinate 528,901,670, forward strand.
AGTGGAGAAATACGGTGTAACATTGGAATGTACGCAGACCTCGCTCGAAAGGAAGATAGATAAAGTGACTTCGGACTTCAATTTACTGCATGCAGATCAGTGCATCTAGCTGACAAACTGCACAAGACTGAACTCACAATTTCAGATAGGAGGTGTGAACACCTTGGAGGCTTGAATGTAAGAAGCTGAGGACTGATCCCGCCACAACAACATTCAGGCAGTGGGACTTCCAGAGGGCCCGGAAGGCGGGATGCCGTTGAGTGGTTGCACCATGTGCCGTCACTGAAACCGCAACTAGAGGCTAATGCCAGAACCTTTCTGTTTCACCTCCTCAATTACAGAGACTGGGACAGCATAGTGCGAGAAACACACCAACTAAAATAAATTAATGTGAACAGCACATCAGTCATGTTTTTTCGGGATTACATGATGTCAGTGCAGAAGAACCAAAGCTCTTTCCTCACTGTCAAGCGTCGCCTCTGTGAGCTTAATATGTGATACTCCCTGCTGTTCACGGCATGCCCTGGCATAGTAGACAAGACAATGTTTGATTCTTTGACTCCCCTAAGGATGCGTTGGACTGTATGGAGGGTATTGCACAGGCTTCAGGTAGCTTCTGAAATGGTCCCCTTTGAGTAATGAATCTGGTATTCATTCTACTACATTTGATGAGCTGAATTTCGTCATAATGAGATAATGTAAGTGAATTAATGTTTCACATGGGTGCCAACTGTTAAGGACAATTTTAGCGATCCATTCTAAAGTTATCAGTGCTATCTACTAATGGAGAAGTGTGGCTCAATAGTTAGAGCGGCAGACCCTGATGCAGAGGTCTAGCCCGGGACCAGGGTTCAATTCCCCGCCTCGGCGGGTCATGGGCTCAAAAATTCCACGGACCTGATAATTCTCGCCTCGGTGCCTATTCCAATCATGGAGTCCCACTCTGCAACTCTGGGCAATAGCTTGCTTAATCTCCACAACAGCCCCCACAATGCTAAGGATGCCTGGCCTCCACCTTGGGGGTGCCCAGGAGTGGACACCTCACAGGGAAAGCCAGGATGGGTTCCACAGCTGTATTCGTACAAGCGCCTTGAGACCCTTGCGGGTGAGTAGTGCGCTATACAAGTATCAATTTACATTTTACATTTATAGCACTATCACGAATAAATAAGCAGTAGGATTTCTTTTAAATGAAAGATATGAATTAAGATCTCTCACCATTGACATGATATTAACTTGCAAAGTGAGCCCATGAACTAATGTTATCCCTGAGATGTGTTTTTATTCAACGTGCCTTTTCTTCTAAAGTGGAGGGCCAAGCATCTACTAACTGACTCTTCTTCAAAGTTTCTAATGGAATGCCTTCAGCAGCAGAAACATTTAGCTAAAACCATCCAATCCACATCTGTGATCATACTTTAAGGAATCAGTACCTTGTGTTTGCACATTATTAATCCAGGTGCGCGTCACACTGCTGCATAGAACTGAGTGTGATCAGCCTATCATGCATTCTCTGATAGGCTTTTGCTCACTAAACAGAATTTGTAATATACATTTTCTTCTGTGTTGTGAGAGGTTGTGTAATTATGTTCTTGGGCCTATATATATATGTTTAGCTAAGAAAATGTCCAATTCACAACCTGATTTGAAGTACAAAAAATAGTATTCCTGTTGTATTACTCGGGTACTACAAAATGCAGTTTGTAAATCTATGACCAATGATCTCCAACTCCCCTCTTCTATCTTTTCTCTATGGACATCTACGCCAAGGTGGCAGAGATCTTAGTGCACAAAGGTATATGATTTTGTAAAAAATGTGGGAGGAAGAAAGTAGTGGAAAAATAGGAACTAGTTAATGGAAAATGGGTTGAGGTTATGGAAATTTAAAGAGTGGGCAGCGTCCATCAAATAATAAGCATGACTCCAATACACTATGTCCCAAAAATATTCTACGTGCAGTGTTGCTGAAATTGCAGCAAACAACACATTTCTTCCATTTTAGCTTTTAAAAGGTTTCTTGCTCTCGTGCTGCATTGCTATTATATAGTGAACAGTCCAACAACCTAGCCAGCCTGCAGCTAATGCCTGCTCTGTGTATGACCTTTCACTGTGTACAGTGTGGGGGTAGGCCTATCCACCACAGGGCCTGGCTGGTGCCCAACGCAACCGCAGGCCATCAACTGCTTGCTATGCACTGCCTTTCGCACTGTTCAGTGGGAGTTGGCCACAGTACTTGGCCTTTGCTGTGCCTTGTGTCCAACTCCTTTAACACCTAACTATGTAGTCACTATATATTTCTGTTTTGTTTTATCATAATATAAGATCCTATCACCATAACTAACTTTAATGTCTGTGTACGAAGTGCCTATGGCCTTTGTCCATGAATAGCGGGCTATGGGAGAGGATGTGTACTTCTGCCAGTGAATTTCAGTTTCTTTTTAATATAATCTAATATCATAGCACCATACCTAAATATAACGTCACTGTAAACTTTATTTCTTTCAGTATGTTTTTTGCACAGCCTTGTGCCAAAAACCTCATGTATAGCCACACCTTGTTGCCTTTTGGACAGTAGGATTTGGCCACAGGGCCTGGCTTCATGTCAGACAAAGCACTGAACCCTGCACAATTTTATATCTGATTTTATTAGTGCGCGACCAGCTCTTTTTTGGCTTTCAGTATGGAAGAATCAGGCTACTTCCCTCACACAAGAGATAATTAGGGATTGTATAAGGTGTGATAAAGGGATGGATATCTCTTGACTGAAGGAAGTTAAACAAAGTTTGCGTAGCATCAATAGGAAACATATCTTCTTAGATTCTAGTACAGTTGATGTTGTGTCCAAAAAGGAATTAAGAGATGCTCTCTACTCCTATGTAACAAAGAAAGGACTGACCTAGAATCTGTGAAACCATCCGTTCGCAACTATATGTCTATTGAACAGTATTAAACAACACGAGAGTCCCAAAGGGTCTAAACACAATGTACATTTGTGGTGCAAATAGACAACTGGAACTTCACTCCTAAATATCTACAAAACAATAGTTATCCAGGAAACCTCAGCAGATGGTCAAGGATACCCATCAGTCACCACTCGGAACCGCCCTTCATCATTTGGGATTCCTTTGAAGACCATACACTCAGTCGCCTTATACTCAGACAAAGGAGATGGAAAACGGTCCCTTAAACTGAGATAGGAAACGGTATGGTCTTACCACTCCATTGCAAGGGTAGGCTGTGGTTGTGGGGTGACCAAATAGTGCAGTGCAAAAAGGAAAAATAACTAACTTAAAATGAAAAGGTGCATTTAAAATTGGATGAGGGAGTATGGAACAACTTTATTCAGGTAATACCCACTCTATCAATATTAAAAATAGTCAAGACAGTCTACCAAATAACTGTCTAGATATGGTACAAGGTCGACTTGTTTCAGCAGTATGGGACGTATTTGTCCCTGCTTTCTTCAGGACCCAAAACGACTATAGCTGCTGCTAAAATTAAATGAGTGAGACATATACAGTGAATTCTAAAAGGTAATAAGACAAGCACATAGATCACCTGAAGATTCTAGGTGCCACGTCTAGTCTTTTCTTGCAAGTCGTGTGATTCACTGAAAGGATGAAAAGACAGAAGTTAAGTGCCAGTGCCTGTAAAACGCATACAAATGTATAATCAACACTAGGTTCCTGCTCATGAACCTTAGTGTAGCCTCACCAAGAAGCTGACATAGTTACTCATTGAAGTAGTATACTGTTATCTCTACTTTAGGTATATCATTATATTCCAAATGAAGAAAAAAGTCATCTTACTGAACTTGTAAGAAGTGAAGACCTCACCCCACCTGGCAGCGGCTCAGGGGTAGAGTGAAGCACCGCTCTATATAAAGGCAAGTAAACATGAAATGAAAACACACCCCTCTTTGTCACAGACCCATCCTAATACCGTGCCGAGTTATCAGCTAAAAACTGCATTGAAAATGCAGATTAAAAACCAAGAGAACATATCTTCTCTCTCTCTCTCGCTACATATAAACCCTTATTTGAAAGGGCGAGAACACGCCATGTGTTGTTATCGTCGGCGTGCGCTTTAGTATATACAAGCAAAGGCTATCCATGCGGCTCTGACTTTCGTTGCAAAACTGAGCCATGCCGCATTCGGGTGCTTAAATCCCACGCTTTACAAATGTAGAGAAATTACAAAACAGGAATGACTTTAAACAGCGAAACGGCACTGTCTATACTCAAGGTGCATTTGAAGCGCATTAAAGCTCACCTTTAGGTCGGTACTTCTACGCCGGCATCTGTGCCGACTGGGGAGGTACCGGCAACCTGAACTATAGTGTTTAAAAAGGTTTACACCTGTTGGCTAGACATACCATGTGACCCGTCTTCACTGTCCCCGATTGGGTAATCTTGCTAAAAGGTTGTATATGCAGCGTCTATTGGGAGATGCTACGTTAGAGGGTCCAGTCACCACAAAGCCTACTGAGAAACATTGGGAGACCGCCCTCACGCTTTCCGCGGGTTTATGTCAATGCGTCAAAGAGATTGATTGTATATAAACACTGAGCATATTATAAATGCTCCGTATGAAACATTATTGGTAAAATACATACAGAGACAACGATCGCACTCCATCTACATGAGAGGCATCGTGCATCTGGAAAAAAGGAGCATAGGTTGGTAAAGCATCCCTCTGTCCAAAGGTAGCATTTATTATGTCTAATGGCATATGGAATGACAGTAGAGTTATAGCATCCCCATTTTAGTTCAGAGCAGACCACACCCATCCACGGATTAGTTAAAAGAATAAAGGCGGTGTGTCGTGGGGTGCATAGGTTGGTAGAGCGTTGCATCCACCTCCAGACCTCCCGAGGCATCTCCGGAAGCAACGTTCATTTTAGTGACTTTCTTGCTTGGAAACTTTTAAATTTGCCTACCTGCACTGCTCTCTTAGCGCTCTGGACTAACCCTGGGTGAAGAACTACGCTCCGTTCGCGGAGCTTGCGGAGTTTCGGCAACTCCGTGTTCCGCGGAGAACGCGTAGCTGTCGATTACTCCGCGATCCGGTGAGTAGCGTAGTTCTCGCGCTTGCTGAATAACATTATCGCGCGCGGCAATGGCTTACCTTGGTTCTGCGTTCGCTTTTTCCCGGTCGCGTGTGCCACCATGTTTGTAAACCCTCCCGCACAATCCCGTGCGACTGTGCGAACGCGATAACGTCATTTGGATGCGCGATAGCGTCATAAGGACGCGCGAGGATGCTTGTTGGTAAGATCGAGTTGCCGAACACGCAGAAACTGCAATCTTGCACAGAATAACTCGCGAGCATGTTAAAACCATAATAAATTACCATTTTGGTTAGCAAAAAAAGTGAAAAACCCCTTAAAGTTGTACCTTTGGCTGTATTTTTTGGGGGGAAGGAGTCCTCTTTTTGTTTCTACTCTTTTTTTGAAGAGTAAGGAGGAAGGGCCCTTGAGTTTACAACTTCCTGTTCCTGTCCACCAGGCTCCTCCCAGTGCTTTGTCCATGTGGTGCTCACTTTCATTTGGATTTTGAGCTGGAAGGATCACTTTCTGTGTGTGTTGGCTGCATTACTGCTTTTTCTTGGATTTATTGAGGACTTTTGGATTTGGAATTCTCTTTTTCAAGTAAGTTTGAGTAATGTATGAGTGAGTATGATGTAGACTTGTGTTTGTTTGATTTGAGATTTTTTTTAACTACAGTATTCAATCCTGGATTTAAATTATTGATGGAGGCCTGTACTTTTATGAGGTCCCAACTTGTATTTTTTTTAATTTCATCCAGGCTACATAGAGAGGTACTCATGGGTCCAATCATGTTTCTGTGGTCTGTGTTTAAATTTTTATTCCAGTTTGTAAACAAACATCATGGATGGCATTGGATTATGGTCATTATGCAATAGCAATGTCTGTTGTGGAATTTCTGTTTGTGTAATTTAAATGTTTTTATTTTTTTTAAGCCAATAGCTGACCCTAGTACTCCATGTAGTTAGTGTGTAGGCATGCTTGAGTTCATTGTATTAACTTTCTGTGGTTGGCCTGGCCATGTGTTGGCGGCCATTTTATGTTTCCAGCCACTTTGCTCTTGCCATAGGCCTCCAACCTTGTGGCCTACTCTGCCAGTAGGCCAGAGGTACTACTCATAGGGTCATGAAAGTTAATCAACTGTTTTTGTGGTGTACCCTTAATTTGAAAATCATGGATGGCTTGGATTGATTTAGAAAATCTTATTTTTATGGGTGGGGTATTTCAGGTTTTGGGTGTGTTTAACTAATCTGTCAATTTCTGCCATTAGGTAACCCTAGGAATACAGCTTGGGTAGTTTTGGTAACTTTGCACAGTCATTTATGTTGTCATTTGGTTGTAGTTTTCTCTTTTTGGAGCATGGACCACTTCCAGTTTCTGTCCTCTATGTAATGATTTCTTGTTTATGGGTGGGGTGACCAATTTGGGCGGTGGTGTGTCCATTTTGTGAAGCAAAGCATTGTCCCTTTGCCATAGGCATTTATTGTCTGTCTTCTCTTTCTTTTCATGTTGTTGTGGGTGGCCAGGCCATATGGTGGCGGCCATTTTGTGTGTACTTCCTTTGTGATGATTTTGCCATGTTGTTGTTGGTGGCCAGGCCATGTGGTGGGGGCCATTTTGTGTATGCTTCCTTTGTGATTTTGCCATGTTGTTGTTGGTGGCCAGGCCATGTGGTGGAGGCTATTTTGTGTATACATCCTTTGTGATTTTTCCATGTTGTTGTTGGTGGCCAGGCCCTATGGTGGCGGCCATTTTGTGTGTCCTTCCTTTGTGCTTTTGCCATAGGCATCCAAGGTTTTTGACTATTCTGGCAGTAGGGCAGAGGTACTACTACTCATAGCTATAGGTGCATTAAAGTTAATCAACTCTTTTTGTGGTGTATCTTTAATTTGTACATCGTGTATGGCTTTGGATTGCTTCAAATTTTCTTTTTTATGTGGGTACTTTAGTTTTCAGCTTTTGGGTGTGTGTAACTAATATGGCAGTGGCACTCCCTGCCAGTAGCTAACCTTAGGAATACAGCTCGCGTACTTTTGGTAACTTCGCACAGTGTGGACACGCGACATTACATTTTTTGTCTTGTTCGCGCTCTCAATGTACTTGCTCGGGAACGCGATAACGACGTTTTATTCCATTCGCGCTGCCGAACACGCCGATTTTGCAATCTCGCGAACAATATGTCCCGAGTTGCATAAAAGTTTCTCGAAAATGTTGAATGTGTTTCTTGTGCACCCAAAAAAACTGAAGTTGTCATTTGGTTGTAGTTTTTGGAGCATGGAACAATTCCTGTGTCTGTCTTCTGGTTTCTGGGTGGGCTGACCACGTGGGCAGCGGTGCTGCTACTTTGTGAAGCAAAGCAAAGCATTGTCCCTTTCCCATAGGCATTTATTGTCTGTCTTCTCTTTTCTCTTTCTTTTCATGTTGCTGTGGGTGGCCAGGCCATGTGGTGCACCGTGGCGGCCATTTTGTAGGTACTTCCTTTGTGCATTTATCATTGGCCTCCCAGCTTTTGGTCTGATCTGACAGTAGGCCAGAGTCCCAGAGGTAGTAGTTAGCGGGGGTGCTTTATGTAGCTGTTTTCATTCGGTCTATTCAATTAACATCATTAGGGCATGTGTGTATGGCATTGCATTCCCAAATGTGTTGTCTGGGCAGGGGTGTAGGTAACTTTTTGTGTGTTTAATAATTTTATGCCTTTGGATGTGTTTTTGCGGTGTAGGTTTACAACCTCTTAGCCATGGGGTATTTTTATTCCTTGCATTAACCTGTCATGTGCAGCAGACATCCTCCTTTTTCTGTCCATATTGATATATATAGAGGCCTGCTTGACTTTATTGGTTCTTTCTGGACTTCATGTGGCTGGGAGCTGTGGTGCTGGTAGTATTAGTCTTCTGTTTTGTCTTTTATACATTGGCCTGTGTGTCTTTCAATTGTTAATGTTGGCTTACTGCTTGTTTGACTGATGTTGTTCTGCCTTCTTTGCTTGTAGGTGCACAAAAAAATACTGAGGAGGTGCTGGTTGTTTCCATCCATCGCCCGTTCTACTGCCAGACGGACGTCCTTCAGTTGTACGCCACGTGTGGTGTGTGACTCATCTGACCAGACATCTCTGCAGGTACCAGGTCCTCCACCACCAAGAAAGTTGCTGAGAAGAAGGAACAGAAGAAGGAAGTGTCACTTAAGTCTGGTATGGACCCCAAAACCTTTTTTGGGCCCCCAAAAGGTACGCCTGCAGCAGCGGTGTCCGGGGTGCAACCTGGGGCCAGCACATCCGCATTAGTGGGGGCAAGCCACCAACCCAGGGCCAAGCACATGATGAGGGTCGAAGAGGTAGCCAGCCTAATGTTTGGAAGCAGTGATACTGAGCCTGAACTAAACTTATCGCTGTCTCAAAGTAGTACACAATCCACGCAAGATGGAAGTGCTCAACAACCACCGCCTGCAGTAGATGTTCAACAACCACAACCACCGCCCGCAATAGGAGTTGTTCAACCACAACCACTTCCCGCAACAGTTGTTGAACAACCACAACGACCGCCCGCAATTGGAGTTGTTCAACAACAACAACAACCAAATCCCACAATAGTAGTTGTTGAAGAACCACAGCCCGCAATAGTACTTCCTCAAGAACAACAACCACCATCTCCGCACGCAATAGTAGTAGTTGTTCCTCCCGAAGTCGGGGCAGTTCAGGAAGTAGAGCCTCATTCCGAGCAAGAAGAAGAGGAAGCCACTTCTGGAGGTGATCTATTGTCTTTCAATTCACCAAGGGAAAGGAGGGTTAGTGCATCGAGTTCTTCGCCAAGCATCCCTTTCGATGACCTTGATAAGGATTGGCAGCCACAACTATCTGAGCATTCAAAGGAGAGACATCCCAAGACCAGGCTAGGAAAAAGGAAGTTTCCAGCAAGGCTTGAACTTATGGAGGTCGATGTAGGTGAGCAGGATACTGCTGGTGATAAAGACGGGTCTGACACTGTCATCATCACGAGCGTTATTCCTGGTGCAGAGGATGTAGAGACCAACATTTTCACCCTATCCAGAAAGGCTGCGATTAGTGATGAGCAGGTAGCACGCATAACTCCTACACACTCAACACCCAAAGTAACACCAGCTCCCATTTTTTCATCAGCGAAGGCCCGGCAGCATCTGACATCCAGCACAAGTGCCACTTCAACAGAAGAAGGTTGTGGCAGTACTAGGACTGAGCTGTCACATAGGGAAATTCAACAAAAATCCTCCAGTCCATCCGGCATTGGAAGTGGGTCCTCCTCTTCCTATGGCAGGAGACAAAAGTTTACCTCCCCAGTGTGGGACTTCTTTACGGTTCACCCAGGTCAGGAGAACATTGCTATATGCACCATTTGTCATGTCAATGTTAGTCGTGGTAAGATTGGTACAAACTATGGTACTGGAGGCCAAACGACCCATTTGAAAAAAACACACTTAATCAGGTGGGAGAACCACCTTGCAAGCTTAAAAAATGTAAGCACTGGTGTTGGTGGGGATACAGTACTACATGGTTGACCAGGAGGTAGAAGAAGAGGGAGACGATGACCTTCTATCTGGGAGTGGTGCACAAATGAGCCCTGTCGCCAGCACTGGAGTGGTAAAGTCCACATCCTCCGCATCAGCAACTTCTCAGTGGCACCAGAGTCAGCCGGAGACACCAAGGAGTGCAAAGTCTGCGATGCAAGGTGGTCCGTCTAGCATAACTGAAAGAAATACCAAGCAGCGTACCATTACTAGCATGTTTAGGCAGGAGGGAAAGTACGAGCGGAACCACCCAATAGCACGTTTGTACAATGCGAAACTTGCAAAAATGTTGGCACTGGACCTTCTCCCATTTTCATTTGTTGAGGCTGTGGGATTTCGGGAATTAGTGGCAACCTTCTGCCCAAAATGGAACGTTCCCAGTCGCTACTATTTTGCCAGAGTTGCTGTTCCAGCACTACACCACGACATGCTGGAATTGATTGGGAAAGCCTTACAACAGAGTGTTGTCCATTGTATCCACCTGACAACAGACATGTGGAGCAGTTGCGATGCTACAGATTACATGTGCATCACCGCACACTGGATCTCTTTTGCAGGTGTTAAAGACAAGTTAACTTCAGGCCTTGACGTTGCTGGGATTTTTAATGATACTCGCAGACATGCAACTGTAGCCATGTTTGCTTTGGAGAAAAGTCATACTGCTGAAAACATTTTGTCTGAGTTTAACAGCAAGGTCTTTGAATGGCTGCAACCAAGAGGCCTTAAGATTGGTTTTGTTGCCACCGACAATGGCAATAATGTAGTGAAGGCAATGAGAGAAGGACATTATTTCAGGGTACCCTGTTTGGCACACTGCATTAACTTAGTCGTGCAAGACTTTCTGAAAACTGAAGCCAAAGTCAGCAACATACTGACCATCTGCAGAAGAATATGCACGCATTTTAACCATTCTTTTAAAGCACGGAAGCTGCTACGGGTCATTCAGCGTGAGCATAAATTGCCAGTCAAAGCACTAATCCAGGAGGTCCCAACACGTTGGAACTCTACTTATTTCATGCTTGAGCGTCTCTTTGAGCAGTACATACCACTGAATGCTTATGTCATGTCAAGAAGATTAGGGGATCCTACTGTTAATCTTAAAGCCCTGACCATTGAAATGTGGCAGTGGGACCTCATTAAATGCTTCACAGAGATGCTACTACCTTTTGAGGTCTTCACACGTGCAGTTAGCAGGGAGGACTGTACTATGGGCCAAGCCATCCCATTGTTGTACATGCTTGAGCAACAGCTGAAGGAGGTCTGTGAAACATACGAAGGTGACGAAGAAAAAGTTGATGCATATACCTTGGCCAAGGCCTTAGCCAACCGCTTATCTCTAAATGCAAGGCTTCAAATGATTGTGTCAGGTCAACATTACATAACTGCAACAATGTTGGATCCACTGTACAAATTATTTGTCAGCAGTAGCGCAGTAATTCCTTTTTCAGATGGGGATGTTGCCAAGTACAAAACTTCCATAGCTGCGGAAGCTAATGATTCAGAAACTGAACGGCTGTTACTTAAAGGCCTGCCAGTGCCAGCCCAGGCCAGTCAAAGTACTCCAGGCCATCCTCCTGAGGCAAGTTCTTCAGAGCATGAGAGCAGTGCGTCTGCTTCCCAGCAGGCACCAACAGTACCAAAAGCAGCACCTACACGATCTGATTCAGCAGACACAACCAAAATCATAACTGCTTTTTTTCTACAGAAAGGGATGGGTAAGTCCGTTGCTGTTGCTAAGGGGAAAAAGGACCAGCAAAGCCGAGCACCAATGAACACTGAGCGGATGGTTCAGGCCTATCTGGATGACACAACAGAGGTGTTCATGGAGCAAAGCCCATTGGTCTATTGGTATGAAAGAAGGAGACAGTGGCCAGTGCTGAGCAGGCTGGCGATAAAGTATCTGGCTTGTCCTGTAGCCAGTGTCTCTTCTGAGCGGGTTTTCAGTGCTGCTGGTGCCATTGTGACAGCGAAAAGGACCAGTCTCTCCCCCAAAAGCGTGGAGAGGCTGACAATGATAAAAATGAATCAACACTTCATACCACCAGACTAGAAAGTACGTGAATCAGAGCAGGATGAAGAAAGCGAGTCCGAAGACATCATCACTACTGGGTTACATGACCTACTTCTGTCCGAACCCCCAGAGTTTGAGGACGAGCTCCTCTTCCCTGACAACTAGGCTTTTAAATTGTTACTTTCTCCCTTCCTTTATTTGTGTTATTTTCTTATTAACAATGGCTTTCTGGTGCAAAACTGCAAATAAAAACTACAACCAAATCCATCCCCACCACTGATTCTTTTTATGTACCTACTGGAGTTGCACGCCTGTGCATTTATTTTCACTGTATCTTTTTATTTACCTACTGGAGTTGCACGCCTGTGCATTTGTTGACTGCACTCCTCAGAGTCTTGCTCCATCTTCTTGACTCCCACTCAAGTCAATACAATTCCATCTTGCCAGCCATACATTGGATGTTGTAGATGGAGTATAGTAAAATAATGTAGCCTCTAACAGTCCCTCCATAACAAGTGAACCGTACAGTCATGACTACAGCCATCCTCTATTTCATTTGAAATCTGCAACTCATCACTGTCTTACTCTTAAGGCTACCACCTCTGTCTGCAGGCATTCATAGACGACTCTTCAGTGTCAAAACTTGAGCAGGCATCCACAAATGAAGTCAACTTGTTGTGACTCGTCATTACTTTTAAAAGGCTCGGCAGCATCTGTGATCAATCATCTGACAGTGAAAGAGAAGAGCAAGACAGGTATATTAAATGAATGATGCTATGCATTGCATTGGATGTTTTGCTGACTCTGAGCAAATGTGCATGGAATTGAAGTATACTAGTAACTTCAGACTCACGTGATAGCCAATTTTTCCATGTTATTTAATAATATAAATTATTTACACACTTGTGTTCCTGCTACTACAGGTGCAGTCAGGACTTAATTTATCATAGTCACTCACTACAGACTCAGTTGCTGTTGCTGTTGGACTAGACGTGCCACACCTGATAATGATGGTGACACCACCATATCTTTGCACGCTGTCAGGCAGTTGGATCTGAGCTGATTGATGTACGATGTTTCTTGGAGTGGAATACAAGGTAAATACAAATAAGAGGCACAGCTCTTGTATTATTTTTTTGATCTTCACTGTATTACAAATACAATTTGTTTAGGTCATTCACAATATTTTGTATTTGCCTTTTCTTTTTCAATCCACACAGGCTGGACGTTTTTCACCTACTGCTATTATACTATGAGCATCAACTCACCCTTACCACTAATCCTCATCATCAAGCAATTGGATGGCGGGAAACCAAGAATGATATTCAGCGTGTCCTTTTCCTACATTTATTCCTTACATTCATTGGCTAGTGGATCAACATCATAAATCATCGTCTTCATTGTTTTGCTTTTGTTGTCTCCATGCATACTGTTTTTCTTTCTCAAACCTTTCCCAAAACCCCCGTACCCATCCATTCAACAAACCCTAACCCTCTTCCCCCGGGCTGCGTGGTTTCATTGAGGTGTGATATTTGTTACATTAAATATACACCAACAATTTGATCACGCGCTTGCTGGGGTAGATGTGGTGAAAGCAACAATAGTGAAATTTCAACAAGGCATGGCCAGGATCTTCTTCTGCTTCCCAACTCAAGCTCTGTGTATAATGCCAAATAATTTACCATTACCATCAAACAACGAATACATCTAATGAATTGGCGTCATTGTTTGGGTTTAAGTTTACAGCATTATGATTTAGAAAAGTTTGACGTTGACGTGAGTACTACAAGTACAGTTGAACTTCTTATCTTCTCTTGCACTTAGTTTCCAGTCCCCAAAACCATTGTTTTGTTTCAGTTTAGCAGTTGCAATATTGTTTTGGGTCAGTCGTGTAATGTACTGTACTTAATACTTATACTACCCCCACATTGTCTATCACGCAAATGACTGCCTCTTTCTTTTTGTCTCAAAATGCTACTGGCAGGGTCTGTCTACTACTACTATCACAGAAGTTCAGAACCACAGATTCTTCTCCATTGTCTTGGGAAACAAATGCAGCCCTTGCAGTGCCACCCTTCATCATCAATCATCATCAGCAATCACAGGTAAGATAAGTTTGCTGTGAGGTATAACGCAAGACAGACTGGTAGTTCTTCTAATACTACAAATATAACTCGGTGAGGGTTGACCGCATCTATCTGTCTGCATGTTAAAGATGTGGCCAATATATTTTTTTATTCAAAAGCACTGTCCGCTGACCTGCATGGCCAATTAAACCTTGCGATGTTGCACAACGTACATTATTTGGTGAAACAGTCCCCCCTCCACCCCCCCAACAAACACAAATGAACTTCAAATGTTTTCTTTTGAAAATAACTTTGTGTCTCATTTATTTCACCATAATATAAAGATAGATGATACAAAAATAAAATATATATGAAATCTTACCCCACAGCTGTCCCTACCCTCCCCTAACCCCAACCAAATTTCCAAGTTCAATGTAAACCCCAACACCCAATTCCCACCCACCAACAAAAGGATTGAAAAAGGGGCAAGCAAACAGGGTCCATCTCAAAGCCGGCGGGCTTTCAAGTGTTTGTCCACAATGAGCTTCACCCGCTCCTCTATTTCATCCTCGAGCCTCGCTACCCGGAGGAGAATCTTTTTTTGAAATTCACGGCACCTACATTGGCATGCATGTTGTGGGTGGGTGGCCGATGATGAAAAAATCCGGCGGCGGGCGGCTGCCTGACCACGGCGACGTACTCCTGCAGGCTTGGGGTCCGGGGCATTGGAAGAGGCAGCAGCTGCTGCCGCCGCCTCCTCCTCCTCCTCCTCAGCCTGAGCCACCAGCCGGCGGTAGGCCTCAACGATGGCCTGCAGTTTCCGCTGCCGGGCCCTGACTGCCAACTCCTTTCTTGTTGGTTTTGAAGGAGTAACTATAAAGAAAGAGACAGAATTGTTGTAATCCAAAATCCCAGCAAATCAAGAACACAAAATTTATTCAACACATGGTGGCACAGTAGCACTAGCAAGCAAGCTGAGTACAAAAAATTGTGTTGCATCTATCTTGAACATTCTATTATTATTATTATTATTATTATTTGGAATCTTATATAGCGCGTGGTTACCCTCGGGCATCCCAGCGCTCGTTCATAGCTCAGAGGGATGGAGCTGAGAGAAAGACATCATTAGGCGGGGAATAGGTGAGTTTTTAGCAGCTTTCGGAACCGAATGATACCGGTTTCTGCCCGCAGATTCAAGGGCAATGCGTTCCATAACTTGGCCACATTCACCGAGAATCTTCTCCCGCCCGTCCGGGCTCTTTTAACTCTGGCCACTTTTACCAGGGATTTATGGTCCGAGCGAAGTGCTCTAGTAGCCTTGTAGGGGAGAACCATATTGTGCAGGATGGGAGGGCCTTCCCCTCTTAGAATTTTATGAGCCGTGCAGAGCGATTTAAATTTTATCCTCTCCCGTACTGGGAGCCAATGCAGCGCTCTTAATGCTGGTTTTGCCGATTGTCTCCTAGGAATATTCAACAACAGTCTTGCTGCCGCGTTCTGCACTTGTTGAAGTTTAGTGAGCGTTGCCTCCGGGGCACCCAAAAAAAGCGCATTGCTGTAGTCCAGCCTCGAGACTATCAGCCCCTGAATAAGGAGTTTCCTTGAGGTCGGAGGGAGAAGGGGTAAGATCTTGCGGGCCGATCGAAGCAAGGAAAAGCAGACTCCGGCAGTTTTCTTTGCATGGGTTTTAAATGACAAATTTTGTTCCAGCCACACACCCAAACTTTTAATCTCTTTTTTGGGAGTTGGAGGATCGCCAAGGCAAGTCGGCCAGCTACCAGGCGGTAACAAAGGCCCCGCCTGTCCCAGCAACATCAGCTCTGTTTTAGCGCCGTTCAATTTTAATGCTGAGTTGCCCATCCAAGTATACACCTTGGACAGGCAGGAGTGCAAAGGGTCAGGGTGGTCCCCCAATTGGGAGAGAGCCACCACCAACTGGGTATCATCAGCATAGCTGATTATTTTGATGCCCAGTGGTGCCACCACATCCTCTAACGGAGCCATATAGACATTAAACAATGTGGGGCTCAGGGAGGAGCCCTGAGGCACACCACATTGAAGGGGAATGGGGACAGATTGAGCACTACCTTCCCAGACTTGAAAAGTTCGTTGGTGAAGGAACGACGCGAGCCACTTCAAGGCCGTTCCAGTCAGACCCACGTCAGACAGTCGTTGGAGCAGTACCTGATGGTTTACGGTATCAAAAGCCGCACTGAGGTCCAGGAGGATCACTGCCACTGATCCTCCTGAATCCAGAATGCTCCTGGCTCCCTCCACGACTGCCAGAAGAGCGGTGTCTGTGCCTTGGCCTGGCCTGAATCCCGTTTGGGAATTCCGCAACAGGCCATTAGACTCCAAGAAGAGTGACAGTTGCCTGTTCACCAGTTTCTCCGCTATCTTAGCGAACCCAGGCAGCAAAGAGATCGGTCTGAAATTAGCCAGGTCTGATGGATCTAGACCAGGCTTTTTCAAAAGGGCTTTTACGACCGCTTTTTTCCAACTAGGTGGAACCGACCCCTGTGCCAAGGATGCATTGATAAGATCTGTTACTGGTTCCACGATGGTAGCTGGTATCTGCTTAAGATATCTCATCGGGACCGGATCCCTTGGTGAACCACTCTTCATGGCCCCTAGAACCCTGAGGACTTCGTCAGAGGTCACTGGACCAAAGACATCGAGCTTAATCTGAACTTCAGCTCGCTGTATGCCTATATCTAATTCCTGAGATGGTGGTGAGGAATTAACGATGTTTTCTACTTTCATATGAAAGTAGTTGGCCAGTTCCATACATTTCTTTTGAGGGCTCTCGTGGGTCAGTGGTGGGTCCGGAGTTTTCAGAAGATCTCTGAAGACCTTGAACGATTGTCTAGAGGAGTTAGCCGAGTTGCCAATTCTCTCCTCAAAGAACTTGGCTTTGGCATCCCGGAGAGCGGTTTTATATCCTCTTATTGCCTTACGATATTCAGTCCGGGTTGCCTCTCCCCAATCCTTTCTCCAAATCCTCTCTAGCCTTTTGCAGCCTTTCCTGAGAGTTCTCAACGTCTGGGAATACCAAGGGGCTGAATCCACTCTTTTTTCCCTCTTTGGCATTTTCTTGATGGGAAGAATAGCATCTAAAGATCTGTTTAGCCAATTTTCCAAGTTTATATCAGCCGTTAAAGGGTCCTGCACCGGACAAGGGCGAGTCCCATCTAGATTGGCAATCCAGCGCTCAACTGGGAGCCTGGACCAAGCCCTGTCAGCCAACTAGATCCTAGGAATAGTTGCGTTCGTTAGATCAAATTGCCACTTAAAAGGAACCAAAAAATGGTCTGACCACGGTAAGGCTAAAGGAGTTGAGGCTTCAATCTTGTCCATATTTGAAAAGACTGGATCCAATAGGTGGCCCTTACAATGCGTGGCCCCTGAATTAATTAGACTCATGTCAAAGGCTTTCAGATCACCTAGCAGGTCGGTAGCAAATGTGTCCGCAGGGTCCTCAAAGTGGAGATTGAAATCTCCAAGTGCCACGAAATTGGCGGATGACGATGCCAGAAGCGTGATAGTTTCAATCAACGAACTGGCAAAGTTGCCAACACACCCCGGGGGGCGGTATACTAGAAGGCCAGAGATGGAAGTTGTAGGTGATACCCGTAATGAGAATTGACAGCTCTCACAGTCACGCACTCCTCCGTCCTGCGCTCTGCAGGCCAACGTGTCCCTATATATGATAGCAAGACCACCTCCTCGCCCAATAGGTCTGTCTAGATGGTAGATTAGATAGCCAGGGGGGAGCGCTTGCACCATATCCGGGCCCGAATACAACGTGATCCAGGTTTCTGATAAAAATAGGATATCTAACTCATAATCTATGACTAGAGAATTAATTTCAACAGAGTGGCTAGGGAGAGACCTACAGTTCAGTAATGCCATTAATAAAAACTTCTTTCCTAAAACTCTCTGGGCCTTCCTACATCGATTACATGTTACAAAAGGTAAATCACTGTTATGGATAGAATTACAGGGCAGATCAGCCACAGGGCGTAATGATATCAGATCATTTCTTGTGTAGGTAATACTGACCTTAGGAGAAAAAACCAGCGTGTCTGGCCCTAAGCCCGACTGGGCCCGGACGGGCACAGACGGGCTGAACTCTGGCGTAACTCCGGCGGCAAAACGGCGGTCCCGCTGCGCGTTAGCATGGCTGCCTTAAGTAGGAGGTCTAGCGTCCTTGTGATGACTAGACCGTGTGAGAAATCGCGTTCCACTTCCCCCCAAGATGGCCGCCAAAATCGAATTCAGAAAGTCAGTCAAAGGGACAAGGACCCGCAAAGAGCGGTGGGTTTACCGATTAGAGTGCTAGTGAGTGGGAATTAAAAATAGGGGAAATGTAGAACACAAGCACAATTAAATATAAAAAATGGGCGTTTTTAAAATTTAGCGCGATTTTACTGCAAGTAAATAGCACTAAAAGCGCTGCACGCTTAAGCAAGCTGCCAAGCGTCCTTCTTACTGCCAATGCCCCTTCGAAATGAACAAGGCAAGACACCTAGTTTGTCTGCCTTAAGTAGGAGGTCTAGCGTCCTTGTGACGACTAGACCGTGAGAGAAATCGCGTCCCACTTCCCCCCAAGATGGCCGCCAAAATCGAATTCAGAAAGTCAGTCAAAGGGACAAGGACCCGCAAAGAGCGGTGGGTTTACCGATTAGAGTGCTAGTAAGTGGGAATTAAAAACAGGGGAAATATAGAACACAAGCACAATTAAATATAAAAAACGGGCGTTTTTAAAATTTATCGCGATTTTACTGCAAGTAAATAGCACTAAAAGCGCTGCACGCTTAAGCAAGCTGCCAAGCGTCCTTCTTACTGCCAATGCCCCTTCGAAATGAACAAGCGGCCTATATAATTAATTTGTTGGACTTTTTGGCACGGCATTATGCCTGCCCTAGTAGCATGGGTGTACTTCAACGGTCACACACATACGAACACCTGTCTTTTTCATATCTCGTTTTATATCATATACTCTGCTTCCGGGAACAGTCTCAAACTAACATTAATTCACCGGGTGTCTGCTAGTAGTAAATGTCTAGTAGAGACTATCATTCTTTATATCGCGCAACAAACCTTAGGTGGTTTGTGTTTCACCAGCAACGACCCATGCAGCCAGTCGTCCCCTCCTTCCCTTGCCTTTGGGTTTGACCAAAACACCGCTGCTGAGACTGTCCTACCCACCGATATTGGGTGTGTCTCCCAACCACGCAGGCAGCTGTGTTTTCCCCTTTCCATGCTTCCACAACAACCCATGCATCCGACTGCTATCAGCCACCTGCATTGCTGATTCCAAAGTATCCTTCTATATTAGATGATTGGTGCTTTTTCCTTGCTCCTTTCATCATACTTAAAATCGATCTCCTTAGTGTTAATCCATCGCGGTCATGTTGTGGATAAGACTTTTAGTCTGCCACCAACCTTTCACAGTTGAGTTGTAGTCAGATAGAAGAGGCCTGTTATTTTATTAATTCTCGCCGGTGGTAATGCTAAGCATGGTAATGACAAATAAAGGTGGCGTCATATATTGTCCAGTTCATTATAAATCTCAGAGTACAGTGAGGAAGTTTTCCCCTCCCACCAAGTAATGCGGATCACTATTGAATGTAACTTACCATCGCCCACCGCTGTTGGCTCCTCCCCCACTGCTGCTGGTGCTGGTGTAGGTGCCTCTGGTCCTGTCCCCTCCGGGATCGCCTCTACTGACGCTGCGCCGCTGTCCCCGTCGGCACTGGTGGATGGTACCGGTTCTGCACCTATAAAAATAAGTACACCTTTTTAGATGGATGCACAGCCCCCATTGTACTTGTTCGCCAAGGATGGAGTTCTGCAAAACAGTTAAGTACAACGTAATCAGTAGTAGTCCACATTGCATAGTACAGCAGAGTCACTACACATATTAGCATTCATTTGTTATGATATGGTACCCAAGCTCATCTCATCTCTACTGCTACTCTAGTCCTTGGAAATTTGAACTGAACCATGTAACCTTTGTACATCAATGTATACAGTTTTGCGCATGCTACCTCGCAGCTTGTTGCGCAGTACGAGAAGACGCCTTTGAGGCCACATGATTGTTCAATGCATACACCTGAAGAGGTTGCAAAATAAAAAGGCCCGTATTTACTTTTTGTATGTGGATTGTGGAATCGAGTTTGCTTACAGGTTACACCTTTTTTTTAGCATGACTGCAAAAAACTTGCATAAATGTATTTCATACTGTCTAACGTGCACCACTTTTGTCATTATTTTTCGGCAGATGAGAAGATTTCCTTCTACGAAGCAGAGATTTCCAGAGCTTACCAAAAAGAGGCATATGTAACCAGTATACGTTCAATGGTGAGGGGTCTCCGACATTTCCCACATTTCCCTATCGTGCACTAGTAGCTGTACAAATGTAGATTACTTTATTCAGCCTTTTTTAACTCTGGATTTTTTCTGGTGGGCCCCTTGACGTATTTCACGGAACAACTTAAAAACATTTATGTTACTTACTTACTTCTAACAAAATAAAGCTTTTGAAGTACCACATTGACTCTGAAGTATATTTTCAGTGTCTGTTGTCTTGTAGACTTACACGAGTAAGTGAGCAAAAGGGGGTTACTTAGGTTATGGATGGTGTAATAAAAGCATTGGGCATCTTGGTATTGGGGTTCAGGAGAGGGATAATTGAATAATTGACCAATGACTGAGCCCATATAGGTTGTCGTTCAGTGAATTGTGGGTTCCTCAGAGTTCTGTGACTGAGGTGTAAGTAAGGTCCAACCTGCCTATCACCAACATCCAATTTTCTGGTGCATACATAGTTATGTATGTGACTGCATAGAAGAATACCCACAAGAGTAGTAGTGGTATACTAACGTTTACAAAATACTAGACCAACATCTGGATGCATACTTGATTGGTGTAAATTGGCAAAGCAGAGACATTACAGAGGAAAAAGCATAAGACAGGAGTGGACCCTGTGCCTACAGCTATTCTATCACATATTTTTTGAAAAGATTAATACCTTAACTAAAGAGTGGGCAACAGGGCAAGCTTACCTACAGACAGTCTAATACTAGTAGTAGCACAGAGAGTCATAGCAGAGGCTCTTTGAAGGAACAGAAAGGCAGGGACAGATACCCAAAATTTTGAAAACATAATGAAAATCAAAAAAGCATTTGTCAAAATTTATTTAGGAAGGAAATGTCATTAATCGGTTGGAAAAAAAAGCTCTGTTAGAAAGTTAGGGAAATATCATTGTTCCAAAAGAAAGCACTGTTGGACTTACTGGGGACAGCAGCAGGATCCTCAGTAGAGGAGCTCTGTGCCTGTGGTTCACCCGCCGACTCGGTCCCAGCCTTCTGCTTGCCCCTGGGTTCTGTGGTTCATGTAAGAAATAATAAAGAAAGAGAAAAACATTGAGTGCTGTGAAACATAGACATAATTTCAAAAACCACTGCTAGAACATTAAAAGAAACAAACATTGATATACCAAATGACTACTGCCTTGCAGGATTCACTGACTGTATACTTGGAGAAAACAAATCAAATGTTCCATAAACATTCTGATTGCAGATTACTAAGTAACACAGAGGCAGTAACACCTGAACAACACCACCGATTCAAGAATGGGGTAATCAATTATCTGTAAGTAGGCATTTCTTTTTTATTTTTGCCAGCAAAATGCATAGATCACAAGGAGGAGACATGCTTAACTTTGTGCATACACGAAATTGTACGTTCGTTGCATCATATTTTGTTCTGCTACTGACTGAATGCTACTGCTGCTAATCCTACCCACTCACTAAACAAACTACATCAGTTCTATGGAGGGCTGAGGCAGGGCCAGCTCTAGGCTCATGGTGGTCCTGGGCAGGGAGCGTAGGTAGGGGGCCCCGGAAGAGGAGGTCGGGGCGGAGCACGGAGGCCAGTGAAGTGGGGGGAGTCAGGGTGTTTGGAAGTGGAACAGAGCCGGAGGCACCAAATCCCTGCCAGGGGCCACCACGCAAATATGTATCCATCCTCAGAGGATTATTAAATTAAGGATATATATTGGTGTGGTGGCCCCTGGCGTTTGGTGGCCCTGTGCAGTTGCACAGCTTGCACATGTGAAAGCCGGCCCTGGCTGAGGTAAGAAGAACAAAGTAACTTTAGCATTCATTGCCAGAGGAGGATTCATGCAGAAGAGAAGGCCGTGAAAAAAATGATACAATATGCAAACTACGTACAATTATCCATCCACCGCTATTTCACTGACGGACAAAGGAAGGACAAGACTCTATTAATAGCATTAACTAACTTCAGTTCTCTACAATAAAGAAAATCTCACATCAATAAACAGCAAAAGCTAGCGCCAAGTTGAAACAACACGCAAGAGTCAGTGAAGAAGAGCAGCACAGACCAGTGTCATACAATTACAGTAGATATAACGGAATACATCGGAAATGTAACTAGGAGCACCAGTCATCGCGTTACTTATTCAGCCAAGATTTAGAAAGATACAATAACAATACTTATACTACTATATATATATATATTCACTGAAAAAACCATAGGTTAGAGACCATATATAGTTAGGAATTAGCATTTAAAAAACCTTGAAAATTAACTGAAAAAACCATAGGTTATAGACCATATATAGTTAGGGATTAAAAACCTTATTTTACTCACACAAAACCATTGAAATTCCATATATAGTTAGTTGCACTAACTATAAATCGCGCACCCGCAATCCACTGCTGATGATGTCACATATTACATCATTCATGACATGGTCAGTGACATCACTGATGACATCACTGATGACATCTCAAATGACATCACTGATGACATCATCCAGTGACTGTGTGTTTCTGTAAAGTTTAAATATGTTTTACATATTGAAGAATGAGTAGATGTAGAAGTGTCTGGATGAAGGATTTAGTAGGTGCGTGACTGACTGTATGAGTGAGTGATTAAATGTGTCTCACTGAGTGCATGGGTTAGTGACTAAACTGTCTTAATTTGTGCATCATTATGTCTGTTGGTCTGTAAACTGCTGCATGTGTTGGTCAGTAGCTATATGAGTAACTATATGGGTTATTGATTGATTGCCCAAGTATTTGTATGGGAGACTGAGTGTGTGTGTGGCTGGCTGGGAGGTGTGTGACTCTGTGCAGATCAATGTGTACTTGTATCAATGATTGTATAAGAGAGTAAGTATGTGTTAGTATATGTTTCAAAATGTAAGGTGCTCTATGTTTAACTGTATAGATTAGAAAATGGAAGTGTGATTGATTATTTACAGGACTGACTAGGTGTGTGAGTAACTCCATGGATGAGTGACAGAGTGTGAGAGTCTGTATAGGTGTATGAGTGCATATGATAGTGTTGTAAAGATGAGTGATTGTATGTATGAATGATTGTATGGGTAAATGAGTGAATGTGTGTGTAAACATAGGAATCACTGAGTGCGTATGTAGTAACTAGTATTGGTGTGTCAATGGTTTCAAAAATTATACTCTGTATTTAACACTGGGTGTAACAGAGGTTATATTAAAGTGTGAGGAGATGCATTGTATTGTCACATGAATGATATCATCAGTGATGTGGTCATTGATGTCAAATGAGATGTCATCAGTGATGTCATCAGTGATGTCATTTGAGATGTCATCAGTGATGCCATTTGAGATGTTATCAGTGATGTCATTTGAGATGTCATCAGTGATGTCATCAGTGATGTCATTTGAGATGTCATCAGTGATGTCATCAGTGATGTCACTGACCATGTCATGAATGATGTAATATGTGACATCATCAGCAGTGGATTGCGGGTGCGCGATATATAGTTAGCGCAACTAACTATATATGGAATTTCAATGGTTTTGTGTGAGTAAAATAAGGTTTTTTAAATGCTAATCCCTAACTATATATGGTCTATAACCTATGGTTTTTTCAGTTAATTTTGAAGGTTTTTTAAATGCTAATTCCTAACTATATATGGTCTCTAACCTATGTTTTTTTCAGTGAATTTCAATGGTTTTTTAATAGCAAATATCATAAGCTGTCGAATGTCAAGTACGTGGTAAGTAAAAACATTTTCGTGTTTATGCACACTGATCTGCTTTGAATGCTGCCCCCCCTCCCCCTCATTTCTATTAGGAGTACTCTCTCTTTGCAGATAGTGAAGGGTAGTTAACGCAGGCCTTTGCCCCCGTTGTAATCCGTCGTGCCTGCTTCTCTCTCCATTTGATTGATTGTTATCCAAGCATTTACTGTTTTAGAATTGGTTCTCTTTGGTTCATTCTCTATTTACAAACAAGCACAGAGTCGCAATACTCTGTTTAGTCTTTGCAGATAGCGAAAAATCGTGTAAAAAAACATAAGGAATCGAGCAAAATCAGTAGGCCACTAATGGGATCTCTTTTTGACCTCGCTAAAATAGAAACATTAGGAACAACCCCTCATGACAAACACGAAACTATTGAGATGAACTGAACTCCACACCATGATGGCTACAATACAGCTCGGCTCCGCCACCCACCCCGCCCAAAATAACGATAAACTCTATGCAAATATTACAAATATATACAACACACCAGCAAAGTAACAGGGTAAAACATTTTATTAAACAACTATTTACATAACTATTTTATACTTTTTGTTGCCTGATCCGGCTAGCTCAATCGATCGAGCATGAAACTCATGCACTCTGATGGTTCAAAGTTTTGAGGAGTGCTTGTAACACTGTCTGAAGCCTATTTGCACTTGCTTCAGCTTCACTATTCTCAAAGTAAAGTGGGGGCTGTTTGAGGACGTGACTGCATTTGTGAACAATGTAATGCGGTGCCACCCTGAACCGCTTGACGGAGGCCCCCGAGGGACGGTGTGATGGCGCGGACTCGGAGGGGGCGCTTGGCTCCGGCTCCCTCCCCAAGTCGTGTTCTCCTGGTGTAGCCTGAGATCGCCCCCGACATAGGTGGCCGGCTCCCGGGATCAAGCGGAACTTTTTGCCTTTTGGTAACTCTTCCATTCTTGACCTTGTCCCACAATCCGTTTCACCTAAAGACACGCTGTAGTGGGGCGCCCCTTTACCATTTCAGTTGCCATTCCGCCCGCTTTTGCTACACTGTGCCTCTTCCGCTATTCAGCTGTTTACCGCCCGCTCTTTCGACTACAGCGTCTCGCTCACCATGTAGTTGAGTTGCTCCCGCTCTTGCGGTGCAGCGATAGCCGGCTGCCACAGTACTCTCAAAATGGCGGCCGGCTCTTCAGATTTGGGCGTGGTCCACTAAAATTGCCCTGCGACACCTTGGAACTCGGACGCTTGTCTGCTAGAGATTGGGCTCCATTCTCGAAAGCGTCCCCTCAGCCTTGAAGATTCTACAAAAGTCTTGGGGGCCCCCGACTCCCGCAGGCTTCTGGTGGGGAGCGGCTAGCATTATTGCTCGTGGAATGGCCACGACAGAGCTACGAAATGGTGGTGCTCTCATGCTAACGCCAGCTTCAGTCTGAAACATCCAGAAACACTGTAGACTACCAATTCGATCAGTTCCGGTAGCGCCCCAACGTGACCCGGTAGAGAAGAACTAGCCCTCCCCTCTTTGACTGATGGTTCTTGATGCCTGTCCCTTCTGTTGTCATTTAACAGAACTATTTAGCCTGCTGAAAGGGGTTGTGTTCCGACCGCTGGTTGGTGGAGACATTTTGACTATATTCTGGACCTGCGTTGTCGCGTAATGCGTCATATGACGCGCCGCGTTAGTGCATCCGGAAGTGATCCGGGGCGCGACGCGCAGCGTGTAACGTAAGCATAACAGGTCATGTGACTTGTTAATAAAACTTTTCATTGGTTCATTTTACTTTTCTTATTCTAATGATGAAAGGCTTGGTCATATGACCTAAAAATTATTACTTTCGAACATTATTTTTTCTTAAATATATGTTATAATGTTCCAGGCTAATGTACTTTCCCGGAAAATTTACAACTGTCCTGCAAGTAAAATATATTCCTTTTTCGAGAAAAAGGGCGTTTCTTCGTCCCATGACGGAGCCGTTGAGCAAAAGAGGGTCGGCCTGCTGTCTTAGTCGCCGATACGCCTGAATATGAGATTCTTATCGATCACTTTATGTTGCAGGAGTAGAAAACACAACAGCCCTTGACCATTTATCTTTACTGCGTTCCTGCGTATTATACCTTTTACCCTTCATGTAATTGGTCTGCTTTATTTCACTTGCCTTTTACTGATTCTAAAACAGTGACTATTATTAAAAACTTTACCAATGTATATACTACTACCATGTTTTCTTTTAAAAACCTTTATTGTAAAAATGTCATTATACAAATACGGGCCTATAACCACGTGGGCCGGCCACGGAGCAAACTGTAATGGTATATGATGAGTAGACATTTACACTGTAGAGGAACGTAACGGGCGGGCCATTAGGTTGCAAGAACTAAAGTGTCTAACAGTTGCGGAATCGGTGGACGTACATTTTATAATTAAAATACGACAGGGCCAGTTACAATAAAATTATCTAGATATACATTTGCGGGCAAGTACCATGGGTGACGTTAATTCGAACTTTCAATAGTACAGTAATCAATAACACATCAGAACTTAATATCAATAGGGATATCGAAATATTCAATCTATTCTCGTCCCCGCCCGCCATGTGCTTCAAAACTGCATACGTATCTCGTGATATCAAGGTTGTGCAACCAGTACACAACAAGGAGTTACGAGTCCCATTTATTCCGGCGCCATTTTGGGCGAGGACGGGCAGGTCCAGGATATAGTCAAAATGTCTCTACCAACCATCGACTATGATGATGTTCATATGCTGTATTTATTAGAGTAACACTCATCTGTCCAAATGAAATTAATTTGCCACAATCTAAACATGTCATTTTAATCTTTCCAAAGTTCTTCTAAATATTTGGGACCGTTTCCCTTGCCTCTGATGCTGTCAGTGCCACTTCTTTGATGAATGTACTGGCAAGTCGGGGGTTCTCCTCCAAATCTCTCTTTTATGCAGCACTATAATTAATCGGTGCCACCTCTCCATATGACGATGCATGGTATAGTTACCATAACTATATTTTTTTTCGGTTCCTCTGGAGAGTACATCGTGGCAGATGAAGCGTGTAACGTACCGGGCATTTACCTTTTTTTGCATGTAGAGGAAAGGAAAAAAAAATCGAGCGTCCAAGTTCTAAGGTGTCCCAGGGCCATTTTAGTGGACCAGGCCCAAATCCAAAGAACAGGCCGCCATTTTGAGAGTCCTGTTGCAGCCGCCTGTCGCTGTAGCATCAAGAGCGGCCGAAACTCAGCTGAATGGCAACTGAAACGGTAAAGGGGCGCCCCACTACAGCAGACGAGCCTCCACCTAGGAAGGCCCGTTCACGCCGCCTCCCCCCCCCCCCCCTTCGGGCACCCCACGCCGTTATTCGGAGCAGGATTGTAGGATGGCCACACCAGTACGGCAACTTGCTAGACACCACCTCGGTGCCTACCGAATCTCAGCGCCTTGTGGTGTCTTCTATTCAGAAAACATTGTTGTGCTGCCTTCGACCTATTCGCCGCAAGTGCGCACGCAACTCAGCTGCATAGCTTGCTAGACACCACCTCGGTGCTAACCGAATCTCAGCGCCTTGTGGTGTCTTCTATTCCGAAAATATTGTTGCGCTGCCTTTTGCCCCATTCGCACATCGGTCCGCTACTGACGCCATCTCACAGGCCAACGGGGCGCCCCACGCCGACTTTCAGCATTGTAGGATGGCCACACCAGTGCGGCAACTTGCTAGACACCACCTCGGTGCCATCCGGATCTTGGCATCTCAGCGCCTTGTGGTGTCTTCTATTCAGAAAATATTGTTGCGCTGCCTTTGGGCCCATTCGCACATCGGTCCGCTACTGCCGCCATCTCACAGGCCAACTGGGCGCCCCACGCCGACTTTCAGCATTGTAGGATGGCCACACCAGTGCGACAACTTGCTAGACACCACCTCGGTGCCATCCGGATCTTGGCATCTCAGCGCCTTGTGGTGTCTTCTATTCAGAAAATATTGTTGCGCTGCCTTTGGCCCCATTCGCACATCGGTCCGCTACTGCCGCCATCTCACAGGCCAACGGGGCGCCCCACGCCGACTTTCAGCATTGTAGGATGGCCACACCAGTGCGACAACTTGCTGGACACCACCTCGGTGCCATCCGGATCTTGGCGCGTTGTGCTGCCTTCGGCCTATTCGCACATCGGTCCGCTACTGACGCCGCCTCACGTGCCAACGGATTTTCTACGCTTTTTATACCCTATGCCGCATAACAGGTCATGTGACTTGTTTATAAAACTTTTCATTTGTTCATTTTACTTTTGGTTTCCTAATGATGGAAGGCTTGATCATATGACCTAAAAATAACACTTTTCATTGGATGAAAACTTTTTTTTTTTCCCAAACGATGAAAGCCCCACCTTGTTTCTGGATGTTTCAGACTGAAGCTGGCGTCAGCATGAAAGCACCACCATCTCGTGGCTCCGTCGTGGTCATTCCGTGAGCAATCATGGCAGCCGCTCCCCACCGGAAGCCTGCAGGAGTCGGGGGCCCCCAAGACTTTTGTAGAATCCTCAAGGCGGAGGGGACGCTTTCGAGAATGGGGTCCAAGACCTAGCAGACAAGCGTCCGATTTCCAAGGTGTCCCAGGGCCATTTCAGTGGACCAGGCCCAAAAAGGAAAGAGCCTGCCGCTATTTTGAGAGTCCTGTGACAGCCGCCTATCGCTGCACCGCAAGAGTGGGCGCAACTCAGCTGAATTGCGGATTTTGACACAGTGGACCAAAAGCGGACGGAATGGCAACTGAAACGGTAAAGGGGCGCCCCACTACAGCAGACGAGGCTCCACCTGGGGAGGCCCGTTCACGCCGCCTCCCCCCCCCCGGGGCGCCCCACGCCGTTATTCGGAGGGCGGCAACTTACTGGACATCACCTTGGTGCCATCCACATTTCAGCGCGTTCTGCTGCCTTGGAACTATTCGCACAACAGACCGCTACTGACGACCCACCCCCCGGGACGCCCCACGCCAGATACCCAAATCAGTGCGGCACCCAGGCAACATCACCTGGGTGCCGTCCAGAAATCTGGACGTTGTGCTGCCTTGGGACTATTCGCACAACCGACCGCTACTGACCATTGTTCCTTCTTTTTCCCTAAAAATGTTTAAATGTTTTTACTGTTTTTGTTTTGTTGTATATATTTATAAGTTATTAAAGTTTTATAATCCTACTACTTTGTTGGAGTGCTATATATTTTTAATGTGACACATAATTGTAAAAACTTTGATGTACAAAGAGTCATCCCTGGAATCTTCCGCTTCAGGCTCGGTCCCCTCCCCAATCACAATACAGGATGGTTTTCAGATAGTAGGAACGCGTGTGGTGTGACGGATCTCATCGGGTGTGGGCCTTGATCTACTATAACTCATTTGAAGAGGGGTGATTCTTTACAGCTGGGGCCATAAACTACATCTGCAAGGCTAGCTGATAGCCTGGGACCGGCCTGGACAATCGGACAAAGAGGAAGAGGAGTGTCAGAGGGTGCGGTAGTGAATAGGGCGAAAGGGAGGTGTCGGGCGGGCACAGGGTGTGATTCTCAGGGAAGAGCAGCGCAGATGGGGGGAGGTTTATTGCCCATGCATAAGACAGAGAGCGGGGTGACCAGTGCCTGGGGGAGATGCTTGCGAGGGTGGGGAGCCATGCTAAGGATCGACAGCGTGCAGAGAGTGGGTCTGGTCAAGTCATCTAAAATGGCTGCCGTGCACGACAAAAGTGTGGCATTTGAAAAAAGGCAAGATGGCGCAGACAATGTTTTTCAACACTTCCTGATTTCCTTCGAATCGAACGTTAACAGACGTTGGGGCATATTACCAAAGTTAAGCGATATTTATCCCTAACGATGCTTAGCAACGAATTTTTTACCGCTAAGCATCGTCAGAAATTATCGCAGATAAACCTTGCTATTATCAAGGTTTATCGCAAATGCGATAAAAAACGGCCGCAATGCATTAATATCGCTGAAAAGTCAGCGATATTCATGCATTACCGAGCTAATGCTCTTAGCCATGTTATCCACCTCCCATTGGATAACATGGCTAAGAACTGCTCAGGGCAGGTGTTACTTTTTGGAGATATTCGCGCTTAGCGCGAATATCTCCAAAAGTTGGTAATAGGAGATAGCGATGTTAGCGACTGTTTCCAGTCGCTAACATCTTGGCATGCCCACTTTGCATGTCATTAGTGATAAATATCACTGACATGCAAAGTGGGGCCCAAGATGGTCGCTATCTCCTACTAGCGGTCGCTAACTGGTGTTAGCGACAGCTTGGTAATACGGAGATAATTTTATCTCCGCTTTCTTGGCTTTTAAAGCCAAAAAAGCGGAGATAAACCCCCTTGATAATATGCCCCGTTATCTCTCCCACACTACCGGTCCCCCTGGGCTTAAACGCCGAGATGGTAGGGACTGCATCCCGTGAAGATAGGCCGAGACGTCACTCAGCAGAAAAAAAAGTTAAAAAAAAGTCTATAAACATACAATAAGTTAAAAGTCAATCATTCTTCATTCCTTGTAGTACGCTCCCCAGTCCGCTTCCCGTTACGCTAACCGGGCGCACCCCACCAAAAAAACGATTTTTTTTTTTTTTTTTTTTGCCCCGCGGAGCCTTTTTAAAGCCTCCACATCAAACCTATGGGGTCAGGGAGGATCTACTATGCCCCCTTATGGTCATTTGCCCCTTCGCTTTGGCCTCCTCTTGTCTCTCGATCCTACCGAGAGACAAGATGGCGGCCGCTACGGACTGTTTGGAATGTTTACAGACGCCGGAGAACCAATCAGCTTCGCTTCACAAAGCTCCGTAACGCGAAAAGTACACGAATTGGAGCGCTGCCCGGAGCGCTGTTACAGATATATATCTTTTTTTGAACGTTAATTTCTCAAAATCCACTGGAGCACATATATTCAGACCTAGCAAAGGCACATCGGGCTACCAGTCCCTACAATTTTGCCAAGTTTCGTGCAAATCCATTCAGCCGTTCGATTATTATTATTTTATTTTTTTTTGCCCCGCGGGGCCCTTTTAAAACCTCCACATCAAACCTAGGGGGTCAGGGAGGATCTACTATGCCCCCTTATGGTCATTTTCCCCTTCGCTTTGGCCTCCTCTTGTCTCTCGATCCTACCGAGAGACAAGATGGCGGCCGCTACGGACTGTTTGGAATGTTTACAGACGCAGGAGAACCAATCCGCTTCGCTTCACAAAGCTCCGTAACGCGAAAAGTACGCGAACTGGAGCGCTGCCCGGTCCGCTGTTACAGATATATATCTTTTTTTGAACGTTAATTTCTCAAAATCCACTGGAGCACATATATTGAGACCTAGCAAAGGCACATCGGGCTACCAGTCCCTACAATTTTGCCAAGTTTCGTGCAAATCCATTCAGCCGTTCGGGCTAAAAGTGAGGCCAACCGCCCTATGGAAAACTCAATGTTAAAAACACGTTTTGGGACCCCCCTTTTTTCTCGGCCCCCCCTTGACGAACCCCCCCCCAAATTTTCAAGGGCTGCTCAGAAACAAAATGTGCCATTTTCCTGATAATTTCAGCCAATTCCGTCCACAAACGCCAAAGTTATTAGACATAGAATGTTCAAAAATCCCATAGAGAAAAAATCCTAACTATATATACCTACTGGCGACCGCCAGTAGGTAATATATATACTTATATATATATATACTTTTAGCTCGAAGGGCTGAATGGATTTGCACGAAACTTGGCAAAATTGTAGGGACTGGTAGCCCGATGTGCCTTTTGTAGGTCTCAATATATGTGCTTCAGTGGATTTTGAGAAATTAACGTTCAAAAAAAGATATATATCTGTAACAGCGGACCGGGCAGCGCTCCAGTTCGCGTACTTTTCGCGCAACGGAGCTTTGTGAAGCGAAGCTGATTGGTTCTCCGGCGTCTGTAAACATTCCAAACAGTCCGTAGCGGCCGCCATCTTGTCTCTCGGTAGGATCGAGAGACAAGAGGAGGCCAAAGCGAAGGGGCAAATGACCATAAGGGGGCATAGTAGATCCTCGCTGACCCCCTAGGTTTGATGTGGAGGTTTTAAAAGGGCCCCGCGGGGCAAAAAAAAATAATAATAATAATAATCGAACGGCTGAATGGATTTGCACGAAACTTGGCAAAATATTAGGGACTGGTAGCCCGATGTGCCTTTGCTAGGTCTCAATATATGTGCTCCAGTGGATTTTGAGAAATTAACGTTCAAAAAAAGATATATATCTGTAACAGCGCTCCGCTTCGCGTACTTTTCGCGTTACGGAGCTTTGCGAAGCTGATTGGTTCTCCGGCGTCTGTCAACATTCCAAACAGTCCGTAGCGGCCGCCATCTTGTCTCTCGGTAGGATTGAGAGACAAGAGGAGGCCAAAGCGAAGGGGGAAATTACCATAAGGGGGCATTGTAGATCCTTCCTGACCTCGTAGGTTTGATGTACCATTTTGCCAAGTTTGGTGTAATTCCGTTCAGCCATTCAGGCTGTAGACGTATGTAAATGTCCTATGGAAAATTGCATGGGGAAAACACATTTGAAAGTGTTGACATTTAGAACTAATTAAAATGTTACTTTGGTTTTGTATTTGTGTGTGATGAAAGTTATTTGGTTATGTATATATGTCAAATGAGAGGAAACCACAGCCATTTTGTGATACTACTGTCTGAGGTACATTTGTGAGGAATTTTTGGTGGTGAATTTCTGGTGTTTGATTTACACAGTACTAACACTTCTCCTACTTTTAAAAAGGTGAGTTGTTAATTTGTAAGGGGAACTATGTTGTACACTTGAAGATAATTTGGAAAAAAATTTCTGTTATTTATTTGCAGTCCTTCTGTTATACTAAATACTTGATAAAGTTAGTTTTATATTATGTATTACTAAAAACGATAAATGAAAGTGATTATTTTTTTCTGCAATTTACAGCAAGCAATTTCAAAATAAATGGCTCACAATGAAGAGACCGTGGCAATTTCTTTGTAAGGGGAACTATGTTGTACACTTGAAGATAATTTGAAAAATGTTTTCTGTTATTTATTTGCAGTCCTTCTGTTATACTAAATACTTGATAAAGTTAGTTTTATATTATGTATTACTAAAAACGATAAATGAAAGTGATTATTTTTTTCTGCAATTTACAGCAAGCAATTTCAAAATAAAATGGCTCACAATGAAGAGACCGTGGCAATTTCTTTTGAATTGTCCACTACATTGATTGAAATTGAGAGCACCAATAATGAAATATTGTCACAAGGAGGAGATGACTTGTATGATTCCATTAGATTGATTGAAATGGACAGCACCAATAATGAAATATTGTCACAAGGAGATGACTTGAATGATTCCACTACATTGATTGAAATTGAGAGCACCAATAATGAAATATTGTCACAAGGAGGAGATGACTTGTATGATTCCATTAGATTGATTGAAATGGACAGCACCAATAATGAAATATTGTCACAAGGAGGAGATGACTTGAATGATTCCACTACATTGATTGAAATTGAGAGCACCAATAATGAAATATTGTCACGAGGAGATGACTTGAATGATTCCACTACATTGATTGAAATTGACAGCACCAATAATGAAATATTGTCACAAGGAGGAGATGACTTGAATGATTTTTTTGATCAATCTGTTGATGGCGAATTTATCGAATGTTTGGAGACCATAGAGTTACAAGAATCATCATTGCAGACTTTTCATGAGGAAATTGCTG
Organism: Lissotriton helveticus; assembly: GCF_964261635.1. Taxonomy (NCBI): domain Eukaryota; kingdom Metazoa; phylum Chordata; class Amphibia; order Caudata; family Salamandridae; genus Lissotriton; species Lissotriton helveticus. The sequence continues at coordinate 528,935,150 of NC_136069.1, forward strand.
ATGAGGACATGTTACTAGTTCTTTCAAATTTAGAAAATTCTGAAGAATAAATTTATATTTAGAAATCAAAAATTGTTTGAGACATTATTCATTTTTATTTTTAATTTATGAGGTTGTAGCGAAGTGATTGTAGTATAAAATGAGACTTATAGTATAGAGTGCAACATTTTTATGTTACATGGTAAGTTTACTCATATTTACTTCCCTTCTGCCACTATATTATCTCCAATGTGTATTTGACATCTCTTCTTCATCTCCGGCCTCCTTTCTCTCACTGTGTGTCTCCGATGCATCTTATCGCTGCTATTTTGTGTAATTACAGAAGAGAGTAAAATAAAATAGTTCGGAACGTGAAAAGGGGGCAAAGTAGAGTACCCCTCACCCCCTAGGCCTTTTTAGGCGGTCCCAAAAAGATCAGTTTCTGCTTTCCTGAGAGATTATGGTATGAGTTCCATATACCACAATAATTTGCATTACAACATGCAAGATATCTATCTCCTATTACCAACTTTTGGAGATATTCACGCTAAGCGCAAATATCTCCATAAAGTAACACCTGCCCTGAGCAGTTCTTAGCCATGTTATCCAATGGGAGGTGGATAACATGGCTAAGAGCATTAGCTCGGTAATGCATGAATATCGCGGACTTTTTAGCGATATTCATGCATTGCGGCCGTTTATTATCGCATTTGCGATAAACCTTGATAATAGCAAGGTTTATCTTCGATAATTTCTGACGATGCTTAGCGGTAAAAAATTCGTTGGTAAGCATCGTTAGCGATAAATATCGCTTAACTTTGGTAATATGCACCAACGTCTGTTAACGTTCGATTCGAAGGAAATGAGGAAGTGTTGAAAAACATTGTCTGCGCCATCTTGCCTTTTTTGAAATGCCACACTTTTGTCGTGCACGGCAGCCATTTTAGATGCCTTGACCAGACCCACTCTCTGCACGCTGTCGATTCGTAGCATGGCTCCCCACCCTCGCAAGCATCTTCCCCAGGCACTAGTCACCCCCGCTCTCTGTCTTATGCATCGGCAATAAACCTCCCCCCATCTGCGCTGCTCTTCCCTGAAAATCACACTCTGTGCCCGCCCGACACCTCCCTTTCGCCCTATTCACTACCGCACCCTCTGACACTCCTCTTCCTCTGTGTCCGATTGTCCAGGCTATCACCTAGCCCTGCAGATGTAGTTTATGGCCCCAGCTGTAAAGAATCACCCCTCTTCAAAGGAGTTATAGTAGATCAAGGCCCACACCCGATGAGATCCGTCACACCACACGTGTTCCTACTATCTGAAAACCATCCTGTATTGTGATTGGGGAGGGGACCGAGCCTGAAGCGGAAGATTCCAGGAATGACTCTTTGTACATCAAAGTTTTTACAATTATGTGTCACATTAAAAATATATAGCACTCCAACAAAGTAGTAGGAATATAAAACTTTAATAACATATAAATATATACAACAAAACAAAAACAGTAAAAACATTTAAACAACGAAGAGACCGTGGCAATTTCTTTTGAATTCCTGATGAGGACATGTTACTAGTTCTTTCAAATTATGAAAATTCAGAAGATGTTGCCTGGGGGTGGGTCGTCAGTAGCAGTCTGTTGTGCGAATAGTTCCAAGGCAGCAGAACGCGCTGAAATCTAGATGGCACGAAAGTGATGTCTAGTAAGTTGCCGCCCAGCAAATAACGGCGTGGGGCGCCGCGGGGTGAGTGAGTCCAGTAGGCACCACAGCTATTCTTACCGGCATTGCAGAATTACTGCTGGGGACAATGCCTGTGCTGTAGCAGGGTCACAGCAGAAACAAAAAGGATTCTGTTGAAGATGTTGTTGGTTTTCAATTTGAAAACAGTTCTGGTGTCAACTGCTATGCTAATGTAGTGGTTAATGTTTTGTTTTCTCTAGAAAATGTAAAAGAGGGGGAGGCAGTCCAAAGTTCCGTTAAAAGGGCAAAGGAAAGGATCGGTGGTTTGAACTATCAGTCAAAAAGGGGAGGGGGTGCAACAATATTTCCTACCGGGTCACACTGTGCTTTCACCGGAACTGAGGTCTGCAGGATTCTAGTAATTCAAAGTGAGGCTGGCGCCAGCATGGGAGCGCCGACGTCCCGCGGATACAGTTTCGTCACTCCACGGGCGATCATGGCAGTCATTCCCCATCGGGGGTCGGAGACTCCCGCGGCTCCTCTAGAATCTTCAAGGTCGTGGAGGACTACGGTGGTGGAGTCAACCAGTGACCGGGCCATTTCTTTATGCTGGGCCCGCTCTTGCCAGGTCGACCGCCATTTTGAGAGTTCGGTAGCTACTGGCGATCGCGGGGTCAAATGAGCGGACGGGCTCCACCCTGCCGGGCGAGACGTTGCAGCATGGCCACAGTGGAAGAACCCTTTTCCGGGCGCCTGGAGCGCTGAGGGTGCAGCTGGGAAGCCTCCACCTGGGGAGGCGGGAGAGGCCTGTTCGCACCGTCTCTCCCTCCCAGTGCACCCCACGGCGTCTCGCTTGAGATTTGTTATGGCCGGACCAGGCGATGAGGACGAGGGGGGGGGGGTCGGAGGCATGTGCAAGACATCCCCCCCCAGTGTTGTCGCAGCCATTATTCAAGAAAGAAGAAGTGTCCCGTCCGTCTTCGGGCCGGGCTTCCGGTAGATGTCGGCCGGACGCCCCTGGCTCTGGCCCCATGAACGGGTTTCTTGGTTTATCGGCTGCAGCCGGATCCCGTCGGCCTCGGCCCCCCGACCGTTGGTGGCCGGACCGGAAGAGCATGTGGCGGGACTACCTGCAACTCTCAAGGGCCACCGCGGCCGGACTGGGAGAGAGAGGGGGAGGGTCGAGGAGACATTCCCCCCCCCCTGCAACTGTTCAGCGTTGTAAAGGCAATCCCCTGGCCGGGTCCCGCTGGCCTCGGCCTCTCCTCCGGCTACACCCTACGTTAGGATCTCCTGGCCGAGGCGTGGCAGCAGGACCCGCCTTATATGGGCTGCTCCCGGCTGGGCGTAGCCGCAACCCTGCCCCACCTTGGAAGTTTCCAGAGTGGGGGCGGATGTTCTACTGACTTGCATTTTCCCTAGTCTATCGATTTTTTTGGCGTGGCAGGCGGTGGGACAGCGAGGGGTGATTTGGTTTCTCTTACTGTTTTTCTGGTCTCTCACCACTGGCATATTTTAACGTTTTCTTGTTTCTAGGACATTAATAGGTTTTATCATTACGTTATGTTATCGTTTCTTTGTTCGTTGTTTAATAAAAGTTCATGTTCATCAGTGGCCTACTGATTTTCGTTTTCCTATTCTTTTCTTTCCAGGTTGTTTCATGCTAAAGTTTCTGTTAACAGGATACAGTGATCACTTCGTTATTATTGCATATGTCCTTTTCACTAGGGGTGCTCTCTGGTCGGGCCAGATGACGTATCTCTAGTAAATGGTCCGGGTGAAACAGGTGCATCAATCAGTGGGGAGTAGATAGGCATGACAGATTACAACGGGGGAGAAAGGTCCGCATTACGTACCCTTTCACTATTTGCAAAGATTTTCCTACGTATATTTGCAAACAGGGAATACCTCCAAAAAGAACCAATTCCCAAACAGTCAATTTTTGGGGAAACAATCAATCAATGAGGAACGAAATAGGCACGACGTGTTAAAGGTTTGCGTTACCTACCCTTCACTATCTGCAAAGGGAGAGAGAATATTCCTATTCTTCCTCGTTTGCAGGCAGAGAAGATTCTTAAGAGAATCAACTTCGAACAATTCAATGCTCGATTCAAACAATCAACAAGGGGTACTGTGAACACAAATGAACGCCGCTTATGTACATACACATTGGTATTATCAACAGGTTGTTCCTAATGTTTTTATTTTAGGGAGGTCAAAAAGAGATCCCATTAGTGGCCTACTGATTTTGCTCGATTCCTTTTGTTTTTTTACATGATTTTTCGCTATCTGCAAAGACTAAACAGAGTATTGCGACTCTGTGCTTGTTTGTAAATAGAGAATGAACCAAAGAGAACAATCAATCAAATGGAGAGAGAAGCAGGCACGACGGATTACAACGGGGGCAACGGGGGCAAAGGCCTGCGTTAACTACCCTTCACTATCTGCAAAGAGAGAGTACTCCTAATAGAAATGAGGGGTGGGGGGCAGCATTCAAAGCAGATCAGTGTGCATAAACACAAAAATGTTTTTACTTACCACGTACTTGACATTCGACAGCTTATGATATTTGCTATTAAAAAACCATTGAAATTCACTGAAAAAACCATAGGTTATAGACCATATATAGTTAGGAATTAGCATTTAAAAAACCTTATTTTACTCACACAAAACCATTGAAATTCCATATATAGTTAGTTGCACTAACTATATATCGCGCACCCGCAATCCACTGCTGATCATGTCACATATTACATCATTCATGACATGGTCAGTGACATCACTGATGACATCACTGATGACATCTCAAATGACATCACTGATGACATCACTGATGACATCTCATTTGACATCATTCTTGTGCTAATACGATAAACCTCTTCAGACTCTAATATAACCTTAGATACACTCAGTGTATACAGACACTCACACACTGCCACTCATCCATGGAGTTACTCACACACCCAGTCAGTCATGCAAAGAAACAATCTCACCTCCATTTCTTCAACTATACAGTTAAACACACCTTACTTATTGAAACATATACTAACACATATTTACTCTCTTATACAATCCCTGATACAAGTTCACAATGATCGATACAACCACTCACTCATTCAGTGGCTCTCATGCATAGTTATTTATATATGCCAACTCTCACATGTACTGTGTTTAACATATGTACTTACTATGACATGTAGCATTGAGATATCCATTCACTCATCAATACACTCATGCACACAGTCAACTGCCCATGTAGCTGTTTCCACATGCAGTCTTGAACTCATACACCTAGTGAATAAACTGCTCACACATCTATGCATAGAGTCACACACCTTCCAGCCACCCCCACACAAACTCAATCTCCCATAGAAATACTTGGGCAACCAATTAATAACACATATAGCCTCTCGTATAGCTAATGATCAACACATGCAGCAGTTTACATCACAACAGACATAATGATGCACAAATTAAGACAGTTTAGTCACTAACCCATGCATTCAGTGAGACACATTTAATCACTCACTCATACAGTCAGTCACGCACCTACTAAATCCTTCATCCAGACACTTATACATCCACTCATTCTTCAATATGTAAGACATGTTTTAACTTTACAGAAACATACAGTCACTGGATGTTGTCATCAGTGATGTCATCAGTGATGTCATTTGAGATGTCATCAGTGATGTCATCAGTGATGTCACTGACCATGTCATGAATGATGTAATATGTGACATGATCAGCAGTGGATTGCGGGTGCGCGATATATAGTTAGTGCAACTAACTATATATGGAATTTCAATGGTTTTGTGTGAGTAAAATAAGGTTTTTTAAATGCTAATTCCTAACTATATATGGTCTATAACCTATGGTTTTTTCAGTGAATATATATATATATATACACACACACACTTTTTTTTTTGGGTAGCCACTCACCAAGACCCACGACCTCGACACCAAGCAGGTCCAACAGGTCCTGCTCCCGGTCCAAAATGTCTGCCCAGCGGTGGGACAGCTGATGGTGGGTACGCCGGATACCGGAGCAGCAGAAGACTGCCCGGCGCACCTTCGCCCACCGCCAGAGACGCTCTTCAATCTGGTAGCCGGAGCCGGGCCTGCCGCCTGCTGCCGAGGTCAAGGGGAGGTGGCGATGGATAAAAAAGACCAGGGCCGCCACCTCCTCCTTCCCAAAAAGTTGGCGGGCCGTCACCCCTGAGGGGCACATTCTGCCGCAAGGCAGCCGGGTTTTTTTGGGCACAGGCGCCTTGCCCTTTGAGCCGCCGATGCTGCTGGCGCCCTTCACCATGGTTCTGGGTGGAGGGGAGAAAAAAAGTTCAAGACAAAAAGGTAGGGGAAAGAAGAAGCAAGGTAAAAGAAGGAAGTAAAATAAAACAATAGAAAAGTTGAAAAAAAGTTGTAAAAGTAGAAATAAAATAAAAAATATAAACCTAGGCACAGAGAGAGATAGGTAATAACTAAAGAAAGTTAGAAAAAGTGGGTAAAAAGACCAGGATTGAAGAGATATGAGCTAGATGCTAAAGTAGGCCCAAAACCATAGCCAGAGTGTGAAATCCAAGATGGCTGCGCCCGTCGCGACCGCGTGGGTAGGTTCGCGCGATATTTAGCGCGATCACGCACTTTTGTAGTGCGAACGAGAAGATGAGTTCCCGAACATGTCTTGCACAACCCGAACACGTGACTTGTGACCCGGAACAGGAAATAAGGGAACGCAAGCGGGCGGGAAAAACCTCTTGGGTAACTTAGCGCGCTAGCCATCTCGAGCATGCAGGCAGCGCCCCGAACACGCGCACCGCGCTCCCGAAGACGAAAAACGGCGCGCGAACGGGTCTAGCAAGCAACTACGCAAGTCCGTGGAGCTACGCGTAGGTCGCGGAGTGCAAGTGCGTCTTTGCGTAGCTCCGCGGAGTGCGGCTCCGCGAACTACGCCCAGGGTTACTCTGGACCTAGCGCTCTGATCCTCCCTGGCTGCCCTCTCTCCTGCACGCGACCCAGACCGCCTCCGCTGATCGCCCCCTCCTTGCCTGACTCTCGGAGTGGGACGGGCGGCTCCACCATCTTGGGCGGGTCTGGGCTCTGCGCTGCAGTTCTTTGGCCCCTCCCCCCTGGCAAAGTATTTTAGGCGGTCGGCTGATCGCGCGCCTATCCTGCATCCACCTCCAGACCTCCCGAGGCGTCTCCGGGAGCAACGTTCATTTTAGTGACTTTCTTGCTTGGAAACTTTTAAATTTGCCTACCTGCACTGCTCTCTTAGCGCTCTGGACCTAGCGCTCTGATCCTCCCTGGCTGCCCTCTCTCCTGCACGCGACCCAGACCGCCTCCGCTGATCGCCCCCTCCTTGCCTGACTCTCGGAGTGGGACGGGCGGCTCCACCATCTTGGGCGGGCCTGGGCTCTGCGCTGCAGTTCATTGGCCCCTCCCCCCCTGCTACGCCCCCCTGATTCTCCTGCTGCCTGCTGCCAAGGTCAAGGGGAGGTGGCGCTGGATAAAAAAAGACCAGGGCCGCCACCTCCTCCTTCCCAAAAAGTTGGCGGGCCGTCACCCCTGAGGGGCACATTCTGCCGCAAGGCAGCCGGGTTTTTTTGGGCACAGGCGCCTTGCCCTTTGAGCCGCCGATGCTGCTGGCGCCCTTCACCATGGTTCTGGGTGGAAGGGAGAAAAAAAGTTCAAGACAAAAAGGTAGGGGAAAGAAGAAGCAAGGTAAAAGAAGGAAGTAAAATAAAACAATAGAAAAGTTGAAAAAAAGTTGTAAAAGTAGAAATAAAATAAAAAATATAAACCTAGGCACAGAGAGAGATAGGTAATAACTAAAGAAAGTTTGAAAAAGTGGGTAAAAAGACCAGGATTGAAGAGATATGATCTAGATGCTAAAGTAGGCCCAAAACCATAGCCAGAGTGTGAAATCCAAGATGGCTGCGCCCGTCGCCACCGCGTGGGTACGTTTGCGCGATATTTAGCGCGATCACGCACTTTTGTAGTGCGAACGAGAAGATGAGTTCCCGAACATGTCTTGCACAACCCAAACACGTGACTTGTGACCCGGAACAGGAAATAAGGGAACGCAAGCGGGCGGGACAAACCTCTTGGGTAACTTAGCCCGCTAGCCATCCCGAGCATGCAGGCAGCGCCCCGAACACGCGCACCGCGCTCCCGAAGACGAAAAACGGCGCGCGAACGGGTCTAGCAAGCAACTACGCAAGTCCGTGGAGCTACGCGTAGGTCGCGGAGTGCAAGTGCGTCTTCGCGTAGCTCCGCGGAGTGCGGCTCCGCGAACTATGCCCAGGGTTACTCTGGACCTAGCGCTCTGATCCTCCCTGGCTGCCCTCTCTCGTGCACGCGACCCAGACCGCCTCCGCTGATCGCCCCCTCCTTGCCTGACTCTCGGAGTGGGACGGGCGGCTCCACCATCTTGGGCGGGTCTGGGCTCTGCGCTGCAGTTCTTTGGCCCCTCCCCCCCTGGCAAAGTACTTTAGGCGGTCGACTGATCGCGCGCCTATCCTGCATCCACCTCCAGACCTCCCGAGGCGTCTCCGGGAGCAACGTTCATTTTAGTGACTTTCTTGCTTGGAAACTTTTAAATTTGCCTACCTGCACTGCTCTCTTAGCGCTCTGGACCTAGCGCTCTGATACTCCCTGGCTGCCCTCTCTCCTGCACGCGACCCAGACCGCCTCCGCTGATCGCCCCCTCCTTGCCTGACTCTCGGAGTGGGACGGGCGGCTCCACCATCTTGGGTGGGCCTGGGCTCTGCGCTGCAGTTCTTTGGCCCCTCCCCCCCTGCTACGCCCCCCTGATTCTCCTCCCTCATGTGTCCCTACATCTTGGTTACTCATTCCCGGCTGCGCAGCGGACGTGCGCAGCGGGCGCGACGAAGGCGCGCCAAAGTTGCGCCTAAGTTAAGCCCGTCTGCGCCCGTCCGCGACGGGCCAGGACCAGGGGCCACACACTCTGTTCCTTTTTTGGTTTATACTTCAGCTCAACTCATAGCTCTCTCAACTATCCCCTCACCTTCCCCTTCACTACTGCGTCATCTTGATACATTCGGCATTCTCGCCTCTCCCCCTTCTCACCCGATCCCGGTCTCTCACAGCCTTACCCTTCCCTCTGTTGACCCCCCTCCTGTCCCCCGTCCCTCCCCTGTTCCTACTGTAGCCTCCGCTTACCTCCTCAACACCCGCTCTGCAGTCAAACATCAGACGGCACTTTTCAACCTTTTGACCACTGACTCCCCAAATTTCCTTTTCCTGACTGAAACTTGGTTCACCGCCGATTCCCTCCCCGATCTTTTAGCCATTCTCCCTGATACCCATTATGCCCTCCGAGCTGACCGCCCGGACGGTAAGGTTGGGGGAGGTGTGGCGATGATCATTCGGTCGACCCTCAAATTTCAACTTCTTATTCACCCCCCCATACCCAACGTGGACTACTTGGTGGCCCGCTCCCTTAACCTTTCTGCCCCCCTCACTGTTGTCCTCGTGTACCGTCCCCCTCAATCTATGCCTTCCTTTGTAGCCTCTCTTCAAGACCTTTTGGCCACCTTGGTGGTCAACAATTCTTCCGTCCTTCTGCTCGGCGACTTTAACTTTTGGCCGGGCGATTCTAGGGAAGATCTTTCCTCTAAAGACTTTTCTGCCACCCTCCAGTGCCTAAACCTCACATCTCATGTCACAGTCCCCACCCACGCCCAGGGTCACATCCTGGATCAAATCTGGTCCTCACGTCCTGTCGTCTCACCTCCCTCTATATCCCCTTGTGTTTGGTCGGATCACTGTAATATCTCCTTCTCTATTCACTTGGGCGCGGTTGATAAGCCCCCTTTTCCGAAAAATATTCTAGCCCGTAATTGGAATCAGACCGACCTTGATTCCCTCTCGCTTACCTTGGCTTCCTCTGCCCCAGACCTCACTGATCTTCCCCTCGAATCCCAGGTCAACGCCATTGGCACATGGCTATCTTCTTCGTGTGATCTAGTTGCCCCGCTTAGAAAGATCAAGGCGGTCCGCCCCTACGACGCGCACAAATGGTTTTCTCCAGAGCTTAAAACGCTTAAACTCGACCTTAGGTGGTCGGAACGCCACTGGAGACGGAATTACTGTCCCTCTTTGCGCGCCAAATATAAACTACTTCTCACCGAATATAAAAAAGCGATCCTAGTGGCTAAAACCGCATATTTCACCGAGAGAGTAGCTCTCTCTGCAACAAACCTCGTGAAATCTTCTCCCTGGTTCACAATCTTGCCACCTCTGATCACTCCACCCCTAGTCTGGTCCCCTCACAGTCCCTCTGTTCCTCACTTAATGATTTCTTCATCGATAAGATCGTGAAGATTAAAGCCAACATCCCCACTGTGCCTCAACCCTGTTTCACTTGTCTTCTCCCTCCTCCCCCTTCCTCCTTCGCTCTCTTCCCCCCTATCTCCCCTGATTTATTTCTAAAACTTCTGGTCAAAGTCAAGTCTGGCTCTCCCGCGGACTGTGCGCCGGCACGCATTCTTAAAACTCTCTTCACTAACTGCCCCGCCCCCCCTCTTGCTCTTCTTAATTCCTCTCTGGCTCTCGGTTCTGTCCCCTCTTCTTTTAAATCCGCTATAGTTCTCCCTATCCTAAAAAAAACTGGTCTGGATCCCTCTCTCCCCTCTAATTTTCGACCCATTTCCCTTCTTCCCTATCTTAGCAAGATCCTTGAAGCCCATGTTACCTCCTGCCTCTCCACTTACATCGAGGAGAATGGCCTCCTGGCATCCCATCAGGAGGGATTCCGCCCGGGCCATTCCACGGAGGCGGTGGTCCTGGCAGTCTTGGACGAACTCAGGGGAAGGCCGACTCTAACCTCCCCCAAGCCCTGGTCCTTCTCGATCTGTCCGCTGCGTTTGACACGGTTGACCACTCCATCCTTCTCGACCGTGTCAGCGCAGCGGGCATTCGGGGCGCGGCCTTTTCTTGGCTCGCGTCCTTCCTTCGGGACAGGTCCCAGGCGGTTCACCTCTCCGGCTTCTCTGCCCCTCCGCGCCCGGTCACTTGTGGCGTTCCCCAAGGTTCCTCTCTTTCCCCCCTTCTTTTCAATCTTTATATCTATCCCCTCATCACCTCCCTTCTTGAGCTGGGGGTCTCTGTGTACAATTACGCAGATGACCTCCAGCTCGTTTTTGACCTTTCTTCTACCCCTGATTCTCTCCCTAAGTTTTGTTCCACCTTAGTTTTTATTTCTGAGTGGATGAGCGCTAACCATTTGAAGCTCAATCCAGACAAGACGGAACTTGTCCTCACTGGTGGTCCCTCCAACCCTTGGTCTCCTGCACACTGGCCCCTTTCTGTTGGTCCCCCTCCCTTGCCCGCTTCCTCCGTTCGTACCCTTGGTATCAAAGTCAGTCATGACTTATCCATGCACAGCCAGATCAGTTCCGTCGTGTCTTCTTGTTTTTTGTCCCTCCGTCTTATCCGGAAAATTTCGCGTTTTTTTTCCACCGACGCACTTAAAACCATAGTCATGGCCCTTGTCACCTCCCGCCTCGACTATGGGAATGGCCTGTACGTGGGCATACCCGCCTACGAAACCCGCCGACTCCAGGCCATTCAAAACCAAGCTGCCCGCCTCATCCTCTCCCTCCCTAAATCCTCTCACATCACCCCTGTTCTCAAGTCCCTTCATTGGTTTCCTGTCCGTTTCAGATCTTTCTTTAAACTGGCCTGTTTAGCCTTTCGGGCTCACTCCCGCTCTGCCCCCCCGTTCATCACTTCTCTCATCTCCTCTCATGTCCCCAGCCGCACTCTTCGTTCCTCTTCCCTCTCTCTTCTGCACATCCCCCGCTTCCGTAAATCCAGAATGGGGGGCACCCCGTTTTCAGTCCTGGCCCCCCAGTTCTGGAACACTCTCCATTCGTTCCATCCCCATCTACACTCACTTCCGCAAAGCCCTCAAAACCTTCCTTTTTTCTCAGGCATTCCCCTCCTAGTCTCCCTGGGTTCCCTCTGCGAGCTCTGATCAGGTCCCCAGCGCCAGGAAGCCGCTTGGCCGCAGTGCGCTTTACCAAATATTTTTTTCATTTCATTTCATTTCATTTCTGTCCAGAGGCAACTTTATTATGTCCAGTAGCATATGAACTGGTAAAGTCATACCGCCCCAAATCTGCTCAGAACAGCCCCCACACATCTCAGTACTAGTTCAGAAAGCGAAGGCAGTGTGTCATGTGCCTATTCACAAGGGTAGTTCAGAAAAATGAAGGCAGTGTGTTATGTGCATGTTCACAGGGAAGACCAAGGAATCTCATCATTCAGTTCTGTGCGGTGAGTGTTAAGTTTCAAAACCCATTTCTGCTCTTTCAGTAGGAGTAATTTTGTCACATCCGCTATCTGTGCAGGAATGAATAGTTGTTCCAGGACTGTCCATTGAAAAGCAGTGGAGGGATGGCGTGCCTCTAAGAAATGGCTAGTCAGCTTTGTGGCCTGTCTTCTGCACCTAATCGTGCTTTTATGTTCTGATATCCTGACTCTTATTTTTCGGGTAGTCATCCCCACGTATTTTAACCCGCAGGGACAGGTAATTAGGTACACCAGTTTTTCACTGTTACAGTTAGTGAATCTGGTCTGTCTCCAGGGTCTCGATGTACCTATATCTATCTCAACCGTCTTTTTTGTTTGAGGACAAGACTGGCATGAGCCACACGGGGGGTGGCCAATGACCGGGCGAAGATCCCAAAGTGAGCCCGGTGTCCTAGGTCGCTCTTCCCGTGGTCTTGTGTGGACCATCCTGTCCCTCAAATTAGGGCCTCTCTTAAAGGAAAACAGAGGGGTTTGGATAGATGTATGTCCGGAGTTTAGCATTGGCCAGTGTCTTTTTACCACTTTCTGTATCTTGTTACGAAGGGTCCCAAAGGTATGCACGAATGTAAGTCTTTCTAGTTGTGGTTTGGGTGTTGATGGTTCCAATAGTGCCCGACGGTTGTTGTTGCTGGCACGTTTCATTGAGCGCCGTACTTGTCTTGGTGGATATTTCCGTGAGATCAGTTGGTTGCACAAAGTAGTGGAGTGTGTTTTAAAAGCTGAGGTAGTAGAACAATTCCTTTGAACACGATGTGTTAGTAGTATGGCGGGGATCCAATGACAGTTCCTCAACTGGCTGAATAGTAGGAATACCTTTCTACGCTTTACAATTGAAATAGGGGGAGACAGACTGGCTTTCCTTGACTTAAAAATTGTGGCCACCCCAGATGGTTTACAGTCTGAACTATACAGAAAACCTATGTCAAGGAACTCACTACTTATGTTTGACAGCCATCATCCAAAATCCTTAAGGGAGAACCTGCCCTTTGGGCAGTTTCTTCGTGTTTTCAATGCCGTTTTTAGCTGATAACTCGGCACGGGGGTTAGGATGGGTCTGTGACAAAGAGGGGTGTGTTTTCATTTCATGTTTACTTGCCTTTATATAGAGCGGTGTTTCACTCTACCCCTGAGCCGCTGCCAGGGGTCTTCACTTCTTACAAGTTCGGTAAGATGACTTTTTTCTTCATTTGGAATATAATGATATACCTAAAGTAGAGATAACAGTATACTACTTCAATGAGTAACTAGGTCAGCTTCTTGGTGATGCAACACTAATGTTCATGAGCAGGAACCTAGTGTTGATTATACATTTGTATGCGTTTTACAGGCACTGGCACTTAACTTCTGTCTTTTCATCCTTTCAGTGTATCACACGACTTGCAAGAAAAGACCAGACGGGGCACCTAGAATCTTCAGGTGATCTCCGTGCTTGTCTTAATACCTTTTAGAATTCACTGTATATATCTCACTCATTTAATTTTTGCAGTAGCTATAGTCGTTTTGGGTCCTGAAGAAAGCAGGGACAAATACGTCCCATACTGCTGAAACATGTCGACCTTGTACCATATCTAGACAGTTATTTGGTAGACTGTCTTGATTATTTTTAATATTGGTAGAGTGGATATTACCTGAATAAAGTTGTTCCATACTCCCTCATCCAATTTTAAATGCACCTTTTCAGTTTAAGTTAGTTATTTTTCCTTTTTGCACTGCACTATTTGGTCACCCCACAACCACAGCCTACCCATGCAAAAGAGTGTTAAGACCATACCGTTTCCTATCTCAGTTTAAGGGACCGTTTTCCATCTCCTTTGTCTGAGTATAAGGCGACTGAGTGTGTTGTCTCCAAAGGAATCCCAAATGATGAAGGGCGGTTCCGAGTGGTGACTGATGGGTATCCTTGACCATCTGCTGAGGTTTCCTGGATAACTATTGTTTTGTAGCTATTTAGGAGTGAAGTGCCAGTTGTCTATTTGCACCACAAATGTACATTTTGTTTAGACCCTTTGGAACTCTCGTGTTGTTTAATATTGTCAGGGAATGTCCCAAAGTTTGGTCTTTAAATATTCCCTAGGGTCCCCCATCTGATCGTTGTGTTGTTATTGAACAGTATTGTCACCCTATGCATACATATCTCACCTTACCCATGATTGTTGGGATAGGAGCCTACTTTTCCGCCTAAGAGCTGGAACCGTCAGATTCACACTGTGCTTTCCTCTTGGTTACCACCCCAACCTTAATCAAAATCCATGTCTTTGTGATGGGAGGAGTGGTCAATCAACTATCAATTTTTTTTGTAAGTACTACATCAAATACTCTAAGTGGCTTTTAAACCCTTATTTTAAAAAGAGACGGCCTATTAGTTTGGTCGAGGCCTATCTGTGTATAGTAACCCTGGATAACGCAGACTTAATTTTTCGCACATGCACTTTTCTTAGAATTGCTATTAGAACGCGTAAGTCCATGCTGGATCCCTGAGACTTTTTTTATAACTGCTAAATGTTCTTATGGTTTTAGCTTTATTCTTTCCAAATGAAATTACTTTTAACAGGCAGATTCCGATTTTAAAAATATCATTTCTGTATATCTTACATTGTCATGTGTTTTCGAATCCCCCAGATTGTTGTTTGTATTTGTCATGACTTTGTGCTTTTATGGGTACCAAGGTACCCAAATAAAGTTTATGAACTGAACTGAACTGAACTGAACCCTGCACTAGTAAAGTTAGGTACATCTGGATCAGTGGTGTCCAGATATACTCTGATTGGGCAAGTTAAACCCACAAGTTATAGTTTATTGACCTGATTATTACTTGTACCCTGCCATGCACTACATTCGACCTCAGATACCATATCACTCATGATCGCTTAAATAAACAGATTTAATGCACATTTAATTTGGAGACTTAATGTGTAGCAACACTTGATCCTATTAGTTCCAAAGTTAATATTATTTCCTTTGCATAACTTTGCATGTATATTATACAAATTGAATTCCCCCATACTTTTCCATTGAGAGATCCAGACCATGGTGGCGGAGATCTCCATCAAAAGGGAAAAGTTACTAATAGTGATTTTATACTCCTAAATTATGGTGGAGACCTGTAAATCTACATGTAGGTGTCCCTTTTTACTTCAAAATGGTGAATAGCAAAAAAGTGGAGCGTTATACCTAGGTGTAGGAGAAGAGGTATACACGAGTAAATATACACATTTGTGAATTTTCTTCAAAGTGTCACTTTTGAGTAATAATGGTGTTTTAATCTTACAGCTTCATCCACAGAAACTGGGATTAGGAATATTTTCATAATGTAAATCTAAGATTAGCAAATTCATTTAAAAGCATTTGTTCTAGATCCATTGTACTCTCAAATTTCTTCAAAAAAGGCAATATTTCACATTGAAAGGAATAAAATGCTATGCATCACTTAATTAATTAAACAACTTGAAAGAAAGTATATTTAAATCCAGTATGAAATTGGGTCAATGGCTGAGGGGGGTGTAATCTTATTCAAGCAGCCACCCCTATTCTTATCAGAGTGAAACACAAGTAAACCCCAAATGTGCCTATGCTCCACCTTCTAGTATCTTGGCACAATCAATCAATCAATCAATCAATCATCGCATTTATATAGCGCGCTACTCACCCAGAGGGTCTCAAGGCGCTGGGGGGGTCCGCTACTGCTCGAACAGCCAGGTCTTGAGTAGCTTCCTGAAGGTGAGGTGGTCCTGGTCAGGCGGAGGTGGGTGGGGAGGGAGTTCCATGTCTTGGCGGCGAGGTAGGAGAAGGACCGTCCCCCTGTGGTGGCTCTTCGGATGCGGGGGACGGCGGCGAGGGCGTGGCTGGTCGATCGAACCTGGCGTTTGGGAGCGTAGAAGTTGAGGCGGCTGTTGAGGTATCCTGGGCCTTGGTTGTGTAGAGCTTTGTGTGCGTGGGTGAGGAGACGGAAGGTGATTCTCTTGCTGACCGGGAGCCAGTGCAGGTCTCTCAGGTGTCCGGAGATGTGGCTGCGACGGGGGATGTCCAGGATGAGTCGCGCTGAGGCGTTCTGGATCCGCTGGAGTCTCTTTTGGAGTTTGGCGGTGGTTCCGGCGTAGAGGGAGTTGCCGTAGTCCAGACGGCTGGTGACGAAGGCCTGGGTGACCGTCTTCCTGGTCTCGGTGGGGATCCACCGGAAGATCTTACGTAGCATGCGCAGTACGTTGAAGCATGACGAGGAGACGGCGTTGACTTGTCTGGTCATGGAGAGGGAGGAGTCCAGGATGAAGCCCAGGTTGCGTGCGTGGTCTGTTGGTTTGGGTGCGCTGCCTAGGGCGGGGGGCCACCAGGAGTCGTCCCACGCGGCGGGTGAGGATCCCAGGATGAGGACTTCCGTCTTGTCTGAGTTCAGTTTCAGGCAGCTGTTCTTCATCCATTCGGCTACCTCTTTCATCCCTTCGTGAAGGTTGGCTCTGGCGGTGGCGGGGTCGTTGGTGAGGGAGAGGATCAGCTGGGTGTCGTCGGCGTAGGAGATGATGTTGAGGTTGTGCTGGCGTGCGATGTCTGTGAGGGGGCTCATGTAGACGTTGAAGAGGGTTGGACTGAGCGAGGAGCCTTGAGGGACGCCGCAGATGACTTCGGTGGCTTCAGATCTGAACGGAGGGAGACGGACTCTCTGTGTCCTTCCGGCGAGGAAGGAGATGATCCACTCCAGTGCCTTCTCCTGGACTCCGATGTTGCTGAGGCGCTGCACTAGGGTGCGGTGGCAGACAGTGTCGAAGGCCGCGGAGAGGTCGAGGAGGATGAGGGCCGCTGTTTCTCCGTTGTCGAGTAGCGCTCGGATGTCATCGGTGGCTGCGATCAGGGCGGTCTCGGTGCTGTGGTTGGCTCGGAAGCCAGACTGCGAGGGGTCGAGGGATCCGTTCGTTTCGAGGAAGGTGGCCAGTTGCTTGTTGACGGTCTTCTCGATGACTTTTGCTGGAAACGGGAGCAGCGAGATGGGGCGGTAGTTCTTGAGGTCGGTCGGGTCGGCCGATGGCTTCTTGAGTAGGGCGCTGAGTTCGGCGTGCTTCCAGCTCTCCGGGAAGGTGGCGGTGTCGAAGGAGGTGTTGATGATGTCCCGCAGGTGGGGTGCAATGACAGCGTCGGCCTTGTTGAAGACGTGGTGAGGGCAGGGGTCGGTCGGAGATCCGGAGTGGATGGAGTTCATTGTGCGGACGGTGTCTTCGGTGCTGATCGGAGTCCAGGCGCGGAGGGTGGAGGTGGGGGGCGGTGGTTCGGTCATGGCGTTCGTCGGTAGAGAGCTGAAGCTGTTGTGTATGTCCGCGATCTTGTTGTGGAAGTAGGAGGCGAGGGAGTTGCAGAGGTCTTGCGAAGGGGTGATGTCGTTGTTTCCGGCGTTGGGGTTGGAGAGCTCTTTGACGATGTTGAAGAGTTCCTTGCTGTTGTGTGCGTTTTTGTCCAGTCGTTCCTTGAATGCAGTTTTCTTGGTGGCGTGGATGAGTTGGTGGTGTTTTCGGGTGGCGAGCTTGAGGGCAGTCATGTTGTCCGGTGTTGGGTCTCTTCGCCAGGTTCTCTCAAAGGCTCGGCAGTTCTTCTTGGAGCTCTTGAGTTCATCGGTGAACCATGGGGCTTTCTTGCTACCGGGTCTGCTGGGCTGGGTCCTCAGAGGGGCGAGCTCGTCTGCGCAGTCGCTGATCCACTTCGTGAGGTTGGTGGCCGCCTGGCTAGGGTTTGTTGTGCTGGTGGGAGGGTTCATGTTCAGGGAGGTCGTGAGCTGGTCGGCTGTGATCTTGTTCCAGCTCCTGCGTGCAACCTGTAGCTGGTGGTGGTGGACCGTGGTCCTACCGAAGCTGAAGTGGACGCAGCTGTGGTCCGTCCAGTGGAGTCCGGTGGCGTGGCTGAAGGCGATGTCCTTGCTGGCTGAGAAGACGGGGTTGAGTGTGTGTCCGGCGTAGTAGGTGGGGGTGGTCACCAGTTGCTTGAGTCCCAGGTTGGCGAGGTTGTCCAGCAGGGTGGTGGTGTTGCGGTCGTTGTTGTTCTCCAGGTGGAAGTTGAGGTCCCCTAGGAGGATGTAGTCAGCGGAGCAGAGGGCGTGCGGGCTGATGAAGTCGGCGATGTCTTCGCTGAATTGTGTGCGTTGTCCCGGGGGTCTGTAGATGAGGGTGCCTCTGAGGGTGGTCTTGGGGTTGATGTGGACCTGGAAGTGAAGGTGTTCGGCGGTTGTCAGGGTGTCGTCGGTGTTGGTCGTGATGCGGATGGTGTTCCTGTGGACGATGGCGATGCCTCCTCCGGTGTTGTTGATGCGGTCCTTTCGGATGATCTTGTAGCCGTCTGGGATGGCGATGGCGATGTCGGGCGCTGAAGAGGCGTTCATCCAGGTTTCCGTGAGGAAGGCGACGTCTGGTGAAGTTGTGTCGAGCAGGTTCCAGAGCTCGACGGCGTGTCTGTGGACGGAGCGGGTGTTGAGCAGGATGCATTTCAGGTGGCTGCTGCTGTTGCTCGTCAAGGTCTTGAGCGCTGCAGGAGTGGTGCAGGTCCGTATGCAGGTGAACTTGCAGGCGTTGCAGCAGAAGGGTCCGTGGGTGCGTCTCGGGGTGGCTCGGTAGAAGCCCGGGATTCTTCCGGCGTTGAGTGCGTAGAGTTCGGTGGCGTCGTAAGTCCGGCGTGTGGGCTGGGGTCTGCGGGGGCCAGGGGTCCTGGCACTGGGCGCGGTCCAGGCGCGGACGGGCGCAGATGGGCTTACCTTTGGCGCACCTTCGGCGCTCAATCGGTGCTCCCGCTGCGCTCGTCCGCTGCACGGTCGTTGAGGGGGCGACATAAGAGGGGAGCCGGGAGGGCGGGTCAGCTGGGAGGCGGGGTCGCGTCCACCAATCGTGTGGCGAGGGGGCGGGACCGCAGGCAGGAAGCGGCGGGAAAACGGGATCGCAGTCACACTTAACTTCGAGGCAATGTGTAAAGTATTTATGCAGCAATTCAAACAGTTATAAAGGGAAAACAGAACACACTAACAATCTGACACTAATTTAGCAAAAAGAAGTAAATGTTTAATACATTTTTTGCCACGAAAATAACAAAAATCCAATCAGCAGGACCGGATATATGCAATTACGAATATTTCAGTAAAAATGGTACTAAAATGCATAAAGCGCCAACTGTGGTTATCTGGTTGTGTTGGACAGGGGCAAAGTCACACTTTCAGGCTGATCGCAATGGAGTACTGACCTATTACAGGGACCAAGGTAGGCCAGCAGAAAAAAGTATCTTTAATCCTGGCTGTGTAGCATTGTGAGGTCCCTCTTTGAGGATGCATCGCACAGTGGCAGATCCAAGAACCCTCTGGGCTATGATGTGAGGTCCGGCGGCAAGCATGTTTTGCACAGCAGCAGTTCCAAGGCGATGAAGGCTGCGAGGCAAGGTTCTGCATCAAGGATGACTGGCGCAGCAGCAACTATGATATAAAGCTGCGAGGCAATGTGTAGTGCTGCATCAGTTCTGCTGAGTAGGCAGAGCACCTTCAGGCCCACTTCCAAGGGTGCAGAGCTGGGTGGTGCCACTTGGGAGGCAGGACTCACAGCAGGCAGAGTCCAGGTGCAGGGTTCAAGGGGGTTGGAGCCTTTTCAGACTCTGAGGCTCTGCTCAGGAGGCCAGCCAACTAGCCCATGGAGTCACTTTGGTGGTCCTACGTTCAACTTGCAGGTCCAGTCCATCTCACTCAGGCAGCAGACCAGCAGGGTAGCAGGGCAGCAAAGTAGCAGGACAACAGAGTAGCAGTCCTTCTTGCAACAGAGCAGCACAGCAGTCCTTCTTCTGAGTCTCCCACAGGTCTAGATGTGTACTGAACCAAATGAACCTTCAGATTGCGCCCTCTTTTAAACGAGAAGAGTGGGGATCCTGTGTTCAGCTCTAGAGGGTCAAGTACAGGCCAATGTTTTTTAATCATTTTAGTTAGTTTATTACTAATAGTGGAAAATGTGGTTACACAGGTTATTCTAGACATAGTTTTCTTTTGTTGTGGTTCAAGGAGATGTTCCCTGTGCGTGTACCAGGCTCTTTTCATTGCCCTTAGGACCAATTTCCTGGGGTAGCCTCTGGTGATAAGTTTGTTACAGAGTACTTCCGCCTCTGTAAAAAAATCACCTTTGAACTTACAATTTCTCCTGATCCTCAGGAATTGGCCATAGGGAAGACCATCTCTCAAAGCTCGGGGGTGGGCACTGTGATACTGAAGCAACGTGTTGCGCTCAGTCGGCTTTCTGAATAAAGTCATATACAGTTGCTCCTCCTTACATTTTATTGTGACATCTAGATAATCTACCTGGTGTCTGTCATAGCTGTAGGTAAATTTTAAGTCAGGTTGACTGCTGTTGAGCCATTCACTGAATTGTTGCAAGTTCTCTTCATCTCCGCCCCAGATCATAAGGACATCATAAAAAACATTGGCCTGTACTTGACCCTCTAGAGCTGAACACAGGATCCCCACTCTTCTCGTTTAAAAGAGGGTGCAACTGGTTAGGGCAGCACCAATTGCAAATAGAAACAACACTATTGAGGCTTGCTTTAACCTACCACCTGTCCTGGGACACTATAAGTGTAACAACTGTATTGCATGCGCATTCACTTATAATACAAAGGTTTTTTCATTTGATGACTGTGAACATACCCTGAAGTCTTTTACCAATTGCAACTCAATTTTTTTTATTTATTGCGTTGAATGCCCCTGCAAATTGCGCTATATTGGACAGACGACACAGCAAATGAAAACCCGGATTTCACAACACAGAAGCAGAATACGTTGCAAGGTAACGAGTGCGCCGCTTGTGGAACACTACTTGGAACTTGGCCACTCGGAGGATGACCTGAAATGGCAGGTGATTGATAAATTGACCATGAACACAAGGGGAGGCAACCAATAGAGGACACTGTACCTAGACGTGAGATGCAAAAAGTCATCTGAAACGTCAGGATGCAAAAAGTCACCCATTCAGTCTAAAGTAAGAGGAAAAAGAGGGGAAGAAAAGACTAGGTGTGAAAAGGGACAATATTGTCCATAGTAGCCCTCACACACCAATAGGATGTCATGCTTCATCATCGGGCCATTTTTCTCCACATAGAGCCGGCGCTGCAATTCCCTACGGGCCCCATACAGGGACACTTTGGCGGAGATCTTTTAGGACAGCCGGATGGTGCATGCGGGTGTGCGGGGTATAGTTGATAGAGGGAAAGTGCGTGCCAAGTGAAGGTAAGGGTAGTAAAAAGGTACATATGCAACAGTTTTTCATATAGGTGTACCTATAGCTGTGATGGCTTGTTTTTGTAGGCATGTTAACCCCAAAGTATCATAGGTCGACATGTTTCACGCCTTTATCGCCAGGGTGGTCGTTGGCGTTTCATCAGGACCAAAAAGCTTAAAGCAACATGTGCACGTGAAATGTGTTAAAACCCTCTGGATTTAACATGGCGGGCAAACAGATTATATACCTTGGAACAGGCTATATCTTCAATAAGTGTCCCGCTTCTGTAACACCTGCTGTTTGTCCGCCAGCACCTCCTCGGCTCGCTCCTCCACCTTCAAGCTCCAAAGCTCCAGGCAGGATGGCGCTGGCTCAGGGAAGGGAACCGGACCTTGTGTTGCGCTTCCTGCAGGAGGTGGAGGAGTGAGCCAAGGAGGTGCTGGCGGACAAACAGCAGGCGTTACAGAAGCGGGACACTTATTGAAGATATAGCCTGTTCCAAGGTATATAATCTTTTTGCCCGCCATGTTAAATCCAGAGGGTTTTAACACATTTCACGTGCACATGTTGCTTTAAGCTTTTTGGTCCTGATGAAACGCCAACGACCACCCTGGCGATAAAGGCGTGAAACATGTCGACCTATGATACTTTGGGGTTAACATGCCTACAAAAACAAGCCATCACAGCTATAGGTACACCTATATGACAAACTGTTGCATATGTACCTTTTTACTACCCTTACCTTCACTTGGCACGCACTTTCCCTCTATCAACTATACCCCGCACACCCGCATGCACCATCCGGCTGTCCTAAAAGATCTCCGCCAAAGTGTCCCTGTATGGGGCCCGTAGGGAATTGCAGCGCCGGCCCTACGTGGAGCAAAATGGCCCGATGATGAAGCATGACATCCTATTGGTGTGTGAGGGCTACTATGGACAATATTGTCTCTTTTCACACCTAGTCTTTTCTTCCCCTCTTTTTCCTCTTACTTTAGACTGAATGGGTGACTTTTTGCATCCTGATGTTTCAGATGACTTTTTGCATCTCACGTCTAGGTACAGTGTCCTCTTTGTTGTTGAGATATTGGTTTGGGAGCACGGACACTGGACCTTCATATAGCTCCTTGGGTCTCCCCTTTTTGTATTTATAAAAAAATGAGGCAACCAATAGGCCATCCTAAACCGGCTGGAATGCAAATGGATTTTTCTATGTAAGACTATTGAAAGAGGACTCAACACTCTGGATGAGTGGAATGTATGTATCTGAGCATTAGTGGAAAGCTTAGGAACTCTGAACCACATTGCCAGTACATAAGGACCATATGATACCTGTGAATATGACACCTACACTGGCAAATGTTTTCCTATGTGTATATATGTATATATCTATATGTCTGTACCTGTACATTCTACATTGTTACAGCCTAATTAGGTGTATAGGCCAAAACCCCAATGGTTATTTACAAGCTCAGCAATAGGAACTTTACAAGATCATTAATTCTACACTTGCTCTTACTGCAGTAGGCATAATACCAATATGGATTGTCCCCTTAACCACACGATTTTACCAGCTCTAATCGGTTTATAACTAGATTGTATCCTTGTATAGATTGAAATTGGTATAATGGCAAGTTAATCAGTGTGCAATAATTGTATCAATAAAGTCCTCTTAAATTTAAAAATACTTAGATGTATTACACCATCTGACACTATAACGCACGCATGTAGATATCTTGCCAGCGTTATGCCACGTTGTGTATAAAATAAATATTTATATGTAATTACTTCATTTTATTATTCAGCCCGTCTTGCAAGCAATTCTAGGTAAAAGAATCCATCACTGGAATATCCGCGGGTATTGTGTAACTGTATTTACGAACTACAAAAAGCTAGAAACTGACTGCGCATGCGTGACCTAATATAACCCTCACGCATGCGTGCCTTGTAACCAGGAAGTAGGACATCCCGGCGTCGCGTACATCGGACGCGATACGCCTCTGGATTGAGACCCCCAAGCGCTGCCCCCGCCAAGGGAGATTAGGTAAGAGTCACGGTCCTTGCCTGTTAATACGCGTGAATGGCATTTGACTGCAGTGTGCAGTAGTTAGACGCAAAGTCCCCCTAAAAATCCACCTTTGTGTCTTTTCTAGTACCCGGAGGACTATGGCCCCGCTACAGATTTAGATTTCCACTTGAACAAGCAAGGTAACATCTCGGTAATAATTTTAATCGATGCAATTTTAGAAGCCTAGATGACATTTTGCTTTTGCGAAAGGTTTCTGGTGTTAAAAGCCCCTCACAATTTTAATCCCTAGTTACAACTGAGAAATCGAGCTGCTCCCGCACGAATACAGTGAAAAAATAGGGCAGTCTTCAATTGATTGGTCCAAAGTAGGTCTATGAAAGCGTCTATTTCATTCCTAAAAATTGCTTTAAAATTATATAGTTATTGGTTGAATTTACCTTGGGAATTCTCTATATTTACAGAATTCCGGCAGTTAATATAAATATTCATGAAGTACCTTACGTAACATGATTACAAGTCAGAAAAAACTCTGAGTAAGTGATATAACTTTTTTCCCCCGATTTGTTTAAACAGCAATTATCTAAAATGCTGCGCCATTTTTTATTAAAAAAACCCTGGCATGTACATGAAAATAAATTGTTTATCCAAGCGCGTAATACACGGGTGTTTTCAACCCCTGGAATTAGCGTATACTATTGTGCATGCAACTTTTTCCATGCCACTGGGAGCACAAAAAACCACTTAGCTATAATGCGACATATAGGGGCCCTTCTTAATATTATTTACCCTATTACAGTTTCAGGAAGCTCCTTCCCGTCCTGATGATGATCTAGATTCATATAGATCGAAACGTCGTCGACTCATACAAGAAAATGTCCCCTGTTTTATTGTATATAGTTATGTGGACCTACCTTGTTGTTATGTGATGTCTTGTTTCACTTTGGTCACTTATGTCACGTCCTGCACACTGTCACTTATGTGAGCACCTGAAACTTGTTTCTACGAAATACTAAAATTACAAATAAATGAATATTGTATAAATTCCCTATGCATTTAGCTCCCTAGCGTGAATTTACTAAACGCTCTCACTTTTTTGATGGGATCTTGTTGGACAGTTGTCGAACCATTGTTTGTTTATATACACTTGTTAACCCCAGGTTCAATTTATGGGGTACCCTTGTTCTTAGAACTAAACTTTATAAAAAAGACATTTTCAGATCTCTGACTTAAAATCCAACTTTACCAATAAAGAGGGTTTTAAATTACAATTCTTTAAAGCCAAAAGTCTCAGTTCCTGCCTGCTCCCAATTACAATTTAGCACTAAATAAATGTTAGAAGTGAAACCTAAGTGGGTGCTACAATTATTGCTGCAGGCCCATAGTAGAATTTATTTTAGAAGCCCTGGGTACATGCAATACCACCTTGCTAGGGACTTATAAGTAAATTAAATGTATCATTTTGGCGTAAGTCAATTTAAACATGTTTAAAGGAGAGAGCACACACACTTTAGCAATGGATAGCAGTGGTAAAGTATGCAGCGTTCTTAAAGACAACAAAAATGGGTTCAGAAAACAGGAGTGTGCTGGCAAAAAGTTTGGGGATGACTGTGCAGAGAGGGCCAAGTCAAACAAGTCCTAATACCATCTTCTTCACAATGGTTGTCTATGAGGAATACGCCACCCATTGGACATACGGTCAGAAGCTAAAGAAAAGAGACTTTGATTTTACAGACCAGACATGCTCTTGAGGTGGGTCTACTTTTATACACATATCACTGTATAAGATCCACTTCTAGAATGGGCGAAATATCATTACTCAGGTGCACACCAATGCCATGGAATAGTTTTAAAGGAGGCCAGCATCTCGAATGCACAGAAAAAGTATAAAAATGGGACATACATGTCCTGTACAGTTTGGCAATGAAGTACTGCCTTTTTCTTTGAATTTGGCAGTAGGAGAATGTGTTGTCTTTATTTCTGAGTCAGGCTCTGCCCCAGGAGACACCGGGTATGTGCATAGCCTGCTGCTTGGGCAGGTTAGGGGACTGTGCAGTTCGTAAAAGTAATCGTCTATTGACATTGAGAAATTGGGCTAGGTTGGATTTCATTAGGGCGTGCTGTAGAGCAGTGGTACTCAAAGTACGGCCCAGGGGCCGCATGCGGCCCTCGTGAGCTTCACATGCAACCTCCTGGGCATCAGCAGCATTGGGCTGACGTTTACTCGACTCAGCACTAACATGAAAAAAAAGTTAAATATACAGCACTTTTTTAAAGGTTAATTGCACTTAGGGAAAGGAAGTAAATAGGCCCTTTACTTTTGGAACACCTTCATTTGTAAGACAGCCACTAGATATACATGCTTTGCTTGCCCTACACCCACTTTACACCCCCCGCTGGCATCAGTGTGGCCCTCGGTCACCCCATAGACCAAATTTTGTGACCCCCGGGAAAATGTTTGTGAGTACCCATGCTGTAGAGTCTCCTATTCGCCTACTTCGCTGCATTGTTGCGTCAAGAGGCACAACTGCTGCATAAGTTACTAATAATGACGAGAAGGGGCTGTGTGCAATTGTCCATGTCCCCAGTGTGAGGTTTGTACATCACACACTGAGCAAAGTTGAATGAGAGTCAGAGCTTGTGTTACACAACTGTGTGGCGCATCTTATTCCTCAAACGTGTGCCGTTAAATGTAAGTTTCCTGAAGGCTGCTAGCTGAATGCTTTTAAAATAAATCCGAAACTCTTTAGTGTGGCTCTTAGCCTCTCGAACAATATACAGACCTTGCTTATCTTTTGCGACCTCAAATGAACATGTATAGAATTACATCCACAAACTCTTTAGGACTTCCATAGATTCTAGTCAATTCTCTCACTAACAAGCAGGTTATCATTTTGTTCTGTGTAAATTGTGTCTAGGAATTGCCTTTAGTAAGTTTAATTCTTTTGGCACAGTGTTCCAAGGCTCTCCAAGTCAAGATGCAAAAAAAGCTCTTGAAAAGACGCAAATGTGACAGTCGTCCAAATGACACCAGAGCCATACTTTGTTTACAAAACATAATCGCAAAAGGACATAATTAACCAATGCAAACAATGCATTCAATATCATACGCGAGTCACCAGGGCCTTGCTCTTTAAAAGCACAAACCCTGTGTTACTAAACACCCATCATGCAATGATACACGTACCCTGTCTTCAGTTCAACCCTTCTTTGTCGAAAGCATCGACTTGTAGAAGAATGGTGCACTGTGGGTGCTCACTGTGCAGAGTGTGGGTGGATTCGGTGGAATGTATGAATTCCGTGAGCCTATCAATGATGGCTGCATTTGTTGTATGAGGGGCAGAACCCTAACCTAACCTGGCATAAGTCCTATCCAGAATTCTAGCCCTAGGCTGCGGCTGTTCATGTGCTTGTTCATGGCTGCATCCATAATGTGACTAAGAGAGACTAGGTTTGCTTGATGTTAAACCACGCCACTTTGTGTGCGCCCTCACTGAGTAAATAACCACAGCAGACACAGGCAGTCACCCTCTTGGGATATCTCAGCACAGTGATGACATTGGTTGTCACGTCGATGGGAACCTTAATAACATATTTTCAGCTCAGAAGCTTTTCAAACAAATGTTATTTTTCTCTTAGAAGTCATAAACAAGAACACCAATCCGCTTCCGGCGAAAATGGCTTGGGCATTGGTGTCAGAGTTTGTTTGCTGCAGGATGCCTTGGTTATTACAGGCCTTGACATTGATGGCAGAATATTTTGATTTAGATTCTAGATAATCTGTGATTCTGGTCATTGTCTATTTCAGATCAGGATCACTGTCTTACCATTTCTACATTGTAAGTCCTTCTATCCTGACCGAATGGGGATCTAAGGTCGCTTCCATTAGCTTTAACAACACATGGCAACAACATATAAATAATTTTTGCTCTTTCTGATGTACCCCGTTGGTACAAAAACATTTAAAGTCTGTATTAGAAACCTTGCATTGAGGAGTAGTAAAGTGTTTCTTGCTTATCTGGTGGGATATTTGCAGCAACTTGGTATTAAAACAGTCTCCTGAACACAAGGCAATGTTTATAGGCAATGTTTTGTAAATAGTTATTGATTTCTGCACTTAAGACTAGAATACATTTCCAGTGATTGCACGGCGTAAAGTTTCTATGGCAGCTACCCATATTGTGTTACTTCATGGCAATGTGTCCTCTTCGTATGAAATATCCGTCATTATGAGATGTGCATTGCCCTCAATCTGGAAATGCTGCTTCCAGAAACAGCATGAAACGGCCAAACTCCCGCCAAAAGAAAGGAAATGTGTCTGGGGCTTGAACTAATGTAACAAACCTGCAGCCGAGAGTTCCTGATAAAAGCCACTCTGAGCTAATAATAAAGAAAAAATAGCAGCCATCTCACCCTGCCGTGATAACTGACAAAAATCAGGCCCGTGCTGCAATTTGTCATGAATCACTGAAGCCTTCCTTTAATTGTGTGTCTTCCCTCTATATTACACCCTTGTGTCACCATGACGCTCATCTGTGATGGAGTTGGCTTGTTTGCTCAATCTCCGTCTCATACGTCTCCTGACCCCAGGGACACTCAGCTAGGTCAGCGGCTCTTTACCTTCTGACTTCTGTGAGCCCATTGAACTGGAAGCTAGACTCCCAAGTCATTTCAACTATTTGAACCTCAACAATAATGCACACAAAATATACTTTTCTCTGCAACTGCATGTTTAACCCCTCCCATGCTCGTGACGGAACCGCTCCGTCACGAGCCTCGGGTAGGCTGTGCTGGTGACGGAGCGGTTCCGTCACGGCCCGCTTGGCGCGCCTGCGCGGCGCATTCTATTGAGCGGGCAGGGCCGTGACGGAACCGCTCCATCACAAGCACAGTCCACCCGAAGCTCGTGACAGAGCGGTTCTGTCACGAGCATGTGAGCGCCGCGCGACCCCCCCTCCCCCCTAGCGCTGCGGCGGAATTGCCGCCACAGCCAAGGGGTTAAATATGAGAGACTGCATACTAGCTAGAAGACCATCGGCCCTATTATGTAAAGGGTTCACTTTCCCTGTTTGCGCATGGTGCACCTTAAAACAGCTGAGCAAGGCGCAAACAGGGAAAGTGAGCCCTATCACATGGAATGCGCTGTCCCCAGGGAAGCTAGGAACTCACGCTGCTCTGGTCGCAGCGCATTCCTGTGAAAAATGAAGCGGCTACTTTGAAGCCTCTCTGTTTTTTCAAAAGGGATTAGAGATCCCCTTGCAGTCGGGTGCAGTCAGTGTTTGCACCCACCTGCAATGAAATGTCTGAGGGATCCATGGGACCCCCTACAGAGGGCTGTCATTAACGGGGGTGCACTGACAGTGCGCCACCTTTTAGATGGCAAAATGTCAGTGCGCCTCCTGAGAGCTTCTTTGCCTCTGCGCCCTTGTCTGTATTATGTCGCAGGAGCAGAGGCAAAGGAATTCCCTCATTTGCAAGGGGAACCTCCTCATGCAAATGAATATATGCCCCGTGAAGATAGCGCTGGCGATTTATGTGCACCAGCGCCATCGTTATTACAGAAGGGGCCACACAAGCTTCTGCAGCCCCTTCTATGATACCAAAGTGTCCCAGGGTACGCAAAGCGATCTGAAACGCCCATTGCACCCCCTGGGCACTTATGCAATACAGACCTAGGTGACCATAATGCCAGATTACATGCTGCCTACTGGGAAGTTCCGCTGAAAAGAGCGGGCATCCATCTTTTCGGATACAAGAACTATAGATGTTTGGAGTATGTAAGTGCCTGGCCATGTAAAGGAGTGGATGAGGGAACATGCAGCCTGAAAGGGCTTTTAGGACAATGTGTATGCATGCATTTGTCACTGAGCGGTTAGAACACTGGCATTCTAGGTGTGCAGAGGTGTATCATTTGTAGAAAATCATTACCAACTCAAAAGGGTTTTTATCAAAAGCTGATTCCAAGTTCAGGTTGGAACATTTTTGGACGCTAACAGTAACTGTGCACTTTTACACACGATTCGTCCTAAACTATTTGTCAACTTCAACCCAAAAACATTTTTAAAATGCTTATGATTTTTTTTAAACTTATCTTAATTGATTTTATTAGTATATATATCAGGTATACTGGGGACTCAATACAGTAAGTTTTAAGAATTATTGTTACTGGATGAAACTATTATCCCCGTAGGAGGAAGCACCTTCATACCTGGAGCTCAAAAAGCTTATGATAATTGACAGGAAATAATGGTCAGAATTCTTGCGCGTCCCAGGACCCCTCTGAATTGTGGTTACAGTCACCTAAATTGGGTTCGTAGACGGGCTCCACAGTCCACATGTTAAGAAACGTTGAGCTAGGCATGTCAATACAATGATGAGGTTACATGCGTGCTTTTAAAATCCATTATGCTACAATGCTGATGAAAGAATCATATGAGTTCTGTTATTAGTGGTTTAACTAAACATGAATTTTAAAGTGCGGGCATCTGGACACCAGCTGTCTCCTCACATATTATAGATCAATAGCAGAGCGTCTTGACTTGAGGATAAATATCTCACCTTCTGATTCACTTTTTAAAATTCTTTTCTGTTGGTATCACTCAGGCTGCACATTGTGTGGCGAAATCTAGGTTAAACATGCTTTATTGTTTACAGAGATTAATACAGCCTATTCAAGTAATGGGCATAACACCTGCAGTGTCACACCTTCAATGACTCTTTGATATTGAAAATCACCCTGGAGTTTTGTGAACCTCTTGAGGAATGAGTTGAAAAGATGATAGTCGTTGGTCACAGAATAAGGAGGTGACTTGCAATATCACTTATGGTCACACCTCACTTATCCTTCTCTCGTAAACCCTAAATCATTGGCCTCTCGCTCTTTCACATGATAGAGATTGCGGTGTCTCTTTTATGTAGAATAAATGGGATACCTATAGTGCCAAATAAGGGGTGGTGTGGCACACCTTGAGTTTAGAGTATGGTTCAAAAACAGGTAATCCTAAAAAAGCTTTGTGATAGGTTTCTGGGCGCCTCAGGAACACGTCTATTCCGGCTGGTGGAGACGAACTTGCAAACTATTGACAGGAGGCATGGGGAACACCCACACGAAGTCCTGTGGAGCTCCTATGGAGGTCGTAACCTCGATCGTTAAAAAAATTAATCAGGTTCAAATCCAATGTTTTTTTGCACGATTTTAATCCATAAGGTCATATATTTGTATTCATATAGACAGGATGTTATAGTTCAATAAGTTCAACATGCAGGTTTCGAAATGCGAAAATCCCTATGCATTTCGGGACCAAAGTCCCTTCATCAGAGATCTGTGAAGGAAATAAACATCGTTTTAGGGGGGGCCCTTTCCTCAACAAATTAGGAAGGAAGAACAAAATGACCAGAATGTGTTAAACCATAGCGATTAAGGCTAGTAAACAAGATGTAAAACTGAAATGAGCAACACCAAGGTGCGGATGATCGTGCGGTTGTGTGAGGTTGAAATGGAAAAGAAACGAGACAGTGCCATCTAGTAAATGTATACGCAGGGTTGCTGGGGTAGTGCAAGAAGCGGTGAGTGACATGGAAGAATCGTGCAAAAATTACGTAAAAAGGGTTAAAGTGAAAAGTGCTCATAACCCAGTGAACATGCTAGTAACAACTCGTGGTAGGAATTAGACGTCCGAGGATGTTACAAAGTAAAAGAATCTTACCCGAAACCACGCAATGCGGTGTAACTATAGCGTTTCCGCGTTCAATGTCAGTTGTCGTTTCAAACAGGATGCGCGTAGGGTGAGGGTGAGCAACATAAATAACGGACTAAGTGAATCGAAAACGACGTGAAGGAAAGGGTGAAAAGACGACATAGGGAAAGAAACAGGAATGGTGTGAAAACGTAAAAAACGTCCTGTGGGTTCCTAATTATAGTCCGGTGGGTAAAAAAGGAAAATAAATATGATTGAAGTTCAGATAATTAAAAGGGCAAAAAACTAACAGAGTAAGACACCATGAAAAACACGGAAGACAAAGGTAATCGTGGTCAGCCAAATTGGGTAGGGAAATCATATAAGATGGTCAAGGGCAATATCAAGTAAAGGCCGAACCCCCACTACGTAATTCTGGACAAACAGCGCTTAGAGACCCCGGTGGTTATAACGCGCTATACAAATTAAATAAATAAATAAATAAATAAGGGGTCCATCAAGTGATCAGACAATCTAGGGCAGTCAGGTCTAAGAGTGTGAGAACAGGAGATAGGAAAATGTAGAAAAAACGTAAATGCAAGTAGGGAGTGTGAAAACAAAGGGTATATGCAGGGATAAATGAGGAAAGAAGAAAGAGCTAGGAACAGAATAATAGGTTAGCTCAGGATACATACAAAGAGAACAGATGTTAAATGGGAAAATCAGGTAGAAAAAGGTAAGGTGGAAGGTTAGAGGTAAAAACGAGGTTCAAACAAAAGGGAATTAGGTAAACAGAAAAAGGTGGGGAGCAAAGGACTAAAAAGTACATGAACTCCACATGGTAATTGCAGACGGAAATGAGCAAGTTTCTACAGGAAACAACTGTATTCGATACGGTCATTGAGTCCCTTTGGTTGGCTTGATTCCAACAGTTTGATCCAGAATAGTTTGCGTTGCAGTAATCTCTTGTGGTTATCCACGCCCGGTCTCATGGGGACAACCTCTAGTGCAAGGAACCTTAGCTGACTGATGTTATGTTGAGCAGATGTAAAGTGGGCAGCTAGAGGAGACTTCAGGTTCTTATTTCTTATGGTGCTTTTGTGTTCCGTTAAGCGAATTTTCAGTTTTCTTTCTGTCTTTCCCACATAGGGCAAGCCGCAAGGGCATTTCAATAAGTACACCAAGTTCATGGAATCACATGTAGCGTTGGTCTTGAGGTGTATTAGTTTCCCAGATCGAGGGTGGTTGATGGAATTGCCCCTAATTATGTTGTTACAGTGGCTGCAGTTGTGGCATGGTTTAGTGCCAGAGAAAACGTAAACAGTAGATTTTGATTTGGATTCTAACATGTTTTTCAGATTCTTCGCCCTTTGGTAAGCAAACAGAGGAGTACAGTTGAAAATTCCTTGGAAATCTGGTTCTAATTGTAACATTTGCCAGTTGCGTAAAATGATGTTTTTGATCATGGAGCTTCTTGAAGAATATTTGGACACAAATACAGGTCTCTCAGTTTTTTGCTGGCATAGGTTCGGAGTTAGAAGATCTTTTCTTTTTTTGAGCGTGACGCGTTCACGAGCAGCAGATAGGGTAGCTTCAGGGTATTTCCTGTCCCTGTATTTATTTCCGTAAGATGTTGGTTTCAATGTAAGAATATTCTTCAGGTTCAGAGCAAATCCTTTTGGCCCGTGTTCGTAAAAAAAACTGATCGTAACAATGCTTTGTTATACACCAGCTGCCATCCAACCCCCTTGAAGAAACATCTACCCTTTTCTCAGTTACTACGGGCCAAAAGGATTTGCTCTGAACCTGAAGAATATTCTTACATTGAAACCAACATCTTACGGAAATACAGGGACAGGAAACACCCTGAAGCTACCCTATCTGCTGCTCGTGAACGCGTCACGCTCAAAAACAGAAAAGATCTTCTAACTCCGAACCTATGCCAGCAAAAAACTGAGAGACCTGTATTTGTGTCCAAATATTCTTATAGAAGCTCCATGATCAAAAACATAATTTTACGCAACTGGCAAATGGTACAATTAGAACCAGATTTCCAAGGAATTTTCAACTGTACTCCTCTGTTCGCTTACCAAAGGGCGAAGAATCTGAAAAACATGTTAGAATCCAAACCAAAACCTACTGTTTCCGTTTTCTCTGGCACTAAAACATGCCACAACTGCAGCTACTGTAACAACATAATTAGGGGCAATTCCATCAACCACCCTCGATCTGGCAAACTAAAACACCTCAAGACCAACGCTACATGTGATTCCATGAACTTGGTGTACTTATTGAAATGCCCTTGCGGCTTGCCCTATGTGGGAAAGACAGAAAGAAAACTGAAAATTCGCTTAACGGAACACAAAAGCACCATAAGAAATAAGAACCTGAAGTCTCCTCTAGCTGCCCACTTTACATCTGCTCAACATAACATCATTCAGCTAAGGTTCCTTGCACTAGCGGTTGTCCCCATGAGACCGGGCGTGGATAACCACAAGAGATTACTGCAACGCAAACTATTCTGGATCAAACTGTTGGAATCAAGCCAACTAAAGGGACTCAATGACTGTATCGAATACAGTTGTTTCCTGTAGAAACTTGCTCATTTCCGTCTGCAATTACCATGTGGAGTTCATGTACTTTTTAGTCCTTTGCTCCCCACCTTTTTCTGTTTACCTAATTCCCTTTCGTTTGAACCTCGTTTTTCCCTCTAACCTTCCACCTTACGGTTTTCTACCTGATTTTCCCATTTAACATCTGTTCTCTTTGTATGTATCCTGAGCTAACCTATTATTCTGTTCCTAGCTCTTTCTTCTTTCCTCATTCATCCCTGCATAGACCCTTTGTTTTCACACTCCCTACTTGCATTTACGTTTTTTCTACATTTTCCTATCTCCTGTTCTCACACTCTTAGACCTGACTGCCCTAGATGGTCTGATCACTTGATGGACCCCTTGACCATCTTATATGATTTCCCTACCCAATTTGGCTGACCACGATTACCTTTGTATTCCGTGTTTTTCATGGTGTCTTACTCTGTTAGTTTTTTGCCCTTTTAATTATCTGAACTTCAATCATATTTATTTTCCTTTTTTACCCACCGGACTATAATTAGGAACTCACGGGACGTTTTTTACATTTTCACACCATTCCTGTTTCTTTCCCTATGTCGTCTTTTCACCCTTTCCTTCACGTCGTTTTCGATTCACTTAGTCCGTTATTTATGTTGCTCACTCTCACCCTACGCGCATCCTGTTTGAAACGACAACTGACATTGAACGCGGAAACGCTATAGTTACACCGCATTGCGTGGTTTCGGGTAAGATTCTTTTACTTTGTAACATCCTCGGACGTCTAATTCCTACCACGAGTTGTTACTAGAATGTTCATTGGTTTATGAGCACTTTTCACTTTAACCCTTTTTTACGTAATTTTTGCACGATTCTTCCATGTCACTCACCGCTTCTTGCACTACCCCAGCAACCTTGCGTATACATTTACTAGATGGCACTGTCTCGTTTCTTTTCCATTTCAACCTCACACAACCGCACGATCATTCGCACCTTGGTGTTGCTCATTTCAGTTTTACATCTTGTTTACTAGCCTTAATCGCTATGGTTTAACACATTCTGGTCATTTTGTTCTTCCTTCCTAATTTGTTGAGGAAAGGGCTCCCCCCAAAACGATGTTTATTTCCTTCACAGATCCCCTGATGAAGGGACTTTGGTCCCGAAATGCATAGGGATTTTCGCATTTCGAAACCTGCATGTTGATTATTGAACTATAACATCCTGTCTATATGAATACAAATATATGACCTTATGGATTAAAATCGTGCAAAAAAACATTGGATTTGAACCTGATTAATTTTTGAAACGATCGAGCTTACGACCTCCATAGGAGCTCCACAGGACTTCGTGTGGGTGTTCCCCACGCCTCCTGTCAATACTTATAGTGCCGACATATTCTCCTTCTTATTTATGCCAACACATAATAAGCAATTTAACATACGCGATTTATTTAAAAAACTGATGTAGCTCAAAATGTGGGGTAAAAGGTTGGTAAGTTCTCGCTTTCCTGAAAATTTTGAGCTGTGCAATAATCACATTGAGGTAAACGTCTCCCAACAGCTGTTAATTTTCAAGGAGAAGAGAGGTGAGAAAAACAGGAAAGTTACTTCACCATTTTTGTTTTTTTAAACAAAACTTTTAATTCTGGTCCATGTCCCCCTTTGCACAAATCTGCTGGCTCTGGCAGCAGGCATAGATATCTCACTTCCTTATTACAGGTATCTAAAGATGACTGTAATAGGAAGTTTAGTGAAAGGTGTTTATATATATGTTGAAGGACATATAGAGGTTTCTTGTAAAGTTTGAGGCTTGCTGCTATAGCAGAGATAGGACAAATAATTGAAATGTACTATGTATGAGTGTGTGGAATCACACAGATCCTGCTGTATGGATATCCGAAATGGGCATGGCCCATGAGAAATATTTTATAGCTTCTGAAGGAACCTTCACTTACTTGAGATGGTAACGTGTAAGAGGGCATATGGTGAGGTTTTTAGAGAGTTATGCTCTGTTGCACTTGGGAACTGAGATGCACACTGGCTGAAGACCTTAAGTATTTGTTGATCTGGATATTTTGAATAACATCCACGTGCCACCATGAGATCGATTTGTACTGCGAAATTATGTTAAATTCCCCACAGGCACAGGCAGCAGCACTCAGATGAATATTTCACTCACTGCCTGCAAATATGGGCACCGCCTTTAGCTGCTCACTTCACAGAGTCTTTCATATGTGAGGGCTGTGCTTGATGTGCATACCAAGGGAGGGCTGCTGACTGTAGATGGAGGGAGGGCAGTGTATGTGAAAGTGAGGCGGGAGGTGCAGGTTACTGAGGACAGAGACTGGGACGGAAAGAAAGTGAAAGGTGGAGAAAGAAATAGAGCGAAAGAGACAGGGAGAGAAAGAAACAGCGAGGGAGACAATGGGAAAGCCAAGAGATAAAGAGGGAGTGTGGATGATGGAGAGGGAGTGGATGAGAAAGAGAGGTGGGGGACAGAGTAGAAGAGAAGAAAGTGAGTGGAAACAAAATAGAGGAGAAATACAGAGAGAGAGAGATATTAGTGGGAGAAAGAATAGGTGAGATAGAGAGAAAGCAATCTCCGACCAGATGTACACAGTATACGCTCTAATTAACACATACATACTCAGAGAGGGTCGATTAAGAAAATACATGTCTCACTATCTGGTACACATTGTTCTTGCTAAAGCTCCTAGAAGCTGGTGTACTCTGTCAGGAAAGGTGCTCTCACAAACATCTCAAAGTCCGGCAGCTTCCGCCAAGAAAAGCTGGGCTCGAATGCAGTGGCGGGAATCTTTGTTTACAGTGACATGAACAACCCAGGCTAGGAGTTGAAGCAGAGGTCACAGACCACTAGACCACTGCCCCAGACAAGAAGATCAGCCTCTTGCTCAGTGCAGCTGGACCACCCTCCTGCCCTACAGAATACCGCCTTCAGCATGATGTCACAATCCTATCCTATGAAAGCAAACTCTGGTGCCTGGACATAAATAAAACAAAAGATATGACCTTCCAGAACAAATCCAGAATCAAACCCATAAGAAATGGTGCATGGATGCTCAGCACTCTCGACCAAACAGCACTGCTGAATGAAAATGGAGTATCTATCCTTTATTGTCATATGGGACCACTGCCAGAGATACTCTAATGCTGGTGCCTTATGCTGCCTAAGGCACTGCTAGAGCAGTCTTTGCTGTGTAGGCTGGGCTAAACCTTCATGAATTCACCTTGGGAAAAGTGTTATCAAATGCTTTTGAGTCCATAGTTGTTGAAGGATGTTTCCTGTAAATAGAACACTGCCAATGCGGGCCTCAGATTCTGCATGCAGCCTTCTAAATCCAACAAGTTCGCAGTGTACCATTTTTAGTGTCCAACCATCTACTGGGAGTAGTGAGTTGTGCTATTACACCAATCAGTAATCAATGATCCATCTCATCAGCTACGTGTCCTTCTAGAGTCCATTACTGTGCAGTCTAGTGCTTAAGATGTTGAGTCGTCACAGGTACAACACAGGCGTGTTTCATTCTTGCAACACCAGGGTGCTGCAGTGCAAGAAGTGTTCAGCTCTCTGTTGGCGGTGTTGCTTCTGTGCCTGGCAGACCCTGCAGAGAGCTGCCGTGAGCTAATCTGAAGTGCTTAAAGATGGACTGCACTGCTTCCCCAAGCCTCAGCAAATTCTGCCCTACCTCATGCCCGTCCTTCCGAAACTCTTGGAGCAGCCTACCCTTGTGGAGCCCTCTGAGGAACGGGGGCTAGGCCTAGTGCAGCTGCTTTCAGTAATGGCGGAGGTGTGCAGGGCACGACTGAAACCTTACCTGGAAGAGAGGGTGAGGTGAGTCCTTCTTTATCAGGCCCTCAGCCCTGCTCTTTCAAGAGTGTCACTTGATATTTGCGGATCTGTTCCAGTAAACCAGGATTTGCTGTATCATTTTGTGATGTTCGCTAGTTTGTAATGCTGTGCTTTGCCATGTAGTGGAGTGTAGTGATGTTATTATTATGTTGGATATGACTTGCTGTGTGGTCGTTTGCAGATTAGCCTCTCAGCACATGGGCAGTGGAATCATATATAACATCCAGGAACACATCCAAAGACTTAGGGCATGATTACAAGTTTGGTAGACAGGTTACTCCATCACAAACGTGATGGATATCCTGTCCACTGTATTACGAGTTCCATTATATTCCATTGAATATAATGAAATTCGTAATTCGGCAAATGAGATATCCGTCACGATTGTGATGAAGTAGCCCGTCTTCCAAACTCGCAATTAGGCCCATAGAGATTACTCTGCCCTCTCGCAGAACTCCACAGAATCTCACAGTTTTTCAATAACTCTGAGGAATTTCACAGTGTTCACCTTTGCAAGCTCCGCCCAGTCCTAAAAATACCTGTTTTACTGAGGGAGAATTGGCAGTCATGAGAGTAGAGCCACAATTGTTTGGAGCCCAAGTCCAAAATACACCCCTATTTCAGAAACGGAAAATGTGGGCCATAATAGTCAACAGAGTGAATGCTGTAGCAAACATCTTGTGCACACAGGAGGAAATTAGTAAGAGGTGGAACGACCTGCGGGGGAGAGTGCATTCCTTGGCCTCTAAGTGTCACTGGTAAAGTTCACATTTTTCCTCTATACTGTGTTGGGTTTAATGGTTAGTACATTTCAGGCGTGCTTACTAATTTATCTTATTTCAATACAAGACATCTCCTTACCTGTCTATTTGAAGTAGTTTTGTATGGAACATAAACTGATTGAGTAATTAAGTATATTTCCCCTGAACGGTCTAATCCCCTGACCCTGCTTGTGGGCCAGGTCGCCCCCCCTACTGCCGAGCAGCACCACCTGAGTATACTCGCCGCTGCCGCCTTCCGCCGCTCCTAGCGGGGGTTCCAGTGTCGTGTGCCCCAGGATCACCACTGTGTAATTCTTTTGTTTTTTACTGTACTCTCATTGTCTGCATACTTGTTCCTGCCCATTTTGCACGTTCGTTCCCCGTGTTCTCACCCGTTTTCACTCCCCCCCACCCCCTTTGGTTCTGTGCCCGTCTTTTCCCACCTCTGCCTCCTACGGTCACGGCCCCTGGCCGCCCCGCTCCCGACTCCCAGCTACTCCTCCCTCCCTCCACGCCTTAAATGGCCGCCACCACCCGGACGTGCAGGGGACGCGCGCAGCGGGCACGCCGATTGCGCTTCAAAGGTGCGCCAAAGGCAAGCCAGTCTGCGCCCATCCGCGCCTTAACCGTGCCCAGCGCCATAACCCCTGGACCCCGCGCTCACCACGACGCCAGAATCCGATACAACACCAACACTCTTCACGCTCTCAACACCGGCCGAGACCACCGCTGCTTCCAGGCTTCCCAAAGCGCACCCACGGACCCTTCTCCTGCCACATCTGCAACTTCACCTGTGACAGAACCACCAAACCTCCAAGGACCAGAACCAACCACCTCCGCTGCATACTCCTCAACACCTGCTCTACACGCAAACACGCCGTCAAGCTCTGGGACCTGCTCGACACCACCGCAGCAGACGTTGCTTTCCTGACTGAGGCCTGGTGGAACGACTCCTCGGCACTGGACATCGCCATAGCCATCCCGGACGGATACAAGATCTCCCACAGAGACCGCACCAACGGAATGGGAGGAGGAATAGCCATCGTCCACAAGTCCTCCCTCCAGGTCCACACCCTCGCAGACGATTCCCTCAACTCAGCAGAACACCTGCACTTTTGAATCCAGACGGACCCCAACACTACCCTCATAGGAACACTCATCTACAGACCTCCTGGACCCCGGGCCCTCTACAGCGACTCCGTCACCGACATGGCCAGCACCCACGCACTCACCTCCACGGACTACATCCTCCACGGGGACCTGAACTTCCACCGTGAGAACAACAGCAACGCCAACTCCACCGTCCTGATCGCCAACCTCGCCAACCTCGGCCTCCGACAACTCGTCACCGAACCCACCCACGCTGCTGGCCACACGCTTGACCCCGTCTTCTCCACAAGCACTCACGTCACCTTCAACCACACCACTGAACTCCACTGGACCAGCCACCGATGCATCCACTTCACCTTCAAGAAACTAACCACACACCACCACACCCAACAGCTGCCCCGCCGCTGCTGGAGCAAAGTCACCGAAGACCAGCTGACTTCCACCCTCTCCCGAGACCCACCCACCGACCCTGCCGACACAGAAACCGCTGCCCGAAACTTCAGACAGTGGCTCGACGACTGCACCAACACCCTTGCCCAAATTAAGAAACCCTCCATCAACCACCCCAGCAACAAAGCAGCATGGTTCACCGAAGATCTCCTGATCTCCAAACGAACATGCCGGAAGCTGGAGAAGAAATGGCTCCACGACTGCACACCAGACAACCACGCAGCCCACAAGGACGCCGCCCGCAGACATCACCACCTCATCAGAACAGCCAAGAGATCGTCCTTCAAAGCCCGACTGGACAACAACGCACACGACAGCAAAGAACTTGTCATTATAGTGAAGGAACTCTCTAACCCCAGCGCCAACACCAACGACATCCCGCTCTCGCAAGAGCTGTGTGACTCACTGGCCACCTTCTTCCATCGCAAGATCGCCAACATTCACGACAGCTTCAACTCCTCACCGGCCCGACCGCAACAGACCACACCCCGAACGCCACCTACACCAATCAACTGACCTCCTGGTCCCACGTCAACGATGAAGAGGCTCGCAAGGCCATGAACTCCATCCACTCAGGATCCCCAACAGACCCCTGCCCACACCACGTTTTCAACAAAGCCCATGCAACCATCGCCCCCCCAGCTACGAAAGATCATCAACATCGACTTCAACTCAGCAACTTTCCCGGGAAGTTGAAAGCATGCCGAAATCAACGCCATCAACAACCCCAAAGACCTCAAGAACTTCCGGCCCATCTCTCTACTCCCCTTCCCGGCGAAGGTCATCAAGAAAATTGCCAACATAAAGCTGACCCGCCACTTCGAGGACAACAACATCCTAGACCCATCCCAGTCCGGATTCAGACACAACCACAGCACCGAGACTGCCCTTACCGCCGCCACAGATGACATCAGGCGCCAGCTAGACAACGGCGAAACCTCAGCCCTCATCCTCCTGGACCTGTCAGCCGTTTTCGACACGGTCTGTCACCGCACACTAAGAACACGCCTCCAAGAAGCCGGAATCCAGAAGAAGGCCCTGGACTGGACCACGTCCTTCCTCTCCGGCAGAACGCAGAGAGTCCGCCTCCCGCCCTTCCGATTTGAATCCACCAACATCATCTGCAGCGTACCCCAGGGCTAATCCCTCAGCCCAACCCTGTGCAATGTCTACATGGCCCCCCTCGCTTAAATGGCCCGCCAGCACGATCTGAACATCATCTCCTACGCCGACGACACCCAGTTCATCCTCTCCCCCACACATCGCCAAAACCAACCTCCACGAGGGAATAAAGGCAGTCGCCGAGTGGATGAGGAGCAGCATTCTGAAACTGAACTCGGACAAGACGGAGGTCCTCATCATATGTCCCACCCCCTCTCCGTGGGACGACTCTGGTGGCCGACCACACTGGGAGCAGCCCCAGCACCCACGGACCACGCACGCAACCTGGGATTCATCCTCAACTCCTCCCTCTCCATGTTGAAGCAGGTCAATGCCATCTCCTCCTCCTGCTACAATACCCTCCGCATGCTCCGCAGGCTCTACAAGTGGATCCTGACCGAAACAAGAAAAACTGTGACCCAAGCCCTCGTCAGCAGCAGGCTTGACTACGGCAACACACTTTACGCAGGAATCCCGGCCAAACACCTGCAATGACTGCAACGCATCCAGAACGCCTCAGCCCGACTGATGCTCAATGTCCCCCGCCGCAGCCACATTACCGCCCACCTAAGAGACCTACACTGGCTCCCTGTCAACAAGAGAATCACCTTCAAACTCCTCACCCATGCACACAAAGCACTCCACAACACCGGACCAGCCTACCTGAACGACAGACTCAACTTCTACACCCCCGCCCGCCAGCTCTGCTCCGCCAGCCTCACCCTTGCCGCCGTCCCTCGGATCCAATGAACGACCTCCGGCGGCAGATCGTTCTCCTTCCTTGCCGCCAAGACCTGGAACACCCTCCCCACCCATCTACGGCAGACCCAAGACCTGCTCACCTTCAGAAGGCTCCTCAAGACCTGGCTCTTCAAACAGTAGGACCCCCCCACCCCCCTCAGCACCTTGAGACCCTCAAGGGATAAGTAGTGCCCCTTACAAATTCACTGATTTGATTTGATTTAATCATGATATTGAATTTGTTTTCCCTTTTAGGTTGCTACATTATATTTGCTTATACCTCATTAGATGTGTAATTCACACACTTACAAAATATTGTTTCGTCACAATCATTATAGGTCCAACAGCCAGAGCACCTGTTCAAGCATCTGTTTCTCTTGATACTTCCACTCCATGGAGGATTCCACTTCTGAAAGTTTGGATGAAGCGGAGTGGCCTAACCCATCTGGTCTGCCTCGGCAGACGGCTCAGGTGAGTCTCCCTTGGCACACACCTATACCTTCCACCCCAGTTGTTACAACTTCTCAGCAGATACCTCCACTTCTTGTGTTCAAAGCAACATAACATCCATCTTTGCCCCCAGTCCCGGCTGGCAGTGAGACAACACCTCCACCACCTTCGGTTCAGCCTGGCCCAGTGGGAAGGGGCACACTTGCTCAAGGTCACAGGTAAGTGGGGGTAGGGGTCATGGAAGGGATCCTGTGGGCCAGCATAGTGGGACCACTGGGGTCACTGACTCCCAGGCTACCATTAACCAAGTCTTCAGAGCCCTTTATCAGCACCAAGACATGATGGGTCAGGTACTTACGGAGCTCCAGGACATGAAGAAGTTGCATAGGGAGCACAATGTTCAGATGGAGAATATGAACTCCAATTTGGGCTTCCTGACTGGGGTGCTGCAGGACATGTACACCCATGTATATATACAGGGATGTTCCTGGACCATCTTCCCCTTTCTGCAGCCCAACTACATCTGGGCCGACAATAGAAAAGGAGGCCCATTCACAAGGGGTAACACCTGCACCTACATCAGACACTGCAACTGTGGATCCACCAGACAATTACAGGAG
This sequence comes from Lissotriton helveticus, assembly GCF_964261635.1. Classification (NCBI taxonomy): domain Eukaryota; kingdom Metazoa; phylum Chordata; class Amphibia; order Caudata; family Salamandridae; genus Lissotriton; species Lissotriton helveticus. The sequence continues at coordinate 528,977,793 of NC_136069.1, forward strand.
CACATGTTCATCTAGACCACCAGGAGAGGATGGCAATATCCCTTACCACAAGCAAGAAAGGCTGCACCTAAGTTCATCCAGTGCATGACTACCATACACTTGATTTTCTGGTCACATTTACCTTACTGAGGCCAATTGTATTTTGGACATTGGACTGCAAACAATTTAGGCTCTACAATTATGGGTTCATTCACCATCACTGACTTGTTTTTTGTTTTGTTTGTTATTTTGGTTGACTTCCATTCTTACTTTATTTTCTTTCGTAGAATAAAAACAAAAAATAAAACATACAGACTGGTGTTGTAGTTATTTTCTGTATTCATTCTATTTTTTTCCTTCCACCATACATTTCAAAATGTAAATAACCAAAGTATTGTTTATTCATAAGTTAATTGCAAGTAATATTACTCACTCATTTCTACCATTAAAACAAAACACAAATACCAAAAACTCATCAACTAGTATTTCATTCAATTAATAACAGAGTGTTCTGAATATAACATAACGATTCAGATTCAATAGGCAAAATATTATTGCATTATGTCATGAGCTGGAGCCAGACATTCTGCCTCACAGTAGGAATTGCACAACAATAACATAAATAGTCATAATTCCTGGCTGTACTCCATTTTGTGGCCACAAGTTCAATCCAATGCACTGTTGCAGTATCTGGGGGAATTTCACAACCACATTTAAGTGGTGTGCTACAAAAAGGTATTACGACAATGATGACACACATCAGCATATTCATACACTAAACACAAAATGTGCATTTGGCCAGTGTGAAGGGGAATGACTAGGTTTTTGGTTGACTGCCACATGTTGTTAGAGCAAATCAGGCAGCACATATTGGCTTGGTTCCACCATTCAAAAGAAAACAAGTCTAATGCTATAAGAAAAAGTGTCTGTTCAATTACTGTGCAAGTTGTCTTAGTACAAGATATGTACATACAAAGTCTGTGTGTGTCTTCTACTGGAACAACTCATGGTCCCTTTGTACTTTGAAACACCAGCGTTTAACTGCAAATATCACAACTGTGAAATGTCCAAAGGAAGATGAAATGGTGAAGATACCTAAAAATGATTAAAGCACAAAGATAAGTAATGAAACACTATAAAATAGACACATTAGAAAGTCATCTTTTAGAGGACACGTTCAACAAATGCCAATCAGAGATAAACAATGAAAAATAACACACAAGTCAATGTATCCACACTTTGATCAGCAAAGACTGGTGGCCTGGATTTCCCTGAACTTGCCCTTCATAAAAATGTCCAACACACACTTTTATACTCATTACATCAATAGTTGGTTTTACAGTTATTGTGATAATATGTGAAGAGATACTTACACTCATTGGAAGATGGCAAAATGACATCCTGACGTAAGTCAACAATTTCTTCCTCACCACTATAATTTATCGATTGACATTTCAGGATCCGCTTCCGATGGCTCTTCATGGTCTCCATCCTCTGCTATGTAAGGGATGTTGCGTCGCAGGGCTATGTTGAACAGCATACAGTAGGTCATGGTGATTTGGCACACCTTATTGGGTGAGTAGAGGAGGGCTCCACCAGTCCAGACAGTAAAATCTGGCCTTTAGGAGCCTGACAGCCCACTCCACTGGCCTCCTGCTTCTTCCATGGGCCTCATTGAAGCAAATATCCCCTGGTGTGGGTGGGTTCCTCAGCAGTGCCAACAGCAATGGTCGGTTAGAATAAGCTGGGTCTCCTAATTGGAAAAAAATATGAGCCAAGATATCTAACTCCTTTTCAGATGATTCACCTTGAAATTACCCAAAACAATGTTTTGTCAGATTGCAAGTACCCCAAAGCCAGGCCTTGTTCTGTAGTACAAAGGAATCATGGGTTGATTCGGGAAATGCACACAGACACTAATAATGCACAAATCAGCGAAGCAGACAACTTGCACATTGATTGAATAGAACTGCTTCTAATTTTGGTAGATTTATTCCCTGGGGCACAGAGGCAATATGTGTGCCATCAATTGCTCCAACCACATGTGTTAGGTGACCGAAAGCATAGAAATCACACTTAACATTCACAAAATCCTCATGTTGTGGAAACTGCTTAAGTTGTTGATGTGTCTCGTCAATGACAAAAGAACTTCTTGTAGCACACCATTGAAAGTAGGTTGTGACATTCTACCAGATACTGCCACAGTGCATTTAAATGATCCTGTGGCCACAAAATAAAGAACTGCCATGAGTCGGATAATTGGTGTAATAGAAGTGGAATTTCTGTTGTGAGGCAGAAGATCTGGCTCCATCTGATGACATAAAACCAACATTATTATTATTATTATTATGCGTTCTTATATAGCGCTCGATTACCCGTAGGCATCTCGGCACTTGCCTTGGGAACCCGTCCTGGCTATTCAATCTGAATTCTTTGATAATATCCCATCCTTCCATGGTGACAATGTCTGGAAATGGGAGGTACACTTGATGCTCTCATCTCCTCACTCTCCCTGGGGTCAAATGTTTGCATTGGAAGAATTGTGAACATATTTAAACATTGTCCACACAGTTTTTTTTTATGGCGACAAATGTAAAGGTGTGCCAAAAAGATATGTGGTTTCAAAACATATTTAAATATAACATTATATTTTTTGTCATTTCTACTTCACAAATGTCATTTTTTAGCTGTCAATATTTGAAATCTGAAAGAATGTGTGAAAAATACATTACTAATGTACTATTTACACATTCAAATATTTGTAAGATTTTTTCTGACAGAAGACCATCAACGGAGGTAAAAACAACACTGTGAAAATATTGCATTTAACCACAGTAACACACTACATATAAATGTTTTTTTATAAATACATGAGTGTCTTTCGAAGTTTGATTATACAAACAAACTGCCCACCATTTTCAGTGGTGGTGACACACTTAACAGTCACAAACACAATATATGAAATTCTAAAAAAGGTGGTTGCCTGATCTTGCCATCAGGACATTTGTAATTAGATGTCCGCAGCTGAAGTTGACCACGTAGCGGGTGTTCAACTCCATGACGAACCCAGCCAAAGACTAACGTACTAATTTACTTCTGTACTTACTTTCTAGATCTAACTGTGTGTACCAATAAGGGAGAGTAGAAACAAAGCTATTCAGAAAACCCTCCTCAGGAAACACCTTATTACATGCTAAGAGCTTTCACCCGAGCAATCTCAAAAGAAGTATTCCATTTGGGGAGTGTCTGAGGGCTAAACGGAACTGTAGTGAAGAAGTAGAAATGCAGAAAGAACTCACTACATTAAAGTGAAGAGTCAGCAGTAGAGGGTATCCCTAGCAATGGGTAGAAACAGCAGTTCATAGAGTTTCAGAGGAAAAGAGAAGATATATTATTCTCCAGAGAGACAAAACCAACTAAGGAAGAAACAAGTCAGCGTAGATTTATAACAACATTTAGTAAACAGCAGGATAAAATAAGAGGCATTCTGAATAAACACTGGCATATAATAAAGAATGATTCCGTCCTTGAAAAACAGTTCCCCACAGACCTCAGATAACATTCAGAAAAGCTAGGTAATTCAAGCAGGCTTTAGTAAAAAATACTCTGAGAAAAGCACAGCCTAAGAACACTTGGCTGAGTAGACGCCAGGGTTTTCTTAAATGTAACAAATGCAAGGCCTGTAAGCATGGGGTCAATATGGAGAAATACAAACCTGGACTAACTAAAAGCATGAAGAAAATCAAAGGTAAATATACCTGTAAAACGAGTTTTGCTGTTTACGTGCTGCAGTGCCCTTGTGGCCTGCAGTACGTGGGCAGCACAATTCTAGAAGTCCACATAAGAGTGCTTCAGCACCTGTGGGCTATAAAGAACGGAGACCGAACCTATCCGGTTGCCCGCCCGGCACTTTGAGAAGTGCCATGACAAAGACTCCAGAGAGTTCACCTACTATGTAATTGATACAGTGGAGAATGGTCCTAGAGGGGGAAATAGAGAGAAGAAGCTAAGGAGATGGGAATCCCGCTATATCATAGAACTGAATTTGAAACAGCCAGAGGGTTTAAATAACAAAGACGATTTGTATACACACTTGTTAAGTTAACAGGAAAAGTCAAATGAAAACAAGAATGAATGAGAGTTTATAATTTAAATTTAAAAGGATTTTAAAAGTATATATTTTTAAGACAGAAAAGAATGAATTGAGGAGAGTCCATAGACAGTGTCAGGTCGAATGAGCATATGCCCACTGGGGCGTAATTATAATGGGATACATTGGGAAAATACTGTATATGTAATCTGAAATGCCCACTTGGGCTAAATCCCAAAGTATGAAGTTAAATTTAGAATTGTGGTAAACATGCTTTAATTACACTACTAAATTAATTGGGTGCGCATGTGAAGCTATATTTCCGCTAATTTTACGATCACTAGGTTGTATAATGAAGTGTGAATGTTTTTCAATATTTATGACCATGACACGTGTACGCTGTAGTTTGGAAATACTAGTCTGTCTTCACTAACTACCGTTGTAGTTCATTACATGTCACGTGGTTGTTTTGAAAGTTTAAAAAAATGGTGGCGTTCTTTTGCACTGGAATCAGTGACCAAGACTGCAAACGCTGTTGAAACGCGTCTGGTGGCGGCCGATAAATAAAATCTAACGGAACCGCACATGGCTTCATCATCTCTTTAAGGAAAAACTTGTAATACTTTCGAACCCGAGCTTTGTGGGATCCGTGCAAGCGAAGCAACTCTTGGTCTGGTGTTGATGATTACTGTGCAAGGCGAACAAAAGAATATATATATGTGGTCATGTGATCAAGGCTCTGTGCCGTAACGTTATGGCGACAGCTGAATAAATCTAACCAGCATCTGAAACTCTGGTCCGTGTCTGTGTCCACAGCGTGATCCAAGTGAGAGCGATTGCGGGAGGAGACGGTGGTTGTGCTATATATATATATTACCTACTGGCGGTCGCCAGTAGGTATATATAGTTAGGACCTAGTTACCATAGGAAATTCCGAACATTTTATTGGGAATAACTTTGGCACCGATTGAGGGATCTGCCTGTAATTTTCTTTAAATTTGCCTTGCTGCGCTCCGCTGCTTCCCTGAAAGTTTCGGGGGGATTCGTCAAGCGGGAGCCGAGAAAAAAGGGGGGTCCCAAAACGTGTTTTCCCCATGTTAATTTCCATAGGGACATCTGACAAGGCTACAGCTCGAACGGGGGAACGGAATTACACCAGATTTGGCAAAATGGTAGGGAATGGTATGCAGCAGTGCCTTTGGTATGTTTGGTGTAAATCCCTCCAGTAGTTTTTGAGAAAATTGAATGTGAAATTGAGTCCAATGCAATTTTCCATAGGACCTTTAGACACAGCTACAGCCTGAACGGCTGAATGGAATTACTGCAAACTTGGTAAAATGGTAGAGCATGGTATGCAGAAGTGACTTTTGTATATTTGGTGAAAATCCCTTCAGTAATTGTTGAGAAAATCGACTTTTTTCAAATTATATATCTATAGTGGAGTAGTGTGGCTCACTGGTAGTGGAGTAGTGTGGCTCACTGGTTAGAGGCGGCAGGCCTGAGAGCAGAAGTCAGCCTGGGACCAGGGTTCAATTCCCGACGCGGCATGGTCCTGGACCTTGGTCAGCGGACTCGATAATTCTCGCTTCGGTGCTTACTCTAATCAGGGGTTCCACTCGGCAACTCTGGGCATTAGCTTGCCTAATCTCCACAACGGCCCCACCAATTCCGGGGATGCCTGGCTCCACCTTGGGGACTCCCAGCAAGGGACCATGCCACAGGGAAAGCCAGGACGGGTTCCCCAGAGTTATACAGCACCGGGACGCCCCGTTGCTGGGGCAGCTGTGCGCTTTACAAGTATACTACATTTACATTTACATAGTCGGGACACGGTGCGCTCACGGGCTTGCACCGTCCTTGCACTGTCCTTGCACGTGCGCGGACCTTAGCGTGCGCCCGCAGAATTCTGATTGGCTGTTGGACGTCTGTCAACATTCCAGTAAGTCGAAATGGGGAAGTGTTGTCCGCCATCTTGTTTTTGTGGCAGATGACAGTGGTTGTAAACAGAAGTGTAATAGTTGACAAGGAGGCAGGGAAGAGATTCCTGAGCCCCCTAGGTTTTGTCAAGGGGTCTGTAAAGGACCTCGAAGGTTGAAAAAAATAAAAAAAATAATAATAATTAAATCTCGGGGTCCGCGCACCATGCGCGGACTGCGGCTCAAAAAGACAAAAAAGACATACATTAAAATAACAAGTTTCAGTGTGTAGATGTTGGTTGAGTGCAACATTGAGTGATGACTCTTTCACCTTTGGGTTTAGGTAAGTGTTTTGTGGAGAGTTAGTATGGTAATTGGTAGAGAGCATTGGGGGTAGGTTGAAGATTATGTGAGTTTGAAAGTGTTGATAATTTGAACCAATTAAAATGTTACTTTGGTTTTGATTTTGTGTGTGATAAAATGTGATTGGCTGGGTATTTGAATATGTATGAAAAATGAGAGGGAAGCACAGCCATTTTGAGATTTTAGTGTTTGAGGTATACTTCTGAGGTGTGAGATTGAGACAGAATTTACTGTTGAACAGTTTTCTAGAAGGTGAGCTGTTAATTTATAAGGAGAACTCTGTTGTTCACTTTAAGTTAATAGGAAAAAATGTTTTCTGTTAGTTATTTAATGTTTTTCTGTTATACTTATGGATTGAGTAGGGCAACATCAGGTGCAGTGCTTTATATTTCTAATTCTTGCTTGATAGTATACACTGTCCAGGGAAACACGGCCATTTTGTGACTATAGTGTCTGAGGTAGTTTTGTGAGGAAATTTTGGTGTTCAATTTCTGGTGTGAGATTTACACAGTAGTGACTCTTCTAATAGAGTTTAATAGTTTTTCTCTGCCCTATCTCACTCTTCCTAAGCGCTGTTTCTCTTTCTTTTAATAGTACACTAACATAAAATGATGAATGGAAATGAGGAGCCTACCAACATCTTCTTTGAAATAACAGCAACGTTTATTGAGGCAACCTATTCTGTGGTGTATATTGATCCTATAGATGAAACAAATCATTAAGAACATGGCAGATTTTTTTGATGATACACTAGATATGGAATTAATGGAATGTGTAGACATTGTTGAGTTTGACGAATCATTTTCAGACACTTTGATGGATGAAATTCCTGATGAAGAAATGCTACAAGTTCTTTTAGATTTTGAGAATTCTGATAAATAAATTTTAATTTAGTAAAGAATTTTTTTTTGAAAATTATACTTATTTAAATGTAATTTATGAGGTAGTAGCAAAGTGATACAATTTTGTGTTCTTCATGTCCTGTATCCTTTCTCTCACTGACTGTCTCTGATGCATTAGTTTACAACATAAGTAAGTATATAGAACAGCAATTGTGTTTCACCAGAGTAGGAACTCATGACCCCCTACGCCAATTCTGACCACACATTGAGAAAGGAAGGAATCATGTGAACAAATCTGTTTCTGCTTTCCTGAAAGACTACAGTATGGATTCAATAACTTGCATTACAACATACAAGGTATCTACAGAGGAGACGATGTCCATTTCCATTTAGTTTTTTTTTTTTTTTATTCTAATAGGTCCGCGCACCGTGAGTGCTCGGTAAATGCACGGTGCACGAACCCTATCGCCGCCATTTTGTGGTTTCAGAAGAGAGTGAAAAATATAACTTAAAAATGTGGGAAGGGGGTAGGGTAGAGTGTCCCTGACCCCTTAGGCCTTCTCAGGGGGTCGTTCAAGGACTCCTAAGGTTAAAAAGAATGTTTTTTTTTTAAATAACAGAAAACACGATAGGTCCGCGCACGGGGAGTGCTCGGTGAGTTCTCGGTGCGCGGACCTCGGTAAAAATTAATACAAAAAATAAAGTTAAAAATTATATTTGAGTGTTTACATGTTAGTTGACTCTAAAAAGAGCCGTTGTGTTCATTGTGTTTTTTTGGGTACCTACAAGTAAGTACCAATGCAGAGTCTGATGTTACAGAGATAGACTCTGTTCCCTTCCTCAGTGAAATGTACACCATCTGTCTTATAGATGCCTTACATGTTGTAACGCAAGTTGTTGTGGTATATACAACCCATTCCATAGTCTCTCCTGTATGCAGAAACAGATTTATTTACATGTTTCCTTGCTTTCTCAATCTGCGGACAAAATTGATTGGACCAATTCCATTTTTGCCTTTGGCATATATTGGAATAGACAAAGGCAGTTTGAGGAAAAAGCGACATCAATTGTCCAAAGATGTCCTTCAATAGCATTTCCAGACCAACCCCAGTCAAAGTGCATAAGTCATTTCCACCACAGTGCACAATTATGAGGTCAGGGTGTGGGAGATGCATGAAGGATTTCACTAATGGTATCAATTGGTGACATCTCAATCCTCTCTGGCCAATCCATAAAATAATGAATGGTAGTGTACCTGGCGCACTCAGATTCAGTTTACTACGATCTTTTGATATGTGTGCTATGTTGTGTAAATGCCTACTGAGCATATATGAACAACAAACTTAGAGGCCCAGTCCCACAAGAGCGACTGGGACAACAACATGCAACAATGAATGAATATTTCTGGCGATAAACTGTTCAATTCAAAATTCTCAATTGTTTCATTCAAAATCAACTTTTATGTTTCAACACAATTATTTGATAATAATTTACATCCCAAATGTTTTCCAATGACATTTAAACATACTCAAATGTTACAAACAATGTACATTATAAACTTCACACCCAATGCATTTCGAGACATTGGTCTCTTCTTCAGGGGTATAGCTGCAAAAGAAAATATGTCATGAGACCAAATTCATTTGAAAAGCATTGAGAACATCAAAAATACTTTCTACATATAAGTTAAAAGAGTCCAATCACCAACACCTGTGTGACATGCCATCTCTAATCAACAACTCACTTGAAGTCCTTAATGTATTCCTAAGTCCTCAATGTATTCCTACAAGAAACTGTATAATAAACAACACACTTAGCCAAAATCTACCAAAGAATCCTGATACAGGAATATAAACCAAAAACTAAATTCTATATACCTTTGTTTCTTGGATTCAAAACTAACCCAGATGGAGCAAACGTTGAAGGCCTCCAAAATCTTAGAGCTGAAAATGTAAACGCATCCAGTTCACAAATCATCCCCTGTTGTCAAAGTCAGACTATGAAATGCGACCAACTCACAAACAGTAATTACCGTTCAGATGAGGTTATGTTCGCGAAACCATCCGTGCTCGACTGTATGCGAACAACGCCTTAGAGCTCACCCCGTTATCAAACACCGAGTGCTGCTTCCGCGTCACGTGATCGTGGTTCTGAGATAGTAGAGATCGAAAAGAGACTTTAGCAAATACACTGAGCTCCGAATTTATTAAAACGAGATCAAATAGTAAGGATATTACTTTGATCTTGAGATTGAAATCATCGAGAATAAGCCGAACGGTATACTATGAGCAAAAATCACTAAAAATGATTCTTGTCACATCGAGTCAATGATTACTCAAACTCAATTTCATTCCCAATATCAGTTACGGCTAGCTGAAAAAGCCATTACCAATGATTATACCTTTGCTACATCGTTCAAATTGCTCTCTGTACACTAACTGCAAACTGAAACAGGCTAATCACCATCTCTAGCGCTCCTTCATCAAAATAAATAAAGGACTCCTGCCGTATCAGATTCTAGTGCTCAGAGTGACATTACATGGTGCATGAATCTTGTGTAAATTGTAATGTGCATACAATGTAAATCATCTGGAATACATTATAAAAAACATACATTGTTATCTATAAAGTAATATGTTCAATAAATAAACACCATTAGTGAGTTATGAGGGATGTAACATGTTTGTGTGTTTGTATGGTTCTAGGGTGAAAAGAACAAATTAGAGAAAACACAACATTTCCAATTTGTCGATGAGTCCCATCGGATTAAAGGTCCTAAGACGTTTTATCCAGTACGCTTCCCGTTGAAGTAGTTTTTTTGAATGATCAAATCCAGGTTGTTTTTCCACTTGCTCAATAATTTGAAATTTCAGTTGAGCTATAGTGTGCCTCTTGTCCTTCCAATGAGCTCGACATCACCACTGGCAGCTCATTGGAAGGACAAGAGGAAAAACAACCTGGATTTGACAAACATGTTACATCCCTCATAACTCACTAATGGTTACTGACCTCACCCTTGAGTTTCATGTCAATTTCGGGGATGATTTGTGAACTGGATGCGTTTACATTTTCAGCTCTAAGATTTTGGAGGCCTTCAACGTTTGCTCCATCTGGGTTAATTTTGAATCCAAGAAACAAAGGTATATAGAATTTAGTTTTTGGTTTATATTCCGTTATCAGGATTCTTTGGTAGATTTTGGCTAAGTGTGTTGTTTATTTTACAATTTCTTGTAGGAATACATTAAGGACTTAGGAATACATTAAGGACTTCAAGTGAGTTGTTGATTAGAGATGGCATGTCACACAAGTGTTGGTGATTGGACTCTTTTAACTTATATGTAGAAAGTATTATTGATTTTCTCTACGCTTTTCAAATGAATTTGGTCTCATGACATATTTTCTTTTGCAGCTATACCCCTAAAGAAGAGACCAATGTCTCGAAATGCATTGGGTGTGAAATTTATAATGTACATTGTTTGTAACATTTGAGAATGTTTAAATGTCATTGGAAAACATTTGGGATGTAAATATTTATCAAATAATTGTGTTGAAACATAAAAGTTGATTTTGAATGAAACAATTGAGAATTTTGAATTGAACAGTTTATCGCCAGAAATATTCATTCGTTGTTGCATGTTGTTGTCCCAGTCGCTCTTGTGGGACTGGGCCTCTAAGTTTGCAATCCATAAAATATCCACATTTGGTAAATCAAGGTTTAAAATTCCTCTGTTTGTTGCATACCTTTTAGACCAGAATACAAAGCTGTGTCCTACAAACCATACTGAAAGCATGTTCAAGGCAGATCTGGTTGTACTCAGATGAGGGCTGTAAATGAAATGGCAGTTGGAAAGCTTGCAGTTTAGAAAAAAAAGAGGAGGACATTCACTGCACTTGAAGCTTAAGAAATGATTGGTGCTTTCTGAAAATGCAAAAGAGCATATTAGGGTGCATAGTTTTGTTTTTTAAAAGAAGCAATTCTAATGGTTCAGAAAAGGTAATTGAAAGGAACATTGCACTTGATTAGCTGTTATATTGAAAGCTCTAACAACCTTGCTGTATTCATTTGCAACTTAGTATGGTGAACTTTTAAATTCTGTTCTTCCTTAGGTGGGAGTTACCATGGTAACAGGTTGAATGATCACTAGGGGATGGGTGAATATTATGTGAGTTTGAAAGTGTGGGAATGTAGAACCAATTGAAATGTTAGTTTAGTTTTGAAATAGTGTGGGAAGACATATCATTGGTTAAGACCTGAGATATGTGTGAAGAATGAGTGGGAAAGTGTGTCATTTCTAGTTTCAGTGTCTGACCTGCATTTCAGAGATTCTGCTTAAGAAAATCTGGTGTGTGTTTGAAACTGTTCTATATTTTCAAAAGTGATTTTAAAGGTGAGTAATATAGAGAGAGTGCTGTTTGCAGTATTGGGAAGCATAATAAGCATATTAGGCTTCATTACTGCTGTATTTTGAAAATGAGGCAGGTTTCTGCATTGTAGTGTAGTGCTCATTTAAATGGGTTGTGCTCTGTGTGTAAAATGATTTACCATGCTAAATGTTTTTTGATAAAATGTGTGGCTTAAAGATTTTTGACAAGGGTCACAGTGACTGTCTGTGTGAATTAAGGAATTATATTTTCACCTTTTTCCATAATGTTAGCTGTGTGTGCTTACAGTTTGTATCTTTTAGCTTATAGGGTAGACTTCTTTTTAAATTGTTTTTCATGCTTGGATTCAATGCTGGTATAGAAATAGTATAATGGTTTCATTGGACTTGTAAATATGCTCCTTTTTTAGAAGCGCCTTGTGCAACCTTTAGCATGGGTGCAAGCAGTGAATGTATGGAGAGGGATAGGAATAGCAGATAGAAAACAATATGAAATGGTGTGGGAGATGCATAAAGGATTTCACTAATGACATCAATTGAGATGGAATATAAGATAAAGAGGGGCATTATTACAAGCCCCTTGCGCAATGTTTGACATGGGTGGAAGCAGAAAATCCATGCAGAGTAATAAAATTAGCACACTGATAAGAATATGAAATGCTGTGAGAGATGCGTAAAGGATTTTACTAATGGCATAAATTGAGATAGAATATACAAAAAGAGAGCCATATTTTCAAGCCCCTTGCGCAATGTTTGACATGGGTGCAAGCAGAAAATGCATGCAGAGTAATAAAATTGGCACACAGACAAGAATATGAAATGCCGTGAGAGATGCGTAAAGGGTTTTACTAATGGCATAAATTGAGATAGAATATACAAAAAAGAGAGGCATATTTACAAGCCCCTTGCGCAATGTTTGACATGGGTGCAAGCAGAAAATGCATGCAGAGTAATAAAATTGGCACACTGATAAGAATATGAAATGCTGTGAGAGATTCGTTAAGGATTTTACTAATGGCATAAATTGAGATCGAATATACAAAAAAGAGAGGCATATTTACAAACCCCTTGCGCAATGTTTGACATGGGTGCAAGCAGAAAATGCATGCAGAGTAATAAAATTGGCACACAGACAAGAATATGAAATGCCGTGAGAGATGCGTAAAGGGTTTTACTAATGGCATAAATTGAGATAGAATATACCAAAAAGAGAGGCATATTTACAAGCCCCTTGCGCAATGTTTGACATGGGTGCAAGCAGAAAATGCATGCAGAGTAATAAAATTGGCACACCAACAAGAATATGAAATGCTGTGAGAGATGCGTAAAGGATTTTACTAATGGCATAAATTGAGATAGAATATACAAAAAAGAGAGGCATATTTACAAGCCTAGCCATTCAAAAAATGAATGGTGCATATTAGAAATGACATTTTGAAATGAGTTAGGTTTCAGCAATGTAATGTACTGCATGTTGAAATGGGCTGTGTTCTGTGTCTAAATCGATTTACCATGCTAAATGATTTTTGCTGAAATGTGTGGCTATAATATTTTTCACAAGGCTCACACTGTGTGTGTATGTGAATTAAGGAATTATATTTTCATATTTTTCCATAATGTTAGCTTTGTGTGCTTACAGTTTGTATCTTTTAGCTTATAGGGTAGACTTCTTTTAAAATTGTTTTTCATGCTTGGATTCAATGCTGGTATAGAGATAGTGTAATGGTTTCATTGGACTTGTAAATATGCTCCTTTTTTAGAAGCGCATTGCGCAACCTTTAACATTGGTGCAAGCAGTGAATGTATGGAGAGGGATAGGATTAGCAGATAGAAAACAATATGAAATGGTGTGGGAGATGTATAAAGGATTTCACTAATGGCATCAATTGAGATGGAATATAAGATAAAGAGGGGCATATTTACAAGCCCCTTGCGCAATGTTTGACATGGGTGCAAGCAGAAAATGCATGCAGAGTAATAAAATTGGCACACTGAAAAGAATATGAGATGCTGTGAGAGATGCGTAAAGGATTTTACTAATGGCATAAATTGAGATAGAATTATTACTCTGCATGCATTTTCTGCTTGCATCCATGTTAATGCTTGTAAATATGCCCCTCTTTTTTGTATATTGTATCTCAATTGATGCCATAAGTAAAATCCTTTACGCATCTCTCACACCATTTCATATTGTTTTCTATCTGCTATTCCTATCCCTCTCCATATATTCACTGCTTGCACCCATGTTAAAGGTTGCGCAAGGCACTTGTAAAAAAGGAGCATATTTACAAGGCAAATTAAACTATTAGCACTATCTCTGTACCAGCATTGAATTCAAGCATGAGAAACACTTTAAAAAGAAGTCTACCCTGTAAGCTAAAAGATACAAATTGTGAGCACACACAGCTAACATTATGGAAAAAGATGAAAATATAATTCCTTAATTCACATACACACTCAGTGTGTTCCTTGTAAAAAAAACTTAAAGCCAGACATTTCAACAAAAAACATTTTGGATGGTAAATCGTTTTAGACACAGAAAGTGAGATGAGACACACACACAAACAGACAGATGGTGCAGGCAGAGATTGAGATAACACAAACATACAAACAGAGAGATGGTGGAAGGAGAGAGTGAGATGAGGCATGCAAAGAGGGAGATGGTGTAGGCAGAGAGTGATATGAGACACACAAAGAGAGATGTGAACTAGTGTTTATATTGTTTAGTTACTGTAATTGCTATGTGCTATGTTGGTAGTGGTCTATAATATGTCATATTTTTCTTTTCAACAGATTGTAAATATCTACAGAGTCATAATAGATTATGCCTACCAAGAACCGCAAACAAAGACTTTATAAGCAAGCTTTATCAATCAAGAGGACTCAATTAGAAGATTCATCCAGAAGACAATCTTCAGAGAAAAGAAAAAAATGCTCCTGGTAATGTACCTGTGCTTCCTGTTTTTTGCAGGATAACTTGAATGGACTCTTGTGCAAAGGTTATTAGTTTCTGGCAACGAATGCATTGCATCATCAAATTCTTAAGTTCAGGTTGGATATTTGCAACCATTGATGCTTGCATTGGTGGTGCTGTTGCTTCAGAAGAAGTGCTGGGAGTAGAGGCCTGCTCCTTTGATGATCTTATTATTACAGCTTTACTCCAATTGTTTGGGTGTATATTCCGGACATGGCATTCCATGCTATGAGTTCCAAAGCTGTACTGTTTCTGTGGATTCCCTCTTGAAAGTACTGTGTGACAGATTTTACATGTGACAAAAGGCGCATTTACCTTTTTCTATCTTTCTGTTTTTTTTTTAAATTTCCGTACTATGGACTCTCTCTGTGTTCTAGGGGTTTTAGGAACAAACTCTTCTGAAGATGAAGTAGAAGAATCCTCAAGTTCCTTGTGTTCAGAATGCTCTTGTCCAAAGGCTATTAGTTTCTGGCAACAAATGCATTGCATCATCAAATACTTAAGTTCAGGTTGGATATTTGCAACCATTGATGCTTGCACTGGTGGTGCTGTTGCTTCAGAAGAAGTGCTGGGAGCAGAGCCCTGCTCCTCTGATCTTTTGATTACATCTTTACTCCAATTGTTTGGGTGTATATTACGGACATGGCATTCCATGCTATAAGTTCCAAAGCTGTACTTCTTCTGTGGATCCCCTCTTGAAAGTACTGTGTCACAGATTTTACATGTGACAAAAGGCAAATTTACCTTTTTCTATTTTTCTGGGTATTTAAAAAATGTCCGTACTATGGACTCTCTCTCTGTTCTAGGGGTTTCTCAGGTTCCTGCTGTTCAGCCATTTCAGTAGATTTTTCAAGAGCAAAGTGCTGATGAAAAAAGGTGTCGCTTCCTCGAAAGCCAAAGAAGAATGATGAAGATGGGAGGGGTCTTTCAAGAATTAGAGTAGGAAGTATTATAAACCAATAAAATCTTTTGTTATAAGGTCACATGGTTGGACGTAAGCTTACGAAGTGTTTACGGAGAGTTAACGGAGTGCTCACGTACGCTTATGTTGCGTTTACGTTTTATTTATGGAGCGCTTACGTCATCTTATGATGTGCTTACATGGTACGCACCCTCGTGAGATTTATAATTGTTTAAATAAAGTTATATATGTTGTTTAAAAGTTTAAAATAAACATGTTCTTTATTATCCCAGGTAATGTGTTCCTTTATATTGTGCAAAGAATACGTAGATATAACGATTTAAAGTTTATAAAACTTTCGGAGGTAAATATTGAATTCCTGTGTACATGCATATCTGTGCATGTACATGTGTGCCATGTGGCACACATACATGTCGTAAGACCATGTATGTGTGTGACATGGCACACAAGTCAGAATCAGGGGTGCAACAGGCTGTCAAAGTGACAACCTGTCCCCCTTGTCAATTCGGTAATTTTACAGATTCAGTATTTACTGATTCGGTAATTGCCATTGATTCCTATTGGCCTCAAGACTTATAGGAATTAATGGCAATTACCAAATCGGTAAATACCGATTCGATAATATGACTGAATTATACAGATTCGGTAATTTCAAAAGAGAAATTACCTACATACAAATGACCTACTCTTAAATATTGAAGTGGTATGATTTGGTATTTATGAGTAGGTAAATCGAGATTACGTACATTTGGCCTATTGAGTTGTAACATATTTATATACATATGTTACATTTCAGTGCTTTGGAAGTAGTACAATATACTATAGATAAACACCTTATAGGTTTATGCTGTACCACATCTTTATAGTTTTGCACTTTGACATTCAGTATGACAAACTTTTACATACAAACATAGAAATGTAGTTCTTTTTTTAACCACTAGAGGTAGTTGTAAAAAGAACTGTTTGGTACGCACCCTTACAAGATTTGTAATTGCTTAAATAAAGTTATATATGTTTTTTAAAAGTTGCTTAAATAAAGTTATATATGTTGTTTAAAAGTTGCTTAAATAAAGTTATATATGTTGTTTAAAAATTAAAATAAACATGTTCTTTATTATCTCAGATAATGTGTACTTTTATATTGTACAATGAATATGTAGATATAACGATAAAACTTTCGGGGGTAAATAATGAATTGCTGTGTACATGCACATCTGTGCATGTACATTTGTGCCATGTGGCACACATACATGTCATAAGACCATGTATGTGTGTGACATGGCACACAAGTCAGAATCAGAGGTGCAACAGGCTGTCAAAGTGACAACCTGTCCCCCTTGACAATTCGGTAATTTTACTGAATCGGTATTTACTGATTCAGTAATTGCCATTGATTCCTATTGGCCTCAAGGCCCATAGGAATCAATGGCAATTACCGAATCGGTAAATACCGATTCGGTAAAATGACTGATTTATACAGATTCGGTAATTTCAAAAGAGAAATTACCTACATCCCATTTACCTACTCTTAAATATTGAAGTGGTATGATTTGGGACGCGATGTAGGTAGGCATTTAACGGTCGGTAACGGCTGAATTTGGCCGTTACCGACCGGTAAATGCCTTTTCCTATGTAGGAGGCATTTATTTACAGATTTGGTATTTTTACCGATTCTGTATTTACCAAATCGGTAAAATTACCGAATCGGTAAATACAGACTTGGTAAAAATATCAAATCTGTAAATTCTAATGTAGGTAGCACTGTTGATCGTGCTAGAGGCGTCTAAGAATTCGTTATTTACCACTCAATACAATTGGGTGGTAAATAAGGAATTCCTGTGTACATGCACCCTAAGGGCATGTATGTGTGTCACATTGCACACAAGCCAAAAACAGGGGTGCTACAGGGTGTCAAAGTGACACCCTGTTCCCCCTGGCAGGATTCGGTATTTACCGATTCGGTAATTAACGAATCGGTATTTGCCTTTGATTCCTATGGGCTTCAAGGCACATAGGAGTCAATGGCAAATACAGATTCTGTAATTATCGAATCGGTAATTACCGAATTTTACCGAATCGGTAATTCATTCGGTAAAAATACCTACATCCCCATTGCCAGTTCTTAAGTACCGAATCGGTATGATTCGGTATTTAAGAAGTGGTAATCTGGGATTACCTACATCGAGCCCTCGGTATTTATGAGTAGGTAAATCGAGATTACGTACATCTGGCCCACTGAGTTGTAACATATTTATATACATATGTTACATTTCAGTGCTTTGGAAGTAGTACAGTATACTATAGGTAAACACCTTATAGGTTTATGCTGTACCACATTCTTATAGTTTTGCACTTTGACATTCACTATGACAAACTTTTACATACAAACATAGAAATTTAGTTCTTTCTTTAACCAGTAGAGGTAGTTCTAAAAAGAACAGTTTTTTTTCTTTTTTTTTTTTGCTTGGAAAAACGATGTAAAAAAATAAACTTTTTAAGGCAGATAATTGTTCAACCGGAACAAACTATGAAAAATAAAGAAAAAAATTATGGGGTGCATCTGTGCTTCCTGTTTTTTTGCAGGATAACTTGAATGGACTCTTGTCCAAAGGCTATTAGTTTCTGGCAACGAATGCATTGCATCATCAAATTCTTAAGTTCTGGTTGGATATTTGCAATCGTTGATGCTTGCATTGGTGGTGCTGTTGATTGAGAAGAAGTCCTGGGAGCAGAGCCCTGCTCCTCTGATGATCTTTTCATTACAGCTTTAGTCCAATTGTTTGGGTGTATATTCTTGATATGGCGTTCCATGCTAAAAGTTTCAAAGCTATACTTCTTCTGTGGATCCCCTCTGGAAAGTACCGTGTCACAGATTTTGCATGTGACAAAAGGCGCATTTACCTTTTTCTGTCCATCTGGGAATTTAAAACATTTCCAAACTATGGACTCTTTCGGTGATCTAGGGGTTTGAGGAACAAACTCTTCTGAAGATGAAGTAGAAGAATCCTCAAGTTCCTGGTGTTCAGAATGCTCAGGTTCCTCATGTTCTGAATGCTTAGGTTGCTTCTGTTCAGACATTTCAATAGATTTTTCAGGAGCAAAGTGCTGATGAAAAAAGGTGTTTCTTCCTTGAAAGCCAAAGAAGAATGATGAAGATCGGAGGGGTCTTTCAAGAATTGGAGTAGGAAGTATTATAAACCAATAGAATCTTTTGTTCTGAGGTCACATGGTTGGACGTAAGCTTACGAAGCGTTTACGTATTATTTACGGAGCACTTATGTTTTCTTACGATGCGCTTACGTAGTACGCACCTCGCAAGATTTATAATTGCTTTAATGTAATGTCATTTTATTTTTGTAAAGCGCAACTTAGACTCCACGGAGCATCTTGGCGCTGATCATTTGTGCCTAGGAGGTGTATGGCCAGGGAACTAGTTGTACGCCAGTGTGACAAAATGGCGTTTCTAGGGAATTGGTTTAGATCAGGGCCAAAGATGCTGAGTCAGTAAGTTTAAAAATCCATGTTTTTAGAGCCTTTCTAAAAAGGTTCTCTATCGGAATCTGGCGTAGTTGAAATGGTAGTTTGTTCCAGGCCCTAGCGCCCAGCACTCCAAGGGTTTTTCCTCCTTTCGTAGCTAGTCTAAATTTGGGAATAACCAGCAGGTTAAGGTTGGAGGATCTGAGTGAGCGGGAGGGCACATATCTTCCAAACCTTTTTGACAGGTAGGTGGGGCCCAGCTGGTAGTAGGCTCTAAAGGTGGTTACCAAGATTTTGAATAGTATCCTTTTGTGATTTCAATTGGATTTGATAGGGCTCTGTACTTTAGGCTTAGGGTGGGTTCTCTACCAGTAGGCTATCTGACATCGAGATGGAAATCTACCTCCCAGCACTCCCCCTATTGTGCCCTATGTTCCACGAGGGTGGAGACGGTTGCCCATATCTTTTTTGAATGTCCAGATTACTGTAACCCAAGAAAGCGCTGGCTTAAACCTGTGTGCAGAACTTTTGGCACCCGCCAATATTCAGTGGCCCTTCGCATCTTACTTACAGATACCACTCCCCTTGTAGTATGTGGCGTCTCTAAATTTTTAAAATGGTCTTGGTTGATCCGATTAAATAGGCTTTCTGTATCCATTTAATTCCCTTTTAAACTGTATATACTAAAAATAATTCTTTTTAATTGTATATATTTCAATGTTTTATTCTCTTTTAGCTCAAGGATGTATACCTATGTATATTTGTTGTATATCTTTTTTTATGTCTATTGTATGTATTGCTTTTAAGATATTTTTACGTATCGAAATAAAGCATATCAACCAACCTTTTGTGAATGGGCAGCCAGTGTAAGGTCTTGAGAGCTGCTGATGCAGACGACTTCCTCCGCCATCTCAGCACAAGGCGGGCGGTGGCATTCTGGACCATCTGCAGTCTATGTAGTACTGCTTTGCTGGAGCCAGCATAAAGACTATTACAGTAGTCCAGGCGAGATGTACTTAGACCACCGCCACTGTCTTTCTCGCTGTCAGCGGGAGAAGGTCGAAGAATCTTCTGAGGCCCTTGATTATGTTAAAGCAGGACCCTGCCACAGCCCCTGCTTGTTGCCTAAATGATAAGGCCTCGTCGAACCTAATCCCGAGATTGCGGGCCATAGTGATGGTGTTGGGGGGGACTTCTGCATCTTGTGGCCACCATGATTTGGGGAAAAAAAGGTTTTGTTGACCGTATGGTAGGATTTCGGTCTTGCCCGAATTACATTTAAGGTGGTGTTTTCTCATCCAGTCGAATGTTGCAGCCAGACAATCTCTCAGATTTTCCTCTGCCTTGGTTGTGTTGCTATCTAACACAAGGATGAGCTGAGTATCATCAGCGTAAGATATAGTGCTGATGTGGAACGAGGTGATGAGTTCTATCAGGGGGGTCATATACAGGTTAAATAGTACTGGGCTTAAGCTAGAGCCCCGAGGTACTCCTGTTTTAGTGCTTTCTCCTCTGAGTGGTATTTCCCTAGTACCGTCACTTGTTTCCTGTGGCTAAGAAAGTTTTTTAGCCATTCAAGAACAACTTCTGATATTCCTGATTCTGCTAGGCGGCCAATTAATACGGAGTGTGAGACCGTATCAAAGGCCGCCGATAGATCGAGCAGTACCAGGACAGCCTTTTTTCCTTGGTCCATAGCTGTCTTCAGGGTTTCTACCGTGTGTAGTAATGCTGACTCCGTGGAGTGTTTAGCCCTGAAACCCGCCTGGTTAGGATGCAGGATATCATTTTCCTCCGAATATCAGGTTAGCTGCTTATTCACTGCTGCTTCCGTTAATAAAGGTATATATGGTCCGTAAAAGTTTAAATTAACATGTTCTTTATTATCCCAGATAATGTGTACCTTTACATTGTGCAATGAATACGTAGATATAACGATGTAAAGTTTATAAAACTTTCGGGGGTAAGAGCTCGAAGCTTTTACGTTGCGCAGATGGAGCTCTTACGTTGCGTGCACGTGCGACGTACCCTCGCGAGATTTGTTACTACTTCAAAAATAATATACTGTTGTTAAAAGTTTAAAAAAACATTTTCTACATTAAAGCAGATATTGTCTACCTTTAAAATCTACGTTAAAAATGTAGATATTATGTTTTAGAAATTTAAAACATTTGTCGGGGTAAGAGCTCGGAGCGTTTTTGGTGTGCTTACGGAGCGCTCACGGAGCGCGGACCCTCTAATCATATAAAAAATAATTGAAAATAAAAATTATATATATGTTATATTAAATATATATATTCACAGAAAAATCCATAGGTTTCAAGCCTTATATAGTTAGGCATTAGCAATTAAAAAACCTTGCAAATTCAGTGAAAAAAACATAGGTTTCAGGTCATATATAGTTAGGTATTAGCATTAAAAAAAACCTTGCAAATTCACCCTAAAAACCATAGGTTTGAGGTCATATATAGTTAGGAATTAGCATTTAAAAAACCTTGCAAATTCACTGAAAAAACCATAGGTTTCAGGTCATATATAGTTAGGTATTAGCATTTAAAAAAACGTGCAAATTCACTGAAAAAACCATAGGTTTCAGGTCATATATAGTTAGGAATTAGCAATTAAAATACCTTGCAAATTCACTGAAAGTTGTACTAACTATATTTCGCGCACCCGCAATCCACTGCTGATGATGTCACATATTACATCATTCATGACATGGTCAGTGACATCACTGATGACATCACTGATGACATCTCAAATGACATCACTGCAAAACAAAGCATACACCGCAAACTCGGTATTACATGATGCGTGTTCTCGAATTTCGAAGGGTTTCACTTTTGGAGACAACCTGACTTTTTTGCAATTTTTACTGATCCTGCATGCCTTGCAGTTTCTGCAGGGATAAAAGCCTTGTATACCCTTTACTTTTTCTTTCACTGGTTCCACTGCACTGCATAGTTCATCTTTTAATGACTTTGCTTTTTTAAAGGTTGTTTGCGGGTATGTTTCTACATACTCTGCAATGTCTGGGTCTGTTTTTAAAACTGGCCAGAATTTATTCAGGCTGTGTTTCACCATAAATGCTTGGCTACTATAGGTGGTGATAAATATCGTCACACTATCTTCTTTAGCTACTACCTTTTTGCCTTTCTCTGCCAGTAGTGAATCTCTGCTTCTTTCTGAAACTATCAATTTGGCCCTCTCTATGGTTTTTTTGTGTGTAGCCTCTAGCCAAAAACCTCTCTGTCATTGTTCGTTCTTCTTCTTCAAAGCCCTGGGCAGTGCTACAATTTCTTTTAGCTCTGAGGAGCTCACCCACTGGGATACTTTGTATCAATGAACTTTGATGGCAACTGTGTGCATGTAGCAGGCTGTTACCTGCAGTTGTTTTCCTATAAAGGATACTCTCTAGTTTGTTATTCTCCACTTTCAGCCTTAAATCCAGGAAATCCAAACTCTCTTTGTCCCACTGACTCGTGAATTTTAGATTGTATTCATTAACATTTAGGTAGTCCACAAAGCCTTGTGCTTCTATTTCTGTCCCTGACCACACCACAAAAATTTCGTCAATATACCTGACCCAGTCAGTTTTTAGACAAATAATTGTGAGAGGCATAGAAGCTTTATTTAAACCCATACAGCAAAGTGTATACATTGGTGACAGAGTAACACATACCCAAAACCATTTCTCAATGCCCTTTGTCATATCCAAATAATAAACCAATGATGGGGAAACATGGGAAACTCAAAGGGATTTTGGAAAATGGAATGTTCCATCACATATATGTACGAGTATCCCATCAGGAAAACTCTAAATCAGGCCAAAATCATGACACAATAGGCTAACGTTTAAATGCATCAAGGTGTAACATGTTGCATATTGTGATTTAGATTTTAATCTTATTAGTACTCTTATATATATATTGAATGTAATAATTACTGTGGTGTTCTTCAAATTTGTGAAAACAGTGAAAGCATATTCAGTGAAGCAATTTCACAATGATACATCAAACTGCAAATTAATAGAAATGTTTAGCACTCAAATGTGAAAATGTTTTTGCTCTGTACTGAAGTGCATTAGAAATGTTTCAAGGGCTATGTAGTTTACTTATGCTGTAGAAGTCATTTGTAAATCCACTCAAAAATGTGTTTCCTACTGTCTTCAACAGAATAGGTATCTACATAATATTTAATATTTGCTAAGCTATTTCAGTACAGACTGTATTTATATTTTTTTGCCTTTGACATATACTCTAGTTACTTGAAGTAAGTGTTACCATTCCAAAATGTCCAAAGAAAGGTAACCTGCTTTCAATTTATGCTAATAGTGATACAACATTGCAGTATTTGTTGACACATATTTATTCACATTTTAATTGAGAATGAAACGTATGCAGATTTTAGGGCCTTGTAAACACACTGTACGAAAGTATTTATGGTTGATATCCTTTTGGGCGACATCAGTTCACTATTCTAAATAACAAAGGCGAACCATTCATGGGGTGTAACAGTTCATACATGATATAGGAGCTATCATGGGGAATGACATAACTGTGACCAAATGATTTTTTTAAAATGTTGCCTTTATGCATGAGCTTATGCTTTGTAGAACCAATGTTTGAGAACCCTGAAGCAGTTGAAATCTGAAAACTTGAAAACTGTTATGTAATCAAAGCTCTTGATCAGTTCTGCTTACACAGATTCAATAAAACTTATGCATATGTCATTTTATCACCCTCTGGAGAAGGAGAAGTTGCCAACGTAGGCAGGAAAGCAGCTGGTAACTGTACTTTGGTGGTGGACACCACCAACAGCGAGGGGCCCAGTGGCACGGAGAGTGAGGGAGTGCAATGGAGGTACACAGCTTTCCAAAATCTTGTTCATGTGCCTCCTCCAGTGAGCACTCCCTAGTGGTGGTGGACCTGGCAGGAAGTCTACCAACAGCAACTTTGTCTGCCACACAGAGTATCATCTCTATCCTCCCTCTTGCTTCCCCCAGTTGGTCTAACCCTCACCCCTAAAAGGGCTGGCATCTCCTTCGCTCCAGGCACCTTACCCCTGCCCCATCTCCTCGGCTGCATTGAGTGAGGATGCTATTGATGTCCTCCGGAACATCTCTGTAGGCTGGACTGCGCTACTGAATGCCATCCAGGGACTTGGCTGCCAATTGCAACAAATGATAGCATACCTGGAAGGCATTGACAGTGCTATGTCTAGCCTACAGAGGTCTTTTTAAGGTCTAGTCAATCAATCAATCAATCAATGACACTTGTAGAGCGCGCTACATACCCGTAGGGTCTCAAGGCGCTGGGGGGGGTTCCGCTACTGCTCGAACAGCCAGGTCTTCAGCTTCTTCCTGAAGGAGAGGTGGTCTTGGGTCAGGCGCAGGTCGGGGGGGAGGGAGTTCCAGGTCTTGGCGGCCAGGTAGGAGAAGGACCGTCCTCCTGTAGTCGCTCTTCGGATGCGGGGGACGGCGGCGAGGGCGTGGTTGGCTGAGCGGAGGTGGCGTTTGGGAGCGTAGAAGTTGACTCGGCTGTTGAGGTAACTCGGGCCTCGGTCGTGTAGAGCTTTGTGTGCGTGGGTGAGGAGGCGGAAGGTGATTCTTTTGTTGACGGGGAGCCAGTGAAGGTCTCTCAGAGGTCCGGAGATGTGGCTGGTTCGTGGGATGTCGAGGATGAGTCTGGCTGAGGCGTTCTGGATCCGCTGGAGTCTCTTCTGGAGCTTGGCGGTGGTACCGGCGTAGAGGGCGTTGCCGTAGTCCAGACGGCTGGTGACGAGGGCCTGGGTGACGGTCTTCCTGGTCTCGGTGGGGATCCACCAGAAGATCTTCCGTAGCATGCGTAGGATGTTGAAGCACGTCGAGGAGACTTTGTTAACTTGCCTGGTCATGGAGAGGGAGGAGTCCAGGATGAAGCCCAGGTTGCGTGCGTGGTCTGTCGGTTTGGGTGCGGTGCCCAGGGCGGGAGGCCACCAGGAGTCGTCCCAGGCGGAGGGTGAGGAGCCCAGGATGAGGATCTCCGTCTTGTCCGAGTTCAGTTTCAGGCGGCTGATCGTCATCCACTCGGCTACCTCTTTCATCCCGTCGTGCAGGTTGGCTCTGGCGGCGGCGGGGTCATTGGTCAGGGAGAGGATCAGCTGGGTGTCGTCGGCGTAGGAGATTATGCTGAGGTTGTGTTTGCGTACGATGGCCGCGAGGGGGCTCATGTAGACGTTGAAGAGGGTGGGACTCAGAGATGATCCTTGGGGGACGCCGCAGATGACTTCGGAGGCCTCTGACTTGTACGGTGGTAGGCGGACTCTCTGTGTTCTTCCGTCGAGGAAGGAGATGATCCATTCCAGCGCCTTGTCCTGGATTCCGACGTTGCTGAGGCGCTGTACTAGGGTGCGGTGGCAGACAGTGTCGAATGCCGCGGAGAGGTCCAGGAGGATGAGGGCCGCTGTTTCTCCATTGTCCATCAGGGCTCGGATGTCATCGGTGGCGGCGATGAGGGCGGTCTCGGTGCTGTGGTTGGCTCGGAAGCCGGACTGTGAGGGGTCGAGGGATCCGTTCGTCTCGAGGAAGGCGGCCATCTGCTTGTTGACGGTCTTCTCGATGACTTTGGATGGAAACGGGAGGAGCGAGATGGGGCGGTAGTTCTTGAGGTCGGTGGGGTCCGCTGTTGGTTTCTTGAGTAGAGCGCTGAGTTCGGCGTGCTTCCAGCTCTCCGGGAAGATGGTGGTGTCGAAGGATGTGTTGATGATGTCTCGCAGGTGGGGTGCGATGACAGCGTCGGCCTTGTTGAAGACGTGGTGAGGGCAGGGGTCGGTCGGTGATCCGGAGTGGATGGAGTTCATTGTGCGGATGGTGTTTTCGGTGCTGATCGGGGTCCAGGCGTGAAGGATGGTGGTGGGGGGTGGTTGTTCGGTCACGGTGTGCGTTGGTTGGTTGTTGAAGCTGCTGTGTATGTCCGTGATCTTGTTGTGGAAGTATGAAGCGAGGGAGTTGCAGAGGTCTTGCGATGGGGTGACGTCGTTGTTTCCTGCGCTGGGGTTGGAAAGCTCTTTCACGATGTTAAAGAGTTCCTTGCAGTTGTGTGCGTTGTTGTCCAACCGGTCCTTAAATGCTGTTTTCTTGGCGGCGCGGATCAGCTGGTGGTGTTTCCGGGTGGCCAGTTTGTAGGAGGTCCTGTTGTCCGGTGTCGGTTCCCTTTTCCAGACTTTCTCGAGGGCTCGGCAGTTCTTCTTGGAGCTCTTGAGTTCGTCGGTGAACCATGGGGCCTTCTTGCTGCCGGGTCTGCTAGGCGGGGTCCTCAGAGGGGCGAGTTCGTCCGCGCAGTTGCTGATCCACTTCGTGAGGTTGTCGGCGGCCTGGCTGGGGTTCGCTGAGCTGGCAGGGGGGTGCTGGCTCAGGGAGGTGGCGAGCTGGTCTGCTGTGATCTTGTTCCAGCTTCTGCGGGCGGCCTGTTGCTGGTGTTGGTGGGTCGTCGTTCTCTTGAAAGTGAAGTGGACGCAGCTGTGGTCCGTCCATTGAAGCTCTGTGGCGTGGCTGAACTCGATGTCTGTGCTGGAAGAGAAGACTGCGTCGAGTGTGTGTCCGGCGAGGTGGGTGGGGGTGGACACCAGTTGCTTGAGTCCAAGGTTGGCGAGGTTGTCGAGCAGGGTGGTGGTGTTGCGGTCGTTGTTGTTTTCCAGATGGAAGTTGAGGTCTCCCAGGAGGATGTAGTCAGCGGAGGGGAGGGCATGCGGGCTGACGAAGTCGGCGATGTCCTCGCTGAATTGTGTGCGTGGTCCCGGGGGTCGGTAGATCAGGGTGCCTCTGAGGGTGGTGGTCGGGTTGGTGTGGATCTGGAAATGCAGGTGTTCGGCGCTGGTCAGGGTGTTGTCGGTGCTGGTCGTGAGACGGATGGTGTTCCTGTGGATGATGGCGATGCCTCCTCCCATCTGGTTGGCGTTTCGGTCCCTCCGGACGATCTTTTAGCCCTCTGGGATGGCGATGGCGATGTCGGGAGCTGAGGATGCGTTCATCCAGGTCTCCGTGAGGAAGGCAACGTCAGGGGCTGTGGCGTCTAGGAGGTTCCAGAGTTCGATGGCGTGTCTGTGGACGGAGCGGGTGTTGATCAGGATGCACTTGAGGTGGGTGCTGCTGGCGTTCGACTTGGTGGGTGCTGGTGCGAGGCAGGTCCGGGTGCAGGTGAACTTGCAGGCGTGGCAGCTGAAAGGTCCGTGGGTACGACGTGGAGTGGCTTGGTGGCAGTCTGGAAGTCGGCCGGTGTTGAGAGCGGTGAGGGTGGCGGCGGCGTACGTCAGGCGGGTCGGTCGGGGTCTTCGTGGGCCAGGGGTCCTGGCGCTGGGTGCGATCCGGTCGCGGACGGGCGCAGACGGGCTTACCTTTGGCGCGCCTTCGGCGCACAATCGGCGCGCCCGCTGCGCGTCAACGCTGCGCGTTCGCACGGTCGCCATTTAAGGCGAAGTGCGCGGGTGGGCGGAGCAGCTGGGAGGCGGGAGCGGGGAGGGTACAGAATACAAAAAAGGGCGGGGAAAAGCGGCGTTGGCGGGAAGGGAGGGCGGAGGGCGGCGGGCAACAAGGAAGGAAGGCAAAACACGGGGAAAACGAAATTCAGACAAAACAGGCACAAAGATTCGTCAAAACAAGGGAAAAATCGGGTTTAAGACAAGCAGGCACAAATTCACGTGAAAACAAAGGGCAAAACAACCGCAGCGGCGGCAATCAGGAACGAGGCAGCAGCGAGGCACAGGGATGCAAGGGGCACACGCAGCAGCTGGTGGCCGTGCGGCGCGGGGGTGTCCCACAAGTGGGTCACCCCTCATTGACCACAGCCTGGCAGCCATCCCAACCTTTTACCCGACCTCCCCCCTTCCCCATCCAAATGAATTATTCCCAGACCTATCTTAAAAGCACACTCACACCTTTGCATGCACCCGCTCAAACAAACACAAGGAGCACACCTATTCAGAAACTCAACCACCACCACACCTACATGCACCACTACCAGCAGAAACATAGAGGCTGCATCCATCACTACACATACATGCACACATGCACCACACCCAACACCAGCACACCCAGATACTGCACACACCACCACACCCACATGTACCACCCCACAGACACCACACCTACCACCACACCCACATGAATGTCCCCCACCCCAGCACACCCACAGTCACCACACCCACTACCATAACAACAGACACCACACCCACCAACTCACCCAGATGCACCACCACCAGCGCACCCACAGACACCACACCCACCACTACACGCACTTACACCATGCACTACAACCATACCCAGCACATCCACACACCTTAGAATACACACTGAAGAAACTAAAACGGCCACAATCGAGGAAACAACAGACACCTAGTAAGCAAGGCACACCCAAACCTGCATGACATACACTACACCCACAGGCACCTGTACCCTCAACAGACACATCAACCACTGCCACTACCTCTACCTCCCAAGCCCAACTCCCTGCCAAACAGCCTACCCACTTTCCCCATGAGAGTTTATTGTTTGCCCTTTCCTTAACCCATTCCACACCCCAACCAACCCCATCCACATCCTAACTCACAAATCCCAATACAGAAACAACCCCTACTGAAACAAAAAGTACCCATCCGAAACGCTAAGCCCTCCTTCCCAAACCCACACCCCTCCCATACCAAAAAATACACCTCCCAAGCCCAAGTAAGATTTTTGATGTGCCTGCTCTCTCCACTAGATTCTGCTTTCTGAGGAGGTTCCCATTGGCAGTGATTTAGGAGGTAAGCTTTGTGCCACTGCACAACAGTGCACAACACATTTTATATGAATTATGGACTGGCAGTTTGCCATTTTTGAGAGAGTTCTCAAATTTTCTGGATTAAATAAATTTTTATGATTTCACTAAATTAGTCCTGGCATTTTTTTTCCTTTGCAATAGTTTCATTCCTATCTATGTTTCTTACTAAAATATGAAGTACTTATTTTTATTTACCATGATGACATGTAATGCCTCCTTTGTTAAGTGCATACACAGGATACAATTGTGTGTGATCATTTGAATTTCGGTGGAGGCATTCATCATAGTAATGACCACTTGCACCTACTAATTGATGGTAAAAAATGTTTGGGAATTTGTTACTACAGGCCAGTTTGTTTCACCTTGATTACTCATCAGTATGCGCACATATGGATTGCACCTTATACAACATTGTGACTATTGAAATTGAAAACAGTATAGAACTTGCAGTAGAGAAGGGGAAATGTTACATGGATTCATATGTTGAATACTTCAAATGTGGGCCTGAAGTTGATTTAACAGATAATTAATAAGGTAAAGGTTACACCTTGTCTAGAGCCATTTGTACACCATGTTATAATGCACTTATCCGATTGATGTATGTTGCATATGTTTTTAATGTGACAATTTACTAAATGTATGTAAACCCACATGTATGGTGACTTTTTGATTTTTGATTTGATATCCTTTTTTTGGCAAATTACCATTTTTTTGGAAGGCAGATTGCACCAAATGAATCCATACAATCTGTTAATATAGTTGTGTTTCTTTAATTTTCTTGAACGTCAACATTACAAGCATATGCATTGCACACTGGTGTGCTATTGTTTGTATAAGAGATATATAAATGCAAGAGTCCTGGTCAAATGTTAGGAGACAGGTCAATAGGTAACAGGTAAAAGTGGAGCTTACCGTCGATTGTGTCCACCATGGTGTTGGTTTTGTTTGTCATCAAGCAGTAGCAGCAGGACTTGGAAGATCAGATCCATGGCCTAACAGGAAGTGTGAAAGTGAAAAAAGGTGAGTTTCTCCCATATATGCCTTCCATACTGCCAACTAAGTTGTGGAGGTTTTAGCTCCACCATCACGTTAGCGGGAAGGCACATCGTGAATGGGTTGGCGGGGAAATTGGGCATCCTCCCACTGACAGCCTCTTTTGCCTATCCTGCAATCAACAGATTTCCTGGCAGTAACAGCAGAATGACGGGACCACAGAGGTCTTTTATCTATGGACCCCCTAACATCTAAATAGGGCGCGCGGACCGCCAAGCCAGCGGGTGGGAAGATTGCCAAAAAAGCAATGGCGGACTCGATCCGCCAAGATCTAAATCGGTCTCTATGTTGTAGTGTGTACTCTGTACAATATCAGTTTTCTGGTCAGCTAGATTTTGACCACCCTTTGTTGCAGTGGAAGGAATTCCCTCAGCATCATAAACTGGACATTATTGTTTGAACAGACAGCCATAATCTGATATTTGAAAATCAGGCTAGCCTTAAATTAGACATCAAGGTAGTTTGCTTTATATTGGGGTGCACATGCATTTTCCAGCTCCAGTGGAAAGAAAAACGCCAGGGTGTATTCTATGTCGCTTAGGGTCCACAAAATAACTGTCTGTAATCCATTGAGGCACAGGAAGCTGTCTCTCAATCAGTGAAAGTCATGTCTTAGTAATGTATGTAGTAGTGCGCCATTAAGTAGAATGTACTATGGGAGTAAAGGCCTTGCGCACTTCGTTTTGCACCACTCTTGGTTGTAGCTTGAGGATATTATGCCTTTTTCTAGTGAGAGGGTGGTGTAGATTACATCAGACATGCCCTATGAGCTCAGTATAAAGCTGAAAAAGATTAATAGAATAGCTTCTGTAAAATATACCATGTTACAAAACACGCAAATTATTGTCAAACTTATGTCCTGTGCACATCACCTAAGATGAGATCAGTTTTAGAGATACCTTTTCAGCCTTCCCCAGAACTGCAACATTCTCACATTCAAGCGAAAAGATGTTGAAAAGGTTGATTAGCAGTTTTCATGTTTTTGATAACGTCCCAAGCCTAGGCGCTGTACAGAAATTATGGTAATATCAAAGAGAGAACAAAACTGATACTGGTATAGTAATGGATGTTTTTTATTTGAAGCAATCCAAAATATTTGAAAGACCATGTGGGGAAAAAGAAAACAGCATGCAATGTAAAAGCGTTCTTGATGGTGAATTGCTTAGATTTGTTTAACCGCTTAACCGCGGCGGCGGTTCAGCGCAGTGGGCGGGGTCGCGTCGGCCAATGAACGTGCGCATAACTACGAAGGTAGTGCGCGCGACGGCCGTTGCTGACGCCAGCAGCGAAGGGGTTAAGCTAAGACTTTATACAGCCAGCTTAGATATTACCCTGCACGCAATATATAGTTCCCATCAGTTGACATAACAAAATGTTGTTGATATAAGAAACGTTTGACAGTTTTCCACATTCTCTGTTGCATCACTAGCAGCAAGTGCCCCAGTACTATTTCCACACCAATCGCAGTGAATACGCTGCTCCAATTAACACA
Organism: Lissotriton helveticus; assembly: GCF_964261635.1. Lineage (NCBI taxonomy): Eukaryota > Metazoa > Chordata > Amphibia > Caudata > Salamandridae > Lissotriton > Lissotriton helveticus. The sequence continues at coordinate 529,009,077 of NC_136069.1, forward strand.
GTGGTATTTTGGAAACATCTACTCGTTGCCCAAGGCTACCATATAGTGGTGAGTCTACACTGGATGCTAGTTTGGGCTCAGAAACAAAAATACAGAAGGTTACTATTTTATATTTGTTTTTGAAACCTGGGTATACAATTTGACCCAAGTGTGGGTTGAGCTATACCTTCACAGAACGCAGCCATTTAAAAAAAATGCAATCTGTATCACATAAAGTATTTTGTGGCATCCATACTTCATTCTGGTCACCAAAATCTTTTTGGAGAGTCCACACCCAATACTTTGAATGATGACACACACCGCTAAGAGATGTGTCATGTGTAATATTGAGTGTAACACTGATTATCCTACAACTTTGGTAGCGATTCAGTGAAATGATAATGTGCCAGAAGTTCTCTCCTTTACTCCACCTTTTAGGCCAAATGCCTGAAGGGTGCTTTGCCGTTCTACATGATCCAACAGTACCTGGTGACAGCACAAGGGTATTTCTAATTCCTCCAAAGTCTAATGATACTAGAGTGATCTTTGAAAAGGATCTCATTCTTTTCCCCCATGATTCACTACTGTACACTATTGACCCATGTTTGTTATGGGAAGGATCCTGAAACACTCCTTTCTCCCTCACAAGATCAGATGCTGTGATGTACATGCATACACGCTTACAGGAAGCTATTGGTCCCGGTGGAAGTTGGTGTGAGCCTCCCCGTGAATCTAGCTCTGTACCATAAAATGTGCAGGCATGCTGCTGGCAAGATCTTGGTTAGCTCGCATCTGCCCTTTACAATCAAGGGATGCTGGAGTGGGCCTCTGTTCCATGGAGAAAGTGGTGGACCACTGACCTAGGAAGTAAGAAAGCCCATAGGTTTTAATTGCTGATATCCTTTCATTTACGAGGCCACTTCTGTCTGTCCAGATGTGAAAAAAAAACAGATTAAAAGCCCCATCACAATCCACATTCAATTCAAACCCTATGTACAGTTCTGGACCTTCTGAAGCCAGTTATGAGAAAAACGTATCCACAAGTAAGACTTTTTTCATCCCAGATATGGGAAACCATATCCACAAGAATTGACAAACAATGTGTTTTTCATTTGCCAGTTAGGACCCATTATGTAGCCATGATTAGCATGACGTATAGGTTCTGTTTACGCAGAGGTGCAAAGTTCAGGTTAAGCAAATATGATTTCCAATGCTCAGATATAGCTAAGTGAAAACATGTCTTTCATCAAGCAGCGGTGTGAGAAGTCTAAAGCAGCTGTGCAAATATATTTAATGCAAAGCAAGCACTTTTGAAAAGACCTCAATACTTTAAGTAGTTTAATATCCAAGGATGAACACAATTTCAACTTTTCTACCCAATATCTGATGTTAATAGAGGTTGGGAACTTAAACAAATATTTTATTAATACAAAATAAACAAGGACTAAGGTCATGGATTTGAAAATCATTCCTGTACAGGATGCATATTCCGTGGTGACAGTCATTCTTACCAGCACCTGTTTCTGTCTAACAATTTAAACAACAAATCTCTGTATTGGTTGCCTCATTAATTATGACAGCAGGACCACGCACACATGTTTAGACACAGCAAAACAAATACTGTGAGTTCAAATAGAGTTATTCTCATTAAGGGGCAACATTTGAGGCTCATAAGTGGATGCATAATTGAAAGGGCATTTGCTCAAAAAGCAATTTATGTGTGTCCTTGGATCAGAAAGGCAATCACTGTTCCAAGTTTTATATTGTCCAGATGCTCGTGATGAGTAGCATTTCCTTCCACAAAAAGGGTGCTCAGTTCATTAATAGCCTCCAAGAATAATTCACCTCCATAGGGTGGTTTCTTTTTCCATTGAGAACATTTCTTGTTCTCATCTAGGGACACATTCTTATTTAACTTTTTAATTAATTGGGATCCTGCCAATACCGTTGTCTCACTGTTACCTTTTTTCATCTATTTTTAGAGAGTTTCATGGTAGATAGATTATTTGATAATACGAGTAACAATCAAGTGGTTTACTCATCAAGATTTGGTCTCAAAATGTATTTCTTCTAAACTCAGATATGCTAATAAGAAGCATTTTTCCAATACATATAAAGAGAGTCCTTTTTTTTTTGACTGCAAGACATTCAGCCTGGTGTTTTAATTCGAAACTTGAAGCAATTTCCTAATCAAAAGGTGTACATTATTTTCCTCATCCTATGTATCCTTCACGTCAACAATATTTGGGCCAGATGCATCATGCAAAGAAATAGCGATTCCTTATTAGCGATTATTAAGGAATCGCAAATAAGGACTCGCTGTTAGCTATGCATCATGAGGATAGCGAAGAAATAAGGAATCGCTAAAAATCGCAAAATACAATAGCGATTCCATGTTAAGGAATCACTATTGTTCAAAAACTCCAAATTCGCATTTAGCGATCCCGCTATTTGCGATTTCGCAAATAGCGATATCGCAAATAGCGATATCGCAAATTGCGGGACCGTGAAAACTACAGAGTCGCATTGGGAGCAGGCTGATGACATCTCAACCAGGAAGTCAATCAGCCCATGCTGCCACCTGTGCACAGAGGAACACAGAGGCAGAAGCTGAGTGCAGGGAGAGAGAGCAGAAGAACACAAACTGCAGTCTGCTCACAGGTGGAGACACCCATGTCCCAAACAGCTACAGAGGAGGGTGCACTGGCCAGGAAGTGAAAAATCAAGTTCAGTGAGAGTGAACTTGACCTCCTCATTGAGAAGGTTGCAAACAACCATGAGAAGCTATTTGGGAAGCTCTCCCTTAAAGTGCCAGAGGCAGATAAAAGAAGGATCTGGAACCGGATTAAAGACAAGGTGAATGCTGTGGGGACCTAAAGAAACGCTGGTACGACCTGCGCAGTCGTGCCAAGGAGCGGGTAGCGGAAAGGCTGAAGGAGGCGAAGGGGACTGGAGGAGGAGGCCCAACAGTCCCAGACAACACAGCCCAGGAGGACATGGTTGAGGGCACAATTGAGCCAGAAGCAGTGGTGGGAGTAACGCAGCTGGACACATCCGGGGCGGCCAGTAGCACACAAGGTAAGATGCATGACAATCAACAGAACAATGTGCATACTGATAGTGCCCAAATGTAAATCAACCTGCAAATTCACATTAGAAATGTTCCAGCACACTTTTTACATAGGGACACTAATGCATCATGGGACTTGTAGTCAGTAGAACCCAATTGCCTGTCAGAATCCAACATAGTAAGCCCAAATGCTACCAAAATGCAGTACAGTCATTGATGAGAGACAGTGAGATAGTGAGAACATTAATGTATAGATTTATTAATGTTGTTCAACTAATGCAACAACATAAAATAACATTGCACTGTTTCACATCACAGATGCAGCAGAAGTAAACACTGATGACAGTGATATTGGAGACAGCACACAGGTCATCCAAGAGGCTGCCATGTCAAAACCTGTGACACCACCACCCAAATCCAAGGCACCAGCAAAACGCAGGACCACAGTTACACCACTGCAGCCAATGGAGTCAGAACAGGAATCAGTTACCGCTCCTAGTACAAGCCGTCTAAGTGTGAGCCACACAACTACACCGCGGGCACATGTCCGTCCGGGAACAAGACGCAGGCCAAGGACCCATACTTGGGCACAGGATGCAGGAACTCCCAATGAGTGGGGTGGCGTGGAGTCACAGATGGTGCGGGTGCAGCGCGTGCAAGCGAGGCACATGGGAGCCATCAACCTGCATATGACGAAAATGAACACAAACATATCTGTAATGCCTGAGAGTGTGAGGGAGCTCACTACTGCACTAGTGGAAGCACACAGAGAATCCAACAAAACCCTGCTGGAGGTGGCGCGTGTGATGCAGGAGGGACACACCACACAGAGGAGGAGGCATCACCAGTTTGTCACCTGCATGGGCGGCTATACCAAGTCCAACAACAAGATCTGCGCAAGCATGGCACAGCTGTCACGTCGGTCTGTGGCAAAATGCAGATAGATATGGGCCATTGTTGTGGGGATGTGTCCAAGGCACTCGGCCAAATTACAACTGCCGTAGAACTGATGAATTCTAGCAATGGTGGTCAGGGCGATGTGACAGGGGAAGAGGGTAGTGAGGCATCCAGCCTCAGCAGCATCACTGCGCCACTCACCACTGTCAGGAGGAGCAGTAGCCGTAGACAAGCACCTCCCGCTGCATCCGGGAATGCAGATGCAGATGCAGGAGAAAGACATTTGGGTGTGAGAGGGAGGAGACGCTAAACCTATTCAGAGGGGTGTAATACATCATGGTGACGTAACCATGTACAAGACAATCTTCGTGACTGCATTACAAATCCTTTGTGTGTCTCTTGTGTCCTACAGTGCATGCAGTTAATGTGCTAATGGACACCAGCTCTGTTCAATTTCACACCCCTACCGCCTGACGTGGTAATAAATAGTTCACCTTTAAATGCAAATGAGTGTTGTGTGTCATTATTATATACCCTAGAAATAATGCAGGGTGATGTCTGTACATTTTCTTTGTCCCTCCGCTGAACTCCCAAGATGTGCCCAGCGTGGTTGTGCAGGGGGCTGGTAGCCCTCTGTGTCGGATTCCTCAATAGGGATACCTCTCCTTGTTGCTATGTTGTGCAACATTGCACATGCCGCAATAATCCTGCAGCATGTTTCCAGTTGGTACAGCATTGCTCCTCCAGTTTTATGCAGGATGCGGAAGCGACTCTTGAGCAATCCAAATGTCTGTTCTATTAGATTACGTGTCCTGATGTAAGCTGCATTGTACCTCTGTTGTTGTGGGCTGGCTGGATTCAGGTATGGAGTCAAGATGTAATGCCTCACCGCGTATGCACTGTCACCTACAGAGTTACGAACAATATGTTAGTGTCAGGTATGCATTGCCATTACCTAAATCAGTGATGAGTATTGTATTCAACTTACCTAGCAGGTGTCCATTGCTAAAATCACCCCTGAGCAGACGTGTGTGCAAGCCACTATGGCGGAAGATATGGGAATCGTGAGTGCTTCCAGGGTATTGTGCAACGAGGTCGGCGATTATGTTATCAGCATTGCACACTGCTTGGACATTAATTGAGTGATATGCTTTCCGGTTGCGAAATATATACTCATTTACGGCAGGGGGACATATGGCTACGTGGGTGCAGTCTATGCATCCGATCACGTGTGGGAACTGTGCTACTTGGTAGAAGTCCTGTTTTGTTTGGCTCAATTCCTGTGGGGTTGTGGGGAAGGTGATGTGGTTGTTGATCACAGACATCATGGCGGCCAGGAAGGATTTGAAGAACTGCGAGAGGGAGCTCTGTGATACCCCTCCAGCTTCTGCCACTATATCCTGGAAGCTACCTGACGCAAGCAGGTGCAGGATACATAGCACCTGGACATGAGTTGGGATTGCCTGGGTCCTACGTGTTTGGCGCTGCAATTGTGGGTCCAATTAATCTATTAAGTCTAGTATCATTGCTGCATTCATCCTGTACTTGTCATAAATTTGCTCACGAGTCTGGACCAACAATGTGATGCGCAGCCGGAAGATTCTCTCCTGGATTCTCCTTCTGGCCTGGCCTGCTGCAAGTATCCTCCTCCTCCTCGCAAAAATGTAGAGTCCTGCCATTGTGGGAGGCCACTATGGCCTCATGGGTCTGTTTAAATACATCTCTGATGTAAAGCAGGTGAGTGGGAATTTTTTCTTTTTTTACCACCTGATTGTGATTCCCTTTAAACTGATATTGCTAAATAGTGAATTTAGATGTAATCGCAATTAGCGAGTTTTCATGCATCGGATTAGCGATTTTATTGCGAATTCGCAATAATGATCTTGCGATTTCGCTATATATTTTGCAATATCCTTGGGTTCTCGCTAATTGCGATTCGCTAAGGGGGTTCTACCTTGAATCTGCGTTTTTTTGCGAATTCGCAATTTTGCGTTTGCGAATTCGCATTTTGCTAGGTTTTCACTTCATTAATGGCTTTTCTTTCTTTTGCGATTGCAATTGGTAATTTGCACCAGTTGCGATCGCTATTTTGGTTGATGCATCTGGCCCTTAGTCTTTCATTAAAAAAGAACAATATAAGTAAGTGCCAAGCCGTTTTGGCCCGAATTGAATGTGCGGCCTGCTTACAACAACCCTTCAAAAGGTCAGCTAAGTCAGTACGTCAATGTCAGTAGGAGCACGGACTGTTTCCCGACATTTTGTTATCTTCTAGAGTTTCTCTGTTACCATAGCATTCCATAAGAGGTGATGATGTGATGCACCGTTCACAAGGTAGAGACCCTTCCTCACGCTCATAAGATGGAGGCTCTCTCAAACCGTGCAAATCTTATACGATCCACAATGACTGTGTCAAAATACTACTATCTAACAAATGCATACCTTCATGACGTTCAAGAAAATAACAAACTGTCCTGAGGAGTCTACATGTGTCAAATGTGACTCACAGTTGACATCTTGTCTGGGTGCTTTTTTACCAAGTGTCTAGGTCCCTGGACATGTGGTGTAACGACATTGTTTTGATATGCTGTGTTTTGGCTTCACTGTGTGCGTGTGTGTGTGTGTCCGCAATAACATGCAAGTGTGCCTCTGTATTATGCCTTGTCCTTTGGCATGCTCGGTTTCATGCATCAATATCCTTGCTTAGTGATGAGCATCAATGCCCTTGCTTAGTGATGTCCATCAATGTCCTTGCATGGTGATGTGCATTAATGTCCTTTCATAGTGATGTGCATTAATGTCCTTGCATAGTGATGTGCATTAATGTCCTTGCATAGTGATGTGCATCAATGTCCTTGCCTGGCGATGTGCATCAATGTCCTTGAATACTGATGTGCATCAATGTCCATGCACAGTGATGTGCATTAATGTCCTTGCATAGTGATGTGCATCAATGTCCTTGCCTTGCGATGTGCATCACTGTCCTTGCCTTGCGATGTGCATCAATGTCCTTGCATAGTGATGTGCAGAAATGTCCTTGCATAGTGATGTGCAACAATGTCCTTGAATAGTGATGTGCATCAATGTCCTTGCATTGTGATGTGCATCAATGTCCTTGCATAGTGATGTGCATCAATGTCCTTGCATAGTGATGTGCATCAATGTCCTTGCATAGTGATGTGCATCAATGTCCTTGCATTGTGATGTGCATCAATGTCCTTGCATAGTGATGTGCATCAATGTCCTTGCATAGTGATGTGCATCAATGTCATTGCATAGTGATGTGCATCAATGTCCTTGCATTGTGATGTGCATCAATGTCCTTGCATTGTGATGTGCATCAATGTCCTTGCATAGTGATGTGCATCAATGCCCTTGCATATTGATGTGCATCAATGTCCTTGCATACTGTTGTGCATCAATGTCCTTGCATAGTGATGTGTGGATGGGTTTTCTGCTCGGTGGCAGACAGTCAAGAGTGCTATTCTCGGTTTGTCATTGTCCAGCAACCACCTGACCTTCATTCCGTTTTTGTGATCGTCACATGCAATTCACAAGTAATAGGCCATGATTGTTTTCTGTATGTCATCTTTAAGACTTTTGTTTCTATTGTAAGACATTATTTTTTGTAATAAGATTGCCTCACAGTCTTTATATTTTGCTACACTTTGTTCATGCATTCTGGAGACCAGTTTACATTGCAGTACTCCTGCTCAAGAAATGTGTCACTTCATATTTGTACTGGTGTATTCAATAAATGCGTACACCATACAGTATGCTCAGAATTGTCAACCATCATATTACATTTGACGCATTGAGGGAACCTAAGTCTTGGTATCCAAAGCCTTTTTTGCAGTCGCAAAGCCTATGATTAACAAAATCACATACTTTACAGCATCAAAAGGGCAAATTGCAATGCACAAAGGTCACTTTGCCCTCAACTTGCTGTCATGCAAAATGGCTTTTGGTAGTGACTGAAATTTCTTTAGAGTAGGAGTAATAAAGGGGGAACATTGGCTCCCTCTCCTCCAAGCAACTTGCAATGGAATTATTAATTGGTTTCGTCTGACATCAAATTCCTAAGGGGAACAATATGCCATTCATAAAGTGGGAGCCGACCCTGTTCGCCAACGTACAGCCTTGTGAATTTGTGCATTTTGCTTCAATGGGAGCAGACAGTAGTCCAGGGGACCAATGCATGCTCCATGGTAAAGGCTTTCAGTGAATGGCACCTTTGTTTTAAAGCAGTCTTTGTCCCTTTAAGGTCTAGGGCTCTTTAATGGACAGGAACTGCTGTAGAAAAATATCAGCATTCATGGAATGTGAATATGAGGAAGGGTATGCTGTTCCTCGCAGGCTTCCATCCCCACTTCTTTAGTCATCCACAGTGAGCCACACGGTTTTTGCATTCCTGCAAATTAGTATTTTAACTAGCACATCATTAACAGTCCTACGTGAAGGTGAGGTCACAAAGTAGTTGCTGTACAAAAAATACAAACTGGTAGTGATGCTGGAATGATTTTCAGAGTGATGGTGCTGGCCATTGGTACCACTTCTCTAAAGTGATGGCAATTTTGAAAAAATAAGATGTTAGTAAGTAAGTAAGTAAGTAAGTGCTGAAAGTGCCAAACCCTACCTGGATGAGATCGAAAAACGCCTTTGTAATCACCCCATTGGTATTTCTTTTTAAAATAGGGCTCACATAGGCCTTTAAAAGAACAATTTCCCCAAAACATGAGGTGGACATGATTAAATCTTCATCTTAGTAGAAAGCATTGGGTCTAGCTGAAAGGCTCTCATGATTATAAATCAGCAAGAACATCTAGGGGAAATCCAGCCCAGTCTTCCCGGGTTGAAAATCATATATTTTCCACTTTTTGCACTTTACAATTCCTTTTTTAAGGAAAAAAATGAAGGTGCCTCATCAGATATTTTCTGGTGCAACTGAAACTTTGGATGTACAAAACAGATACAATAGATTAATTCTTCGGCGTAGTCACCCCAACTACTGTCAGTTGCAGATCCACAATGTACTGTGGGTCATCCACATTTGGACCGTAAAAGCTAGCTCAGACAAACTCTATACCAAAGTATTTATGAGTTGCTAAGACCCACCCGCCTGAACCATCAGTTTTTGAGGAAATCAGCTCAACCCCTGACCCCCTCCTGATAATAATAATAATAGATTAGTTTCTTAAGTATTGCAACACCCTTGCAGTATTGTGATTGATCGATGCTGAATATCTTTCAACCCATCTTTGTTTTGCATATAAACCCCTACTTTCACTAGCCTTTAGGTGGGTCTCTTGTAAAATAATGACCTGGGCTTTGGATTCATCTAAGTGTTTCATTACCAGTCTCTGTCTATGTTCAGGTCTAAGTTTGTTTAACTCCTCCATTCTTTTACCCAGCTCCCACTGCTTCTGATAAGTTGCACGGCATACATCCGACCTGATAGTGAATTTGACATCCTGGGCAATATAAGGACCATGTCTCAATGCTGCCATCAGAATGGTTTCTTTGACTGTGTATGAAAGAAAATGTACCAGTATTTTCCTCGGATTCTGCCGCTGTAAATTCCGCTTAAAGGGATCCCGATATATCCATTGTATTTCATGGTCCAACTTTATGTCAGGCCTATCTTTCAATAGTTTAACTACAAAAGCTTTGATATTTGACCCCTCCTCCACTTCTGGGATGTTTAAAAGCCTCAGATTATTTCTCCTCAAGTGTTTTTTAATTCTTTCCAGGTCTTCTCTGAGTCCTGAATTTTCTTTGGTCAATGCTCTAGGCCTACAGTATTTTTTGTATTTTTAGTAATGTGCTTTCTCATCAAGCCCTCTTCTTCCTCTAACATTCCTGTTCTGTCAAATAAGGCCGTAGCCAGATTTCACAGGAGCGAAGATAAATACCCCCAACTTCCAAAAAGCAGCCCCCAGAATGGAATGTGAAAACTCACTCTTAGGTACTGCTCTCCAAAAGTATGGGGGAATTAAAACCAAGGAGTGTCCACCACTCTCCCCATACGTGGATGAATGATGTCGATGCTTGGGACAGTCAGGAGGAGCAGGTGCTGGAAAGTAAATAGCAATAACAATATACAATGCTTTTATATATTCTAATTCCTGTAGTACATTGATATGTGTTCAGTGCCACTTCACACTCGCCAGTGTTTTTCTGTAGGCATACAATAAAGGTGTCTCAGCAGCAGGACCGAGAGGGATCCTTAAAGATGTCTTTCAATAGGTAAGTGAATATCAGGAACACTGCCTAAGATCAGGTACTGGGGTGTCTACTGGGACATTCATTCACCATTCATACCATGGGAACTGTGGTGGATCAAATGAACAACATAAGTATTGCCCAAAGGATAATAAATATGGACTTGCATTAGAACTGAGATGACGGCCGAAATACTAATGACTTTGATACCAGGGGAAGGGATTGAGGTGTTCCGTCCGGCTCTTCCGCCGGGAAATGCGGAGCAGACACACACTCAAGAGGTGTGCAGTCCGGCTCCAGGGGGGCAAGTGGAGCGGAACAGCAACATGCTCAAGGAAGGAATGGGGAAGAAGAGCCCTGCTCAAGAAGAAGTGATTGAGCAGACTCTCAAACAGGCGGAGGCAAAGAAAAAACACCAAGGGCTGGCTCACACCGCTAAGTCACACAGCAAGACAGCGTGAATAGGGAAATATTGCAGCGAGGGAGAAGCGCTACCAAACAATACTGCTTGTGAAGTCAGGAAAGTCTCCAACCTTGAGGAGAGAGGAGCCAATATCGAGCAAGTGGCACAAGAAACGCTGGAAACTACAGAAGACGCTGAACGCCAAACAGGGAACAACGCGGTAGCAAGGAGGGGCGTGGTCACGGACGGGGTCAGTAAGCCAAGCGTCAACCTGCATGAGAGGCGTCTCTTTAGAGGGTTTAGGGAGCGTGTACAAAGTGTCTACCTCGTGAGTGCGGCCCGGCTCTGAACGCAGCTCAATGCCTTCCTCTCTGCCCCTGAGCACTAACATGTTCGTGCCACAACGTCATCCAGTTTTGGTGCAAGTGCTGTGCAGGAAGCTTGTAAGTCAGCTTGGTTGGCTTCTGATGTTTTAAACCTACTTCTCATTCCTCCTTAAGATCTAGAAGAAAGGAAGCCAGAGGGACTTTTAGTTGGGCCAGTGGGGCCAAGGGTACTTCTAATTGGGCCCGCAGGACCATCGGGACTTCTCATTGTAAATTCCGGCCACCTGCAATGCTGCTGGCACCATGTTGCTCCCCCTCCTCGCCCACCTCTTTATCCCGAGCTGCCAGAGTGCTAAAGCGGTTCTGCATTGGTATCTGAAAGGGTATCTCGTCTGCTCCATATCTCTTTTCAATTCCCTCACCTCTTTTAGCCTGCTTGCCTACATTAGTTTCAGTTGACATAAGATTAGCCCCCACGTCTTGGGCTCCTTCTGGGACTTCGGGGTATCAGCTGCTATTTTGCCACCCTCCTCCCCGATGCCATTATGTGGGTCAAAACTTTATAGTATTATTTGAGGGATGGGGTGACCTTAGCTTGTAGGGGTGAGATTTTTTTCCCCTTCCACGTGGGCTCTTCCCCCGCTGCCTCACTGGTTTCCCTGCCCTCACTACCTTAGTGGAAACCAGCCCCTCAACTTTACTAGAGCTTATGCCACAAGGGACCCCGGTGACTGAGGGTAAATTAAAGTCTAAAGTAACTCCAGCCAATTTGCTGAGAGTTCTAGTGTGCATAGTGTACCTTGATATTTTGTCAGGGATTGCACCATCTTTCTCCGGGGGCGGTAGACTCTCTTTCTCCATATGGGGTTAATGTAGCATTAGCAGACCTCCAAACCTGCCCTTCCAGCCTTTCTTGTCATGCTGGAGGTGCGAGACCCTGCAGGCTTTGGCAGAAACCCCTCTCCTGCTGCTCGTTTCTTCGATGACCTCCTCCAAGGAACTTGTGCTACCTCTGCCCCTCAAGACTCGTGCCTTTCGTAATCGACGCAGCACACTGCAGCCCTCTCCCATGCCAGAGCCTCTCTTACTTCCCCTGAGCTACTTTCCCGTGTAGCGTGGCTCCGCTGCATCCGTGACACCGCAGGTAACGACTTAATCACTTTTAGAATCAGTCCATCATTTTGGACATGGAGGACAGGCGGGTAGGTTGATGCGCCCACCCTCAGCAGCACCACTCCCTTTTCTTGGAGATCCGCGACCGTTTACCTCACAGCCGCCATGTTCCCCATGCCGATAATAATAGGGGGCGACTTCAATACCCTTTTATACCCTACATTGGACAGGTCCACTAGCAGGAGGGGAACCCTAGCCCAAGCACCAAAGACTAGACAGGCCCTCAAACATATGATACATGAAATGGGTTTGGTTGACTCTTGGAGATATTTAATGAAGGATAAGCGGGGTTACACTTTCCATAGCAAAAAGTACAACCATTTCTCAAGATTGGCCTATTTGCTAGTCGACAGAGTGTGGGCTGGGAAATTAAAAGAGGTCCATATATCACAAGGACATATTTCCGACCACTCTGTGGTCAGTGTCATTCTAACGGGAAGCAGAGCAAGGCATAATGCGAGATGGACACTGAAAAGATCTATTTAATAGACCCAGACGTCACTATCCTTATTAAAAAAAACAACTACATAGTTCTTCCTGGATAATGCCCATTCGACCTCTATTAGAGTAATTTGGGACACCTTTATGGGTTTATGTAAGAGGTGTCTTACAAAGTCAGGTTGCGACAGAGTAGAAAGGGCCGAGCTGATAGAATTAGAAGGAAAAATGGACACACTTGAAGCCCAGGTGCAGCAAGGGACAGGGAGCATTCAGAACATAGATGAGGCCCTAAAACAGTTGGAGGAAGCTGGAAAATTGTAAGATTAAATTAGAGACAAAATGCAGAGAGAGGTGGGCTGCAGGGCTTATGCAGCATTTTGAATATGGTGAAAAAGCAGGAGCACTGTTAGCGTGAAAGTTGAGGGCCGAGAGGGCACAAAACCACATCGGGGAGTTGGTTGTCAACCCCCAAGACAACACTATGAGCAAGGATGAGAAAATACAGGTCAGGCCAGGTTCCACTCTTTTCTGAATTATATGCCAAAGAAGTGCACCCTGATGAGGAGAGCCTAATGCATTGGCTAGACAAGGTCGGTCTTCCCGCTCTAACAATAGAGGGTAGGAAGAGTATGGATGCCCAAATTACAGAGGGGGAAATAAAAGAGCAGCTCTCACATGTGAGCAGTGGTAAGGCAGTAGTCCCATATTCATTACCGATTGAGGTATATAAGCTAATAGCCGATGAAATAGTCCCGGAAATGAGTTCTTGGAGAGAGGCCACAATTACTTTGATTTTAAGACCCGCAAAGGACCCGAAGAAGGCTGATTCAAATCGGCCAACTCCTTGTTGAAGGTAGACCATAACATTTACACTGGTATTTTGCCAGGGAGACTGGCAAGGGTGGTCCTCCAGCTGATACATATCGACCAGAAAGGCTTTGTTCCGAGAAGACAAATACAAGAACTCATATTATCGTTAATCGGGACAATTGACCTAGCAGTCACATGCTCAATCCCCTTGGCGGTAATCACTATAGGTGCTGCCAAGGCTTTCGACCGCATCAGTTGGGCATTTATTTGGGCAGTTCTGGGGACAATGGGCTTCAGCACTAATTTTGGTATGGTACTTCGAAGACTATATGAGTGTCCCATGGCTAAAATCGTCCTAAATGGTTCCCCGATGTAGAATTTTAACATCTCCAGAAGGACGAGGCAGGGTTGTCCCCTGTCGCCTCTCCTCTTTGACATATATATTGAATCCCTGGTGAACATCTTGAGGAATAACTATCAGATCACCCCATCCATTTACATCCTTCATGCAGTAAAATTGCTTTGTATGCCGATGATCTGATAATTTACATCACTGACCCGGCTCGTACACTATCTAGGGTAGAACAGCTGACAAGAGAATATGGGACACTTTCTGGATACGTAGTAAATTTATTGAAGATGGAGGTAAAGTGTTGGAACTTGGAGGATTGGGGAGGCAGAGTGTGCACAGAGATGAAATATTTAGGGTTAGTCATAGTCCAAAAAATCGACTGTCTAGGTTTAGGTATATACAGCTGACTTCATGGTTTTCAACTACCTCATGGGAAGTAGGGGGACTATGGGACTTTGAGGCCACACTCCAGGAAGTCAGCCCGAAGAGTAAAGAAGTAGCACAGTGGTACGAACTTTCCTGGAGGCAGAGGAAGAGACATTGAAGGCGCACTTTGAGATTTGGGCAGATATACTTCAGGAAGGAAACATGCAATCTCTCTGGACAGACTCATTGAAATTATTATACGATATAGTAATGCATGCAAACTTTAAATGCCATCATTTTTTTGTTATTAACAGGCTGTATTGGACCCCTCAAAGAATGGCCAAGTTTGTGTCACAGCTAGTCCCCAGATGTCTAGTCTTCACATGCCCGGTGATAAAAATTATTTTGGAAGATCGTGGAAGCCACCATCAGGGATATTTTAGGAGAAGATGTAGTCTTGACGGAGGCCCTGGTATTTTGAGGGTAGACAACGCCACGCAAAACTCCTTGGACAATGAGCAAAGGGGTTTAGTATTTTATTTGTTGCTTTTGGCCAGGCGGGAGATTAGTAAATGTTGGCTAGATCCTGCTGCTCCTCACCCCATGGGGTGGTTGAGTGTAGTAAAGTGGACAAGCAACATGGACATTAAAAACAGCTCTCTACGGCCGAGAGAAATATGGGCGGATTTTGTTAAGTGGTCTGGTTAGCATTTATGATACACGCAGGGTGGTCGGAAATATCTATACATCGTCCTATGATTACACCAGATCATGGACCTGGGGGTGGGTTATTGCCCCCCACTCCCGTAATATGACCAGAGCCGGGGTGGCTCAGCGCAAGTAATTGCAATGGACCACGAGACGGACCGAGGGTGCTTAAAAAAAGGTCCAATAGTTGCAGTCACCATGGTGATATGTGGACACAAAAAACACACACAAAAAACAATAGATTAATACAGAAATCTGCCATTCTTACCCAGATTCAGTATTCTGTATTTCAAGAACCACTGTGCTTCTGAAAGTGCTCAGCTTAGCTGACCGTCTGCTCCTGATCATACCCTGCCCCCTTCAATTTCATGATCTTGTTACTTGAAAAACTCACTGTGAAGTCTCTCCTGATAATAGCCAAAACCTCAGAGAGGAACCTGTTAATGATAACACTTCTATTTACTCATCCATGCTTGGGATCTTGATGTTAAAGACTCCTTTTCATCTTTTTATTCTGGATAATACTCAAACCATGTCCTCATGACAATAGTTCTAATAATCCCCTCTGATCTACAGTGCTGCCGATGCAGTTCCAAAAACTGTAAGTGTTTGAGTAACAGTAGGAAAGTTATAAAGTTAAACATTTTTTCTTTTATTTAGCCGAAAAATAGAGAGAAATTCATTATTCACCATCAATAAACAATATATCATAAAATTGCTTAATACCAAGATCATAAATGCCATAATAAAAATGTAAAATATGGGAAGCAATAATGAGTATCGATTATTTCATAGGATAGAGTCATCTTCAATTATCCTAACAAAGGGAATAAAGTGCTATCTGGTGGCAGTAAATTTCGAACATCTGGTTAATTATATCACAATAAATAAGCATCCAGTCATAATATTGTTCTGATAAAAGCTGATGTTCATGGTACGATGATCAGAAGAGTAAGCAACTAGGATCAATTCTAACTTATAATTGAATTATCTCCAGTCTTCCTTAAAAAGTAAATAGATAATGTGCAGTGCGACAACAATCCAACTTTAACCGTCAACAATTTTTTTTAACAATCAAAGAAAAATTCCTATAATAGCAGGTCTAGATAGCACTTTTAATATATTTTCAGTCCCTCGTAAACCTTTTAATTGCACCAATCCTTTTTGCATGGGCCTCCTAAAATGTACTTGTGTGAATCATTTTTTAAGCCATTCTAAATATGATGGAGCCCGACTTGTCTTCCAATTCTGTAGAATCAATGATCATGCCACCTAAGAAGAAATTTAAATAAATGCTTCCTTGGCTTTAATATTTGGAGAAATTAGCTTCTGTTTTGAGAAGCCAAAAAGTGCCACTGCAGGTTCTGGGTTGAATTGTTTCTGTAAGACTTTACTAAGAGCACAAAATATTTGTATGTGAAAGTATGAACCCAATCTCCAACACCTAGTTTCTGGCATTGTAAGCAACTATCTTCCGATTCTGGGTACATTCTATGGAGTACTTCCATCATGACATAAAAGACATACGCTTGAAATGTGCTCCCCTTTAGGCTTCACTCCCAAGATGTGAGATCATCTGCCACTCAACCTCGGAAAAAGAGCATTGTGTTACCCCACAATTTTAACAAAAAAATTATTCTTTAAGAGATGGTTTTCCGCTTGGCTCTGCAGAAGTCAATACCTATTACCAACCTCACACAGCCTTGCTTTGAAAAGAGCAGCAGGTACTGATTATGAACCAGGATGGCCGACAAGACAGTATTTTTTCATTAGGTGGATAATTTGTAAACAACCCCAAAAAATGGCTTACTACGATCCCCACATCTAGCTAGAATTTCCTGTCAAGTGAGGCACCTCCCTGCCAGCTGAAAATTGCCCAGCTCTCTGAAACCATTTACGTTCCAAAACCGTAAATGACTGTTCTGAATATGTAGACATAAAACTTTACATTCCTTTAAATGGAGATATTCATAACCAGCCTCCAAAGCATTTATAGTATGAAGAGACTGGCGTCTAGTGCACAGGTCTTGCAGCATCTTGTACCTAGTTGTTTTGGGGAGTTTAGCAGTTTTTATGAAGACCAGAAGCAGTAAACCCACTTCCTTTACCATTCTATAAATAAATAAGTAATCTAAAAATGCCCTGGGATCAGATATACAAACCAAGAAGTCAAGGAGAGAGGCTTTATAATATATATGTATCTGGGGCAATGCTAACAAACCCTTGTTTATTTCCAATTGTAAGACTGGATATTGAAATCTGGAGGACTTTCGATTCCTGACAAACTGTCGAAAGAGAACATCCAGCTCTTTAAAAAAGGCAACCTTGATTTCTAATTGAATATCCATTAATAAAAAAATGTAATAAAGGTAAAGTTGACATTTTAATGAGGGAACCCAGCCGATAAGAGTAAGAGGAAGAAGATACCATCAAGTAGAGCTCTATTTTTTTTAAAGCAGCCTCGTAATTCAGTTTATAGAGTTCAGCATAGGAGTTAGTTACATAAATTCCTATATAGCGAATCGAGTTGGTCGAGGCCACTGACCTCTGAAGGCTAGCAGATAGATTATCAGCCTAGGTGTTGAACATCAGGGTTTTAATATGATTAATTTTGTAGCCTCCAATGGATTGAAACTGCTCGATCTCTCTCAGAATTGTACTTACATTTTGTTCATCAGGTCTTAAATACAAAATTATATCGACCGCAAATAATGTGTGCTTGGACATGCCTTCCATTAGAGTTTTGATTTCCTGATTCACCCTAATCCTAACTGCCAATAGTTTGATAAAAAAAAGTTAAAAGTATGGGCGATAAGGGACAACCCTGATGAGTTCCCCAACTTTTATCTATGGTCCCGGCTATATTGGAGTTATAAAAAATCAAAGGTTGTGTGTAATTGTATATATTATATATTGCAGACTGATAATTATAGTGGGAAATCCCACCCTCTTAAAAGCAAAAAAAAGGTATCCCGGTTAACATGGCTAAATGCTTTTTAAGCACTGAACATCATTATAAATGCAGGTATCTGATTGGTATTTAAAAAAATCAATAGCGTGGATTAAAAAGTAGTATTGGAAGACATTTGCAATCCTAGCAAGAAGTCAGTCTGGTGGTACAATCTTCTGGGCAAGAAGTGTAATTCTATTAGCCCAGACTTTCATTAAGATTTTATATCAGAATTTAAAAGACTAATTGCTCTATTAGAATTAACATCACAGAGATTCCTCCCTTTTTTAACGAAATGAACAATAATTGACTCTTAAAATAGTTGGGGGACATTTCACCATTTTTTACTGCATTCAAAGTCTCCAATAGGAACGTTATTAATTCTTTCTGAAAAACTTTTAAAAATTCTATTGGAAGACCATCCTTTCCACAAGCTGTTCCAGATGTCATTGAAGCAATGACTTGACGAACTTCGAGTGCTGTAATATCACACACTAATTCCTCTACCCAAATACTTGACATTTTAGGTAAATTAATGTCTAAAAAATAATGGTGTATAGCTTATTGTGAAACCATATATTTGGTTGCATATAGCTTCTCATAATGGGCAAGAAATATTTTTGCCATCTCATCTTTATCAAGTGTCAGAATCCCTGACCTGAGTTGCTGTAATTCAGTAATGAAAGCAGCTTCCTGCTTCACCCTGGATGACCATCACCATCTGACTATCTTTGTAGACATGCTGTTGATGTGACCGGGAGCTACTATTCTCTTCAAGAGCAAAGAATTCACTCAATTCATATTTAGTGCTAGACCGTTGCAGATCCGTGGCCACTCGCTCCCTCTAAGAACTTGGCATCAACTGTGCTGCAGTAACATCTGCAAGTTGAAGATCAAAAGTACATGCCCTCCGCCTCTTGGATTGAGCAACCGTAAAAGCCATCATCTGCCCACGAACAGTAGCCTTAAAGGCACCCCACACGGAAAAAAGTTTTTCAGTGACTTTATTAATCTGAAAAAACTTTTTGATCCATATTTTCATATCTATCAGCCGATCCTGATTGGAGAGTAAGAGAGAATCGATCTGCCACATAGCATCCAGTTCTACCTTGACACTAATGAGTGGTCCAAGAAAGGGTTTGCCCATATTTGAGAGTCAAGACACTTAAGAGAGCAAGAAAAAAGGAAATAATCAATACACAAGGCGGACTGGACTTGCTGGGAATACTAGGTATACTGTGACATCTCTGAATGGGCTCTATGCCAAGGATCAATCAGTTGAGAATCTTGAATCATGACATCTGATATCTTTTTAGTAATTTGTTTACATTGTTTTTGTTTTATTGAAAGTATCTCTGGCTAAATCCTGAATATAATTATAATCCTGCCTAATATTATTGGACCGTCCGCTCCTCTAATCAAATCAGTGATTTTAATAATACATTTTGAGTCCTCAACCACTGGGGAATAATAATTGACCAGATTACAAAGCTGACCATTTACCCCAACTGTGATCCAGACCCACCTGCCAAAAGGGTCCCTGTGGATCTGAATAATGTCCCAGTCTAGCCCTTGCCCAAAATAAATTGCAACACCCCTCATGGCCAACCCCTCAGAAGTAAAGTATGCCTTTATATGGTTATTGGGACTATACAATTTTGGAAAATTGGACTTTAAGTGAGTCTCCTGAAAAAACAATAATCGTGTTGCGAAAGAAGTAAGCCATCTAAGAAAAGTCCCATACTTTTTCCTATTATATATCCCATTTACATTGACTGAAATTATATGTAATTCAACCTCATATGCTTTTTGATACAAAGCAACCAAATCAAATAAACAAAACGTTTTTCTGAACACAATTTTCCCATCAACGATTCTGCTCCTTTTTAATATCCATGCCCCCCACCACCAACACCTCAATGAAACTAGCCCCCAGTAGAATAGCCCACAATTCTCCTCTCAATCCCCCTACCAAAGCACCTGGATAAACACACCTGCTGGGTACCATGTTCATAGGGGAGAGGATGTTCACAGGGGAGAGGATGTGGTTTGACGGCTAGACTGCTGACTTTGTAGCTGGGAATAGAAGAAAAAAAACGAGAGGGGTCCTACTCTGCCAAAGGGACAGGACACCACTTGACTCAATGTCTGAATTTTTGCATACATCACAACACTCCTGATTCTAGTCCACGTACCACAAACCACAGTTGATACACACTCACTATTTAAATGGGATCTTCCAAAATTTGCCAATTGATCAAAATTGTAATAAGTGTTTCATTTCTTTGTGTATTAAAAGGTCACGACAACATTAAAAATCACAATCAAAAAAGAATTTTAGGATTAAAAACAGAAAGTGCGTGACAAGTCAATATTCTTACACAATTAAAAACTTAATGAGACAAAATATCACAAGCATTACTGCCTTCAAAAAGAGAAAAAGAAGAAAAAAAACAGCAATATATCTTATTGAAAAGTGACCAAGAAGTGACACATTTCGATGGTCTTACAGGTCCAAACCACCTTCTTCAGGCTTTAAAATGTGTAATTATCACAGCACTTGCAATATCTACAAAACATAAAGGTACATATGTATATATATACATATATATATATACACAATATACAGTGATCATGTTACATAAATTATTACTGTACACAAACAGTTCCAAAACATTTATATTTCATTATCTCTCCAAAGAGCTGTCAAAAATCATTATGTCAAAAACATATATATACACTAATTAAATGAAAAACCCATACATAGTGATCATTGGCCAATTCCATTATTCACACTCATTCATACCACATACACGCCCAGGAAACATCATCACCCACTGTTGTTTATCCAACTTATACCCCTTCCTATCGGGCACAACTCATTCAAACATGCCACTAGTTATTGAGTCATTATGAGTGGCAAGGCTCATACTTAGATGTCGTTATGAACCAATATTTTTCATCATTAAACCACATCAAATACTTGTACCCCTCCAACCATTGTTGTTATGAGGTATCGTTTTTCATCAAACATCTAAATTATGGTGGTGGCTCAACATCAAAGATAAACCCCTTCCAAACCGGGGAATATTCCAACCAATTCCCAGTCTTACAGTATGGTTTGCATCTCCATTAGTGTATCTGTATTCTAGCAAGAACCTTACATGTTTATGACCCACCTCAATCAGGGCTTGTGATATTCTTAATGGGCGGGGCTTCCAAACTCCCGGTCTTCAACTTCCCTTTCAGAGATTTATTCAAGTTGACAATCTCTAATAGGAAAATATATATTTATACTTAATGATCTTTAGGCACAATTAAAGTGCATAATTATTTTGAGAGCTACTAAATTAATCTTACCCCGGCACGACTCAAAGTGTGAGGATATAAACATAGAGTTGATACAGTTCAACATCCAACATGGCTCACACTTTTAAGTAAGAGATGCCTAATTAAGATTACAACCATAGACTGTTAGTCTCATTCTTATAATTGCTAAAAGTGACTTGAATTGTTAGAAGTACGCTAATCCGTCTTGTACCTTTGATAATAGAGTGCAACCACGATATGATGAAGCAAACAAACAGTCCCGATTTCGCCGTGTCTGCGACCGTTAAAATAAACCTACATTAAGATAAAGAAATGTATGAGCAAACACCTATTTCTCAAACAAATGCTCATTTTTATGCAAGGCATTACCTTGAATAGCGATGTGCCACCCCAAGTATCATCCGACCACGCAATCCAAAGATCGTCGTGTCGTGGATAGTTAAAAAGCAACCTATATTTAAAAAAACGGTATATCAGCAAAGCCAATTGAGACACAGGTCGTAAGCTGATGCCTAACATTACAATATCAAAATTATCCAGGAATTTCCTACCCCGTCGGAAACATTTTGCCAGAACCGAGGCTCCAATTTGTTAAGCAGAAAGCCTCAGCAAATGCCTAAACCGTGTGCCCTTCGCACACCGTAGTGTTCCTCCGTCCAACATAAAGAATACACTTACCGGGAATAAAAAATCTCCGCTGCACCAAACAACTCCATTTCCAGTCGAAGTCTCCCCCAGTTTTTAATCCTAAAATTGTATTTGATTGTGATTTTTAACGTTGCCGTGAACTTCTTATATACAAATAAATGAAACACTTATTACAATTTTGTTCAATTGGCAAATTTTGGAAGTTACCATTTAAATAGTGAGTGTGTATCAACTGTGGTTTGTGGTACGTGGACTAGAATCAGGAGTGTTGTGATGTATGCAAAAATTCCCAAAGGGATCTAATTTTTAAGACTTTGTAGCTGGGAAACCAAAGTTCTAGAATCGGGGTCGACTTCCCATCCTGTGATTCTGGGCAAATCACGTAATCTCCCCATGCCTACCAAATACAAAAAATTAATGTGTCCTTGTGTAACGTAACCAGTGCTCATGTAAAGCGCTCCAATACCTTCGGGTCGAGTTTGCGCTATATAAATCTGCCCAGAAAAATAAAAAATGTTGGAGCACCCTGATTGAGGAACCCAGCTCCACCTCCCAACCAGAAACATAAACCATAATAATAAATCTTTATTAAAAATAATATCATAAATAATAAACCATAATAATAAATAAAGCTTTTCCTTTTCTCCCCTTTTTTCCTTCTCCCCCTTCTTTTACCTTCCTCTCTCTCTTTTCCTTCCTTCCTTCCTTCTTCCCTTCCACCTTCCTTCTCTTTTTCTCCTTTTCCTTCCCCTTCTTTACCCCTTTTTAAACTCTCTGGGTAGACATAGAGTGTAACATTTCTTGAGCTTCTTCGAAATTAGAAAACATATGGAATTTGCCTTTTACTAAGACCCGGATTTTTGACTGCTGTGCTATTGCAGCCTGCGCACCCTGAGCCTTAAATAAATAAAGAAGCTTCACAAATTCCTGTTGACGACGTGCTGCTGCATCAGACATATCATAAACAATTCCGCAACAGGTTACTTTATTGGTGGAAAAAAGTTTTTGGGGACGGCTCTAGAAAGTATCCGTTTCTTTATACGATATGCAGCAACATTGATCAAAAATTTGCTGCTGCAATATAGCCATTTGATCCTCCAGTTGCGATACCCGAGACTCAGCCTACTGGATCCTAGCCAGAAAACTTGCAACTGCTTCTTCAATTTTTCGCAGATGTAGATGCAGAGATGCATTCTCTATTGTAGTGATGTTTTTCGATCACATATTTCGTCTAAGATGCTGTTTAGCATAATTTTTAAATCCCATTGCTGGATCTGGTGATCATAAGGCACTAAATTGGACAACTGGGTCTTGAAATTGCGTTCTATATTAGCCTGCAATTCAACCCTGATTGGATCTATTAGCAAAGGCAGGGGTGACAGTTGCAAATCCAGGGTATTCTGATTGAAAAGATGGATCTTGAAGTTACTTTCTGTAGAGGCCTGTGATTGAGCTTGGAGGTCCTGGCCTTCCTTGGATCTGTAGCCAAAGGCTGAGACAACAGCTAAAGACCCGTCATTATATTCTGTTGAGAAGCGGTTGGATAGGTATCGGATTCATCTGAAAAAGCATCATGGTCTGGGGAAGGAGTAATAGACCTAAACTTGGAAGATTGGCTATTTTACTCAATAGTGAACAGTCCCGGAAGTATGGTTATTGTCAATTTAGATTTAGAAAAAAGTGAATATACATTCAGCTTCCCTTGTGTTAAATTCATATAGGGATCAGATCGCATCTCATGAGAAATATCTTTGTATTCTTGCACCCTTGTGGATGCTGGATTTAATGGTGGCTCCTTATCCTCCCCTGTCACCCTGCCAACATTAGATGAAGTAGATAATTAATTTTGAGTAGAAATCTGCACGATGTGCAGCGAGGCCGATTAAGTACTCCCAACCGTCAGTGGCTGATTTACCAAATCTTCCTGCGAACTTAGAGGGCTAGTTACAACTGCTGACCCATGGCGTGATTTCTGGCTCCATTTAGCCATTGCTGCAGCTGAGGCTGACTTCAATTGAGCAGTATGTGCTTTAGTTTTGAAACCAGCAGCAGTGGTTTCCAAATTCATCATTAAATTGGAGAAATTAAGATGCTTCCCTATAGTAGATTGAGTGTTCTTTAATCCGATGGGCAAATTTAAATGAGTTCTAAGAAAGAGGGGACACGTTGCGACAAATTATCAGGGCACCCATCAAGTTATAGCACCCTCACCCTTGGTGTGAAACCTGGTTCACCCTCAGTATGCCCTCGTAAATTCTTACATTTCTCAAAAAATAGAGAAAAAAAACCAAACAAGGCACTTACCAGTCCTTTTGCAGTTTATATTTTCGCAATCAATTAGTCTCTGATCAGTTGAGGTGAAATCCAAGGGACCTACCCACCAAGCCAGCCAGCCGCTGCCACAAACATGTAGTAATAGCAGGCACCCTCGTATGTGGGAAGGCAGAAACCGTGACTCAGAAATACTGAAAAATCAGAAACCATGACTCAGAAATACTAAAAAATAACCAAGGGGCTTCAGGGACCGGTATCAAAGAGCAAAAAAAAAGAGCCAGTACTTGTTCAGGCAGGAAAGCGATCAGTTCTCAGCCATATCTCGGCGGCGTCTGCTACTCTCCCTACATCTGGAGAAGCGTCTTCTTCGCGGAGTCAAGAAAATCAGCCAGAAGCATGGAACGGCATTGGAGAGCTGCTGAGCAGTGCTACGCAGAGCTGAGAGAGACGAAGCGCAGCAAGTTGTGGGACGGAGGGGGGGTGGAGGCGCTCACCTAGCTTCAGGGCATGTTTCATGGGTTCGCCTGCGGCCGCATCATGAAATTAAACATCGAGCAACAGTAGATATAATAATAAGCATGCATACTACATGAGGAAAAATAATGCCTCACAGAAAAGTTGTGCGCTTATTAAACTCATTGTCCCATTATAAGTATGTGCAATGGTACAATGTGTCTCAAAATATTATGAAAAACAAAAAATGAAAGATGGGATGCAAGAACTAATCTCTGTAATTTTCTTGCGCAGCGATTAAAGTTCATCTTTTGTTTTAGTTCAGTGCTCCATTTTGGACAGGCACCAACCTCTTCATGGAAATATTGTCCAATCCACAGAGTTTTTGCCAAACAGAGGCCTCTTACACTTGCCTTATTATACCTTTATCAGATGTAGTGCATGGCTATGCTATGGTCAGTCCACAGGATGCTGTCAGGTCATGTTTACTGGGATGAAAAGTTGAACTGGACCTTTTGTCTTATCAAGATAGATACCCCTGCCACCTCATCAAGTAAGCTCACAAGTACAACATTAAAGAAATAATAATGACATGTTATAAAACCCTTAATATTATGAATAAGTTGTTCATAAGCACTATATATCACACTTAATGGTATTTTCATTGACCTTCATTGAACTTAGAAGGGTGGATTTCCCAGTAGGACTTGCCAGAGTTAGTTTGGTGATCTGCACTATATACATATCTCTGTGAAGACTGCTTAATTCTCAGACCTGTATTCCAGCTAATTGTGATAAATGTATGCTAATTAACTGGTGCTACCATTTATTAGTATTTGTTATATTTATTATTGGGGGAATTCAGAAAATCACGTCATACAAAGGATTAAAAGGAATTGTTTAAGATTCTATGGGGCATATTTACAATGAAGTGATGGAGTGCGGCGTTAGATTTCCTGGCTTCACGACATACTCTGCTACTTCAGAAACGATGGGCTACACCATATTTACAACAATATGGTGTAGCCCTGCATTTCCCCCTGCGCTGGTGCTAAACTTAGCCTAGTGCCAACGCAGCCACCCTTGTACCATAGGCCAAGGGCGTCTGCGTTGAGGGGAAGATTGTTTATGTGCAGGAAGGTCTCACTTCATGCACATAAACAATCATTAAACCATCATTAAATGGTGTTTTGTAACTTGTATGTGTGCTTCTCAATGCACCACACATAGAAGTTGCAAAATGTAATTTCTTTTTTTTTATTGTTTATGTGCAGGAGGGGACACCTTCCTGCACATAAATAATCAAAGGCAATTTGCTGTTTGCATGTGTGCTGCACAACACAGCACACATGCAAACAGCAAAAACGAGGAAAAATAAAGCATTTCTCCGTGTTTCACCTGTTTAAGACCAGGTTTTCCCCGGTCTTAATTTTGGCACTGCCTCCTATTTACGCCGCCCTTGTAAATAGGGGGCAGCATCAAAATCAATGGGTGTTGCGGTGGAAAATCCACCGCAGCACCTATTGCCTTCCCCTTTCTTACTATATACAGCGTTAAAGTGTGCCTTATTTACATGGCAGCGTTAAGTTTGTTAGGTGGCTTAACACTGTCTTGTAAAAAAGGCAAAGCCCGTATTGCCATTACAATGTCACTGAAAGTGACGTTGTGGTGGCAATAGGGGCTTGTAAATATGCCCCAAATTGTGGGTCTATCACAATGTCTGCAAATACAGGAAGCATAAACAATACCCACGGCATCCTTATGATTGCGACGAAACATCACATAATCTAGTTAACCAATATTTACCATTTTGGACGCCATTGATCGAAAGTGGGGTAGGAAACTTCATAAAGTTACTATAAAAGACATGACTTGTCCATGTTTTGTTAACACCGTGGAAGATCGTTTTTGCAGATTGTATAAAAAGAACCCCAGATTGCTCACTTAAGAAAGTAATTAAGAAACTAAAAATGTTGTCAAGTTATAGGTGGGGAAATTCATAGAACATATGCTTCCAATCCCCGAAAGAGTTTTTAACATATCTAGGTCAGAAAACCGAAAGAAGGGAAGAAAAAGTTTTATGTTTCTGAGGAGTGTAATAAATACTACATCCGTTTGTTGAAAAACGAAGCAATGGACATTGGAGTTTTGAATTGCATGATGAATAATTTTGAACCAATCAGCATCATTGAGAACTGTTTCACTTAAATTAAACCATTTTCTCAGAATGCAGGTAATTTCAGAACTGGAATTTGGTAACAATGCTGTAAACCAATGGCCCAATCTGGCATGTAACTGCTTTGGTGAGTTTAACTGGTGAGTTATTTCTTCTGACCGTCTGGATTCCCTCCATTACGGTCACTCCCCCAGCCCCCTGCTCGCACAACGGAAGCTTTCTCCTCGCTGCTTGCCTTGCCTGCCCTGATACCTGCTGCCTGCCGCCCCGTTACAGCGCACTGCTCAGATCTCAGCGCTTGGTATCGTTTTAGCTCGCATTACTTTATTCTAATTTGTATACAGCCACGAACTGCATAGCGGCTGATGTAATTACTTGTGAAGCGTTTTTTGTGTACTTTTGTGACAACATTGCATTGAGTCGAGCTCCGGCTGTGCCCCAGTTTCGATTTATCACCGGGCGGCCATTTCAGTTTGTATTTACTTTTACCCGTGTCTCCTCCCAGACCCCGCCTCCCAGCTGACCGTCCCACACACTGTTAGACCACACTCGCCCCATCCTCTCCTATCCTGTGACCGTCTGGATTCCCTCCATTACGGTCGCTCCCCCAGCCCCCTGCTCGCACAACGGAAGCTTTCTCCTCGCTGCTTGCCTTGCCTGCCCTGATACCTGCTGCCTGCCGCCCCATTACAGCGCACTGCTCAGATCTCAGCGCTTGGTATCGTTTTAGCTCGCATTACTTTATTCTAATTTGTATACAGCCACGACCTGCATAGCGGCTGATGTAATTACTTGTGAAGCGTTTTTTGTGTACTTTTGTGACAACATTGCATTGAGTCGAGCTCCGGCTGTGCCCCAGTTTCGATTTATCACCGGGCGGCCATTTCAGTTTGTATTTACTTTTACCCGTGTCTCCTCCCAGACCCCGCCTCCCAGCTGACCCTCCCACGCTCCGCCCCCTCATAACTTCATTTATGCCTAATGTCCCAACGCGCAGCGTCCACGCGCTACGGCCACGCCGAAGGTGCGCCAAAGGTAAGCCCGTCTACGTCCGTCCGCGCCAAGCCCACGCCCAGCGCAAGACCCCCTGGCCCCCGTACCACCCACCCCACCCGCATTTCTTATGACGCCTACACCCTCCTAGCCCTAAACCCCGGCCGACTCCCCAACTGCGCCCAAGCCGCTCCTGGACACACCCATGGACCCTTCTCTTGCAACTACTGTAAGTACGACGGCACCAAGACCAACTCCTCATCCACGTACAACGAACTGAGCTCCGACACTAACCACCTTAAATGCGTCCTGCTCAACACCCGCTCGGTCCACAGACACGCTATCGACCTTTGGAATCTACTAGACACTATCTCTCCGGACGTCGCCTTCCTAACAGAAACATGGATGAACGCCTCATCAGCCCCAGACATCACCATTGCCATCCTGGACGACTACAAGATCATCCGTAAGGACCGCACCAAACAAACAGGAGGAGGCATCACTATCGTCCATAAGAATTCCATCCGCATCTCAACCAGCTCCGACGTCAACCTCGCGAGCCCCGAACACCTACACTTCCAGATCCACACCGACCCCAAGACCACACTCAGAGGCACCCTCCTCTACAGGCCTCCAGGACCCCGTGCACAATTCAGTGAAGACATCACTGACTTCATCACCCCACACGCCCTCCCCTCCGAGGATTACATTCTATTGGGAGACCTCAATTTTCACCTGGAAAAGAGCAACGACAGCAACGCCACCACCCTTCTGGACAATCTCGCCAACCTCGGACTCAAACAACTTGTTAATACCCCCACTCACTACGCAGGTCACACACTCGACCCCATCTTCACCTCCAGCAAACATATCTCCTTCAGTCACACCACAATTCTCCATTGGACGGACCACAGCTGCGTTCACTTTTCCTACAAAAAGACCACAACCCACAACCATCCTCAACCTACTCTGCGAAGAAACTGGAACAAAATCACCACCGACCAGATCTCCTCATCGCTTCTTCAAAACCCCCCTGCCCACTCTTCGAACCCCAACCAAGCAGCCATTAACCTCACTCAATGGCTAACCAACAGCGCCGACAACCTAGCACCTTTGAAAAAACGTCAAATCAAACTAGGCAGCAAAAACGCTCCCTGGTTCAAGGATGATCTTAAGAAATCCAAGAAACTCTGTCGCTCCCTTGAGAAGGCCTGGAAAAAAGACCCAAACACCAGCACCAGGGACGCCTTCAAAAACGCCACCCGCATACACCACCAACTGATCCGAAATGCCAAGAAAGCCGCATTCAAAGACCGACTAGACAACAACGCCCACAACAGCAAGGAACTATTCAACATCGTCAAAGAATTTACCAACCCCTCAGCCAACTCCAACGACATCACTCCCTCTCAAACCCTTTGCGACTCCCTAGCTTCGTTCTTCCACAACAAAATCGCAGACATCCACAACAGCTTCAACAACCAACCCGGAGACCAACCCACCCAACCTTCTGCCGTACCTTCACCCCCCTTGAACATCCTTTATGACTGGAACACAATCTCCACTGAGGACACCATCCACCTGATGAACTCCGCCCACTCAGGATCCCCCACAGACCCATGCCCTCACCACATCTTCAACAAAGCAGACTCCATCATTGCACCACACCTCCGAGACGTCATCAACTGCTCCCTCAACTCCGCCACCTTCCCCGAAATCTGGAAACACGCCGAACTTAGCGCCCTTCTGAAAAAACCCACAGCTGACCCCACCGAACTCAAAAACTACCGCCCCATCTCGCTCCTTCCTTTCCCGGCCAAAGTCATCGAGAAAGCTGTCAACAATCAGCTCGCCGCCTTCCTTGAAACCAACAAATCCCTCGACTCCTCACAGTCCGGATTCCGAGCAAAACACAGCACTGAGACCGCACTCATCGCAGCTACAGACGACATTCGTACTCTACTGGACAATGGAGACACAGTCGCCCTCATCCTCCTTGACCTCTCCGCAGCCTTCGACACAGTCTGTCATAGCACCCTGCTACAACGCCTCAGAAACATCAGAATCCAAGGAAAAGCACTGGAATGGATCACCTCGTTCCTTACCGGAAGAACTCAGAGAGTCCGCCTTCCACCATTCAATTCAGAGGCCACTGAAGTCATTTGCGTATACATGAGCCCCCTCGCGACCATCGCACGCCAACACAACCTCAACATCATCTCCTATGCTGATGACACTCAACTGATCCTCTCACTCACCAAAGACCCGAACACCGCCAAAACCAACTTACATGAAGGAATGAAAGAAGTAGCCGAGTGGATGAAGAACAGCCGTTTGAAATTGAACTCAGACAAAACAGAAGTCCTTCTCTTAGGTACCTCCCCCTCCGCTTGGGATGACTCTTGGTGGCCAGAGGCCCTTGGAAAAGCACCCATCCCGACGGACCACGCACGGAACTTGGGCGTCATCCTTGACTCCTCACTCTCGATGAACAGACAAGTCAACGCCGTTTCATCATCTTGCTTCAACATTCTTCGCATGCTCAAAAAAACATTTCGCTGGATTCCCACCGAAACTAGAAAAACGGTCACCCACGCACTGGTCACGAGCCGCCTGGATTACGGAAACACCCTTTACGCCGGTACCACCGCAAAAATTCAGAAAAAACTCCAACGCATCCAGAACGCATCAGCCAGACTCATACTAGACATCCCGCGTAAAGACCACATTTCTAGTCACCTGAAAAACCTCCACTGGCTCCCCGTTAATAAGAGGATAACATTCCGCCTCCTAACCCACGCTCACAAAGCACTTTACGAACTTGGACCCGAATGCCTCAACACACGACTTTCCTTCTACACCCCCTCCCGCCAGCTACGTTCCTCCAACCAAGCCCTTGCTGTTGTACCTCGCATTAACAAAACCACCATGGGGGGAAGATCCTTCTCCTACCTGGCAGCTAAAACCTGGAACTCACTCCCCACTCACCTTCGCCTCACTCAAAACCACCCAGCATTCAGAAAGCAACTTAAAACTTGGATTTTCGACCAATAATTCCCCACCCTTCTTCAAGCGCCTTGAGACCCTCTGGGTATGTAGCGCGCTATATAAATTTTCTGACTTGACTTGACTTTATTTTGTATGATTAAGGAAACCAGAATGTAGTTTATCAAGTAATTTTATTGGAAATAAATAAAAGTTAGCCACCTGGCCTCAACCATTTCGGACTGTTGGAAAGTCGTTTCTTTGTTTTTATTAAAGAACTCTTAAAAAATAACATTGTTGTTTTAAATAATGCTCAATTGAGTCAAGTGTGAACAGCAAAATAGTAAGATTAGATATTTAGAAGGCAGAGATGTAGCTTGTGAATCTCAAATTTCCCTACTAAAAAAGTAGTGGGTCACAGAGTGAATGAGTGAGATAGCCAAAGTTCAGGATGAACTGTTCCCATGAGCTACAGGGTGAGTACTGATATGCATTAAGTGGGACTTTGGCGCTGCTTTAGAGCCTGGCATACAATGTACTCTTTCACAGAGCATGTAGGGTACCCTGTCGACCAAACTCTATGTCTGCATGCCGGATTTTGAGTCCAGCAGACTGAAAGTTTTACACTGACGGAGTAAAATGTATTCTGGCAGGGTAAACCATCCTTCACATTCCCAAAGGAGTGGGGGCTATCTGAGATAAGCCATCCCTTTTTTTTTTTTTTTTTTTTTTAGAGTGGACAGTCAAAGTGCTTTTTTTTAACTCTCCATTACTGCTAGGTATATCCGAGCAGTGAGGGCCAGAAAAGAAATGACCCTCACACCATGGGAGATAGCTCCCATGGTTTAGGGGTCATTATATCTTTATTTGAATGCTACCTCAAGTGATTGCCATTGGTTAGACAATTTGCAAGTATTCATCCCATCACCTTTTGAGTGTGGATTGCCAGTAGTTTGACTGGAAACCTGACACTGGCACAGTTTTCCAAGCCTACTACTGGCAATGTTTGCAAATTGCAAATAGAAGTAAATCTGCACCCATTCAAGGTATACTTATATGCAGATTTATTATTTTGGTGAAACCGCCGCTGCATATATTTATGTTCCTGGTCTAAACAATGAACAGGTTAAAACTTTAGTGAAATCAGACCAATGATAAAAACCAAAACAGGCATTGCAGATCCCAATCAGGGCCACACACTCACCAGCAAAGCCAAAAATGCTTATATTTGGGGGGTGTCACAATCCCAACACCCTCCTCGAGATGCTAGGCCCCTTGTACAAGAGTCTCAGTATGGATATTGGAAATGTGAACCAATGTATGTAGTTGAGTTTTATTCAAAC
Organism: Lissotriton helveticus; assembly: GCF_964261635.1. NCBI lineage: Eukaryota > Metazoa > Chordata > Amphibia > Caudata > Salamandridae > Lissotriton > Lissotriton helveticus. The sequence continues at coordinate 529,040,973 of NC_136069.1, forward strand.
AAGCCTTTTGTGTACTACCTGGATAAACAAGGATAGATTAAAAATGTGTTTTTTAAGCATATCTATTACTATTGCATTATCAAACAAATTGATGTTGGTCATTAATCCTTTAATTTGTACTGCCACATAACCCAAGAGCAGAGGTCGGGAAAGGCGAGCGATCCCTGACCCTTAGAAATGTTCAGAATTTCCACAGAAATTGCAAGTTACTGATGGCCCAAATAAAGCCAAAAAAAGCTTTCGGTTTGGAGAAAAATCTATTTGTTTAATAACATGGGAACGTCAGAATGAAAAGAATAATAGATGTTAGAAACAACATTTTAATGAGAGAAATGTGACCAATTATGGACAGTGCAAAGTTTCGAGAATAATCTTCTAGTCTTAGCTAAGAATGGGGCATAATTATTATATTAGAGATCTCTGAATGCTTCTGTGCAGTATGCTCCCAAAAATATTTAAGGGTAAAAATTGTAAAGACTTTTTATCTTAAGGGGGAGAATTTCCTTTGAATTATTCAATAATAACACTCGGGTTTTAATCTTGGTAATGCAGTAGCTATCCCACTTGAGGCCTCATTACAATATTGGGTGGAAACTTTCCGCCTAACACCGTCTCGGATTCAGGAACCGACCAACCTGTGCTCGGTGGTTCCGTCCACCCGAGTACGATAAGACCGAACACTGTTCGGTCAGGGTCCCATTGTTCCCTATGGGAGCTCATGATCTGCCCGACAACACAGGCTCCTATGGGGAAATGAGGTGTGTGTGTGTAAAACCCTGCACCTTGTTGCGGGCACCCCATTGTGCCTACCACACAGTGCTGGGTTATATAGGGTGCACCTTTGGTACCCCTTGGTCCCCAACTGGAGGCTGCAGGATGAAGGAGGCCCTTCTTGGGTCCTCCAAAGTCACGTTCAGACAGCCTTTTCGTGTCGGACAGGCCGCCTCGGAAAGGCTGTTGGAAATCGACATTGTAATCAGTCAGTCGGAAACTATGTTCATAGAAGCGCAGTTTACTTTCCGACCGCAAACATGGTAAAAGGTCGGGCGGATTGTAAACTGCCCGAGTCGGTCAAAAGGGTTCCGACGCGGTCAAGGAAACTCTGCCTGTTGGGGGGAAGCGTTCTGCCTGACACGGTGTATTTCCTGACGTCTCACAGTGCAGATCAAATATTATCAGCTCTTGTTCCTTAATACTAAGCAATATAATTACATAAATGTTATAATGGGAAGTGAGCTACAGGGGGCGAATTGAAGGAAGCACTCATTCATATTGCTAAAGGTTCAATAAACAATGCAAAGAGTACTAGTATAGTAGGGCAGCCCTCACGCTTGCCTCTTTGGGGTGATACAGTGCGATTTATTAGTAATATTAATTTCTGCTATAGTCATATTATAAAGGGAGGCTCTCAGCCTGCTGAGCTGGGCTGGAAACTTAAATGCAGAAAGAATTAGACTTGAAAAGTACTAGTCACTAGGCCCAAGCCTTCTCAGCATCTAGTAAAGCATCTGCAGCAGGAATTTTGAAATAATCTGAAAATTCAGCAAGAAAATGTGTGTTTGCTGCTACATTGCGCCCTGGTAAAAAGCCCCTTAGATCACTGTGGATTGACATAGGCACAGCTTGTAAATAACTGATTAGTAATAATTTTGACCAGAATTTTATGACCAGAAATAAGTGATGTAATTGGGCAATATGACGAGAGCGCTAGGGAGCTATTACTGGGTTTCAGAAAGCGAATAGAGAATATATGGTTCATGAGCTGTATGAGGGGAAGGATTAGTTCTGATGCCAGTATCTTATAAAACTCGATGCTGAAACCTTCTTCCCCAGGCATTTCACCACCAGCCTATTGCAATACAGCAATTTTAACCTCATCTCCATTATGGAGTAAGAGAGGTGATCGCAATCGGTGGAAGGAAGGAAGTGATGGCAATGGCAGATGGGATTTTAAAAATGTATTTCGCTACTCTTATAGCTTAGGATAGTTGTTTTTGTAAACCTCTTGGTTATGGGTCGTGATTTTAGTATCTGGATGGTTTATTGCTGCTATTAGATTATTACTCACTTTTTCTCTGGTTGACCAAGCCAGAAATGTATACTTTATTTCACTTTCCTAATAGGCTAGAACTTTGTTGCTCACAGTCTGTTCATTTATATGGTGTGTTTTATTCATCAATGTTTTCACGAAATCTAATTCAGCTATGGTGACCGAAGAGGGGTCTTCAGGAAATAGTTTCCTGCCAAAATGAATTGTTGTTAGTGGAAAGAAAGAATGTCAGCAGTGTTGCTTTAAATGCTTCCATTCGATCCAAGGGTCCATCAGTGTTCTTATTTAATACAACAAGTATTCCATCTTCTCTTCATTTAGTTGGGAGACAAGCGGGATTTCAAGCAGCAGAGTGTGCTGTAACCTCCATCAGATTACTGGGATCATTTGTGGAAGATTTACATCAAAATTGATACAAGAAAATGGTCAGAGAAAGGATCTTCTTTGTATATAAAGCTGGCCCTTGGTAATAGGTAGAAGACTAAAATGGTCTACAAATCAATCTGAGAGGTACTTTTAAACCACCCAGTAGGAGTATTGTTGTTCTGTCTGATGATTCCTGCGCCAAGGCTCAACCAAGCCCTAGCTACATTGTTGTGAAAATCTGAAGCACCGTCTTAGTCTTGGACTCGGATTGACATGCCCAGGATTAGAGAAAGTAAATCCAGTATCGTGGAGTAAATTATAATCTCCCCCAATACAAATTTAGCCGGACAGCTGTCTGCCTAGCTCACTGGGCACCAATATGATAACACGTCGATGTGTTGATGCTCAGTTTATAGGAGTACTATTGACCACATGCTCTAGGTGTCTGATATGCAATTATCTAAATTCTGTATTTTCCTATTAACAAGAATGACGACCCTACGAATAGCAGCAGAAGATGAAGAGAAGTAAGCCTGTTCTAAACACGAGCTCATAATGTTATGTTTTTGTTGTGGGCAAACTGGGATTCATGAAAACGTATTAATGTGGGATTACACATTTTTAGCCATCCAAAAATTGCTCCTAATCGTGTAGAATACCATAGATTGTCAACTTTAGATTAAAAGAAATACAAAGCAATCCACCCATAAGTTGACATAGGGAAAATGATGCACCCCCATTTTCTTCCCTTCCTTTTCAAGTACACCGTGCATCTAGACGAGCTGTTCCATGCCCATCAGCAGTTACCTCTTGGATGCCCTAGGCTTAGGTTGTGGGGTGGCCCCTGGCGCGAGATCCTCCTTGGCAGCAGTGGAATATCTCCCTCCGATGGTGCTGTTGGCCTGCTCCACGAATCTCTCCTGTATTTCTCTAGCCTGGTCAAAACAGACCTTGACTGCAGAGAGTAATTCTAGAAATGAAAGGTCTGTTTTTTTCAGAGCGGCACCCGGCAAGTGCTGAAGGAAAGTGCTGTTGAGAGATTTAGCAGTGCAGAGGGATGTACGTCAATACAACGCGATCATTTTAATCGCGGTACTTTACAACGTGGTTTTCACAACGCAAGTCGTTACAACGACTTGCGTTGGAGGGCGCTGGATTGTGGATTAATTTAATTTTCTATTCCAACTCCAGCCCACGTAACAGTAGGGAAGGTGTTGGAATAGAAAATCAAACTATTCTTTAAGCAAGTGCGGCATCCAGCGCAAGTCGTAGTAATGACTTGCGTTGTAATGGCTGCATCGTAAAGGTCACGTGGTGTAAACACCGCGTTGTAAAGGATGTTTCCCGTGCAGAGGTTCTGTCTCACACTGACAGTCCAGATCAGACTTTTACTTTCACTGCACTCATTAAGTATGCCTACAGGAAGAGAATGGCACTGAGGGGATGTACGTTGTTACAACGCATGCTTTTACTATGCATGCCTTTACAACGCAGGTTTTTTAACGCAAGTCGTTACGACTTGCGTTGGGGGGTGCTGGATAGTGAATAGTTTAATTTACTATTCCAACTCCAGTCCCCGTGGATAGTAGGGAAGGTGTTGGATAGTAAATTAAACTATTACCTATCCTAGAGCGCCCCCCCAACGCAATTCATTGTAATGACTTGCGTTGAAAAACCTGCGTTGTAAAGGCACTGCGTGGTAAATGTTGCGTCGTAAAGGATGTTTCCCCACTGAGGCTTGTTCAAGGGTTTCTCTTCTGTCAAGGTTGTATTGTTCCCAACAACTTCTTTCAGGGTGTTAGAACTCAGCAACATCTTTGAAATCATTTGTTGTATTGTGCTTACTGTGCACGAGCCAGTTTCCTTGTACTACCCAACGCACGCTGAACTATAAACTAGTGCTCTTCCACATTTCCTGTGAGGTTCCTGCTGACTCAAACGGTAAACCAAATCCATTATAGCCTCAATCTTCATGCTTACAACAGCAACATTGCTTGGTATCAGGATTTTTAGGAAAAAAAGGTGCCAGAGGTGGGCTTGTCCCTTTTTGGTGGTTTTTATCTACTTGCGAGAATTTGACAATAACATTCAACTGAATATATCTTCTTAACTTGCATCAGTCTTGGTGTTCTCTCTGAGTTACGTCCCCTTTCAATGTCTCAGAAACAAGGTAAGGAGGCTCGGGCAAAGTGGCGTGCAGACGCTGGAGGCAGGAATTGTGTACCGTAGGCTGTAGTTACCAACATGGATGTTGCCATCCTTCTTTGTTGTATACATTATGACTGCCACATCCATGACTTCAATGGCTTTAAAAAAGGAATATTCTTATGGTAATTGCACACACCACATTTGTACGGATCCTAGTTCTGAGCGGTGACTATCTCTACACCATTACACAATCTGAAGTCATAATGCAGCCTAGCAAAGCCTCCTCACAAACTACTATGATCTGCTGAAGTCAACAAAGTGGCTCCTTCTACACAAGATGTCACCCCCAAAAAAACAGACTCGTATAGAAATGGAATCAATGTTATCCTTAAGTTGCTAGCTAGCCACTATCTGATACAATGACACGGAAGAAACTGTTGATCCCACCGCAGAGTTCAATTAACCACGAACTATAATACAAGAACCGATGCAAAATTCATTGTATAATAAGTCACCTTCACAAGGTACAGAGAAAGGAGGACAAAAGAGGCCAAAAGAGAGATCTGAACCAGGCCAGCTGTAATAATGATAGAATGGTCACTCAAGCAGAATCGCCCCAAAACCAAAATGGTACCCTGATTGAATATAGTTCAGCATGCTCAGTAAAAGCGTTTGATCATTATCCCATATTCCACCTTGCAATCTCACAGAAAGATATGGTCCAGAGTCCTCAGGTCAAACTTTAACTTTGATAACATTTAATGCAAGCGGTCTCAATAAAAGTGTTTCATACCATGCATATCTCCCCCCACAACCACTTGTACATCAGAATGTATAGGAAACAAAGTCAGAAATAAAAGAGTGGTCATCTTATCATGCTATCTACTGAAGCAAAACAGGCATGAGATAGGGGCTGTCTATAAACAGTGCTGAGACTGCAACTAAGGTTCACAAATTCCATCTGCTTCAGCAACATCTCCATGAAGTCCAGGAGATCCAAACATCACACGCTAAAACTATTTCATTCCTCCACACCATGAAGGATAGCATCTAAAGTCAGATTGAAGTTCTCACTAATGCCAGGAAGCATTAAAATCATAGCTCTCGGAAATGGAAGATACACATTTTCTTTCACAAAGCCAGAATTTGTCCCACAAAGGAGATATCTAGTATGAAGCTAAAGTTTGCAATCCTCAAAAATATTTTCAGAAAATCTAATATAATCATGATATTCGTGCCAGCATATGGGGAATAAGATGAATATAAAATGACTATGTTTGTTATAAATCTCATTAAAAAGTATGTGGCAACCGATGTTCCGGATGATTTAATGACCTCAAGGATCCAAGTTCCATTTTTTACTCCACAATCGGGTGCTTATCCTCACACTATATTACTTTATGGATTATAGGATTGACAATCTATCCTAACAAAACCCATACTAATATACACAGTCTAGCTTGGTAATGATTATTACTTTTCAAGAGAAACCTGATGCCTAGAAGACTGCCCAAGGAGCTTGACACTACAAGACTGATAAGAAGGATTTTTCCCAGTAGTTTTGGAAGAATGTGTTGTGGCTTGCCCAGGAAGGTTGCACTCTAAATGGGCAAATTAATCCTGCTCTGAGCTTTTTGCTGCACTGGAGATAGATTCTGTGCAACTTTGAGGTAATGGTATCCAGCCTTGGGCCTTGACTGGGCCAGCTTTAAACTTTGTCCAAGTGGGAATTTTGACTTCCAAAACAGTGACTTAATCCTCAGGTAAAACCTTGGACTGGGGCAATGTGTCAATCCTTTTTGACCCATAAAACACAGTAGGCACTCAATTCAGCTTTATCCCGCTAAGAGCATTTGATGCCAAAAACCAACAGCTTCAGAAGGAACTCAATGATGATGTATCCTACTTGAAGGAACCCTCCCTGGCCACAACCTTGGACCAATTGGTCCAAGGCACCGAGGCATTGGCATCGGGGTTTAACACTACTTTATTGATGGAACCCTTAAGATGACCTAAACTCTATCTGAAACCATCCTAGGTTTCAAATAGAATAATGTCAGATACCTCCATATCCTCCATCACCATCACCTGATTAGGTGCTCTAGGATCAATACCAATGTTAGGATCGTACTGGTGCATCAACCCTAAAATAGGTTGACCCTCTTCCACTACATACACGTTTCCTTTTATTTCTCTCTCATTAAATTTCACTGTATATTCCATGTACCATAGCAAGTTGATGGTTTCCCCTTGGTACTACCCAGGACTGATATCCTAAGGCTAAAGAACAGTACCCGGCCAATGTTGGGTGAAAAAATACCTTAGGGATGATGGTATACATAGAGCCCAACTCAAATATAAGCTCCACTGTTTCCCCAATAATAAGAAATTAAGCTTTTGGTCTACGTCTCCTTCCTTTTTCCATGTCCACATTCTGCACACTAAAAATTCTGTCACAATGTTTATCCGTAATGCATTCATTATCTATAGTGGCTACTGTAGGTTAGATATCTTGTTAGCCAACAATGGCAAAGTGACCCTAATGAGCACACTTCCTGTAGTCCCTATTGATAGCTATGCACTTATGGTAGTCTACAGAGTGAAAAATGCTCCCACGCCAATCACACAATTTGGTATGATGTTTGGTCTTTCCTGCATTACTACCAGATTTGAATATGGCACTAACATCAGGCCCTTCTATTTTACTCACACTGGACACTTCGCTACCACTGGTATATTTTCCCTCTATCAGCTTCACACAACATTCTGATAGTTCCAGCACCTTAGTAATGTCTATGGCATCTTGCAATAAACAATTAATTGTTCACAAATTTGTTTAGCCGTCATTGCTCCAAATTTACACATTACAGAGAGCTCTCTAAGCGTGGCAACAAACTCATCAATTGACTCTTTCTCCATCTAAGGATGAGTGAAGACCTTGTACTTAGTCATAACTAGATTCACTTCCTTAGCAAATCTACTCTCCTGACGTTTTTCCCTCTAATGTACATGTCTGTTATATGATCACCATTTGATTCAGTTGCTAAATAAAGTCTTTGACTACGTGTTGACCCTATTTCCCCAGTGTATTGAAGAGTTAAGGCTTTTTTCTTGTTGCACTAAATTCTTAACCATCTAACGCTTCAGTATGGGTTGCAAACATCCCTAGCCATTCCTCCCATCCCACTAGTAAAAATAACAGTGTTGAAACAATGGAACTTTGCGTCTGCGAAATGATAATACATGACCAAAACTATAACCAGTAAATTAAATGTAGGGCTGAGGAGGTGCAAATATTCTTATAGTCCCACCTTCAAAACAGATAAACAAATGAATAATAATTCAACATAAGAGTACTGTACACAAAGATGACTGACTCCTAGTGTGCATGTCACCGTTAACTACATGCTGATTGATAAATGTGCATTTGCTGGTTAAGGTGACACATGAAACGCTAACTAGTATAATTTGTAGCAATCAGGATCAGAAAACTTTTCAATCAATGGTAAAGGTTGGTGTGTTTATTACCGAATATATCAGTAATTATTCCCCCATAGACAGCAGAGGAGGTAAAGGCGTATGCATGAGATTAATGCAGAAACTGTAGTATGCGCATTACTAGATGTGCATAATGAGCCCAAATCAAGATGACGTCTATGTGCATAATGAATGAATTTATGTCCCTGGGCACCACGCATCAGCACCGCTCGCTTCACAGCATCCCTTCACCTTCAACTTCAGCAGCACCTTCATGTGATTTCTGTGTGCATGGGCCCTGCACACCAGAAGAGCTGTGAGAGTACTTTCACCAACTAGTCTTGCGCTTTCCCTCAGACATCAATACTGCACTCTCGCTGTGAGTATGCTTATCCCCGACGAAGCAGATAAAACCAATACCAGACAGGGTATGAAACTCCGCTTGCATCCAGCTGTCGCTGCACTCCAAATTAAGGCCCAGATTTACTACTTTATCACACAGCACAGTGCAGCAGCCACAAATGCTGTGAGCAGAAATAGGCTCCCCCCCCTCCATAACGCCCATGCAGAAATGTACTGCTGTGCACCAAGAACAGATCTTTGACCATAGTGCAAGGGTGACTTCATGAGTCTAGCATAGGTTTTGTACAGGAAGGATAGTCTTCCAGAACAAAATACTATGCTTAGACTAACTTTAAACCTTGTCTACTATTTTAAGTAAATAGGGCTTCAAGTCAGAAACTTTGGGTGGTTACATGGAAATGCCCATGCACCACTCATGGTTCGCCCCCTTGGCGGTAAGCAAAGCAAAGCAGCGTTATGCACTGCTTTGCACTAAATTGAAATGAATTTCCAGCTCTAAGCAAGTTTAACGCGTGAAAGTAAATTAATTTGGAGCACTTTTGTAATGCAAACAATGCACTAAAACTTAGCAAATATACCCGTAGGTAACTTCAATGGGCTGGGCTGGTGTGCAGAATTCACGAGCTGGATGGCTGCTACCTCGCCAATTCCAGGCTATCACAGGTGGTGTTGGCTGGCTCTTCAACGTCAATTTGCATCCCTCTTCAATAACATAGAGTCCAGTAAACATAGTTTTATTACTTAAGGTTTCACTACAACTTGAGCATAGCTATCCATCAGCCAGTCAGACACCCACTAACATCCTTGGAATGTCAGCTCAATACTCAGAACATAGAATGACGAAGAACATTCCTGCATTCCTAGTTCTACATGACATGTTTTTACAAGGCATTACATACAGGCAGATAGCAGTCTTGCTAAGAGCATTTGATGACAAAAATCAACAGTTTAAGAAGGAGCTAAGTGGTGCTGTATCTAACTTCGGGGAACATTTTGCAGCCACACCCTTGTACCCTGGATCTTGCCTCGCTGCATAATTTTGACCTCAGTTTCAAAGACTAAGGACTAGATTAATATTTTGGTGGCTGGTCCATTTCTCTGGCATGGTGACGGAGTAAAGTACTCCATCACCTTGTTGAGAAATTACTGCCAACCTGGTGGTCATTTCTAAAGTACTGACAGGAACCAATTTCACTGTGGTTCTTGTCCATGCTTTTTGCAGTTTGAAGCAAGTCTCCGTCAACCTGACCGAGCCTTGCAACAAACTAGTTTCTTTTTTATTTTAAAACTGGAAGCTGGATTTTCTTTTTTTTTTTAAAAAGATAATGTCCACCTGTTGGACTTGGCCCTTTTTGCAGGGTCATCCCTGAACTTTTGGCCTTCCCCCTGTATTTTGTCTGACCTGATTTTGTTGGTTTTATGACTCTCTGCACTTTACCACTGCTGATCAGTGCTAAAGTGCATATGCTCTCCCTATTGTAAATTGATGAATGGATTAGTGACTACATGGTTGGTTGGTTTGGTTTCCTTGTCAGACCCTAGTATAATGTGCTCAGGGCTTGTAAATCAAATGCTGCTGGTGGGCTTGTAGCACTGGTTGTGCCATCCACAGACTCAGCCCGTAAAAGTGTGTCTCAGGTCTGCCATCACAGAGCCTGTGTGCAGTCTGGTACTGCCATGTTGACTGGGCAAGTGCACCCACTTGCCAGTCCCCAAACCTTCCATTTTCTTCATATCAGACAACCCAATGGTAGGTCCAAGGGCAGGGTAAAAGGGAGGACAAGCCCTGGTATGTGTGGCATGTCCTAATAGTGAATTACAGCCATTTTTTTTTTCACTAAGGTTACCTGTTCCCCTTAGGCCAGAATGGGTAGAATGATTATTACATCTTATAATCCTAACTGACTCAGGGTACCAGGTAGAAATTCGAGTTTAGTACGCCTGAAATCAGAATGATAAAATACATTGTGTACTGAAGTTGGTTCAACCATTCTGTGTTTGAAAATACCACTTTTAGAAAGTAGGTATTGTCTTGCCTAGCTATCCAAGCCTGCCTCTGCTGGGTTGTGATTTCCTTGTCAGGAGTTTGAGTGACAGGGGCTGAAGGATTCCAGGTGTCAGGGTGAGTCAGCACAGGGCTGAATAGAGAGATCTACATGTAGATGGGTGGGAGGAGTTGCACCTTGGATCTGAATAGGGCTGTGCCTTCCCTCCACTATCCTGGCTCCACCTCCTGTGGTGCGTCTGATGTCCCTGCCCTGAACTGTGAAAGGAAAGAAGGAGTTATGTAAACAGAGTGCTCCAGGACTGACCAGAACTAGTTTGGACTCGGAAAATGCCTCTCTGCCTTCAGAGAAAAAAGAGAAACTGTGTATAAAAGAGGGGACCCAGACCCCAAAACTTTAGATCACTTTTTGACAACAAGAAGAAACATTTGCTGACGAGCCGAGCCAGAGAGACTGAGGAGAGACTATCCCTAAGCTGGAGTGCTGCTTGGGGAATTGGCCTGCAGTGGTTGCCTGATTGCCAAAGAAAGGAGAGAGGAACTTTGTGTTTCATCAACTTGTAAGGATCTCAAAGGGCTTGAGAAGAGAGCTTGCCTCCTGCTGAAGTCTCAGGGACAACAGACTTCACCCACCAGCTCCCCAAGAAGTTCTTTGGAAGTGCCTGCAGTTATGCTGGACTTTTTGAGGAACTGCGTATCACAAGGAGCTGGAAGCACGACTGATGAGCAAGAAGCGTGACTCCGAACTGTCGCAGTCGCTTCACAACACGAGATCTCCTCGCATCACCGGAGAAGAGGATCGACGTCGCCGCAGATGCCGCCGCATCACCGGGAAGCATGTCGCAGGGCCTTTTGCAGCCCCCAAGAACCACAGAGTCATCGCAGGGCTACCGAAGCCCCTCGCATCACCGGAGAAGAGGATCGATGTCGCAGCAGACAGCGCCCGTTCACCTTGAAGCGTATTGCAGTGCCTGTCGTGGCTCACATCGTGGCCAAAGCACCTCGCCTCGCCGGAGAAGAGGATCAATGTCGCCACAGATGCCGCCGCATCACCGGGAAGGGTGTCACAGGGCCTGTTGCGGCCCCCAAGAACCGCTTCGCAGGTCCACCGAAGCGCCTCGCATTGCTAGAGAAGAGGATCGACTTCGCAGCAGACGCCACCGCATCACCGGAAAGCGTATTGCAGGGCCTGTCACAGCTAGCATCGCTGTTGAAGTGCCATGCATCGCCGGTGAAGAGGATCAACGTCGCAGCAGATGCCGCCGCATCACCGGGAAACGTGTTGCAAGGGCCTGTCACGGCCTGCATCGTATCACACCAAGAAAAAGAAAACATCTTTATTTCGTTGCACCAAAACTTCGTCGCATCATGGCGTTGCTCACCGCAGTACCACGGAAGCGCCGCAAGGAAACGATGCAACACCTTTCCTGCAACACTTTTTTTTAATTGTGTTACGCATCTTAAGGTACATTGACTCAAAGTGTCGCATTTTAAGATCTAAAGAAAATTCAGCTAATTCTACTATTTTAAGCATAGTATTGTGGATTTTTATCATTTGTGGTCTTGTGTTAAATCTATAGAAAATATACTTACTTTTAATATACAACTTGTGTGGTGTCCATCTGTAGTGTTGTCACTTGATTACTGTATGTGTTCACAAATGCTTTACACACTGCCTCTGAGATAAGCCTGTCTGCTTGTGCCAAGCTACCAAGGGGGTGAGCCGGGGTTATTTTAGGAGTGTACCTCCTTACCCTGACTTGATGCAAGGGTCCCTATTTGTCACAAGTACCTACCTATACCAACTAGAGACCCCCAAATCTAACATTGGTGGTCAGCAGTGAGGATTTGGACTTGCATTTGTGAATCATATACACTGATTGGTGAACACTACTAGTGAGTGCAGACCAAACTCAACCACATACTTTTTGGTGTATTGTTTTTCGTGGGATTTTCTATTTTTTGCAAAGAACTGACACGTTTAACCACCATGGATAAAGCTGCATCCATAGCATCTGTTGATTGTTATTGGGAAGAGGAGAAACTGGAATGCTACAATGTAAAACAGCAAAAGCACTACTTCAGGAAACTTAAAGTTGCAATGACCGGTCTCTCCAAGAAGGATGAGTTCCAAAAGGTGCTGAGGGCCTAGGTGACAGCAAGGAGTACCCCTGAGAATAAGGAAGGGATTGAGAATACAGATGAGCAGCTGGAGGGGCCATTGGGTCCAGGGGGGAGGAAGGAAACCTCGCCAGCAGGTAACTGTGTTTCTGCCAAAAGCCTGTCCCCCGCGGAGCTGAAGCACAGGGATAGGAATAGGATGCATGAGTTGGAGCTAGCCAAAATGAATGGCAGTTAGAGAATAGGAAATTGTCCCCAGAGGAAAAGAGAATGCAAATGGAGCATGAGTTGAGAGTTAGGAAGCTTGATTTAAAGCTCGAGAGGATTGAGGCCATGAGTATCTCAGCCCAGCAACAAGAAATGTGTGTAGCTCAGAGGGTGAGCTTTGCTGAGTGGGAGGTGGAATCCAGCTCAGATGGTGGCAGCAAAATTAAGTGAATTGTGCAGGACACCTGCTACAGGCACCGTTACAATTCTAGAATGGGGTACCGCTCCAGGTGGGAGGGTACAGACCCCAAGGAGGAGGACCGGGTGTGGGAGAGCCCACCCCGTCTCTTATCCAGCCGCCGGGTGCAGACCCGGGGCTGGTGAGTCAGTGTCAGGATGTCATACCTGACCTGACCGGAGCGAGAATGGACAAAGGGTGCCAAGCACCTGGGGCTACTGCCACCGCTCTCTAACACCACTAAGGTTTGAGAGCCCTCTTCCAGCCAAAACGCAGGATAGACCAATCACTACCTTAATGGAGTTCTCTGCTTTGGACGATAGAATATTGGACCTTGGCTCGCAACAGCAGGGTCATATTCCAATTCTACGCCAATCTGAACCTTTTTGGATCCCTTGTCCATACTCGCAGGGCCCACCATGCTAACCCATGGGGAACCCTTCTCCTCACCTGTGGACACATCTGTGTAGCACCTAATCTTAGCTTGCTCACAGGTGTGTCCCAACAGACAGACAGCAAGCCACAATGTTCACTGACAGTAGTCAGTGAGGAGACCCAGGTCTTATGCCTCTCAGGGCTCTCAAACAGGGCCTGTTGTGGCTCGCATAGTGGCCAAAACACCTGGCATCGCCTGAGAAGAGGTTCGCCGGAGTAGAGGATCAACGTCGCAGTAGAAGTCACGGCATCACCGGGAAATGTGTCGCAGAGCCTGTTGTGGCTCGCATTGTTGTTGAAGCACCACACATCACTGGAGAAGAAGATCGACATCACAGTGGATGCTGCTGCATCACCACGACGCGTGTCGCAAGGTCCTGTTGCGGCCCGCATCAAATGGCACCAAGAAGAAGACCACTGAATCAAAGGAGAGAGGGAGGACTAGGTAAGCTAGTCCAGATCCCCGTTATTATATATCAAAATCAAGAAGGACTAGCTAGGTATTTTATAAAGAAGACTCAATGGAGTACGTATGTCAAGAAAAACCGGTGGGTTTTTTTGGAAAGCCCTCACCCACCAACCTAGTTGGTGGCATGCTTCATCATCGGGCCCACCACAGTGGCACCTAACGTGCCCCGGGTGTGCTTCGACGCCAGATTACTGCGGAGCTGGTATAATTGCTGAGTGTGCAGTGTGGTGAGTGTGAAGGTGAAGATTAAAAAGCCATACAAAAATCCCAGCACCCGAGGGTAAAAACTATTTTAATAAACTGGGTCTCTGTTGGCAAATTAAAAGGCAGACGGACATGGTGGAGTATGGATTATGACCTCCAGTGTCCTGTGGTCTACATGTTTCAGCCTGGCCTTTCTTAATTTAAAACAGGCTTTCCTCAGGACCAAGTGAGTATGTGTGGGATTGAAAAAGATAATTTACAGTGAGTGTTTTTAGTTTTTATGTGTAGCACTCCCTACGGTGCTATATGGGTGAGAAGGGGGTTCCCTCTCGCTTTGCTACATAAAACATGAAAGGGAGACAGACAGACGTACAGGGTAGAGTCATATTAGCATATTATTGCAGAAACAGTCGTCATTCCACCGTCTTATAAGGTGAGTGAACGAACTATGCATGGCTAAAGTGTGGCCTTGTCAGTGGCAAGACTCAAGTGATAGTTATCTAGAAGCCGGTTGTTGTGGTGAGCTAGAATACGGAAAATACCAATGTGAGGTTCAGGTAAGTGAAAGAAAGTTTTCCTCACACAGTATTTTTCTGTTCAAAGCCTCCTTGGGTCGCCTGGCAGAGAAAAAGACCCTAGAAGAAGGTTGTATTGGTTTATAAAATTATCCAACCTGTAAGGGAAGACCTCAACACCTTACCCCAACAGTAGCTGTAGAGCGCAGCCTCATTACTCACGAAGATGTCGATCTGGTTCCTCCTTGGACCTGTCGTCCTTCTGCGGCGCCCGGTTGTGAAAGGAGGGCTTGGCCGAGTTTGTTTATAAAGCATTCGTGATTGCCTGCACCTGGGTGAGGGTAGAAATAGAGGGAGGGGTGCCCTTGCGCGAAAGCGCCATGTCATCTGTGTTCAGCGCATGCTCAGAGGGTAGTGGTGCCTGGTCAGCGCGCGCGCCTCAGATTAGTGTTCTCCGCGCATGCGCGGAGGAGCAAAGGCTGTGTACAGTTACCGCGCATGCGCGGCAGGGTATGTGAGCGCTCGCTGTTACCAAAGGAGCGCTTAGGGGCATAAAGAGCACATTATTGCTCCAGGAAACAACAGGGAAAGCAAGTCAATTAACGTGCTAATGAGGAATGGGAAATTACAACATTAAGAAGTTAAAGAATTAAATTGTAGGTGGTACAAATTGGGTAGATGCACAGTATTGTTGGGAGAAGAAAAGGTAACAGTATATCAAGTGGTGAGGGAATTCCACGGTATGGAGTCGTTCAGCCCCCCAGTATGGGTGGAAAGACGGTAAATCCAACGTTGTTCTTTCTGGAGGAGATATCTTTCATTATTCTCAGTTAGGGCACATGGAACTAGCGGAGTTCTTTAGAAAATTAAAATTGAAAGCCTTCTTTGAAAAGAAAACAGAGTCCAACGACCCTCAAGAGGAGATCCCCAACGAGACAGGCCTCAGACTAAAATCTACTTTCGTCCCACCACCCGCCAGTATACCAGTCGAGATTGCTGCCTTTGAGCAGGCGGTCTACACTGAGGTGGAGAATATACAGGAGAAAAACACCTTCAACAACCTGTCCCATCGAGAGCGTGAAACAATCAGACGCCTGCAGGCTAACCCAGCTCTTATCATAAAACCCGCTGACAAGGGCGGAGGCATCGTGCTCATGGACAAAACGGATTATGACACTGAATGTCGCAGACTCCTGAGCGACACCAGGAACTACAGACCACTCAAGAGGGACCCTACCGAAGAGTTGGGTAAGAGGATACTGACCGTGGTAAAAAACGCCCGAGATGCTGAACATATCTCCAAACAGGAGGCTGACTATTTGTGCAGCAAAAATACCAAAACCCCATACTTCTACACACTACCAAAGGTACACAAAGGGGTAACACCGCCACCGGGAAGACCAATTGTGTCTGGAAAGCAATCACTCCTAGAGCCCCTGTCACGCTTCTGCGATTTCTTCCTAAACCCTCTGGTCCAACTTACGCCATCATACATTAAGGACACGAAACATCTCCTCAATGTGATTAAAGAAATCAACTTCAACCCAGAAACCCAACTCCTTGTTGGACTAGACATTGAGAGCCTGTACACTAGCCTACCCCAGGACGCTACACTGGAAGTACTGGAGGAAGTCCTAATGGGGACTACCTGGAACCATCACACTCCACGTAGCTTTATAATGGAATGTGCTACCCTCGCATTGAAGGATAACTACTTCGAGTATGAGGGTAAGCTGTACCTGCAGACCAATGGGACGAGCATGGGGAGCGTTTTCGCTCCCAGCATAGCTGGTCTTTATGTGGCCCATTTTGAAAAAACACACATACAATCTGTGAACAATCCCTATACAGCTAACATCAGCATGTGGCGCCGCTACATTGACGATATCCTGGTTATCTGGGAAGGGAACCAGGAATCCCTGGATGAATTCCTCGTGTGGATCAATACCCGCGACAACTACCTGAGATTTACCTGCACGAGCAGTGCCTCTGAATTGGCCTTTTTGGACCTTAACATCAAAGCTGACATGAATGGTCTGACAACTACGACCTACTACAAACCTACATCAAGGAACTCCCTTCTGAGGTTTGATAGCTTCCACCCTAGACCTCTACGGGAGAATCTCCCCTATGGTCAGTTTTTGCGACTCAGACGCAATTGCAGCCGGATCCAGGACTTCAAACAACAGTCAGCCAACCTAGTCCATAAATTGGAAGATAGGGGATACCCCACAAGGATCCTAAACACCACCTGCAAGAGGGCACGGAACCAAAATAGGGAGGCGCTACTTGAAGTAACAACTAGGCATACTGAGGAACCTACTCTGACATGCGTCACCACATTCAACACCGTCTCAAACCAGGTCTCCGGCATTATCAACAGGAACTGGAAGATTATAAATTCAGGCAATCGAAATTGGGAAAAACCCAGATTCGCATATAAGAGAGCGAAGAATCTGAAAGACTCCCTGGTACACACCAGACCCAGGCCGAATCAAGCCACAAAAGACAACACTGTCCTCAATGCGTGGGGCTTACCGCCACTTACAGGACACCAGCCATGCAATAATTGCAGTGTGTGCCACCTCACATCCCCATCAAAAACCTTGGATCTGGAACCAGGAAAAGTATGGACACAACGCCAGTTCACTAATTGTAATTCTTCAAACCTGGTATACCTGATGACATGTAGATGTGGCCTGCGGTATGTGGGTATGACCACACGTAAAGTACGGACAAGAATGACTGAACACCGAAGCACCATCCGATGTGGCAAGAATATAAGTAAACTCACAGACCACTTCCTGTCCCACAATCACACCCCCAATGACTTCACTTGGACTGTGATTGAACAATTTGCCCTAACTGAGAATAATGAAAGATATCTCCTCCAGAAAGAACAACGTTGGATTTACCGTCTTTCCACCCATACTGGGGGGCTGAACGACTCCATACCGTGGAATTCCCTCACCACTTGATATACTGTTACCTTTTCTTCTCCCAACAATACTGTGCATCTACCCAATTTGTACCACCTACAATTTAATTCTTTAACTTCTTAATGTTGTAATTTCCCATTCCTCATTAGCACGTTAATTGACTTGCTTTCCCTGTTGTTTCCTGGAGCAATAATGTGCTCTTTATGCCCCTAAGCGCTCCTTTGGTAACAGCGAGCGCTCACATACCCTGCCGCGCATGCGCGGTAACTGTACACAGCCTTTGCTCCTCCGCGCATGCGCGGAGAACACTAATCTGAGGCGCGCGCGCTGACCAGGCACCACTACCCTCTGAGCATGCGCTGAACACAGATGACATGGCGCTTTCGCGCAAGGGCACCCCTCCCTCTATTTCTACCCTCACCCAGGTGCAGGCAATCACGAATGCTTTATAAACAAACTCGGCCAAGCCCTCCTTTCACAACCGGGCGCCGCAGAAGGACGACAGGTCCAAGGAGGAACCAGATCGACATCTTCGTGAGTAATGAGGCTGCGCTCTACAGCTACTGTTGGGGTAAGGTGTTGAGGTCTTCCCTTACAGGTTGGATAATTTTATAAACCAATACAACCTTCTTCTAGGGTCTTTTTCTCTGCCAGGCGACCCAAGGAGGCTTTGAACAGAAAAATACTGTGTGAGGAAAACTTTCTTTCACTTACCTGAACCTCACATTGGTATTTTCCGTATTCTAGCTCACCACAACAACCGGCTTCTAGATAACTATCACTTGAGTCTTGCCACTGACAAGGCCACACTTTAGCCATGCATAGTTCGTTCACTCACCTTATAAGACGGTGGAATGACGACTGTTTCTGCAATAATATGCTAATATGACTCTACCCTGTACGTCTGTCTGTCTCTCCCTTTCATGCTTTCTGTAGCAAAGCGAGAGGGAACCCCCTTCTCACCCATATAGCACCGTAGGGAGTGCTACACATAAAAACAAAAAACACTCACTGTAAATTATCTTTTTCAATCCCACACATACTCACTTGGTCCTGAGGAAAGCCTGTTTTAAATTAAGAAAGGCCAGGCTGAAACATGTAGACCACAGGACACTGGAGGTCATAATCCATACTCCACCGTGTCCGTCTGCCTTTTAATTTGCCAACAGAGACCCAGTTTATTAAAATAGTTTTTACCCTCGGGTGCTGGGATTTTTGTATGGCTTTTTAATCTTCACCTTCACACTCACCACACTGCACACTCAGCAATTATACCAGCTCCGCAGTAATCTGGCGTCGAAGCACACCCGGGGCACGTTAGGTGCCACTGTGGTGGGCCCGATGATGAAGCATGCCACCAACTAGGTTGGTGGGTGAGGGCTTTCCAAAAAAAACCACCGGTTTTTCTTGACATACGTACTCCATTGAGTCTTCTTTATAAAATACCTAGCTAGTCCTTCTTGATTTTGACCAAGAAGAAGACAACATCTTTATTTCTTTGCACCAAAACTTCATCGCATCACGGCGTTGCTCGCCGTATCGCCACAGAAGCGCTTTAAGGAACCGACGCATCACCTTTCCTGCAACACTTTCATTCTGTTGCGTTACACATCTTAAGGTACATTGACTCAAAGTGTCGCATTTTAAGATCTAAAGAGAACTAAGCTAATGCTGCCATTTTAAGAATAGTATTGTGGATTTTTGTAGTTTGTGGTCTTGTGTTAAATCTATATAAAAGATACTTATTTTTAATATGCAACTTGTGTGGTGTCCATCTGTAGTGTTGTCACTTGATTACTGATTTGTTCACAAATGCTTTACATACTGCCTCTGAGATAAGCCTGTCTGCTTGTGCCAAGCTACCAAGGGGGTGGGCCGGGGTTATTTTAGGAGTGTACCCCCTTACCCTGACTAGACGCAAGGGTTCCTATTTGTCACAGGTACCTACCTATGCCAACTATAGACCCCCAAATCTATTACACCCTCACCATGGTAGTCAGTTTACAGTCCTGGACCACCAGGGTTTGCCTGACAGTGTCCGATAGTAAAAAAGACCATTATAATTGGGCAGTGGCCACCACTCTGTTGAGCTGTCAGAGAAGGATGGCCACGGACGAGACAGAGCCATACCTTCCTTGGCCAAATTTAAGGTCTGCCTGCAACTAAATTGGGTGGGGGGGGGGCCACTTGGTTGGTGGGGAGTGTGCTCCGTTGCAGTTACAATGGAGTTCTCTCTCTCTCAACATATAAATTAGGTACCAAGTATGAATGTTAAAACTTTGACTGTGACTTCCTACTTAGTGTAGCCGACCTCTGTTCAATCACAATCAGCCTGAAATCACACCTATGTTCTAGTAAAAATGCAAACTTGTTTCAAAGGTGTTTTAGTTTTCTAGGCACTTTTTGCATAAAAGTTTTAAAAAAAACACATTGCTGGTTCCTCTTAACTTATTTTAATGATCTTTGTATCTTTTTGCTCGTATTTTGATTCTCTATTTTCCTGAATTGCTTTGGGAATGTTATTGTGTTGTCTTCTTTACTGTAAAACTGTTGCTACTTTTTTAACCCAACATGTCTTTTACCAGGGTCTGCCTGCTACCTGTTCCATTGCTACCAGAAATTGAGCAGAGATTCTCTCATAACTGTATTTTGACCTAACCGGAATATGGTATTTACATTGATAAGGGGACCCCTTTACAAATTAATACCCTATTTCTGACATTGGTCCCAGACAGAACAAAATACAGCATACTTGATTCCAGAAGCTTCATCCTAACAAGTGCAGGCTTTCAAAATTTGCTAACAGATGCCAATGTATTCTATGTCATGAAAAGTGATTCAGTGATAGAGCTGTAGCTTCTCTGCCTTTAGACAATAATATGAATGAATGATGCAGGGCTTGTCAGATATGTATTCAATCAATTTTTGGAAGATTTTATTACAACCAAACTCAAATCAGCCCCTACGGGACTAATTCTGAGTTGGGTGATAAATTTGTTTAGTGGATGCACTTCCACTGGTTTCCCCGAAAGTGAATATGTTTTCTTATTTTTAAGCCAATCTCCCAGCCTATTAGGCTGCTCTTGTTGTATTTTTTTACAAAAGCTTCTGTAATACTAGCTAAAATGTGGCTCGGGTAATTTTATGACGTAAACCACAGCAATGTTATTACGAAGAAAAATCATTGATTATATATTAGAAAAACAAATGTATAAATGTATAAATATGTAATTGTGAAATAACTTATCATTAGCAGTGTGCAAACAATAGCAATGAGCATTATACAACACCCTCCTACAAGACCACACTTGCGTGGTTCCCCCCGTTGGTCTAATTTGCCCTGGGGTGGCGGTGGTCTCCGAGGTAGTGGGGGTCAGCGCAGCCCCTCATTAATTACAGTTAAATTCCCAGGGAGGTGGCAGCCCCTAGGGCTGCCGGGGGTCCGCCCGTCACTCACATCAATTACAATTAAAGCCCCTAGGAGGTGGCTGTCCCCGTGGCTGGGGCGGGGACTGCAAGCCCCCTCATCAATTGCAATTAAAGCCCCAGAGAGATGGCCCTCCTTGCGCTGCAGGGGTGTCTGAGAGGCCCCCTATGGACAAAATAAAGAAGCCCCAGGAAGGTGTTGGTCCCCGGGTATATGAAGGGGGCCGATAATTAACAAAACACAGAAGATAGCAATTCTTTTTTTTTTTGTTTGGATCAATGGATCCAGCCAAAACAATTAAAAAATGCTTTTTTGGACTCACTCAGGAGGCCTAGTGGGTCAGTGTGTTTCTACCCTGCCCCCTTTTCTTTTTCTTTTAAATTTATTGTGGGACTCGGCTTCAAGTGGAGAAGCGTGGCTCAGTGGTTAGAGGCGGCAGACCCGGAAGCTGAGATCGGCCGTGGACGGCGGGTCTCAGGCTCAAAATTCCACGGACTTGACAATTCTCGCTCCGGTGCCTACTCGACTCACGGGGTCTCACTCTGCGACTCTGGGCAATAGCTTGCTTAATCTCCACTACGGCCCCTCGCGGCGGGATGCCTGGCTTTCACCTTGTGGATACCCTGCCGGGGTATCTCACAGGGGAATACCAGGACGGGTTCCCTAAGCAAGCGCTTAGATACCGTGTTGGTGATTTGCGCTATATAAATACATGTACATTTACATTTACAAGTCAAGTCTCAAGATTGCTGAGAACACTTCCTGGTTGCATCCAATCAAATTTCAAAAGGATTTTGGGCTCCCTGATAGCTATATTTTTTATTTGAATATCTCTGAAACTACTGATTTACACCAAATCACAAAAAGCACATTTTATGGACCGATAGCTAGCTATCTGACAAATTTGGTGTAATTCCGTTCAGCGGTTTGGTCTGTAGTCGTGTTTAGAATATTGAAAATGCCTCATAGACATAACATGGGGAAAATGCGTTTTGGGACCATCCTTTCTTCTCGACCCCTGCTTGACTGTTCAACCCATTTCAACACAGCAGCTGAACCAAAAAGGAAATAATTTTTTTTAAATGTTGTTAAGATTCGTCCAGAGGCGCCAAAGTTATTGGCAAAACAAGAAATGCTTTTCCTATGGAAATTTATGTCCTAACTATAACTACCTACTGGCTTTCGCCAGTACATTATATATACATTTCTATATACATTTTCTCGTTGCTCTTTCTGGATCTTAGGGACCCGTGGGAAGTGGCACGCATGCCAGCAGAGCAGAGCTTTCTCAAAATACCAAAATCTCCAGCAGGCGCGCTCTCAGGGTATAGTACACTCAGACCATGGTGGTAGTAGATAAACTGTTTATTACACAAAGCTTTTAGACTGCTCAGCAGCCTTGTTCGTGTGTAAATCAAACACAAAATCAGTGCCTTAAAAATGCATGGCAAAAAGCGAAGAAGGACATGGGAGGAATAAATACATGTCGGGCATATTGTAGTGGTGCTGTGGATTTAACAGGTACAAACGTAATGCCTCACTATGGTGAGTGTGCAGTAATAAACTACATCATGTGAATGACATAGCGCATGAACCAGGTCACACATGATAAAAATGCACTATGCAATTGTTTTTATAATTGATCCAGACAGATAGGTAATATAATGGGCAGACAGAAGTTGCAGTCATGTAAATAAGGCAATAAACTCAACAACTAAATGGCTAGAGAACATGTGAGATATTGTAGGTAATGGCATAGTGCCTAATCCGGTCTCATAACGTTATAAGAGTATCATAATGACTAGCCCAGAAGCAAGCAGAGGCAACCAGCACAAGAGAGCTTGATCTCTGATGTTGCCTGGCTGACACATTACCAACAATTGACGGGAAGTGCCGCAACATATAGTGACACACATAAGGCTTAATACACATAGTCCTCCAATTGTGAAATCAAAAAATACCATGCATAGTACATCTTAACTGAGAGGACGTCCCAGAAGTGACAATGAAGGAAAGGGTAGGGAACCCATGTCCATGAGTGCCATATGGTGGGTCCCTTCCTTTCCTCCTGCAAAAGAAACACAGAAAAAGGAGATAGTAAGTAGAAGGATGTGTAAAGAAAGTTAAAAGTACCATATTATTACATATTGTGATTATACTCAAAAGAATAGAGTAATGTAGGTTTCTAATGCACGATGAGAGGGAAAATCTCAGAAGGAGGCAATATCTATTCTTCTCCAAGGTGAACGGCAAGTTCTTCATCATGGTTCAAACTCCCAGGGATTTTGGTTTGGAAGTCAATAATGTATTTGGACTCCCTCTTACTCAGTTCGAAAACTCTGTCCCCTCCTCTCAGCGGGAGCAGAGGCGGTAGCGGGGCAGTGTTTGACCAGAGACGTGAGGTCTGAAATTTAACCCGTGCTGCCGCGGAGACTCGGAGGCTCAGAGGTGGCTCGGTGGCAGCTCAGAGGCGGCAGGAAAGTGCCGGTGCTCAGGTGCCCTGGTACAGGAGAGGAGCAGACTGAGGAGTAAGCGGTGAGCGGTGGCAGCAAGTAAGCAGTGCAGCAGGAGCACTGCAAGAAACGCTGGAAACGCTGCAAACATAGATCTACGGACCGCGCCTTGCAGACTGGCCCCCAGACTGGCCCCCATCACCATAGGTGAGGTGATTGGACTTGGTTAAGGACTTGGTTAGGGGGAGCCACGATAGACTGTGGAAGGAGCAACGGGGAGAGTGATACTGGGACATTGTGACATTGTGACGAAAAAACCTGTTTAACCACACATCAGAGAGTTGTCAGTGCCGAAATAAAATAGTCTAGCGCAGCAAACGGGCGCACGCTGATTTAATAAGGAAGGAGCCGCGTATTGGAAAGGCCGTTTAACAGAGCAGGAAAAACCCAAAACCCAAAACAAGGCTGGACTCGCAAGGCTTCCTCGAGGAGGCACTCTTAAACGTGACAGGAGCTGCAAAAACCTTTATGGCTTATTTAGGTTGATCAGGCCACAGCACTAGTAAAGCAGGGTTATATCAACACCAATCTCATCACCTACTGCAACTGTATAGGTTTACCACCTATTGCAACCTTATAAGATCACCAGAAGGGGATACAAGCCAACATACAAGTCAATATTGAATAAAGAAACATGAGATCTGGGAAAATTCGACAGCTGAATGTAAGCAAAAGCAAAAATAATAAAAACAAGAACAAAAACGCTCCAGCCAGACAGAGAGGCTTGTCTCTGCACCGCCGCCGAAAACATCATCCCTTAGCCCTTCTAACAATACCGGGATCCAAAAATTCTTCTTACTAAAGGGCCCAATGACTGCTATGTATGCACCAACTGTAGAGACAGCATGGTTGCTGAGTCCCATAGCACCAATAGCAAGGGCGAACAAAGGCTACTATAAATCGGGAACAATTGAGCAACAACAACAACAAAAGTGTGCATCCACCACTAGAAAATTAAGTCCCACTTCCATACAGCAACAACCAAATACTTTTAATACACAAAAAATAAATCCAGACTTACAGAAACCAACTATGGAAACGCAAGTAAGCAAATCGATAACAGCAACAGCCCAGATACATCATATCACCACGCCAACAAATCAAGCATGCGGGAAAGGCATAAATGAGAACAATAAAAACAAGCACTTGGAGGAAATAAAAAACAATCCAGATGATCAAGAAACGCATCTGGATGATGCCTGGGCAAGCTCATTTTCACTATCAAATGATGCCAACATTTTGGAAATACTAGAAACCAAAATTCAAATGCAGGAAACACCGAATGACGCAATTGAAGGGAATGTCTCGTCACTAAGTACTGGTAAAGGATCATCGGGAAGAGCAGTAATGGTGGTATCTACCCCATCAAATCAGAACCAAAGAAAAGATCCACAGACAAATGCATAGGGGAAGGAAGCTATTCAACGCAAACAAATCAGCTAATCATGTCATCACCAATTACAATTTCATCGGTCAGCAGAATTGACAAACAGGTGAACGCACAGGAGGAAAGAAGCTTTTCGACAGACATAAATCAACTAAACTTGTCATCTCTGATAACAATTTCATCTGTAAGCAGGATCGATCATGAGTCTAAGGATATTGGAAAGTCTCATGACGAACCACACCCAGCACCATGGAGCAACACCCTAATAAGCACACTGGAACAAGCAATCAGGGTTCTGAACTTTCAAACAGACAAAATGGAAGTCCAGATTGACCTTATAAACCTAATCGCTGGTCACATTGCAGGCATTCACACCAAGCTTGATTCAATTACTTCCCACGTAACACGCAGGGGAACCTCTGATCCACAAATTAACAACCTTAACCTGCAGCTCAATTGTGGCTGTGGTAAAAATAATGCATAAATTGGCAAATCTGCTCAAAATGTTAAGTGACATTCTAGGGGCAGTGCAATCAACAACCAACTTCAAACAAAAAGAGGCAACCCAAAAAGAAGCTGAGGGAAAGGACCGGGTCAAAGACAAAAATACATGCAAGGGATCAAGTGTTACTGACAAAGGAGAAGCAGAACAAGGGAAAATAGAGGATCTGGGTTCAGAAACTAGGGTCCATCAAATCGAAGCTACACAGAGCACTATTGACACCTCATAAACGGTAAAACCCTCAAAAAGACAAAGAAAGCGCGCTAGAAAGGGCAGGGCAAAATACAACATACAATCAACTACAAAGATAAAGAAAATCTTCCCTACGTGGAACATGAAACCAACAGCAATACCAGGTTATATAGAACACCATATCCTAGCAGAAACATTTGCAATATTCGGTCACCCGAGGGGAGGCTTATAGACATATTTATCACTAAAATATGGTTGGCTAACAGAAGAGCGATAGGCTGGGGTAAACTGGATGCAAGTCACAAAAGTCACCGTAAAGCGAAAGTCAAACAAAACAGACTGGCAACTAATTCTAGTCAACGTATATGTTCACCCTGAAAAAGAAAAGTTTACAAAAAAGTTTACAATATTAATTAATCTGATTATTAAACTGCAAAAATCACACAAATTCTGTCCTTCGATCATTTCAGGAGACTTCAATAGTAACCTAATAAAACAGAATAAAAGAAAGAGCCAGGAGGACTGGGGATATCAAACAATAACGCGAGAATTAAAAAGGCATGGCCTATCAATCCTGAATGGTAACACTACGGGGGATAGGCCAGCAGCCATAACGAATTCCAATGGAAAAAGTTGATCTACAATAGATTTTACCATCACTAGTAGTAATCTAGTTCCAAGAATAGATTCATTCCAAGTCTTCCAACGCATAGAAAGTGACCATCTACCGCATATCACAAACCATAATATAAACCTAAACCGGGAGTACAAAAAAAACACGCTGGGACAACACATAGAAAGGTTTAACCTGAGGAAAGTAAGATGGCAAGGAGCAAATATGAAGACCATAATGGCCACACTCAAAGATAACATGATTGAAACAGGGCCACTGACAGAAGAAAAACAAGTAAAAATTTGTGAAGAACTATGCCTCTTCCTTACTCAAAACTTTCCAGCCACTAATAGAAACACAAAAAGAATAGACACTAGTAGAAAAGCTTCATGGTTTAACCTCTCTCTCTACGAGATGAAAAGAAAAGGGTGGCAAAAGAGGCACGATTTCAAGCCATGGCAGTCAAAATGGATAAGAAAACAGACAAGGGCAAACTAAAGGATCTACAGAAGAAATACAAGAAGATGCTGAGGGAGGCTAAGATAGAATATAAGGAAACAATCTGGACACAATTATTGTGGGCAAGCACATTGCCAAACAGCAGGACATTCTGGGGCATCATAAATAATATGACAAAGGGTAGAACATTACAACAAGAAGCAGGAATTGGCGAAAAACTTTGGATCGAACACATACAAAATAGGTACAGCAGTGCGAGGAATGAAAAGCAAGTAATGGTAAAAACCATAAAAGATCGAAGACCAGAAGTAGAAGAACATACTGGTCAAGCATTAAGTGGCAACGACTCAAACGATTTAATCGACATAAAGCAATTGAGAGAAATAATAAAAAGACTGAAAACGGAGGGTGCGGCAGGCCCGAATGGATTGCCCAGTGCACTATTTAAACACGCTCTGGACTTCTGGGCTCATACACTCGCGCCCCTATTCAATCTAATTTACAAACAGAACAACGTCCCCAAATCTTGGAAAGGGAACAACATCCACCCAATATTCAAACAGGGAGACCATAACAGACTGGATAACTATAGATTGATATCACTGATTGATGTTAAGGCTAAACTATATGGATCATGCCTACTACTCCACCTCCAAGAGTGGATGGCGAGACAAGTATAACTCCAATGTTTCAAACCGGCTTCAGACCAGGGATGGGCACCTTAACAAACCTGGCGAAGTCAACACGTTTAACTGAAAAAGCAAGAAAAAAGAAAACACGGCTGTTTGCATACTTTGTCGATTTGAAAGCCGCATTTGACGAAGTAAGCAGAAATAGCCTCTGGGAAAAATTAAGGGCATGGGGGCTGCCGAGCAAATTACTGGATGCAATAATAGCCCTACATAGTGAAACCTGGGCTAGAGTGAAACTAGGCGATGGACTTAGCACTACCAGTAGTATCCACACACAGCAAGGCCTAAAACAAGGCTGCGTCCTAGCCCCGAGTTTATTAAACTTATTTATGGCCGATTTCAGTAAACACATGAAAGCAGCCGACTGCCGTCCGACGAATATAGCCAGAGAGCTAATACCCTTCCTACAGTACGCAGATGATATTGTTGTGCTGAGCCAAAGCCCCATTGGGCTACAAAGAGCGATTAACAACTTGGTAACCTATCTGGACGGAGACTGCTTGGAATTAAATAAAGACAAAACCAAAGTTGTACGTCTTGTGGACCCAAAAAAACCCCAAGTTTAAATGGTATGTAAAAGGGACCTTAATAGAAGAACAAGCGGCATACAAATACATCGGTTTAAAATTGGGGCAAGGACCAACACACAAGGAACATAAAATGGATTTAAAAGCAAAATCACAATTGTTAATTTTTGCGTACAAACTACTGAATAAGAAACTGGGCTGCCCGAACCATATGCATCTTTTAAAAGTGATGGCAACACAAATTATACCGACATTGTCATATGCCCTAGCAGTTTGGTGCGGCAAAGAGGTGGAACCGCTAAACAATCTTCAGATGAAGATCTATAAAGCAGTTTTTAGTCTACCAAAGTTCGCCGCCCCAGCTCAGGTTCGGCTGGAATTTGGCCTTCAGAACCAGAAATTCCAGAGCATGAGCGGCTTCGTGAATTTATGTCATAACTTTTGCGCATCTGAGCCGGGGTCACTGAATAAGCTATGCTGGAAAGAAATTCAAATCCAGATGGACCAAGAAATTCCAAATTCATGGGGAGCATACCTGAGGAAATCATTGGCAGAACTTGACATACAAACAACATGGGACAGCCAAGTAGACGAGGCAACTTTTGGAAAACTGGCAAATAAGACAGCAAAGACAAAGTCTTTCCTAGAAGACAAAATAACAACCTCAAAACGCAGGCACGGGTGGAGTGTGATTAACTCTTACACATCAACAAAGCCTCAGGCCTATTTAGTAACACATTTCAGCACTGAGTTAAAAAGAGTTTCACAAATTACCGTTTGAGCATGCATGATTCTAAAGATCTTCAACTGTCCTGGCAAAGCGACCACCAGGCACTACGCTGTCGACTATGCGGCTTTCGCAATGAAATGTTAATACACCTCCTGTGTGCTTGACCCACAGTTAAGGAAATAAGGAGGGGGCTTTTAAAACCAATGTTTAATGAATTGAACATTCGCACTTGCAGGCAAGCCGTGATACGTTGGCTGGAAGGCTCCTCTATAATCTTGGCTTGCTGGAGTGTTAAATACCTGGCAAAAGTAAGGGAACTTTTAAAGCAAGCTGATCTAGGGGACGCCAATAAAGTACGAACAAGGACGGCAGGGGCATCCTAAAACTTGGTACACCCCAATAAGCCCAAGAAGCAAGCGGAAAAAAACCCTAATCCACAGGATAACTGGAACAATATAGATAATGGTAACCGACTAAATCTCATTGTATAGTTGCCATTTTATATTGAAATTCTACCCCACTCAGGATCTAGCCAATTTAGTTTTAGCTAAGTTTTTAAAGAAAATGTAAAATATTAGAATCTTTCACAGATTTCTCAAACCATTAGATAACATTTTATGTGCACTATATTGTTTTCTCAGATTTTAAAATATTGTGAAACGTATCGCTGAAAAGTGGAATTTAACAGAAGATTAAGTTTAACATATATTTTTACTTTGTATTTTATCTAAAAGTGTAAAATGTAACGACTTTAAGTAATCATACACAATAAAATATTTTTGATTTGACTTGACACAGCACATTCCTGCCCTTTGCTTTTGACGCATGGCAGTGCAGCAGGAAGGCTTGTTGCACTTCTGTGCGTCAAAATATTGTAAATGAGACCATTCAGCTTAGGAATGCAGACAATACACCTCCATTGTCGGGGGAGTTGTATCCCATTCTCCATCTTGTGTCATGCTGAATCAGAGGCAATTAACAGTGAATTCCAATGGTCTCAACAATCAGAGTCTCACAATGACATGAGGTCTTGCAACCATCTCCACTACAAATACACACACTTGCAGTGAACAAAGAATGTGAGCATGAGAGTGTAGGTTTTATATAGACGTCCAACTTTTATATGAGTGGGGCTGGTAGGCCACATTGCTCTGGAACAGAACATAAGGTCTTAGTTAATCCACAAAAATTGACTTGCTGCCACCCAGTTCATGCACAGTAGTCCTATCTCTGCAAAGAGGCCATGCTTGGTGTGGTATTGTCATGTAACTGTGCCTTTAACAACTTAGAGTTCTCAATGTTAACATTCTGACCTGGAGAGAGATTCTGGAATGTATCCAGAAGCCAGGAGTCAGTTGAGAAAGTTATCTTGTGGCTGAGGCTTTGATTAAAGCTACTTCTAAATTCAACAAGCTTATCTTCAGTTATTTCCTTAATTGGCACCACATTATATTGGCGACGATCGGGTGAACCCAAAGCTTGGCCTCAACACGGAAAGAAAAGAAAAGAAAAGTCGACTCGCGCTCTCCTCCAGCGGCTGCAATCATTACTTAAAAGTGAAAGGAAGCGGAGACTTCCCAGCGGCAGTATTACTTCCACAATTAATTGCGGTGAGGAGTTTGGCGGGCGGAGTAATTAGAAATTTATATAAAAAGGGACAAAAAGACTTGAGTTAGACAACAGTTACTGCTCGCGCTCAGCTTTAAATAGACACACGCTGCCTGCTCGCGCTGAGACTTCACTCGCGCAGACAACTGAAATAGACGCGCGGTGCCCGCTCGCGCTGAGACTTCTCTCGCGCTGAAGCTGTCACCGCTAGTGATGAATCAAACAAGCGCTGATGTGTTCTCGCGCTGGAGTCTGTCTCGCGCTGGAGTCTGAATGAACAGAAGTTAAAGGAATTCATCAGTGGACGATATTCCATTCCTCTGTTAAAGAGCTCTAAGAACGTTAATTATCATCTGTAAGCACTGAAGGAACACTCACCAGAGGAAACATTCTTATTTATTTTTTACATAGACTAAAGGTTCCATTTGACATCACAAAGCAAGATTAAGCACTAAAGGAATACTTATCAGAGGGAACATTTTATATTGTTACACAAACTGAAAATTCTGTGTGACATCACAAAATAAGATCGGCATCATAATTACTTTCTAAGGCCTTACTACAAGAATACTTTAAATAAAAAAATAAATAAAAAAAAAAGAGAGAAAATGCAGAATGTGACTCAGCCTGCTTTCTTTTTAAATAACCCAGGAGAACCAAACATTAAATGGAAAAAAATGGAAAAAGATTTTTGCTAACTATGCAAGGGTGTGCGGAACTAACTTGAGTGCGGAAAGGAAACTTTCTCTTCTTCTCCATTGTTTGGGAGGAGAAGGACAGGATGTACTGGAACATCTTCCTGATTTATCTGCTGGAGAACAACGCAACTTAAATGAGTACGAAATTGCGATTGCTCAACTTGATAAACATTATCTTCCAAGAATCAGTACCATAATGGAACGTTACCATTTTGGATTGAGAGAGCAGAAAGGAGATGAAACTGTGTAAGACTATGTTTCTTCATTAAGAAAGTTAGCGTCCTCTTGTAATTTTAGCTTATCCCTTGATGAAAGAATAAGGGATCAGTTTGTACTTAGATGTGCACATGATGAGATTAGAAAAGAACTGTGGTTAAAGGATGAACCACCACTGGAAGAGGTATTGGCCATAGCGAAACAAGTGGAACACATGACAAAGTGTGTAGGCGAATTAAAGAAAGAGAAAGATAAAGGGTCTTCAAATGAAAAAAAAGAAGAAACAAAAGTGGAAGAAATTATTTGTCAAGTTAAGAAGATTGTTGAGACTCAGAATAATTTTGGAAAAGAGAACTTGTCTTCAGGATCGACAAGTCAAAACAATTTTATACAACAGGGTAACAGATTTTCATGTTTCAGATGTGGTCAAATAGGACATCTGGCCAACTCTCCAACTTGTCCTGCATTAAAGATTATATGTAATGTATGTGGAAAGAGGGGACATTATGGAAAATGTTGTAGAACAAAAGTATTTAGACCAGATTTAACGAGAAAACGTTGGAGTCAATCACATCCTCAAGTTAGAACTATTACCTTTGAGATAAAATGGGATATATCTGATCATCCAAAACATGATGTGAAAGTAGGAAATGTTATAATTAACTTCAAATTTGATTCATGTTCTCGCATAACTTTGATAGATGAGGAATTATTTAGAACACATTTTGCGGGGAAGGTAAGAATGATGAAATCTGATGTGAGACCACTTGGATATTCTGACAATCCAATTAGTATGGTTGGTTGTTTCATGGCTGAAATAGAACTTGGGTGCAGGACCATTGTGGGAAAAATTTACGTTGCAAAGAAGGGTGATACTTTATTAGGTTGGGTACATCAGGGCCAACTTGGTGTAACTCTAAATCCCAATGCCAATCCTCAAGTTCAGATTCATCAGATAGACACAGTAGACATTAAGGATGCGGGAAAAGATCTTTGTGAAGTTTTGACAAATAAATTTCCTGATGTGTTTAGAGAAGGTTTAGGCTGTTTAATAGGTTACAAACATCGCATCAAATTAAGGGATGGTGCTATTCCCATTGTAGCAAAAGTAAGAAGAATACCGTTGATGGAACAAGAAAAGGTGAAAGAGGAAATTGAAAAGTTGTTGAAGAATGGTGTGATTGAACAAGTGGAGGCTACTGAGTGGTTAGCTCCTGTTGTGGTAGTCAAGAAACCATCTGGAGAGATTAGACTCTGTGTTGATCTCAGAGCGCTAAATAAAGAGGTAGTAGTTGACAGATTCCCTCTTCCAAACATAGATGAAATGGTGAGTACATTGGAAGGGGCTAGATTTTTCACCACTTTAGATTTGGCATCAGCCTATCATCAGGTTGTCTTGGATGAACGTTCTCAAGAATTAACAGCTTTCATTACTCCCATGGGCACTTACAAATATAAAAGGATGCCATTTGGCCTCATATCGGCGGCCTCGGTGTTCCAAAGAATTATGGCTAAGATTTTGAAAGGGTTACCAGGTATCAGATGTTATCAGGATGACTTACTTGTGTATGGCAACAATATGGAGGAACACTATGAGCGTGTGTGTGCCGTACTTAGACGCTTGGAAGTTGCGGGCATGACACTTAAGAAAAGCAAGTGTAAATTTGGGGTAAATGAGGTAAATTACTTGGGTCATAGAATAACTGATAAAGGTATTTTCCCAAAAAAAGAATTAGTTGAGACTATTAATAAGGTTAAAGAACCAGTGAATAAAGAAGAGTTAATTTCCTTCCTTGGCATGGTGGAGTTTTATGGTAAATTTATTTATAATTTTGCGGATAAAACTCAGTCGTTGAGGAGGTTGACAGCACGAAATGTTGAATATGTATGGTCTGATCTGTGTAAGAAAGAATTTAATGATATTAAATCTGAATTGAATAAGGCCCCTTCTCTTCAAGCTTTCACGCCAGGGTTGCCCACTGTGTTGTTTACGGATGCTAGTGAGAAAGGTCTCGGTGCTGTTTTAATTCAAAAAAGGGAAGGAAAAGATTGTTTAATTTGCTGCTCTTCCAGGTGTTTGAGGGGTTCAGAATTAAACTATTCTGTAATAGAGAGGGAGGCTCTTGCCATCTATTGGGCACTGAGGAAATTAAAGAACTTGATCTGGGGAACTAAGGTGTCTGTCCTTTCAGATCATAAACCGTTGAAAGAAGTTTTTGATAAGAAGGGTCTGGATGCGATCTCATCAAGAATTAGAAAATGGATAGTATCCTTACAAGAGTTTGATTTCTCTGTTGATTATATTCCTGGATTATCAAACAAATCGGCAGATTGTTTATCAAGAATGGTAGATAAAGAAAATTTTGTAGAAGAAGATGAATCTGGTTGTTCGGATGAATTTATAAATGTATGTGAGATAACAGAAGGTGCCATTGAAGAGAAAGAATGGAGAGATGAACTTGAGAAGGATGAGGAGATAAAAAGGGTTATGTTATCTTTGAGTAATAATTCTCACTTAGAGAAACCCTGGTCTTTAGTTTCTGATGAACTTTCTACAAATTTAGGATTTTTAACTCGTGGTACAAAGATGGTACCGCCTTTAGGTGTTAGAAAGAAGCTATTATATCACGCTCATTCTGGTCATCTTGGTATAGTAAAGACCAAAGAAATTTTACGTATGCAGTTTTGGTGGCCTGGCATGGACTTGGAGATTGAGAGACTAGTGAGGGATTGCCCAGAGTGCTGTGCAAGTGATAAGATTTTGAAAACCAAACAGATGCCTATGGTTAAAAGAACATTGCCGAATCATCCTTGGGATGAAATAGCTATCGACATAGTTGGCCCCTTGTCAGGTGTGAGTGATACCCCTTATCTTATAGTTTTGATGGATTTATACTCCAGATGGATAGAGGTGTCAGCTGTTAGAGAGATTACTTCAGAAGAGGTAATAAAATTTCTAGATGCTCTTTTTAAGAAAGAGAGTTTTCCAAATAGTCTTCTCTCTGACAATGGACCACAATTTTGTTCTAGGAGTTTTGAGGAATATATGAAGAAGTCTGGAATACTGCATAAAAGATGTTCCTTGTATCATCCCGAGACGAATGGTGCAGTTGAGAGGGTTAATAAAACTTTAAAAGAGGCTATACAATTAGCAAGGTCATCTAATTTGAATTGGAAGACAGTATTACAGGAAAGAATATCTGCGTATCGCTTTGCACCCCATTCGACAACTGGGAAATCTCCATTTGTTTTGTTCAAAGGGAGGGCTCCCAACACTTGGTTGTGTCCTAGTTGGATGGGTCTCAACAAGGGTTTGGTTGATAATACAATCGGTGAGTGGCGTGAGAAAGAGGAAAAGAAATTGAATGAAAGAAAAATTTATTTTGATAAAAGAAATTGTGTAAATGTACAGAAAATATTAGTCGGTGATCTAGTTCGAATAAGAGCTCCAGTTGGGTGCAGAACTTGGTCAAAATATACTGAGGTGAGAGCTGTAGTGAAAGTGTTTAGAAATGCTATTAAGACAGAGGATGGGAGAATTTGGAACAAGAGCAGGGTGGTTGTTGTCAAGTCGAGAATTCCCTTACGTGATTCTTTGAGTGGAAGACAAAGACTATTTTCCTCTACTCCCAGTTTTGCTAATAATGCAAATCTATTCTCAGCTTCTATTAGGAGCCAAAGAATACGTAGACCTCCCAGTTATTTAAGAGACTATATATCATAGCTTATGTCTTTTCAAATGGTTAGTAACAGTAAGACTATGTATCTTAACTTATGTCTTTTCAAAGGTTTAGTAACAGTAATATGAAGTTTCATTATTAAGACTGTGTATTCTAGCTCATGTCTTTTCAAATGTTTAGTAACAGCTAAATGAAGTTTTATTATTTCTTTTTCAATTTTATTGTTATTGTCTTAATTTTCATTAGGAGGGAGATATGTGGTATTGTCATGTAACTGTGCCTTTAACAACTTAGAGTTCTCAATGTTAACATTCTGACCTGGAGAGAGATTCTGGAATGTATCCAGAAGCCAGGAGTCAGTTGAGAAAGTTATCTTGTGGCTGAGGCTTTGATTAAAGCTACTTCTAAATTCAACACGCTTATCTTCAGTTATTTCCTTAATTGGCACCACATTATACTTGGTATGCCCTTCAGGTCACAGAACAGATTCTGGGCCTCTAATTCTCCATGAACAGACAGAGGCCACAGTTCACTAGATTAGCATAATAAATGTATCAACAAAAAGTCAGGCTACAACTTTCACATGCAGTCAAGACACTCAGGCTGGGGGATATGCATTCCCAGCCCGACACAGGAAGCACAAGAGGCAGCTTCTGTTGGTGTTGCAAGGTATTTCATATATGCTGCCAGTGTTGGTACACATGTGGTGCTCTTTGGTTGTTCTTTCACTACATACATTCCCGGTCTTATCTGGCTCTATGACTGTGGAATCAACAAGTTATTTCTCTCTAAAAACGCATGGGGTGGTGGCGCACATGTGGCTCAGTAAGTAAGTCCACATTTGTAAAGCGCACAATCACCCGTAAGGGTCTCTAGGCGCTGGGGGCCGTCGGGAAGATTACGCGAGTTATTGCCCAGAGTCACATGGTGCTGGGCTAACCTGCCGCCGGAGCCGGGGATCGAACCGTGGTCCCCAGATTCCAGCGTCAGTCGCCCTGGCCGCGGAGCCACACCTCTCCCTCAGTGGGCTTATGTTTCTCGCATCGAGGTATAGGTGTCACAAAGGCATTGTGCTCCAACTTTAAAGTTGAGATCTAGTTCACACTAGCCCACCAGAAGGAGGGGCTGGGCAGAAAGGTTACCTCGGGGTGATCCCGCTGATCTCAGCATGGACCACATGTGCACTTGTTCGGCTCTAATACTACATCAAGTCCTATCTGGGCATGAGAGCCCACTTCACAGTTGAGCGCCCTGGAAGAAAAATCTCCTGGGCTTGCACTCACGACTCGCCCAGGCTCCCCGCCCTCATTAAATCACCACAGTATGCTTTCAGAAATTCATGCTGTCGAGAACCTCAAAATTCTGTGGTGACATCTGGGTTTATACCCATTCAGTCAGGGCATGATCAATAGGTCAAAAGAGCTAGGCTAAGTGTGTGAAGTTGAGCCCTGAATCTCCGTGTCACTCAGTTGCACCAGTCCTGATTTCAGCATCCATTAAGAGACGGTGTAAGTAAGCAATCACAAAAAAGCACGATAAACTCACTTTGAAACCTGCTTTCACATGCAGTACTGGGAACCTTTCTGATTTTACTGTTTCGATCCAGAATAATCATATATTACCTATATTGTAAATCGAACTATCGGATCAATATTGTCATATGAATGATTGGTCTATTTATTGGGAATATGTAAAGGCAGAAATGTGTGCACCTGGGGCCTGTTATTTACTCTCCATTACAATATGCATTACCTGGAACAGAGTGTTTTATGTCATTGGCATCCCTTATTCAAAGGGAAATCTTTTAACATTTAGAACCAGCTTGAGAGTAAGGAAATGTCATTGAAATGAATTGCTGAATAGATCACTTGACCGGTCACCCTGCTCTCTGCGTTTCTGCCAGACTGTCTCTGTTCGGTATTAAAGATGCTGCTCTCATGTGTAATGATGAAGACAACGTGACTCGTTTGGCTCGAATATTGTGGGATGTTTTCTCTTCCTTCAAATTACACATTTTCTCGACTTTAGAAAACTTTAGAAAACCATTAGGGGCCTCCTTTGAACTTCGGTCTTAATGGAATGTAAGGACAAGCATACACAGAATATATTTGTTTTGCTTATGTTTGGTAATACTCCTTTATTACCAGCACACCTCTTATATGGCCGACCGTTGGTGGCAATGGAGAGCAAAAGTGATTCCAAAGTAGGCGAAAAGTACTTTCCTTCCAAGCCCCCGGGCCCCAAGCCTTAGGCCTCAGAGCGTCGAAAGGCATTGAAGGGCCTGGGTACAAGGGTGGGCTTCAGTGACCGCGGAGGCAAAGGTCTCAACTGGTTGGCGGGCATCTGGGGCCCATTGCTACTCGACCCAGCGACTGAGGGGGCAGGTAACCACATTGACAGGATTTTTGGGTGACAGTTTTGTCAGGGCAGTAGGTGGCGGCTGCAACTGGGGTAGTTTGAGGTTAAGGGGCACAGTGCTAGGCTTGAGTCAGGGACCAATGTGGCTTGTGTCGGGCATAGGAGTTGAGTGAGAGCGGAGTGTTAGTTGTGACGGCTTTCATCAGTATTTAAAATACTTTAAACCAGTGGTTCATAGTATGTGGTAAGAGGAACCCTGGGGTTCCCCGAATCATACTCGGGGTTTGCTAGTGTTTTAGAACACTAATTGATAATACAATTAATCGATTAACATCAATAAAATATATACAAAATAAA
Organism: Lissotriton helveticus; assembly: GCF_964261635.1. Lineage (NCBI taxonomy): Eukaryota > Metazoa > Chordata > Amphibia > Caudata > Salamandridae > Lissotriton > Lissotriton helveticus. The sequence goes on from NC_136069.1 coordinate 529,078,469, forward strand.
GAAGCAACATTGAAAATTAAAAAATTACTTCTATGTTTGTGAATTAAAGAAATATTTGAATATTTGCGCTTTTGTGTGATGTATAATAGTTTTTGTACATTTTTTTTTTTCAGGTCCAATTCATAGAAATTCTTTGGGTGGGGATCCCAGGCTTCCGATAGTAAATCAGCAACGGTCCCCGAATTTCAGGAATGATTCAGTGGGTGTCCATAGAAGTCTAAAGATTGAAAACCGCTGGTTTAAGCAGCAGATACCTGGACTCTCGGATACAGTTTTGGGTAATCCTTTTCTCTTCATGAGCCTAGGGAGTCATCTGTGATCCACAAATCATGACCAGCTATGTTTAATGCATACAAATACATTCAGGTACACATATATCCAGCCTTACTGATATACATATATATGTCCAAACTAAAACTTTGATAGCCAAATATAAAGAACTAGCAGCCCGTCCCGACGTCCGGGTATGAAATTGAATGTGTGTAATGTGTGTATTTGGCAAGGGCAATTTATTTTAAAATCTCGCGGTAGACAACATTTTTTGTTTCATTAGAATAGGGACGGAGAAGGCCCAGCTGCAGCCCTGGTTGATGGTAGCAGGCGCGTGTAATTGGTGTAGTGATCCGCCGCCTGAGCCCGGCTACAGCCCTGGTTGATGTTAGCAGGCGCGTGTAATGTCGTTGAATGAGAGAGTTATCAGCCGCACATAAATCCGTTTAATGAGAGAGTTGAGTGACAGCGAGTAGGAGAGGCTGCAGTAATTGTCCCCGCAGACACGCTCATATGTGTGTTCCCCTGCTTGAGGCCCAGATGCAGGCCTGTTTGATGTTGGCAGGCGCGTGTTCCCCCGCTTGAGGCCCGGCTGCAGCCCTGGTTGATGTTATCAGGCGCGTGTAATTAGTGTACTGATCTGCCGCTTGAGCCGGGCTAGAGCCCTGGTTGATGGTAGCAGGCGCGTGTAATTTCATTGAATGAGAGAGTTCAGTAACAGCGCGCAGGAGAGGCTGCAGTAACGTTACTTACCAGGCCTCCAGTTGAAAGCGTTTGTCACGCCCCCAGCACACGGCCACGGCAGACGATGTTCTGATTAATGTACGACCCACATGGCATGAAGGGTGGAACGTAGCACACGCTCCCAGCGTTTCTCACGCCCCCAGAATGCCCCTTGATGCGGTGCAATTGCGTTCACATGGCATGAAGGCCGGACACATGCCCCCAGCGTTTCTCACGCCCCCATCGTGTCACGTCCCCAGCGTGCCCCTTGATGCTGCGCAGCAACGTAATTGGCGCTTGTATGTACGACTCACATGGCATGAAGGGCGGACACACGCCCTCAGCATTTGTCACGCCCCCAGTGTTTGTCACGCCCCAGCACACGCCCACAGCCCACGATGTGATGGCCGTACAACACGCCCCCAGCGTTAGTCACGCCCCCAGCCCACGCCCACAGCACAATGCAGACACACCCACAAGGGACTACTTTGCTGGCACGGTTCTTTTACCTTTTAAATGTATAGAGGAGTTGGGCGCTCGACCTCGGACCTGGGGATCTGGGTTCGAGTCTTGGTAACAACGCCAAACATCCTGTGATTCTGGGCAAATCTCTTAATCTCCCCGTGCCTAACAAAAATGAATGTGTGTCCTCATGTAACGTAACTGGTGCTATGTAAAGCGATCTGAATCCTGATTCAGTTTGGGTCAAGTTTGCGCTATATAAAACTCTGCAAAAATTGTTTTTAAACAATATATAAATAAGGGAAACATCCTTTACAACGCATCTTTTACCACGCAGTGCCTTTACGACGCAACTTTTACAACGCAAACCTTTACAACGCATTGCGCAGGGGGACGCTCTAGGATAGGGAATAGGTTTAATGTACTATCCAACACCTTCCCTACTATCCACGGGGACTGGAGTTGGAATAGTAAATTAAACTATTCACTATCCAGCGCCCCAAAGCACTATGCGTTGTAATGGTATCCGTTGTAAAACTTGCGATGTAAAAGCATGCGTGGTAAAAGCATGCGTTGTAATGTCGTACATCCTATAAATAATGGCCGTCTGTATAGCCTATGTCCTTCTGCTGCAACTGCCCTTTCCAATGCTGTATTGGGTGTTGTGATTGGTGCTGTGGTTACTGAGATTACCCGTCTCAAAGGTTTGGGCTCTCTCTTTATAATATTAGTATGGATATGGGCAAGCTCATGATCGCTGCTGCCCAGGAGGTTGTTGCGGGTATATAACAGACTGGTGGCATCCCACCCAAAAGCTGCTGCAATCAACTTAATAATACAGTCAGCAGACACTACATCGACTACACCGAATAGCGGGGACCCAGGCTATTGTGAAAGGCAAGTCTCCGTTGCTTCACCAGCAGCAATATCAACATCGTCTTTAAGTCTGAGCTCGGATAAACTTATCCCTAAGTATATTACGGTTTACTTTTTCATGGGCATCGTAGTAAAACTTGCACATCAACTAAGACCTCGATTACAGGCATAGTACGAACTAGCGAGGAACCTTGAATAGAAAAAACTAACAGGTAAAGAACAAGTTTATTCTTCATTTACCAACGACCAGGTCCTGGCGACTGCTGTCTAGCAAGGAACTCAGGGGCATATTATCAACAAGTAGCGATATTTATAGCTAACTAAGCTTAGCGACATTTTTTTTATCGCCGTGCATCGCCGGATTTTATCGCAGAGATAACGTGCTATTAGCAACGTTTATCTCATATGCGATAACATTTCCGGTGTTAGCGGTGAAATGCCTGAATATCGCTGGTAATCCAGCGATATTCATGCATTATCGCCAATGGGAACTTAGCCAGAATATCCACCTGCCATTGGATATAATGGCTAAGAACTGGTCTGAGCAGGCGTTCGCTTTCAGCGATATTCGCACTTATTGCACATTTTTTAATCACTACGCCTGCGTTGGGAATAGGCGATAGCGATGTTAGCGACTGCTTTCAGTCGCTAACAGGTTGGGTACGCCCACTTTGCATGTCATTAGCGATAAATATCGCTGACATGCAAAGTGGGCCCCAAACCACTCGCTATCACCTACAAACTGTCGCTAACTGTTGTTAGCGACAGCTTGCTAATAGGGCGATGAAATTATCGCCGCTTTGCGGCCGAAAACGGCCGCTAAAGCGGCGATAATTTCATATCGCCCTACTTGATAATATGCCCCTCAGTGCCATAACATTCTTCCAATAAAAGGCAAAATTAACATTCCACAATAGCAATACCCAACACACCCCCTTCACAAAAAAATACAAATCAAGAGACAAGAGACAAAAAAAATAATACTAAAAATAAATTATACTGACTTACGATCTAAGCATGTAAAATACTCAATTAAGCCAAAAATAGGCAATCTTGGCTTTACTAGTAGAACAAAACAAAAAACTAAGATTGCCTGACAATATACTGCACTTACTAATATATTCCTTAACATTTACAAGACATGTTCTCACTCTATGTGATAACCTATGTCGACGCTGGTCACTCCCAGCCCCCTTGCGTTAATCCCCAACTTTTCACACACATACGAGGACATGGAGTCCGGCACAATTATCACCATGCTTTTATTGCACACTATCCCATCCTATACGCCACTGAGGAGAAGACAATAGCAGGTAAGGAATATGTTTATTCTTCAACCACCAATGATCAGATACCGCAGCAATTGGGGAAAGCCAGGAACCTTAGTGTCATAACATTCTTACAGTTACTAGGCAACACTAATATTGCACAATACGAATACCCAACACACTTTTTGACAGAAATATAAACATTGTTGTGTTTGACAATACACCTTTAAAACCTCATGCCTCTTGTACGGCCAATCGGTGGTGAGAATGGAAAGGAACATTAGCCAAAGTATGCAGTAAATGATGGCTACACGTTTTTGCTTTACTGGTTGCTCAAATGTTAAATGTCTAATACCAGGAGATAACCTTAGATACTTGCCCTATTGTATTTACGGGATAGCAGGAACAACATGTGTTTGATGTTTTCCCCCAGACACTTTAGATAAAAGCAGCTAAAAAGTACGGGAGAAACTCTGTGGGGAAAATGTGGAATAATCCCAAGAATCATTTCCGGTAGTCCTGATTGCTTTAATATTCTCACATTGATCAGGGGATACTCAGGGAGGAACGCATAATCCCGTTGTATTTTCCGTCCGGAGGTACAAATACCCCTCGGTAAATCTAGTGTGGACTACCAGGATGGTTTACAGCGATATTATAAAGTGTCCGTAAATGTCACCTTATATCCATGAATCTCTATACAACGTAGTGTTTTATGCTGCTTTTCGTAAAAAATACTGCTATAGATAACACAGAAATATCCAAATAATAACACAGCTCAAACGTTTTAAAGGTTTAGAGTATGAAGCCTTATACTATGGGCCTTATTATGAGTTTGGCGGTCCGACCTCTGTAGGACCGCCTCCACTCCCACCAGCACACGGCGATGGTGGTCCAAAGTCCACCGTATTACAAGTTGACCACTGGGCTGGCTGTGTGGAGGGAGGGACCTTGCAGCAGTGGCGAGTATTTTTCCAAATATGTTGATGCCTATGTGTGCATTTCGAATGCATATGTGTGGGATGCCCACATATGTATAATATTTGTTTGAAAATACCACTAACCCATTATCGGGGTTCAACCTATATGTGGGCAGTATTGGCAATGGGTGCATGGTACGAAAAGGATTCACCTGTAGATCGCCAAAAACATGGTCGTAATCCTCAGGGTGCAGATCCTACTGTCAAGGAGGGACCTGGAGAAAGGGATCTACATCAGACTTTGCCTGGAAGTGCAAGCAAAGGGTGAATACGTACCGCAAATCTTTCATTACTGCCACCTTAAACCATGCTGTCGGACTGCTACAGTCCGCTGGTGGAACAGGCAACTTGTAACAAGCACGGCGGTGCAACTCTCCTGAACCGCCCTATGATGTCTGGCTTTAGCCGATCATGAACCCAGTAGTCAGCGGTCTGCTGGCAGTCTCTGTGGTCCAGTGAGGGTCTCCGCAAAGACAATCCGCGCAACTCGTAATACAGTGCTCGATCCGCCGTGCTCTTCATGCTTGGTCTGCCACCACTGATACAGTGGTCCATGGGACCGTTGAACTCGTAATAATGCCCTAAGCTGTTGTTCTGCAGATGCTTGATTGGAAGAGGATTAGCCTGCACCTCTGTAAGGCACTCCTAATTATGACATGTATGTGAAACACAGTCTTGGCCCTAATATGTTAAGTACATTATGGCACAAATATACGAGGGACAACACAAATTGCAGTAGCCTTTAACGGGCACTTTCGATGAACAAAAAATTGGGTTTTTGCAGGAACAGTTGTTTAAGAGAACAAGTAAGACTTGGCAGAAGGAAGCCAAGCAGAGGCGGTTAAAGATGGAGAGGGACGCACGGAAAGGGAGAAGGCTGACATTAACGCAGAAAGCTGTGGCATATGATAGAGAAAAACAGGAGACAGGAATTGAATGTGAGGATAGGCGGTTTCAGTTGCACATTTACAAGTCTTATTTGGCTAAAGAAGAGAATGATACTTTTATAGAGGAATTGTTAGATACCAGATCTTCTCCTCCTTATGCCCCGCTGATGATATATCCCACTGTTCCTACACAGTCACAGCAGCCTGTTACATCGGTTCCGGTTGCTCCTGTGACTACATTTGTTACACTTATAGCTTCAGCCACAGTGCCCCCTGCTCCGCATTTGCCCTCACCATATTTGACAGCTGTAACTTTTAGTACCCCTACTGCTTCAATACCTGTGCCTGCTACTCTTTCTCCGCCAGCGCAACAACCGGCTTCAGTTGTACCTATTGGGTCTGTTCTCTATCCTTCTACAGTCCTTAATCCCCCGTTATCTTTGGACACTGCTACACCGGCACAAGGGTTTGGGGACAGAGATTAGATGAAATTTAGGGGACAATTGGGTCCGTTTGTGCATTCCTTGGTAGGAGAGGATGAGAAACAGGTAGTAGCTGAACAGGCTGCACAGTGGGCTTGTGAAGAAGTTTATAGTGTAGAAGATATTTTGAGGGATATGCAAGATTTTGGACCCTTTATACAGCAGCATGCCCTTAAGCATATGTCCGCTACTCTGTTTATTCTTTGGCAAACACATATTAGGACAGACGCACCTCAAATCTTATTTGATATTAAAGAATGGGTATACATTGCTAGTTTGGAGCCAGGCCAAGTGTTTGGGAGTGTCATGACTTTAGTTGCCTATAGGGGCAGACTGCATTAGAATAGCCCTGCCCAACTACCCAACTCCCAATGAGAGAGGTTCAACCAATTTATCATTCAGAGATACCTGAGATAACGGACCAGTGTGGTAATGTTACAAGACCAGCTGTGGTGGCTCATTTCCAGGAGCACTGGGTCTGTACTCCGTGGAAAAGAAGTGAGGTTTTGGCCCGTAAGGCTCATTTACCTAACCCTAGGAAAAACCCTACTGCTTATTATAAAGAGTTGACAGAGGCTACCTCTTCTACTGTAATGACTCTTGCTTATATTGAAATGTTCTTTCGTCTTCTGGTTCCGGTTGAGGTTTGGAGACAAGTTCACAATCAAGACCATGTTGTGGAATTTGGTGGTACATGGAATATAATAAAAGGTTGGGATCAGGAGAGGCCGGCAGGTGATAAACCTCGAGCTGAGATACTTGCTTTGCCAGGTGTATTATTACATATATGCATTCACTTATTCCCCCAAGAAGCTAGACTAGGATAAATGTACAGCTTCTCAACAGAAGAAGGATTAGAGTGTTTCTGATTTCTTTACTCCATTTGAAGACACGTTTTAGACTATAGTGGGCAGGATATGTCTATATAGGGAGGAGTTTGATAGTTTGTTGACAGATTTGTGTCTGATCTTCTTCCTGAAATATTGACTCATGTGCAGGCAGCTGAAAGTACTTGGTCTATGTCTTCTCCTTCTGTTAACTTGAACATGGCTCAATATTATGAACATCACGATTAGGAGTAAAAGAATAATGATTTAAAAACAAAGGTGTTGTTGCAGCAAGCATTTAGGGGCAATAGTAGGGAATGAGGCCTTCGAGGCAGCTGTCACATACCAGTCGGCAGCCTTTAACGTCACCTTTAGGGCCAAACCAGTGTGCGTAATGTAAGGAGGAGGGCCATTGGCGCAGCTAGTGTTCTGTACTTTTGCAATAGGTTCTGGTGGTAAAGGGCGTGGTGCAGGCAGACGGCAAGACAAGTTCAGCTTCTGTGGGTTGCTCTGATAATTATTTTGACAATTCCAAGTATGGGCTGTTTATCACGATGATCATAATTTTGATTATGTGACTGGGCTGTCTCACAGCTGGGACAGCCAGGTACAGGGTATGGGACCAGTACATATACCTGTAACTCAGCGTAGCCCGTATGTCAAGGCGGATTTGCAGGGCTCGGCTAAAGAATGTTTGGTGGATACAGGTGCTACAAAGAGTTCTTCGGGCGGCCCGTTATACGGTCCCTGGGGTGGCTCTGTCTGGCTAGAAAAGTGTTGCAGTAGGATTTTTGGGAATACGAGTTGTAAGCCCCATTTCACGCTCCCTTGCCCTTACTTTTGGTCCCTTTACTGTGGATTCTTTGTTTCTTCTGACTTCTGATTGTGGTGATAACTTGATAGGTTTGGATTTGTTGAAGAAATTGCTTGTTACTATTTATTGTTCTCATGCTGGTGTTTATATTACTATGGGTCCGGGTGTGGGTGCTCAGCAGTGGTTGACCCAGGATGCGCCCCTTCCTGCTGAATGTGTTCAGGTGCTGCCAACATTGTGGGCAACAGGTGATACAGACGTGGGTTTGTTGCAATTAAGGAATAATGCAATGCGTAGCTACAATCATGTACTTTGCAAGGGAGAAATAATGCAATGCGTATGCAGAAATAATGTCAGGCGTCATAAGACAGTCCGGCAGTTCGTTAGCAGCAATATTGGCAATGGGTATTACGCCAGTCAGCCTCTTCGATAACAGTTACCTCCCACACGAATCAACGATGACATAAAGCACTGCCCCTCACTCTGGCCCCAGTACTGCCACTCCTTTGGTCAGTAGGGGCCCCACTCTGAGCTGAAGCAAAGGCTCACGTCACCAGAAGGACTGAGAGGCCGAGAGAGTGTCCCTCCGAGCCTGCACCCCGCCCAGGTAGTGATCCACGATACCTGGGGTCACGACCCTGCTCTCCTCTGTTCCTGCAAACGGACTGGGCCTTTCAGCTCCTTCGGTGCTGCCAGTCCGGACCGCGACTGTTAGAAAGGTCTCAGATGACCACGCCCCTGAGATTACGTTACTCCAGGTACACATTCACCACAGCACCCTCCGGGGCTCCTCTGGCACGAAGCCACACACATAACGCTGATGAGTCTTCACGTCGACTCCGAGTGCACGTTCACCAAGCATTCCTTCCTGCGATCTCAGTTGGCACCAAGACAGGGCTAAACAAAAAGCCCAAAATGCATTGGGAAATGTATCATCTTGAACTGTAGCATGAATTGAGTGACCCACGTGGGGCAGTAAGAGACCTGGAGTGGCACAACTGTTCCATTTGAATCTATTGGGTTTTCGGACAGCCTGACAGTGAACAATAAAGCAAAAGTGTGATGTAATATGGAAAATGGTCAATAAACGGGAAGTTTTGAACTAAAGCAAATTGAAGCATTTCTTTCAAGCTGTGTGACTGGATATGCAGTAACTGGATTGCTGCCAGATTGTTGGAATTCAGACACGTGTATCGAGGTGTGCCACGTCTTCAGTCTGCACGCAAACGGTATAGAATTAACCTCTAAACAAGGAATACAGTGATGAACATTCGTGTGCATCTGCTACTCTTTTGTGTATTACCAAGACACATACACCACGCTGCAGAGACTCACTTTCTTCCGGTGCACACGATGATTAGCTGATCACCTCCGAAGTCCCAGGTTGCACCGAAGCATGCACACTGCTTCACTGAGACTTACTGCAACTCCGGTGCACCGATATCCAGGCACTTTTCACCAACGCCTTCAGCCACACCTCAACACTCTCACCGTGTCCGAGCCTCACTTCTCCTCTGGTGCACTCGATGACCAGGCGCTCTTCACCAGTGCCTCTGGTGCATCCCGACATGCACCCTGCACGTCCAAGACTCACTCCACTTCCGATGCCCACCTTGACCAGGTGCTCTTCACCAATTCCTCCTTTGCACCAAGACACGCATCCTGCGTGTCCGAGGCTCACTTCACCTTCGATGCACATGCTGACTAGACGCTCTTCACCAGCGCCTACGGTGCACCACGACACTCACCCTACGTCTCCCAGTCTCCCGTCACCTCCGATGCACTTGCTGACCAGGTGCCCTTCACCAACACCTCCTGTGCACCACGACACGCACCCAGCACGTCCAAGACTCACTTCACCTTCGATGCACACGCTGACCAGACGCTCTTCACCAGCGCCTGCGGTGCACCATGACACGCACCCAGCGCGTGCGAGTCTCACATCTCCTCCGTGTGTCCAAGATCACAGAGCACACCTTCCGAGGGTCTCCAGCAGCCACTACATGCGCTCACTGCGTCGCTTGAAACTTCTCCGGAAACTTTTATGTTCCTGTGTTTCTAAACAGGGAGCCAGATCACCTCGGGCCCTTGGGGTAACAAGACACAGCACAAAGCACAGTCTTCTTCAAGCAGGGGGACCCAGCACATGAAGCACAGTCCCAACAGCCTCTTCCTTGGTTAAAACAGTGAACTGCAAACCAGTCCCAGATCACAAAGCAAGGGTTGGTCCTTCCCAGCAGTCTCTTCAGTTGCTCCTTCCTTAGCAGAGTGTTCCTCTTGACCACGAAATGGGTCCAAGCCTTTTCAGTCTCAATCCATTTCTATTCCAACGTTCAGGAGTCTCAGCTCTCATAGTAATACCCCTAAATGTCTTTGAAGTTCGTTGTGCTCAGGGGTCCCTGACCCCTGCCTAAATCAGTTCTGGGTGTTTCCCTCCTAGTGTCTACTTTCTCCCGTCTATACTAGGGGTCTGGACCCTTAATCACTCAGCAGAAAATGGGTCAATTGTTTTATAGCTGCAACCCGGGCCTCTTCACCTCCCTGGGTTTCTCCCCTCTCCAGATGCAGGTCAGCCTGGTGCCATCTCAACCCCTCCCTTCTCAGATCCAGACAGTCAATCCACATTCAGCAGAGACACACAGAAATGCTTAAAGCACAAAACTCAGCCACTTTCTAAAAGAGTGGTTTCTGAACACACAGTGACAAAACCACTCCACTCTATGCTATTCTACTTTACGTTACTACACTGCACCTCACTCCGCTCTACGGCAGTTGACTCCGGAACAATCCACTGTAGGCCACTCCACTTTATGCCACTCCACTGTACGCCACTCCAACCGATGGTATTCCACTGTATGCAAATCCACACTACACTATTCCACTGTACAAAAGATCATGTTCCGCACTCTAATCTATACTATACCACTCTATGCAACTCTACTGTACACCACTCCACTGTAGGAACTCTAATATATGATATTCCACTCTACACCATTCCACTGTACGCCTCTGCACTTCTACGCCACCTAAACTCCATCCCACTCCACTTGACTTTAGGCCACTCTACTCTATTCAATTCCACTCTATGTCACTGCACTCTATGCTAGTTCCCTCTATGCTAATCCACGCTACGCCACTCTACTTTATGCCACTCCACAATACCCTATTCCCCTCTACACCACTGCACTCCTCAACACTCCACTGTAAGTTGTAACACTCTTCCACACTACACTCTATGCTACTCCATTTACCGCCACTTTACTGTATACTATTCTATTGTAGTCACTCAACTTTATGCCACCTCACACCTTAACCCCTTCCCCGCGGGGTTAATTCGCCTGCTGTGCGGAGAAGAGGTGGTCCACACGCGGCGCCGCGGTGCTCGTGACGAGCTCAGCTCGTCACACTGCACAGTGGAGCTGTCCTCATGACGAGCTGAGCTTGTCACGGCTGCACCCACTCAATGGAATGCCCCGCACAGGAGGGGAATCATCCCCGCGTGGGTGTTCCACAGCGGTTAAGAAGAGCGCAGCTCGTCATGAGCACAGCTCCACTGTGCCTCATGATGAGCTGAGCTCATCATGAGCGTCGAACAGGTTAACACTTCACTCTCTGCAATTCCACTCTATGCCACTACACTGAATACCACTACACTGTACGCCACTCTACTAAACAATATTGTACCTTTTCCCTATCCCTATCCCACTCCACTTTATGATACTCTATTCCTCTCCACTTCACTCTATGCCGCTCTAGTCCATGCAACTGCACTCTACGTTTGCACCCTCAATGGTACTCAACTTTTCACTGTTCCAATGTATGCAGCTCCATTCTTGCCACCACACTCTACTTTATTCCACTCTATACCACTCCACTATAGGATGCTCCACTATACGCTATACCACACTACGCCACTGCACAGTATGACACTCTACGGTACGCAATTACACTCTTCCATACTACACTCTACGACACTCCAATCTTCGTCACTCCACTGTATGCTATTCTATTTTGCGCCACTCCGCTCTACACCACTTCACTGTTCAGTACTGCACTCTATGCTATTCCACTCTATGCCACTACACTCAGCAACACCTCACTGTACACTACTCCTCTAAACTCTATTGCACTCTGTGCCACTCCACTCTACAACACTCCACTTAATGATATTGTACTGAATGCCTCTGCATTGTGCCTCACTCCACTGTAAGCTGCTCCACTCTTGACCGCTGAACTCTACACTGCTTGACTGTATGCAATTACACTCTTCCAATCTACACTCCATGCCACTCCTGTCTTCGCCACTCCACTGTACGCTATTCTATTGTGCACCAGTGCACTCTACGCCACTCCACTCTACACCACAACACTCTACAATACTCCTGTTTGTGCTATTCCACTCTATGCCACTCCACTGTATCACTCTGCATTGTACAACCCTCCATTTCACACTACTCCACTCTACACCACTCCACTGTGCGCTATTCCGCTCTACCCATTCCACTGTACCACATTCCATTCTACTCCACTCCACTTCACTACAATCCACTCTACTCCACTCTATGCCACTATACTCTACGACAGTAAACTTTATAACACTCTCCTCCACTGTAATGTACCACACTCCACTTAATAACACCACACTTGATAATAGTTGATTTGTTGGCCCAGATTTGCAAAGGTTTTATGAAACGCAACACAACAGCAAAAAAGTCTGTGATGCCTTGCGTAACAGGGAGAGAGCAGGAGAGTGCCATAGTCACAGAGATAGGCTCTCTCCTCCCCTGTCCCTGGCTATGGTGCTGATTTCAGCTGCCGTGCACCAATCATACACCTTAGGGCCATAGCGCTACGTTGCGTGACGAAGTCTACCAAATGTTTTGTACAGGTAGGGTATTCTACATCAAGACAAGTGAAAAACCTTTTCCTACTTTGTATGTGTGCTGCACAGTGCAGAACACATGCAGAGTCAGAAAAGAAAGGAGAAATTAAAACATTTCTAATTTTAACGCCTGCTTTTCAGCTGCATAAACAGTTGGTGCTAAACCATGTCTGCTAATGTAAATAGATAGGGTTTAACATAAAAAAACATGGGGGATTGTATGGTAAAACACGTCTCACCCATGTAGCACCCTCTTGATGCAAAGTAATGTAAAACAAGTTTTGCACTGGAAGTGAATCAGAAAGAGTGCTGGTTAGCGTCACTTTGGTGATACTAACCTAGCAAGAAATGTTTGAGAATCTACCCCTATGATTTCAAATTTCTTTTATTAAAATTTTTTTTAATTCAATAAAAAAAACAATGGTTAAACCTTGGTGAAGTTAGGAAAACGTTATTTATTCTTTCTATACAAAAAAAACTTAAAATACAAAAACATTAGAAATTCTTCAGTTATAGTTATATATTAAATTCATGATTTATGCACCACTTTTAAATTTATATAACATAATTTTTTCTTTAACTACAAAGTTAAGGTAAACAAAAAATGTACTTTCTAAACTTTTCCTTATACCTTTAATTTATTCATCATCTTCACATTACTACAACTTGTGCACCTCCATATACAGTGTATTCAACTTGGTAACCACACTACATTAACTGTAATTTGCAGCTTCTCCATTCCCTGATTATACCCTTTTATATTATATAGGTTATGCCATGTAAAATATTACTATTTACAATAACAGTTATGACATCGCAAATCATATCTTTTGTGAGAACACAGTACATGGTAGTGTGACGAGTTATAGTTATAGTTAACATAGTGTTGCTACTGAGTTGAATACACTGCTTTGTATGGAGGTGCGCACATTAGAACAATTTGAAGGTATTGTTATTGAAGATATATATTGTAGGTCCTGGCCTTTTTGGCTAAAGTTCCCTAAACTTTTTCTTTCCCCCTAGACCGTTTTCCTGACATAAAGTTGCCAATTTAGATGCTTGGGGTACCTTGCCACTGCTGATCAGTGTCAAAGTACAAGGGTTCCCTGTGTAAAGTACAAAGGTAATTGGTTGTCCATCATTAGGGTGTTTGCCTTACTAGTAAAGTCCCTAATGATGTGCACTATGGTTGCCAGGGCTAGTAATGCGAAGGCGTGGGGAGAAGGGAACTCAGGCCTGCAGTGTAGGGCGTGCGCGCAGTTTACAAAGTTAGCATGTTGTCCTGACAAGTGCAACCACTTGTCGAAGCGACATAGAATTGAACTGCATTCCGTGGAGATGCATACAGTAGAGCAGCGTCCTTTAGAGGGGTGTAGAGTGGAGTGAGATAGACTGTAGTAGAGTGGATTGGCATAAAGTGGAATAGCATAAAGTGTTGTGGCATGGAGTTGAGTGGTGTAGAGTGGAGTGGCACAAAGTGGAGTAGCGTGCGGTGGAGCAGTGTAGATTGGGATAAAGATGAGTGTTACTAGCATACAGTGATGTGACGCAGACTGGAGTGGCATATTGTGAAATAGTGTATAGTAGAGTGCCCTCAAATGGAGTGTTGTAAAGGGAAATTGGATTGAATGTAGTAGGATAGAGTGGATTGGCATACAGTGGAGTGGATTACAGTGGAGTGGCGTACAGTGGTATAGCGTAGCATAGAGGGATGAACAGTGTAATAGCATACAGTGGGCTGTTGTAGAATAGAGTTGTGTACAGTGCAGTTCAATTAGCCATTCTTATTGCCTTTGTCGCCTTAAGAGTCTACACTGGAGTGAATGTATGAGATTGTTCAGCATTCCTTCCATCAAATGCTCTTTTTTCAATTGTCACCCTAAGTGGGACGTGTATTGTGAGACGTGGGTCCCTTGCTCACCAAGCTAGCCTGGCTGATGAGGGGTGATAACCTGAAACATGTCCCAGGATGCTAGTTTCCAATCCGGTGAAGACCTGACCTGGCAGTTCGGGCTAGACTTTTCCCATGGGGAGTAGGGTGAAGGCTGATTTGCATATGGCTGGGTATAAACTGGGATGGCATGGTGATCATGAAAATGATGGATTTTGGCACAGATCTCTTTACTAGGGGTGAATATTTGACGGTGTTCAGCATTCCATCCAGCAAATGTTCTTTTTGCATTTGTCACCCTAAGTGGATGGGATGCCCAGACGTGGGTCCCTTGCTTCCAGTGCCACTGAGCTAAAGCTAGTCTGGTTGAGGAGAGGTAATACCCCCAAACCAGTCCCAGGATGCTTGTTTCCAGCCCAGGGAGAACCTGGCCTGGCAGTTTGGGCTGGACTGTTACCGATGGGAGCAGGGTCAAGACTGATTTGCATATGGCTGGCTCCAAACTGGAATGGCATGATGAGCAAAAAATTGATAGAATTAGGCCCGGATCTCTGTACTGGGGGTGAATGTTTGACATTGTTAGGCATTCCGTCCATCAGTTTTTTTTTTTTTCATTTGTCACCCTAAGGTGGATGGGTATGCCCAGACATTGGTCCCATGCTCACTATGCCACTTGTGACAAGCTAGCCTGGCTGATGAGGGGTGACACCCCGAAACCGGTCCCAGGATGCTTTTTTCCGGTCAGGTGAGGACCTGGCCTGTCAGTTTAGACTGGACTGTTACCATGAGGAGCAGGGTCAAGACTGATTTGCATATGGCTGGGTCTAAACTGGAAAGGCATGTTGAGCAAATAAAAGATGAATTTAAGTCCAGATCTCTGCACTGTGGGTGAATGTTTGACATTGTTCAGAATTCCATTCATCAATTTTACTTTTTGCATTAGACAGGAGTGCCATGTAGTGGAGTGGTGTACTGGGGAGTAGCGTAGAGTGGAGTGGAATAGATTAAAGTGGGATAGAGTAGATTGGCATACAGTGGAGTGGCATAAAGTGGAATAGTATAGAGTGGAATGTTGTACAGTGGAGTTGAAAGTGAAATAATGTAAAATACATTGGCATGTAGTGCAGCAGCATGCAGTGAAATGACGTAGACTGGAGTGCTGTATAGTTGAGCAGCATGCAGTAGAATACCATACAGTGGAGTGGTGTTTAGTGCAGTGACATACACTGGAGTGTCTATGAGTGGAGGGGTGTACAGTGAAATTGCATAGAGGGGAGTGGCATACAATAGAATGTTGTAGAGTGGACTAGTGAAGACTGGAGGGAGATACAGTGTAGTGGCATACAGTGGAATTCCATAGAGAGGAGCGACTTAGAGCGGAGTGGCATACACTGGACTAGTATATACTGGAGTGAGGCAGAGTGAAGTTGTATAGCATGTAGTGGTATTGAGTGGAATAGCGTACACTGGTGTGGTGTACAGTGGAATAAAATAGAGTAGATTGACATAGAACGGTGTGAGGGACATTGAAGTGTCATACAGTTTAATAGCGTAGACCATAGTGGTGTTGACTGGAATGCTGTATAGTGTAGTGGTATTGAGTGGAGTGTTGTAGAGTGGAGCAGGGTAGAGTGTTGTGGGGTAGACTGTAGTGGTATACAGTGAAGTGGCATAAAGTGGATTGGTGTCGAATGGAGTGGCGTACAGTAGACTTGGGTAGAGTGTAGTGGGGTAGAGTGGATTGGGGTAGAGTGGAGTGAGGTACAGCTTAGTGGTACACATTGAAATAGCCTAGAGTGGAGTGGTGTAGAGTGGAGTGGCATACACTAGAGTGGCGTACAGTAGAATAGTGGCCAATAGAGTGGGTTAGAGTGCAGTAACATACCGTAGAGTGGCCTTCAGTGGAGAAGGGTCGAGTGGAATAATGTGGAGTGTTACTGGTGTACCGTGTAGTGAAATAAAATGGAGTGGATTATAGTGGAATAGCGCAGAGTGGCATAAAGGGGATAGTCATGCAGTGGAATAATGTATAGTATGGTAGGTTGGATTGGCGTGCAAACGAGTGTTGCATTGTTAAGTGCTGGAGGATGGAATGATGTACAGTGTAAGGGCATACTATGGCTTGTTGTAGAGTGGGGTGGCATATAGTGAAATGGCATACAGTGCAGTGTCATAAAGTGCAGTAGCGTACAGAGGAAGAGCAAACAATCAAGTGATGTACACTGAAGTGGTATACAGTGGAGTGGCATAGAGCGGAATAGATTAGAGAATAGTGTCGTAGAGTGGAGATGCATACAATGGAATGGCATTCAATGGTGTAGTGTAGAGTGGAAGGGCGTACAGTATATTGGTCTACACTGAACTGTCAGAAAATTGAGTGGTGTAGAGTGTTATAGAATACATTGTAGGGGTGGGGAGTAGAGTGGTGTGGAGAGTAATGGGGTAGAGTGGAGTGGAGTGGTGTGGCGTGGCATACAGTAGATTAGAGTAGAGTGTAGTGGTGTATTGTAGAATGACATAGAGTGGGTTGGCAAAGAGTGTTATAGCATAGAGTGTGGTGGCGTAGAGTGGAGTGACATAGAGTACAGTCTCAGGGGCTGAACACAGATATCAGATGGCAGGGGAATGGTGGGTAGGGGCAGCAAGCAAAGCCAGAGACTAGGTAGGAGGGCAGTAACAGGGGCATAACCAAAGGGAATGGAGGGAAGGTGGAGTGGACAAGGGCATCAAGCTAATGAATGGGCAGTGGCAAACCTTGGAGCATGAAGAGGGAAGGAGGGGCAGGTGCATTGACTCCCACAGCAGAGGGCAGGGATGAGGTGAGTAGGAGCAGCAAGCTAACTTTGCACGGCAAGCGAGAAGGGCAGTGGCAGAACAACCTCCACACATAGCTCGACGAGGGGGATGGGGTTTGGACTTGGACAATGGAGTGCAGGGAGGAGGGGGGTGGGGGCAGCAAGCTTGGACGGGACAACACAAAGGACAATGCCAGGCCAGACCCTGCGTCCAGCCCCTCGTCATGCATTACGGTTGGCATCTTACTTTATGTTAAAAATCCCTAGAAATTCACTGAAAAAAACAAAGATTAAAGTGATCTTAGTTAGGTGAAAGTGTAACATAACACATGCCATTTGAAACTAACAAAAGCACTGACATTCACCAGTTATATTTATCTTAAGTAACTATAACTCGTACCTTTAAGTAACTGTAACGTGCACCCTTACCATGCACTGCTTTTAAACGTGCATATTAAGTCACTCACAACATATTCATTGACTACATGTATAACATACCTAATTACATCTGAAATGCCACCATTGCTGAAAATACTGTGCATGTTTTTGTATGTAAAGTTAGATATTCTAACAATTCCTAACTATAAGTTCCTGTCCCAAAAAAGAAAGCAAATTAAAACCTCTTAGTAAAGACATAGCAGATCTGACCCAAAGCCCCCAGACCCAACTCTAAACCAACCACCCCACCTGAATGAAGCTCCATCCGTGACACAAAGCACACTTAACATAAATATATTTCTAATTATTTTAATGATTAAAGAGAGTGCCTGTGCGTGCCTGTGAGTGAGTTGTGTGGTGGCAGTTGGAGGTGATAAAGGCATTTCCTTCAGCAAAGAAGCGGAAACGGAAAAGAAATGCTAGCCTGCTTGGGCCTCTGCAAGCATTGTATTGCAGCCTCAGATTTCATGCTCTCCTCACTGATAGCTGTGTGACGCAGCAGCTTCCTGCTTTGGCTCCATCAGAGAGCATAGGTAATACATCATGTTTTACATGAAGCCATCAGTTCAGCAATAAATGTAATTCTCCTCGCTGAGTTGTACAACAATATGACCTATATGAGTACATCTGAAACGATACATCAGCATCTGAATGTTCTGGGAATACGATCCATTAGAGTTCACTTGGCTATTGTTCGCTTTGCTAAAGTGATATTATATTACAACAGGCGGATTTATTGAGGGACTCTCGGTGTTAGGATGGAGCTAATTAACAGAATTAACTTTGCGCCGTATCAATGGCGTTTGAATTTCCCTATGCCCACTTTAATACTGCATCATTATTCATATATGGCCAAGGAATCTCTGCATCACGTATCCATCAATTTTATGTGCATCTTATAAATTATGACCACTTCATAAATGAAAAGAAATATAGCAAGTGCTTATTGTGCAAATTGAGTTGCAACTCTGCACTTCTTGACGTTGGCATAAAGATAAAGTGCATTAGATCCTTGCTGCTCTGACAAAGAGCCGGTCCTTCCAATGCATCCGGAGTCCTGGGGTCTCCCTTCACAGAAGCCACTTTCTAGTTCTCCATCACTGTGGCAGCTCTTTCTCCCTCGGGCACCATCAGGCTGAGAACGTGGGAAGACACGTCGATACTGTCTGTATCTGCAGATTCAGCATGCGCGCCAGCTACGTGTACTTCGGCCTGAGCTATTCCGTCGGGGTCAGATCCTTGTGGACACCGTCCTGCCTAGAAGAGCCAAACTCATTTTGACAACGGTCATGAGTCGGTGCTCCAACAATTCTACGTGAGAAATACATTGATTCTTTTTTAGCATGCTCTTTTATGGAAAGCACAGCCGTGATATCAACCCATGCCATTTGACGTATTACCGACCTCCATCTTGCATTGGTGTGAAGTGGTTATTGAATGCAAAAATTATTTTGAGTCGTCACACAATATCAGTGTACTGGTAGGAATACGCAAAAAGTGTCTTGAACTATTTTAGCAATCTTTGTAATCTTTTTATTTGGCTTCAGTCAGCAGTTGCTCACAGGTTGGGTCTTTAACCGCTGGGAAGGTTTAATGAATAGTGTTGTGTTATTTTTAGTGTGTGGTATTTTGTTTAGGTATTTTGTTAAGGTGGGTTTGTTCGTTTGCTGCTCTGTTTTGTTATGGGCTCTGCAATGCACCAAAGTTGCTTTGATCTTGTTGTCTATGTTTTTTGGGGGGAGTTATGGCGCCATATCCAAGTTACACTTTTTGCACCCCTTGTGTATTTTTAGGTCTGGTCTTACATTATAGCTCTCTGCATTACCTTTTGCTACCAATTATTTTAAATATACATAGAGCTGGCATTTTCTCTGTCCAGTGGAGTATTTCTGTCTTGCTTCATGCCAGTGGTTGGTTGGTACATCATTCCATCTCCTAGGGAGGGCTGGCATACCTGCGCTTGAAGGACTTTTTTACACATCAAACGTACAGTGAATCATATCACGTTGAATTATTTAGCTCTAGCATGCATTCGGTCTGACTTTACAGTGAGAGTTAATGTTGAAGTTGCCTATGGCTCACCCCAGCATAGGACATCACTTCATATTTATGGGAAATGTGGAGCAGGGCAAGTTACCTTGCTGCGCTGCCCTGCATCACAGGGAAAGGGCAGGAATGCACTGTATTTATCCAATCTGGTGCAATCCTGTCCTTTCCCCCTGAACTGGCGCCATTTTGGCAGCCTTGTGCCAACGCAGGCATTTTTGCACCATGGTGCAAGTGTGCGTTTGTTGTAGGCAGGAATGTTTTTTGTGCAGCAAGTGGCACCTTCCTATATAAAAACAATCCACAGAAGCGTTTCCTCTTTCTATGTGCACTGCATTCTGCAGATATTTCTCCTCAGAGGTGTATCTTTTTGACGCATCTCCAGGTTTACCAGGTTTGGTAAATGTTGGAACGCGTCAAAAACCATGGGATTTGCGTGAGAACACCCACCGCAATGCCCATTGAATGTCTCCAATGCGCAGAGTAATGGGGAATAACAGGATGATTTTGGTGCTTACAGCACATAGATCCGCATACTCCTGTTATTAGCGGGCATTTTTCTCCTGTGAATTTTGGCAGGTTTGACTTCCCGAAATTTCTCTGGTAAAAAAGTGCAGGAGTGCAGTGGTAGCAGCCAAACTCATTATTCTGGAATGTGCGGCGCCAGTATTTACCGCACACACCAAGTTGTGCGTGGCCCCTCTTCATTAGAGCCCAAATGTCTGCAATAGGGCACCTCAGTAGAATCCATTTCTGCAGGACTGCAAAACCAGGTAACATTTGTTCGAAATGCACAAGATCGCTGTATTAAGAAGGAGAATTTGCTAGCCCCTGTACACCCTCGCTGTACAGATGGACAGGGCTTAACCGAGGCATGCTTTGTGATTCGGCTGTTTGCTTAAGCAGCAACAGAGTCCTAAGAAACAGTTGCCATGCCAACCGGCTACCGAGCGGCGCACATAGACTTCCAGGACCCGGGCTAATTTCGAAGGCTTTGTTACCTCTGGCTGCAAAGTTTGAATATATTGGGGAGCCGTTGTGATAATGTTAAACCCTCATGCGGTATTCGGCCGCGCCTCTACTTACAGCATTATTATTATTTATTGTTAGTTCATCTGGTCTAGGACAGGATTTCAACGGGGAGCAGAGCAGCCGCCTGACGTCACCCCTCCACAACCACAGAACAGACTGTTCTGTTTGCAAGCCTCCAAAGATCTGGTGTTTAGAAGATAAAGGACAACGCTTTTTTGTAATCTATTATTAACTGTCAAATATGTGTATTACAGCAGGAGCCCTCTGCTGAGAAAAAGCAAGGCATGTTTTTGAGGTGCAGTGATTAAGTGCAGCGCGTTCTCTCTGCTGTTTACACCACACAGATAGCTGCTCGCCCTCAGAACAAAATAATGCTGCAAAGCAATCAGTCTCTGTTGCTTACCAGTGCTGCCTTTAAATAAGTTTGAAATTTTAAACAAAAAAAAGCTTAATTGCCTTTTTTTGTTGTTCTTTTATACCAGTTTAATCGCTGTTGAAAACGCCTCTGAAAATTTCTCTTCTCTTGGTTTTTATAATTATTGGATGGTTGCATGCTGACTGCCATTCCAATTACATTTTGATGACTGATAAAATGGTTACTGACAAGGATTGCATTTTTTTTTAGTTTTGTGAACATATAAAAATAAAATTTAATGTTCTAGTACCATTGCAATGAAAAAAGAAGATTCAGAAGAAAGTACACAATGCCAATAAATATATATATATCCATATCTCTCTCTCTCTCTCTCTCTATATATATATATATATATATATAGAGCGCTTAAAAAAATATATATATGTATATATGTATGTATATATATATACATATACATATATATATTCACAGAAAAAACCATAGGTTATAGACCATATATAGTTAGGAATTAGCATTTACAAAACCTTGAAAATTCACTGAAAAAACCATAGGTTATAGACCATATATAGTTAGGAAATAGCATTTAGAAAACCTTATTTTACTCACACAAAACCATTGAAATTCCATATATAGTTAGTTGCACTAACTATATATCGCGCACCTGCAATCCACTGCTGATGATGTCACATATTACATCATTCATGACATGGTCAGTGACATCACTGATGACATCACTGATGACATCTCAAATGACATCACTGATGACATCACTGATGACATCTCATTTGACATTACTGATCACATCACTGATGACATCATTCATGTGATGATACAATGAACCTCTTCAGACTCTAATATAACCTTAGATACACTCAGTGTAAACAGACACTCACAGACTGTCACTCATCCATGGAGTTACTCACACACCTAGTCAGTCTTGCAAAGAATCAATCACACCTCGATTTCCT
Organism: Lissotriton helveticus; assembly: GCF_964261635.1. Taxonomy (NCBI): domain Eukaryota; kingdom Metazoa; phylum Chordata; class Amphibia; order Caudata; family Salamandridae; genus Lissotriton; species Lissotriton helveticus. The sequence continues at coordinate 529,100,486 of NC_136069.1, forward strand.
CAACTATATAGTTATACACACCTTACTTATTGGAACATATAATAACACATATTTACTCTGTTATACAATCCCTGATACAAGTTCACAATAATCCATACAGCCACTCACACATTCACTGGCTCTTATGCACAGTTATTTATATATGTCAACTATCACATGTACTGTGTTTTACATATGTACTTACTTTGACATGTAGCACTGAGATATCCATTCACTCACCAATACACTCATGCACACAGTCAACCGCCCATACAGATGTTTCCACATGCACTTTTGAACCCATACATCTAGTGAATCAACTGCTCACACATCTATGCACAGAGTCATACACCTCCCAGACACCCACACACACACTCAGTCTCCCATACAAATACTTGGGCAACTAATCAATAACCCATATAGTTAGTCATATAGCTAATGATCAACACATGCATCAGATTACAAAACAACAGACACAATGATGCACAATTTAAAACAGTTTAGTCACTAACCCATGCACTCAGTGAGACACATTTAATCACTCACTTATACAGTCAGTCATGCACCTACTAAATCCTTCATCCAGACACTTATACATCCACTCATTCTTCAATATGTAAGACATATTTTAACTTTACAGAAGCATACAGTCACTGGATGTTGTCATCAGTGATGTCATCAGTGATGTCATTTGAGATGTCATCAGTGATGTCATCAGTGATGTCACTGACCATGTCATGAATGATGTAATATGTGACATCATCAGCAGTGGATTGCAGGTGCGCGATATATAGTTAGTGCAACTAACTATATATGGAATTTCAATGGTTTTGTGTGAGTAAAATAAGGTTTTCTAAATGCTATTTCCTAACTATATATGGTCTATAACCTATGGTTTTTTCAGTGAATTTTCAAGGTTTTGTAAATGCTAATTCCTAACTATATATGGTCTATAACCTATGGTTTTTTCTGTGAATTTCATTGGTTTTTTAACAGCTAATATCTGTAGCTGTAAAATGTATTCTTCTTTAAATCCAAAAATATATTTTATATGTTTATGAATAATTTTTTTTTAAAATATTTTTTTTTCTTCGTTCCCGCTTCGCGAATCGGGAAGCTTCCCGTTAGCTGACCTTGATGCCGCGAAATAGACCGCGAGCCGGTAAACGTTTCTTTACCGCAAGTGCCGCGTTAGAAAACAACATCGTGACGCCTCCCGTCCGCATGACGTTCCACGTTGTCACTTGATACGTCATATGACGTGCTACGTTAGCAAACTGGTACGCGAAGCGAGTGCCAAAGCGCAGGTTTCTGGAAGCAAACCGGGAGGCCCTGCAAAGCGCTTAACGTAAACACAGCAAGTCATGTGACTTGGTAATAACACTTTTCATTGGTTCATTTCACTTTTGGTTTCCTAATGATGTAAGACTAGGTCATATAATCTAAAATGAACACTTTTGATTGGTTGAGAACTCTTGTTTTTCCCAAATGATGAAAATCCCTCCTTCTTTCCTCACTCTGACTTTCATCATTGTGAGAGAAAGACCCTTTGTGATCACTGAGCAATGGCTTCTTTAGTAGCTTCAGCTGGTGCTTCCCCACCACCTCCACCACATCCAAGGAAGAGTGGACCACCTGCTCAAGTTGTAATTCAACAAGAAGAAGAAGAAGAGGAACAGGAGGACGAGCACGAAGAGAGGCAGTTTTTGCCTGAGCAGCCCAAGACGTCTCACCGGAAAGAAAACTTCATTTGGCAATTTTTTAAAATTCCCAAAGGTCAGAAAAAAGTAAATGCAAGATACGTAACTTGCCTTATATGTCAAGATAGACTGTCCAGAGGGACCGACAAAAAATACAGTTTCGGAAACTACACAATGCATCGCCATATGACTAGGTGGCATCCTAACAACTACAGTGCTGCACAGTTTCGGAACGACCTAGATAATCTCCCTATTACGGCCAGAAGATCTGTTGTACCGGAAGTAACGGGACCAGAGGGCAGGGAGATGGTGCCAAATATACAAATGAGATTTGGTGAAGTAAAACACACCTGCGTATTTTGCGATGGATTCATTTCCTACGGAGAAAGAAGCATCACTCTGATCAACAGAGCTATTGACTATCATATGCAAGTTTGTCCGAAACGCCCAAAATAATAAATACTTCTTTTTTTTGTTTTGTTGCTCCTGTTGAGCCCTTTACAATGAATCGTTTTCATTGCCCCCTCCAAGAAAACCCCAAAAAAATATAAAACTGTTCCGAAAAATTCAAAAACAGTAAAAAAATGTTCAGAAAAATAAAAAAAAAAGTTCTTTTCAGAACTACCTCCCCGTTATTAAAAAATTGGTACAATATTTGGAACTGTGCCAACCTCTATTTCTCTTAGTTCGCTTCCTAGTTCGCTCGCTGGTACGCGAACTGGAAGCGAACCAAAAACAGTAAGTATAAGGGAAGGAAACACACACTTATGTTAAAAGAAAGACAGCTATAGGGGAGTAAACTAGAGATACTATTACCCATAATCCACTACTGATGATGTCACATATTACATCATTCATGACATGCTCAGTGACATCATCAGCAGAGGATTGCGGGTTTTTTGGCAACATGCCTTATCCACGGTTTAATAACGCTGCCTTTTGCTTTATATAAGTTTTCAAATTGTATGAAATATATACCAATAGGTCTTTATGAACCTTTAGGTAGTGCTTTTGTTCATGAGGTCTGGTCGCTTCCATACACATACAGATGTTTCAAAGATGATCAAGAAGTTTATCTGAATGGAGAGGAATGCACTGAGACGCCAGATCATTCACTAATGTGTAGGCACATACAGTTACACGATTCATGCAACAAACACCGACCAAATATGGCTTGCGTGTTGCAAGGCACGCCAGTTCCTGCTATCATCCCCACGTTCAAGTTGTTGGAAAATGGTAGTTATTTGATGCTCAATAATGAAGATTGTTCTGAGTTAATTAAAAAGTATTCCTTTTATCGTAACAGTAAGTGAACGGGTTATTTGCTGCAGAAATGTTCTATTTCCTCCCACACATGAACATAGGGAGTTTTCAATCTGGCCACAAATACCAACCTTGGGACACGTTTCAACGGCATGACAAGAATAAGAGCTCTTTTGTCTCAGAGAGAGGTGGCCTTGAGTTCGGCCCGTGAAACTTTCGTACTTCACATAGCGAACACCCGTACACAGGTTTGCCTTTCAATTTCAGCAACATGTTTCCGACTATCTTTAACGCATCCTCCACAAAATCCCTGGCACACTTTTTTAAAGTTGTTACCAGTGGTCTCGTGACTTCATTTGAGAAAATCTTTGGAGTCATCCCTGCTCCCTTTCATTCCATTTTCTCCACTCTGGTTCGTGGATTGCATTTTTACTTGCATTACCAGCGGACGCTCTTGTGCTTTTTTACATTTTTAAATATGGATGTCCCTCCTATGCAACCTCCGACCCTGCAGCTGCTGACACTGTTCCGCAATCGCATGCTAGAATATTATGGCACAATGCCGTTGGCGATATTAAGCACGGCATATGGATTATCTTTTCGGTTCTCCTACTTCACCTGTGTCCAGCCTGTATTTCACTGCCTGACCTGTGATTTCGATTGGGCCATTGATTTGTGTCTCTGCGGACCGGTTTCTCCTGACGTCGACTTTAATCAGCTGATGACTCCTATCATTACTCACGAGTTGATTTGTCCTGGCGAAAGGATTATGGCTGTGGCATTGATGCATGGACTACTTGGTCCCTGGAATTTACTGGCGGCAGCACAGTCTTTCTTGGAACACAGCTTTCTTGAAAACCCACCGAGCTGTCCTCTGATGGTGATAGAGGATCCGGTGCTGGGAGAGCACGTATGTTCTTTTCCGCTTTTAAATTGGATGGCTGAACTGTTTTCGGATGAAGACGGTGACTTCCTATTGGAGGCTGTTGCAGCTTATTTTGCATACACAGTTATGTCATAGACCTTTTTCATGTTTGATATGCTGAGTACTAGCATTTCATTGACAATTCATTGACTTATTTGTCAAGTTTTTATTATTTACCTTGCCTATTGGCTTAAGACTCGATAAAGTACTTGGCTGTTTTATTTTTCTTTAGCATTGAATTTTCCTAGTTTTTAATGCTTTACCTTGCGGACCGTCCACATATAAACTTGCAATCTGCTCTCATGAGATGGCACTTCTATTATCTTATTCAGTTCGTTTCCGGATCATGAGGAGGTGTCATCTAGGTCCTGGATATCTTTACACCGTGTTAAGTTAGCATGGGCTCATTACCGGTTTAAACGCCATTTTTCCTTTTTTGCAACTTCTGCACACGACACTTAGTTGTTGCTTTAGCTTTCCACCTAGTAGTTCATCGTGGTTTACATGAGAATAATATGTTATTGGTCTACTATCTGCTTTACTTGTTAAACTATATCTGTACAGCGAGTGCTAAAGTTTCAAGAACAACACGATACAGAATTGTTATGAGGTCTGATCTCCACGACTTCATACTCATAACATAAGTGCAACTTCTGCCAATTCTGGGCATGAGGCGGGTTTTATATTGCTTTGCCGAACACACATACACAACAGTTGATGCGGTTCACATGAAGAGAGAGCTGGTGTATGCTGATGTGATTCCTTCAAATCTAAGACACTAAAGTATGGACACGCCCTAAACCAACACAAAGAGACCTTCTTAGCAAATAATATAATATGTGTATTAGGGAGGGTGAGATATAAGCAGCCGCGGGCCGTGGAGGGAGTTACGATGGGGCAGGGAGGCGGGGAGGGGGAGAAGCAGGGTGGAGCCCTCTCTACCTTGCCCCTCCCCCTCCCCGCCTCCCTGCCCCACCGTAACTCCCTCCACGGCCCGCGGCTGCTTATAAGTGTTGCTAACTCTTATTCATTTACAGCATGTTAACATACTGTCACCATTCGCTTTTTATGTACTAGTAACTATGCTGGTAATTTTGCTACTGATAATATGTGTACTTGTATTCTCCACCCTGCTTCTCCCCCTCCCCGCCTCCCTGCCTCACCGTAACTCCCTCCACGGCCCGCGGCTGCTTATAAGTGTTGCTAACTCTTATTCATTTACAGCATGTTAACATACTATCACCATTCACTTTTTATGTACTAGTAACTATGCTGGTAATTTTGCTACTGATAATATGTGTACTTTTATTATCTAAGGTACTACGCCTGAGAAGACGGCATTAGTAAATAAACATTTCAAATACACATGTGTTCCTCTTAACTCCATGTTCTGGTTTCTAAGAAATATATAACGACCGACTGTTCATGAGTTCCACGTATCCTGAGGTACTATAAGTTCATATTCTGGATTGTCTAAACATTGAGAGTTTGTTATATCCAATGTGACACTGTACCTAGCTTGCTAAATAGTTTTTGATTACTAACGTGAGTTTTGGGACACCCTAATTCGCCGAGGTTCCAATCCTCTGTCCACAGTTCTGTGTGAGAACAGAAACCCTGCGACAGGGGCACCCCCGACCCTTGCTGGAGCTTCATCACACTTGCGATACAACTCCAGCAATGCGCCACCTTTACGGCACAGATACATCACGCATCTGTGCTGTTTTTGCCCCATGATGCGCCGCATTGTAAATGCAGCACACCATAGGTGACGGAACAGCGGCACAGAATGACTAACACATCCCTGGTGATGCGCCAGTCATCATAAATCTATCCCTATGCTTCTTATCTTGTTAGAGATGAACCGCCATATGTATCATAAAAGTTATTTGCATTTCCTAAATAGCGAACTTTAAGGAATAAATAGCGATTCTTTACCATTCCTAGTTTGCGATGAGCTATTTGCTAATTAGCCGAATGTAGCCCAATGAAGCCCAATGTAGCCCAATGTAGCCCAAAGATGGCCGCCAGACACACAAAAAAACAAATGTAGCCCAAATATCAGCCAGATGTAGCCCAACTATAGCCCAGTGACAGAATGACCAATCAGCTTCGCAAACCTCCGTTACGCGAAGCGGAGCGCTGTTACAGATATATATCTTTTTTTGAACGTTAATTTCTCAAAATCCACTGGAGCACATATATTGAGACCTAGCAAAGGCACATCGGGCTACCAGTCCCTAATATTTTGCCAAGTTTCGTGCAAATCCATTCAGCCGTTCAATTATTATTTTTATTATTTTTTTTTGCCCCGCGGGGCCCTTTTAAAACCTCCACATCAAACCTAGGGGGTCAGCGAGGATCTACTATGCCCCCTTATAGTTATTTCCCCCTTTGTTTTGACCTCCTCTTGTCTCTCGATCCTACCGAGAGACAAGATGGCGGCCGCTACGGACTGTTTGGAATGTTGACAGACGCCGGAGAACCAATCAGCTTCGCTTCACAAAGCTCCGTTGCGCGAAAAGTCCGCGAACCAGAGCGCTAACCGGTCCGCTGTTACAGATATATATCTTTTTTTAAACGTTAATTTCTCAAAATCCACTGGAGCACATATATTGAGACCTACAAAAGGCACATCGGGCTACCAGTCCCTACAATTTTGCCAAGTTTCGTGCAAATCCATTCAGCCGTTCGGGCTAAAAGTGAGGCCAACCGCCCTATGGAAAACTCAATGTTAAAAACACGTTTTGGGACCCCCCTTTTTTCTCGGCCCCCACTGGACGAACCCCCCCCAAATTTTCAAGGGCTGCTCAGAAACAAAATGTTCCATTTTCCAGAAAATTTCAGCCAATTCCGTCCACAAACGCCAAAGTTATTAGACATAGAATTTTCAAAAAACCCATAGGGAAAAAATCCTAACTATATATACCTACTGGCGACCGCCAGTAGGTATATATAGTTAGGATTTTTTCCCTATAGGTTTTTTGAAAATTCTATGTCTAATAACTTTGGCGTTTGTGGACGGAATTGGCTGAAATTTTCTGGAAAATGGAACATTTTGTTTCTGAGCAGCCCTTGAAAATTTGGGGGGTGTTCGTCAAGGGGGGGCCGAGAAAAAAGGGGGGTCCCAAAACGTGTTTTTAACATTGAGTTTTCCATAGGGCGGTTGGCCTCACTTTTAGCCCGAACGGCTGAATGGATTTGCACGAAACTTGGCAAAATTGTAGGGACTGGTAGCCCGATGTGCCTTTTGTAGGTCTCAATATATGTGCTCCAGTGGATTTTGAGAAATTAACGTTTAAAAAAAGATATATATCTGTAACAGCGGACCGGGCAGCTCCCCGGTTCGCGGACCGGGGCGCGTACCAGAACTTCGCGTAGCGAAGCTGATTGGCTCTCCGGTGTCTGTCAACATTCTAAACAGTCCGGAGCGGCCGCCATCTTGTCTCTCGGTAGGATTGAGAGACAAGAGGAGGCCAAAACAAAGGTGGAAATAACCATAAGGGGGCATAGTAGATCCTCCCTGACCCCCTAGGTTTAATGTGGAGGCTTTAAAAGGGCCCCGCGGGGCAAAAAAAAAAATAATTTTTTTTTGTTTTTTTGCGTGGGTAGCGCCCGGTCCGCGAACCGGGAAGCGTTCTGGGCAGCGTACTACAATGAAAAATGAATGAGAGACTTTTCAAATGCAGTATGTTAATTGATTGTTGGTTTTGTTGATTATTTTTTATTTTCTTTATTTTTTAAGCATTTTTTTTTATTGTGATTGTGTTTCATAATTTATTAAACTTTCTAACATTTCATTGTCAGAAATTTCATAATTATCATGGAATATACATTGTAGTCTCTGAGGGTGTAAAATGTCCTCATTTGCAAGGAGGTTATCTACTGCTTGTACACATTGCAGTAGTTCATTGTCCCAAGTTTCATCGAAAAATTCAATGTCAATTTGATCAATTGTATCAATCAATTCTTGGCTGCTCTCATGCAGGTCCATTTCAAAAGAAACTTGGTTTTCGCCTTCCATTTTGCCTGAAATTTGGATTAAAAAAATATATATTAGTAGAGATAGGGCAATGTTGGGAATAATTTTAGATAGGCATTTTTTATCAGTGAATTTATCTTTGGGCAGTGTATAGTATCAGAGTGGAAGTAGGAATATAAAAAAGTGTATGTGATTTAACGTAAGTAAATTCATAATTATACAAGAGAAGCCTAACTCCATCCATAACTATAACAGAGAAGTCTCTCTAAATCTATAACTACTACAGAGGGATAGTATATATCTATCAGAAAAAGTTTACCATATTAACTTATAGTGCACAATATACTTCAGTTTTAAAAATAAAAACTTACCTTTAGAAAGAAGTTGAAGGAATTAGTGAAAATACTATTGAAATGTACAGCAAGAAGTAGTAGTCAAAATGGCTGTGTTTTCTTCTCTTCCTTTATATATATTCAGGTATATAACCAATGAAATGTCAGGTAAAAAAAAGTAGAAAATGAAAGTAACATTTTCATTGGTTGTCAATTCCAACACTTCAGGTGTGTTTTGTGAAGTAATTTACCTCAGGGTATTTAGAGAGGTCTACAGGCTAAATGACTAAATGGAATTCCAATCAAATTTGTGAAAATGGTAGGGATTGGTATGTAGTATGAGCTAATCTATATTTGGTGAAATTGTCTCCAGTGGCTTTTCTGTGAACTACTTTCCCACCTTTTTTGATGGTGCGCTTCCCAGGGAGCGACCCGGTACACGAACCGTTGAGCGCCCCGGTTCGCGAACCTTAAGCGTTCCGGGAGTCCACCATTTTGTGTTTCGGTCGAATTAAGATACAAGATGGAGGGCAAATAATGTTCAGAATGGGTAGAAGGGGGCACGGTAGAGTTATCTTGACCCCCTAGGTTTTCTGAGGGTGGCTGAGGAGGCTTATATGTGCGAAAAAAAAACATTTTTAAAAAAAATTTCGCGAGGTTAGCTCCCGGTTCGCGTACCGGGTAGCGCCCCAGGGAGCGTACTTTGTTGAAAATTAGTGAAAAATGTTAGAGTAAAATAATAATTGTGAGTGATTAGATGTAGGGTAGCTCTGAGAAGAGCTTTTGGGTTTATGGTACATTTAGGTACTTATAAGTAGGTACCAATGCACATTCTTAAATTCAGAGTGAAAATTCTGTTGCCCTCATCTGAGAAGTGAACTCCATCTCCTCTGTAGATATCTTGCATGTAGTAACGCAAGTTATTGTTGTACAGGGAGCCCATTCCATGGTCTCTCATGTAAGCTGAAACAGATTTGTTTACATGCTTCCTCGACTTCTCAATTTGTGGACAAAATTGGTTTGACCACCTCCATTTCTGTCTTTGGCATATATTTGAATATACCAAGGCAGTCTGAGGAAAAAGTGCCATTAATTGCTCAAAGGTGTCCTTTAAAAGCATTTCCAGACCTACACCAGTCAAAGTGCCCAAGTCATTACCTCCACAGTGCACACTTAACAGGTCAGGTTTGGGCAAATGCATAAAGGTTTTCACCAATGGTATCAATTGGTGACATTTTAATCCTCTGTGGCCAAACCACTTAATTTCCACATCTTGTAAATTGAGGTTAGGTAATTTCCTGTTTTCAACGTACCTTTGAGCCCAGTGAATATAACTATGTCCAACAATCCAGACAGAAAACATGGTGAGAGAAGGTTCTCCTGCAGTCAGATGAAGTGTGGCAATGAAATGGCAGTTGAAAAAATGAGAGTTTAAAATGAAAAAAACTGTGGAGTTTCTGTGTTCATGAAGCAGTAACAGTGATTGGTGGATTTTGATTGCTGAAAACAGAAAGTTAGGGTGCACGGATGTGTTCTTTGAAAGATGTATTTTGAATGGTCAATAAAAAATCATTAAATTAAAGAATGCACTGGATATGCAGGTGCACTGAGAGTTCAGAGTTCAATTGCAACATTGTTGTGTGAACTTGCAAACACCAGAAGTCTTCCAAGAGGTGGTTGCCATGCAGAAAAGGCAGAAAGGGCAGAGGGGGGAAGGGTTTTCATTTGAAAAAAAGTGAGGGAAGAGTTTTGATTGGGTGACATGAGAGATATGTGTGAAGAATTACAGCATTTCTGTGCTTTTGATAGCTGCAGACTCTGGAGTGCATACCTTTTGCTCTGCTGAAGACAAATTGGTGTGTTTCTGAGACTGTTTTCAAACTCAAAGTATTTGCTAAGGTGAGAAAATATTTCTTTAATTTAGATAGAGAATAGTGTGCTTTAAGGAGAAAATTATGAATTATGTGGCGCAAATTGCTTGTAAATATGCTCCCACATGTGCATGGAAAATTTAGATTTTGAATGTTTGTGTTACATAGCCATGTTAAAAGTGATACAAACATGCTGCAAAGGCAATCAAAAAACGCTTTTATGTGTCTTAAGGACATTTTAAGTAATTTTCCCATGTGCAGTGTTTTGAAATTATGATTTGAAAATCGTTTTTGGGGAAAAGGAATTGTTTTTAAATTTATGACAAGGACATAATGGTGTATGCTTCTTTATACGGCAATTGACTGTCCCTGATGTTATTTTTCCCATTTTAATGTAAGACCTTTCTCTGTGGCGCAAGTTGCTTGTAAATATGCTCCGACCTGTGCATGGGAAATTTAGATTTTAAATGTTTGTGTTACATAGCCATGTTAAAAGTGACCCAACCATGCTGGAAAGGCAATAAAAAAACACTTTCATGTGTCTTAAGGACATTTTAAGTAATTTCCCTGTGGGCAGTGTTTTCAAATTATGAATTGAAAATCGTTTTTGAGGTAAAGGAATGTTGTTAAAATGTATGTGCGCCATATGCCCCCAAATTTCGTTTTCAGGGGTGCAGCAGGGTGTTCTTGAGACACCCCTGCACCTTTGGAAAAATTCCTAATTTGCGATGAGCTAATTGCTAATCGCAAATTGCACCTTCATTCCTATGGGCCTCCTGCTCCATGGAAATGAATGGGTAATTTGCAATTAGCAATTTGCTCATCGCAAATTAGGAATGGTAAAGAATCGCTATTTATTCCTTAAAATTCGCTATTTTGGAAATGCAAAATAGTTATATGATACATATGGCGGTTGATGTCTAACAAGATAAGAAGCTTAGGGATACATTTATGATGACTGGCGCAATGAAGTGGACATCACTTACTTCATTGGTAGAGCTTTACATGTATTATGTCCTCTGTATTCTTCATGAAGCGTAACTTTAATCTGCAATCCTGAGTAGGCCTCACCTTAAACAAACCTCTGGATAGGCCACATCTTATTGTCATCCTGAATTAATCATTTAAAATGCTAGGGACAGATTTATGATAGGTGTATGCCTCTTTTGCGCCACTTACAAAACACTGTCCACGGGGAAATGACTTAAAATGTCCTTAAGACACATGAATGTGTTTTTTTAAAGCGTTTGCAATTTTTTTGGGTCACTTTTAACATGGCTATGTGACTCAAACAGTCAAAATCTAAATTCACCATGCACAGGTGGGAGCATATTTACAAGGAATGTGCTCTATGGGGAAAGGTCTTATAATGTAATATGGGAAAAATGACATCAGAGACACTGAAATGCCTTATAGAGAAGCATACACCATTATGTCCTTGTCATAAATTTGCAAACCATTACTTTTCCCCAAAAACGATTTTCAAATCATAATTTGAAAACACTGCACATGTGGAAATTACTTAAAATGTCCTTAATTCAAAATTTGCTATTCCTTATTTTGCGATTGCACTGAAGGATTTGCAAATTTTGCGATTCCTTAAATGCAATGTATCAAACAAAAAATATGTAAAAAATGATATTAAGGATTTGGAAACTACCACCAACTTCTAGTTTGTGGTAATTTGCGAATTCTTTTCAAAAAGCATTTTTTTCCAAAAAACAAAAGGTGCCATATGACGCCTATACATGTCCTTAGGGCATGTATGTGTGCCATATGCCCCAAATTTCTTTTTCAGGGGTGTAGCAGGGAGTTCTTGAGATACCCCTGCACGCTTGAAAAAATTCCTATTTTGTGATGAGCTAATTGCTAATCGCAAATTGCAACCTTCATTCCTATGAGCCTCCTAGCCCATGGAAATGAATGGGTAACTTGCAATTAGCAATTTGCTCATTGCAAATTAGGAATGGTAAAGAATTGCTATTTATTCCTTAAAATTTGCTATTTAGGAAATGCAAAATAGTTTGATGGTACATATGGTGGTTCATCTGTAACAAGATAAGAAGCTTAGGGATAGATTTATGATGACTGGTGCATCACCAGGGATGTGTCAGTCATCCTGCGCCGCTGTTCCGCCACCCATGGTGTGCTGCATTTAGAATGCGGGGCATCATGGGGCAAAAATGGCACAGATGCGTGACGTATCTGTGCTGTAAAGGTAGTGATTGCTGGAGTTGTATCGCAAGTGCGATGCAGCTCAAGCAAGGCTCAGGGGTGCCCCATCTCCACAATGTTGCGTCAAGACCTATGCCTGCTTAAAGCAGGCGCAGGGTTTTGACGAAGCTTTCTCCTATCTGATTGTAAATACGGCACACCATGGGTGGCAGAGTAGTGGTGCACGTTAACTGGTGCATGCCTGGGGATGTGCCATTTAACATAAATCTGCCCCTTTACATTTAAGTATGTGCAGGACACACAGAGTCGGTGAGGCTTATCCAAGGTTAAGAAGAGATGAGTCCTGTTCACTGAAAATTTAGACATAGTCTTCACCTGCTCAGCATTGCTGGACATGGCTAAATAATAGCTGCAAAATATTACTCTTGTTAAACAATTTTACTATTATAATCTCTGAGATTTGTCTCTTACTCTGCAACATCTCATTGTTGTTATCTTTCTTTAAAGATAAAGACAACCTCAACATGAGCGACAATCTGCAATCAGTTGATTTTGACCTCATCATTGAACTTGTAATTGAAACATCAGTGGATGTTGATCCCTTGGATGATTTAAATCCTGAGGATGAAGAAGAGCGTGATGAGGATGCAGATTTGTCCGAATTATATGACATAGGATGGGAAGCTGACCTGCTTGAGCCTATGGAAATATAAACATTTATTTTTAAAATTTATAATTAATAAAAAGTAAAAAGGTAAACCGTTTAATTTAAAAATAAAGACACCTTCAAAAGCAGGTTATGTGTAGTGTCTTCAATAAAATATTAAAATATGCTCATAAAATTAGATCAGATTCACACATAAAATAGCACAGGTAACATAAATATAAATGTCATTTCTTTTCTGCTATTTCTGTATTGTAAATTTGCAAGGACTAAAAAATCTTCTATTTAAAATGTCAAGTAGTGTGTTAAGTTTTTGATCACTGTTATTGTTTTACTGTTTGGTAATAATGGTTAATAACATTTTTTATTATATTTTACCACAGATTCAACTGCAGATCATTTCAAGATTTCACCATGCCAACAATAGAAAGACAGAGAAAGGCTGCAAAACGTCAAAGACAGCAGGTGAAAGAAAATAAGCAGCAGTCCTCTAACAAAAAGATTTGTCAAGTCACGAAGAAAGCACCGGGTAAGAGCACAAAATATTTCATAAGAAATATGTGTAGTAAAAAAATATTACTACAGAAAATGTTTCAGTCCATAAAACGAGAAGGAATTCAAATGGAAAGGAAAGGCCAATCAAAAATGTTACTGCTAGAGCAAGAGATAACTCTGTGCATGATAGTAGAAGGAAACAACAGTTTAGGGAGATTCGTAAACGAATGTTCCGCAACAGGATAATTGGCAATTTGTTAAAAAATATTAAGAAAGGTCAACAGAAACTGGTTTTTTATAAGAGAAAAAAAAAAGTTGAGAAAGTTAATGATCAGGCATTTGAAATTAAACGTAAGTTATTTATTTTGATAATCAATAGAATTAGGAAGCTAAACAAGGCAATTTATGATTTCAAAAGAAATAGTAGATGGAAGAGAATAGTTAATCGTAGTAATTTTTGTGAAGTTTTTTCTGGAGAATGGATGCATAGTTCAAGCTGTGAGGCATTTTTTAATGAGGAGAGTTATTTCCAGGATAATGATTTGGTGCATGCAGTTGACACCAGTGGTCGTGCTTATGAAGTGAAAGATGGTTGTCCAGTTGAAAAAGAAAAACTTGTGACAACAGAGGCAGAAGAGGTGTTAGGTAATGAGGTTTTAGGAAGACGTGCTAAGGGTCCTGTGTACACCTGGAAGTGTAGTAGTATTTGCAGTGTGCGACAGGATTCCATCAATTTGCTTTGTGATTTTGTACGGTCATTTAATAAGAACAGTTGGAAGCAGAAAATAAGGTTGTTGCAAGAATTAGATCCTTGCAGAGTAAGAGAAGTGACAGGTTTGCATGGTCATTCACTGGCTTGTCTTTCCAGGAGAGTATGCCAGAGTGTTTTTCATCATTTCAGGATGCTAGCAGTGCATCATAATAAAGTGAGGAAATTAGTTAGAATGTTGTATTATGCTAAGAGTCCAGCAATTATGCTTAAACAATTATGCGCTGCTCTTTTGCATGGTTCTGAAATAGATGTGAAGAATATATGTGAAGAAATTGAGTTTTGTTACTTTGGAAGTAAAGAGGAGAATGTTGAAATTGAGCAAGAAGAAGAGGGTCATGTGGAAGATAGTGTACAGGTTTCCAGTACAGATAATTTCCAGAGGGAAATTGCGACGTTTGAGGTGAAATCAAGTGAGAGGCCTAATTTCACTTGTGTGTGTTGTCGACGCACTTATTATAAGAATCAGACTAAGTTAGTGGATTTATATGCAAAAAGTGAAAGGGAAAATAATAGTGAATGGAAGGATTTCGCAACATACTTGATGGTAGAAAATTGTTTTGATTTGGGATTGGATCAACGTGTGTGTAGTTATTGTTGTTGCAAATTAAATCAAAACCAGATGCCTGCTAGAGCAGTTCATAATAATCTGGAATTGGTTGAGATTCCTTCTGAATTGAAGGATTTAAATACTTATGAATCTATTTTGATTCAAAGTATCCATCCCTTTCAGGCTATTGTAAGAATGGAGCCAAAGACAGGGAAATTGCCTCCATCAGATTTACAGAGAGGATTAAAGGGAAGAGTTGTTTATTTGCCTCTAGATTTGAAGAAAAACATTAACACAATTGGAGTAGAAAAAGTGGAAGAGGAACCTCTGGTTATCTTAGTTAATGGGGTTCCGACAAAGAATAAGAAAATATGGCAAGATTTAGTAGATGTTAGGAAAGTTAAAAAGGCAACATTGTATTTGAAAAAAAATAATAAATACTATAAGAATGTATATGTTGCAGAAGAGGAAGTAAGTGAGGAAGAGGATAGCGATTTGTGTGCTGGTCAAATTGAGAAAGTAGAACCCTCTACTAGTGAAGAAATATATGAACATTATAGTGTTCATCCTTTGCATTCCAAGGAAGTCATGGGGAATGCTATTGAGTTGTTTCAAATGAAACAAGCCAAAGGGAGTCCCATTAGTGTTTGGGAGGAAAGTTTGGAAGCTCAGTGTTTCCCACAGCTTTTTCCAACAGGTCAGGGAGGAAGATATGATGAGCGACCTCATCAAATTCCTGCTTCTGAATACCGGACTTTGCGATTGTATGCAGGAGATGCTAGGTTTCGACAATGCATTCCTTATTTGTTTCATCTCCTGTTTGAAAGCGATCTGTCTGGACTGTCATATGCAGTGAACCACATCTTGAAAAGTGGTATACACATGCAAAACATCTCGGCAAGTGACTTTATGGATAAAGTCAATGTCCAAGACAGTATTTTGGATTCTCACCTGATTAATCTCATGGCGTGTCAGCGTGGTACTAATGAGTACTGGTACCGTCGTCATGGTGATTTAAAATGTATGCTGAGGAACTTAGGTACTCCCACATGGTTCCTCACTCTGAGCTGTGCCGAGTATGGCTGGGAAGACTTACTTGAATTTCTACGAGAGGCAAATGCTAACGTAGATAACATCGAATTCAAGACACCCGGAGAACTGTGCTCTTTGGATCCAGTCAATGTATGTAGGTACTTCAATCATAGATTTGAAGCTATGATGTCTTTCATCATGAATAAGAAGAATCCACCTCTTGGAGAGGTGTTGGATTTCTTCTGGAGAAAGGAGTACCAAGCAAGAGGTGCTCCTCATATACATATGTTGCTGTGGATCAAGGATGCACCTAAATTTGGAACGGATCCAGAAGGCTCAGTGATGAGTTTCATCCAACAGTATTCTACGTGTGCTGTTCCAAACGCAAAGGAGAAGAAAAGCCTAAGAGAAAAAGTTCTGCGTTTCCAAAGCCATCGATGTGGAAAGTACTGCCGTCGTAAATTCCGAAACAAGGACAAGTTCTACACTAAATGTCGTTTCGGCTTTCCACGACCGGTGATTTCTAAAGGAAGAGTAAACAGTTTGATGTCTTCGCTGCGACACAATGTCATGAAGAAATCACCTAAAAACACTTACAATTTGAAGAGGAACGAAGAGTCCAAGTACATCAACGACTACAACCCGGTGATTTTGTCCATGTGGAATGCTAACATGGATATACAGTTTGTGGCTGATAACTGTATGGCTGTGGCTCGGTATGTGATGTCTTACATCACCAAAAAAGAGAAGACAGAATTGAAGGATATGTGGGAGGACATTTCCCATGAAAAGAGCCTCAGCAAGAAGTTGTACAGTTTCAGTCTGAAGATGTTGTCGCATCGAGAAATCGGAGCGTACGAATGTTCTGACCGGTTGTCTTCAGCAAGTCTCTATGCCAAGTCCAGGAGTATCGTTTGGGCGAGTCTTGGTCTTGCTGCAACGCGTAATCGAGTTCTCAAACCTGTGCGGGAAATTGAGTATTTGGCGGAAAAGGAGCCAAACAGTACCGACATTTTGAAGACCAACATGTTGGATACATATTATCCAAATCGAAGCATTCACCTCGAGAATGTTTGTCTGTATGAGGTTCTTCAAAATTACATATTCAAGAGGAACATCAAAGAAGATACTGAGAAAGGAGTGTATGCTGTAATAGGAAGTGAGGGATGTCTGGTCAAGCAAAGAAAATGCCACTTGGTAAACCATCGAAAATTGAGTGGCGAATCTCCTGAAAAAAAGGAGTTTTTCTATTTAGCACTTTTGCAACTTTTCAAGCCTTGGCGTGCAGAAGAGGAACTGCTTGGAGATTTCCTCTGTTACGAAGACTCTTTCAATGCCACCAAGGAGACCATAGAATGTCCTGCTTTTCCCAAATATGTAGAAATGTTGAATGCGGAAATTGAGCAGGAAGCAACGATTGCAGCCGAGATTGCCAGAGACAGTTCTCAGGACAGTCAGAGTTCTGCTTCATTGAGTCAGGATCCACTAGGAGGACCTGTTATTGAAAATGAAGCTGCCACTGCTATGAATGAAGTGGAAAGAGCCATGGCACATGCTCAAGAGGATGCGGTTAACTTAGAAGAGTTGGAAAGACAACTCAACGTTGAGCAGAGGAAAATATATGATGAAGTTACCATGCAAATTGATCATGGATTAAGTCATGATAAGAAAGAGTGCTCATGTACGTCGTTGAAGCCTGTCCGACTGTACGTGAGTGGAGAAGCGGGAACTGGAAAAAGTTTCCTCATTAAAGCAATTTCATGCTATTTGCAGGAAAGGACAGAGTCATCGCTGTCTTGTGTTGTCACTGCTCCAACTGGACTGGCAGCACATAATATTAAAGGGATTACTTTACATCGTTTACTGATGCTGCCAGTGGTGCATGACAACAAATTACAATATCACAAGCTATCTGGAGATGCTTGTTTTGAAGTTTCAAGAATCTTGAGGAAAATGAAACTTCTTATCATTGACGAAGTAAGCATGGTTTCCAATGTCATGCTTGCCTTTGTGCATTTGAGGATGCAAGAAGTTCTCAAAACAGAGTGTGATGTGTTATTTGGTGGCAAACACATCATTGTTTTCGGAGATCTTCTGCAGCTGACACCAGTGAAAGGGCAACCTGTGTTCAAAATGCTCACGCATGAAGATACCAGGAAGTGCCTAGGCAGCATTGGCAACGTCAATATATGGTTAAACTTCAATTATGCTGAACTGCATGAAAATATGCGTCAGGCGAAGGATGAAGTTTACAAGACTATTCTACAAGATGTTAGAATTGGAAAAGTGACCGAGCATGGGAAAGAAGCTTTACATGCACGATTACTGTCAAATTTATATCCAGAACAAGATGTTGTGCCTGAGAATATTTTTCAGAAAATTACTGAGAAGAAATCTGGAATATGTTTGATGCCAACTCTTGCAGAATGTGCCAAATTTAACAACAAAATGTTGCATTTAGAAAAGCAAGAGATTGTGAAACTGGAAGCTATTGATAGAGTAGAGCATATGGGATCAACAATTATTTTGTCTGAGAATCTGAAAACAAAATTGGATTCATTAGAGAAGAGTATATCTAAAACTGCAGGTTTTGAAAAGACTCTGAATGTGTGCTTGAACTGCCGTATAATTTTAAGAAGGAATTTACATGTTGAAAGAGGTCTGGTAAATGGATCAATGGGTAATGTTGTTGATTTTGTGAAATACAGAAATAGAGATGGAATTGAATTTTTAAAAATTAAATTTGATGGCATTGAGGAAGTACAGCTAATTGGTCGTTGTTCTGCTAGATTTTTGCTTGTAAAAGACTTATATGTTCGCCGTAAGCAGTTTCCTGTTTGCTTGGCATATGCGGTGACAATTCATAAATCGCAAGGTTTAAGTGTAGACAGTGCATTGGTGAATATTGGCAGTTCTGTGTTCAAGGAGGGTATGGCATATGTGGCATTGTCACGAGTTAGAACTTTATCGGGATTGTACTTGATTGAGTGTGATGTCACAAACATTTGTGCGGATCTAGATTGTGTTAAGGAATACAATAGGTTAAGAAGAGAGTATGCGCCACATTTGCCTCAGTATCCTTTGTTTGAGAAACGTGTGGTAGGCCGGAAACGAAGAAATGTGACCAATACTGGGGAGGTTGTAGCAAAAAGACAAAAAGTCAATGAACCTAAAATTAAAAGCAGAAACAAAAAGGATTCTGTTGAAGATGTTGTTGGTTTTCAGTTTGAAAACAGTTCTGGTGTCAACTGCTATGCTAATGTAGTGGTTAATGTTTTGTTTTCTCTAGAAAATGTAAAAGAAGAGATTGTGGTCAATTCTGATCAAAGATTTTGCAGTTTGTTAAATTCTGTGTTAGAGAAATGTAGCACTGATAGAAGAAACATAGAAAGTGTGTCTGAAATTCGAAATCTGTTAGACAGATGTTCAGGGCAAACACAATTCTCTCAAAATATTCAGCAAGATTGTCAGGAGTTTTTAATGTATATGCTTGATGTATTACATGCTGAAGGTGTAGATGTAGATCAGCTGTTTGGGCTTTCTTATCAATGGCAGCATGACTGCGAGAACTGTATGGTATCAAGTACTACTAGTGTAGACTCAGAAAGATTTATATATTTAACTTTGCCAGACAGTAAATCAGTCTCTTTTAATAAGCTAGTAAAAGCAGCTGATCACAACATGGAGTGTAGCCAATGTAAATCTGAAATGATGTCCATATTATTTATACGAACATATGGCCAGTATGTAATTTTAATGTTCCAACGATGTAGGCCTGATGGAACAAAATTGACAACTTTAGTTAAAAATTTTGTAGCTTCGCAGTTGTCAATATCAGGAAGGACTTTTGTAACTGCAGCAATTATATATCATGACGGCCCTTCAATAACATCAGGACATTACACAGCTTATTTAAAGTCTAGAAATGGCTGGTCATTCTGCAATGATTCTGTTTTAATTTTCAAAAAAAAATTGCCGTATGACCTTAAAAACTCTTACCTGGTGTTTTTAAAACCAAAATTTTAGGGAAATAATCTCAGGATGTGCTCTGTGGAATTTCAAGAAGTTCTAATGGCTCCTACACAATTTGGCCTTGAGGATAAGTGTAGTTCAGAGACATAACTTCTAACCATAAGACTGGACGTCATGGAGAAATACGTGCACTTTGAATGAGTTCAGAAAAACTGTTTCTTTTTATAAGCTAATTGAAGCAGCCAATCAAAACATGGAGTAGAGGGAATGTAAGTCTGCAATGCTGTCTACTGTTTTACATTGCTTTGTGATTAAAAGTGATGTAGAGAATTAAATAATTGTAGTAGTCATAGAGGTAGTGTAAGTCTGCTTCATAGTAAGCAGTATCAGTGTCATAGGAAATGTAGAACATGACTGAGCAAGAAGGGGAAGATATTACTATTCCAGGATTGTGAAAATGATCTTCAACATTTTAATTCTGAAAGTTGCGGAAATGCCAAATGACGGGATTGGCTTACAAGAAATCCAAGAGTTATAAATGGCTCTGACAAGATTTGGCCTTGTGGAAACTTGTGGTAGAGAGCAAGAAGTCATTTATTGCATGTAACGTGTTTTTAAAAACGATGGAGATTTTCTTTCAGAAAGTGGCGGGCTGAAAGTAATAACAGCACAAAAGAGTGTAAGCTGTTCATAGGACATCCTTTGACGTCATGGAAAGTAAGTTAACTTTAAGGAGTTCTGAATTCTGATTTCTTATGTTGTATGGGTTTTTTAAACACAATCATTTTGATTGTGGTTTTTTTTCCCCGCTGTTACATGATGAATACCTTCAAGTCACTGATTTAAGTGAAATTTGATACATTCTGAGAACAGCAAAAATAAACCATTTAACATGTATAATTAATGTTCTACTTTTTGTACTTATGATATACATTTAGAAATGTGAGGTAGATATGGAGAAACTGAGGCTTCTGTAAGTGTCAAAGTTAATGCTTACAGTGCTGCACTTCTGGGTACTGTTTTTTTTTTAAAACTGAATAGGCCTCACCTTAAAGAAACCTCTTGAAAGGACACATCTTATTTGTATCCTGAAAGAATCATTTAAAATGTTAGACACAATTTTATGATGGCTTTACATCTTTTTTGCGCTGCTATTGCATCACTATTGTGAGACATCAGCAGTGCAAAAGATGCACCATGTTCCAAAATAGGCCTCACTTCATCAGCATCAAGATACTGTTTGTTTAAAATATATATCTTTAGGATTGTGTAGGGGACGTATAGCAGCAGAGGCTTCTGTAAATCTCAAAGTTTTTGAAAAACTGTTTCTTCTTGAACCTTTTCCCTTGTCTTTTCAAATTTTTAAATACATGTTTTAATATTTTTGAAATGTTTCTTCTCTCTTTTACAGATTGAAAGTATGAAAAAATATTTGAAAAAGTTAACAAGAATTATAAGGTAAATGTTTTCTACTCTTTTAACCCGCAATCCACTGCTGATGATGTCACTGACTATGTCATGAATGATGTAATAAGTGGACATGACTTACTTCATTGGTAGGCCTTCACATGTATTAATGCATACACTGCTGCACTTCTGCGTACTGTTTCATATGCTGAACTACATCTGCACTATGAGATACCTAAGCAAAGGCAACACAGGTGATGTGATTGTGAAATGAGCAAAAGAAACTCCACGTTTTTCAATTACATTACTTGTGTTTTCTAAGTTTACGGATGACATTGTGCAGATGAACTTTAGGTCTGTCTATGGACACAGAAGAGGTCTGGCCGTTGTTCAAGAGTGAAGTGGACATGTTTTACTTCAATGGTAGACCTTCACATGTATTATCTCCTCTGTATTCTTCAACAAGCATAAATTTGATATGCAACCCTGAGTAGGCCTCATCTTAAACAAACTTTTGGAGAGGACACACCTTATCGTCATCCTGAATCAATCATTTAATCTATCACATTTAACATCTATTAGTTCTACTGCTTCATTTCTTTAATCCTTACTTTCCTGCGTTTGCTACTTCTCTCATTCCTTTCTCTATTACTTAATTATTCTACTCCTTCCAGTATTTTTCTCAGTCCCTCTCTTCTCATACTTCTTCATTATTATTCACTCATTCTGTCTCTATTAATGTTACTGTTTCTGAATGATCTCAAAATTTTTTTAAAACAAGAACAGTAAGTATAAGGATAGGAAACAGACATTTATGTTACAAGAAAGACAGCTATAGGAAGTAAACAAAAGATACTGTTACTCGCAATCCACTGCTGATGATGTCACTGACCATGTCAAGAATGATATAATATGTGACATGATCAGAAGTGGATTGCGGGTAACAGTATGTTTTCTTTACTCCCTGTAGCTGTCTTTCTTGTAACATAACTGTCTGTTTCCTTCCCTTATACTTACTGTTCTTTTTTTTAAAAAAAATTTTTGGTTCGCTCCTGGTTCGCGTACCGGAGTGCGAACTGGAAGCGAACTAAAAGAAATAGAGGTTGGCAGAGTTTCAAAAATTCTACCAATTTTTTTTATAATGGGGAGGTAGTTCTGAAAAGAACTTTTTTTTTTTGTTTTTGTTGTTTTAAATTTTTTTTATTATTTTTCTGAACATTTTTTATATTTTTTTTGTTTTTTCTGAACATTTTGTAATTTTTTTGTTTTTTGGGGGGGAGGGGGGAAACAAAAATGATTCATTGAAAAGGGCTCAACAGGAGCAACGAAAAAAAGAAGAATTTATTTTTTGGGGCGTTTCGGGCAAACATGATTATTGATAGCTCTCATTATAAGAGTAATGCTACTTTCTCGGTAGCAAAGTGTTTGGTTGCACCACACGCACACTTGCTTTACTTCCCCCATGTCCATTTGAATGTTCGGGATCACCTCCCTCGCCTCTGGTCCCAATACTTCTTTGACAACAGATCTTCTCGCCATTGCCGGGGGATTTTGCTGTTCATCACGAAGCTGGGCAGCACTATAATTATTTGGGTGCCACCTACTCATATGCCTGTGCATCGTATAATTTCCGAAGCTGTATTTCTTGTCAGTGCCCCTTGAAAGTCGATCGTCGCAAATACGGCAAAACACATATCTGGCATTGACTTTTTTTTGCCCTGCTGGAAATTTAAAAAATTGCCAGATGTAGTTTTCTTTTCTATTGTATCTTCTGGGCTCCTCTCGCAAAAACTCAGGCTCTTCCTCCTCTTGCTCCTCTTCTTGATCTTCCTCTTCTTCTATGATTGCTTGAGCAGGTGGTCCTTTCTTCCCTTGAGGAGGTGGGGGTGGTGGTGGGGGAACACTAGCTGAAGCAACAATGGAAGCCATTTCTCTAGAATGTAAAAGGGTCTTTCTCTCACCAAGATGAAAGTCAGAGTGAGGAAAGAAGGAGGGGTTTTCATCATTTGGGAAAAGCAAAAGTTCTCAACCAATGAAAAGTGTTATTTTTAGGTCACCTGACCTAGCCTTCCATCATTATGAAACCAAAAGTGAAATGAACCAATGAAAAGTTTTATTACCAAGTCACATGACCTCTCACGCTCATGTTACGCGCTGCGGAACGCTCCCCGGTTAGCTTCCGGGTCGCTCCGCTTCGCGCCTCGGTCCGCGCCCCGGGACACTTCCGGGTGCGCTAACGCAATACGTCACAAGACGCATTACGCGGCAACGCGATACGTCGCGCTTTCGCGACGTGCCGCGGATCGCTTCCGGGTCGCTGCGCTTCGCGCCTCGGTCCGCGCCCCGGGACACTTCCGGGTGCGCTAACGCGATACGTCACAAGACGCATTTCGCGGCAACGCGGTACGTCGCGCTTTCGCGACGCGCCGCGGATCGCTTCCGGGGAGCTGCGTTTCGCGCCTCGGTCCGCGCCCCGGGGCACTTCCGGGTGCGCTAACGCAGTACGTCATAAGACGCATTACGCGGCAACGCGATACCGTCACTATGTTGATTTCTTATCGGTTCGCGGACCGGGTCGCGGCATCTATTTGAGCTAACGGAGGGCTTCCCGGTTCGCGGACCGGGAGCGAAACAAAAAAAATATTTAAAAAAAATTATTAATAAACATATAAAATATATTTTTGTATTTAAAGAAGAATACATTTTACAGCTATAGATATTAGCTTTTAAAAAACCAATGAAATTCATTGAAAAAACCATAGGTTATAGACCATATATAGTTAGGAATTTGCATTTACAAAACCTTGAAAATTCACTGAAAAAACCATAGGTTATACACCATATATAGTTAGGAATTAGCATTTAAAAAACCTTATTTTACTCACACAAAACCAATGAAATTCCATATATAGTTAGTTGTACTAACTATATATCACGCACCCGCAATCCACTGCTGATCATGTCACATATGACATCATTCATGACATGGTCAGTGACATCACTGATGACATCACTGATGACATCTCAAATGACATCACTGATGACATCACCGATGACATCTCAAATGACATCACTGATGACATCACTGATAAAATCTCATTTGACATTAATGATCACATCACTGATGACATCATTCATGTGATAATACGATGAACCTCTTCAGACTCTAATATAACCTTAGATACACTCAGTGTAAACAGACACTCACAGACTGTCACTCATCCATGGAGTTACTTACACACCTAGTCAGTCATGCAAAGAATCAATTACAGCTCCATTTTCACAACTATACAGTTATACACACCTTACTTATTCAAACATATACTAAAACATATTTACTCACTTATACAATCCTGGATACAAGAGCACAATGATCCATACAGCCACTCACACATTCACTGGCTCTTATGCACAGTTATTTATATATGTCAACTCTCACATGTACTGTATTTTACATATGTACTTACTTTGACATGTAGCACTGAGATATCTATTCACTCACCAATACAGTCATGCACACAGTCAACCACCCATACAGCTGTTTCCACATGCACTTTTGAACCCATACATCTATGCACAGAGTCATACACCTCCCAGCCACCCACACACACTCTCAGTCTCCCATACAAATGCTTGGGCAACCAATCAATAACCCATATAGTTACTCATATAGCTACTGATCAACACATGCAGCAGTTTACAGAACAACAGACATAATGATGCACAAATTAAGACAGTTTAGTCACTAACCCATGCACTCAGTGAGACACATTTAACCACTCACTCATACAGTCAGTCATGCACCTACTAAATCCTTCATCCAGACACTTATACATCCACTCATTCTTAAATATGTAAGACATATTTTAACTTTACAGAAAAATACAGTCACTGGATGTTGTCATCAGTGATGTCATCAGTGATGTCATTTGAGATGTCATCAGTGATGTCATCAGTGATGTCATTTGAGATGTCATCAGTGATGTCATCAGTGATGTCACTGACCATGTCATGAATGATGTCATATGTGACATGATCAGCAGTGGATTGCGGGTGCGTGATATATAGTTAGTACAACTAACTATATATGGAATTTCATTGGTTTTGTGTGAGTAAAATAAGGTTTTTTAAATGCTAATTCCTAACTATATATGGTGTATATCCTATGTTTTTTTCAGTGAATATATATATATATATATTACCTACTGGCGGTCGCCAGTAGGTATATATAGTTAGGATTTTTTTCCTATGGGATTTTTGAAAATTCTATGTCAAATAACTTTGGCGTTTGTGGACGGAATTGGCTGAAATTTTCAGGAAAATGGCACATTTTGTTTCTGAGCAGCCCCTGAAAATTGGGGGGGGGGTTCCTCCAGGGGGGGTCGAGAAAAAAGGGGGGTCCCAAAACGTGTTTTTAACATTGAGTTTTCCATAGGGCGGTTGGCCTCACTTTTAGCCCGAACGGCTGAATGGATTTGCACGAAACTTGGCAAAATTGTGGGGACTGGTAGCCCAATGTGCCTTTTGTAGGTCTCAATATATGTGCTACAGTGGATTTTGAGAAATTAACGTTTAAAAAAAGATATATATCTGTAACAGCGGACCCGGCAGCGCTCCAGTACGCGTACTTTTCGCGCAACGGAGCATTGTGAAGCGAAGCTGATTGGTTCTCCGGAGTCTGTAAACATTCCAAACAGTCCGTAGCGGCCGCCATCTTGTCTCTCGGTAGGATCGAGAGACAAGAGGAGGCCAAAGCGAAGGGGCAAATGACCATAAGGGGGCATAGTAGATCCTCGCTGACCCCCTAGGTTTGATGTGGAGGTTTTAAAAGGGCCCCGCGGGGCAAAAAAAATAATAATAATAATAATCGAACGGCTGAATGGATTTGCACGAAACTTGGTAAAATATTAGGGACTGGTAGCCCGATGTGCCTTTGCTAGGTCTCAATATATGTGCTCCAGTGGATTTTGAGAAATTAACGTTCAAAAAAAGATATATATCTGTAACAGCGCTCCCCTTCGCGTAACGGAGGTTTGCGAAGCTGATTGGTCATTCTGTCACTGGGCTAAAGTTGGGCTACATCTGGCTGATATTTGGGCTACATTTGTTTTTTTTGTCTCTGGCGGCCATCTTTGGGCTACATTGGGCTACATTGGGCTTCATTGGGCTTCATTGGGCTACATTGGGCTACATTTGGGCTCCAACATATATATAGGCCAATTTAGCCCAATATATATTTTTCAAAGTTAATTTTCGTAAAAACCACTGGAGCATATATCTTGAGACATAGCAAAGGCACATCGGGCTACCAGTCCCTACAATTTTGCCAAGTTTCGTGGAAATCCATTCAGCCGTTCGAGCTAAAAGTGAGTCCAACCGCCCTATGGAAATGAAGGAAATGAATGGGTAATTTGTAATTAGCAAATAGCTCATCGCAAACTAGGAATGGTAAAGAATCGCTATTTATTCCTTAAAGTTCGCTATTTAGGAAATGCAAAAAACTTTGATGATACATATGGCGGTTCATCTCTAACAAGATAAGAAGCATAGGGATAGATTTTTGATGACTGGCGCATCACCAGGGATGTGTTAGTCATTCTGTGCCGCTGTTCCGTCACCTATGGTGTGCTGCATTTACAATGCGGCGCATCATGGGGCAAAAACAGCACAGATGCGTGATGTATCTGTGCCGTAAAGGTGGCGCATTGCTGGAGTTGTATCGCAAGTGTGATGAAGCTCCAGCAAGGGTCGAGGGTGCCCCTGTCGCAGGGTTTCTGTTCTCACACAGAACTGTGGACAGAGGATTGGAACCTCGGCGAATTAGGGTGCCCCAAAACTCACCTTAGTAATCAAAAACCCCTTAGCAAGCTAGGTACAGTGTCACATTGGATCTAACAAACTCTCAATGTTTAGACAATCCAGAATATTAACTTATAGTACCTCAGGATACGTGGAACTCATGAACAGTCGGTCGTTATATATTTCTTAGAAACCAGAACATGGAGTTAAGAAGAACACATGTGTATTTGAAATGTTTATTTACTAATGCCGTCTTCTCAGGCGTAGTATCTTAGATAATACAAGTACACATATTATCAGTAGCAAAATTACCAGCATAGTTACTAGTACATAAAAAGCGAATGGTGACAGTATGTTAACATGCTGTAAATGAATAAGAGTTAGCAACACTTATAAGCAGCCGCGGGCCGTGGAGGGAGTTACGGTGGGGCAGGGAGGCGGGGAGGGGGAGGGGCAGGGTGGAGAGGGCTCCACCCTGCCCCTCCCCCTCCCCGCCTCCCTGCCCCACCGTAACTCCCTCCACGGCCCGCGGCTGCTTATATCTCACCCTCCCTAATACACATATTATATTATTTGCTAAGAAGGTCTGTTTGTGTTGGTTTAGGGCGTGCCCATACTTTAGTGTCTTAGATTTGAAGGAATCACATCAGCATACACCAGCTCTCTCTTCATGTGAACCGCATCAACTGTTGTGTATGTGTGTTCGGCAAAGCAATATAAAACCCGCCTCATGCCCAGAATTGGCAGAAGCTGCACTTATGTTATGAGTATGAAGTCGTGGAGATCAGACCTCATAACAATTCTGTATCGTGTTGTTCTTGAAACTTCAGCACTCGCTGTACAGATATAGTTTAACAAGCAAAGCAGATAGTAGAGCAATAACATATTATTCTCATGTAAACCACGATGAACTACTAGGTTGAAAGCTAAAGCAACAACTAAGTGTCGTGTGCAGAAGTTGAAAAAAAGGAAAAATGGCGTTTAAACCGGTAATGAGCCCATGCTAACTTAACACGGTGTAAAGATATCCAGGACCTAGATGACACCTCCCCATGATCCGGAAACGAACTGAATAAGATAATAGAAGTGCCATCTCATGAGAGCAGATTGCAACTTTATATGTGGACGGTCCGCAAGGTAAAACATTAAAAACTAGAAAAATGTAATGCTAAAGAAAAATAAAACAGCCAAGTACTTTATCGAGTCTTAAGCCAATAGGCAAGCTAAATAATAAAAACTTGACAAATAAGTCAATGAATTGTCAATGAAATGCTAGTACTCAGCATATCAAACATGAAAAAGGTCTATGACATAACTGTGTATGCAAAATAAGCTGCAACAGCCTCCAATAGGAAGTCACCGTCTTCATCCGAAAAGAGTTCAGCCATCCAATTTAAAAGCGGAAAAGAACATACGTGCTCTCCCAGCACCGGATCCTCTATCACCATCAGAGGACAGCTCGGTGGGTTTTCAAGAAAGCTCTGTTCCAAGAAAGACTGTGTTGCCGCCAGTAAATTCCAGGGACCAATTAGTCCATGCATCAATGCCACAGCCATAATCCTTTCGCCAGGACAAACCAACTCGTGAGTAATGATAGGAGTCATCAGCTGATTAAAGTCGACGTCAGGAGAAATCGGTCCGCAGAGACACAAATCAATGGCCCAATCGAAATCACAGGTCAGGCAGTGAAATACAGGCTGGACACAGGTGAAGTAGGAGAATCGAAAAGATAATCCATATGCTGTGCTTAATATCGCCAACGGCATTGTGCCATAATATTCAAGCATGCGATTGCGGAACAGCGTCAGCAGCTGCAGGGCGGGAGCTTGCACAGGAGGGACATCCATATTTAAAAATGTAAAAAAGCACAAGAGCGTCCGCTGGTAATGCAAGTAAAAATGGGAATCCACAAAGGACAGTGGAAAAAATAGAATGAAAGAAAGCAGGGATGACTCCAAAGATTTTCTCAAATGAAGTCACGAGACCACTGGTAACAACTTTAAAAAAGTGCGCCAGGGCCTTTGTGGAGGACGCGTTAAAGATAGTCCGAACCATCTTGCTGAAATGGAAAGGCGAATCAGTATTGAAAAGGGTCTGCACCTCTGTACGGGTGTTCGCTATGTGAAGCACGAAAGTTTCACGGGCCGAACTCAAGGCCACCTCTCTCTGAGACAAAAGAGCTCTTATTCTTGCCATGCCGTTGAAATCTGCTCCCAAGGTTGGTATTTGTGGCCAGATTGAAAACTCCCTATGTTCATGTGTGGGAGGAAATAGAACATTTCTGCAGCAAATAACCCGTTCACTTACTGTTACGATAAAAGGAATACTTTTAATTAACCCAGAACAATCTTCATTATTGAGCATCAAATAACTACCATTTTCCAACAACTTGAACGTGGGGATGATAGCAGGAACTGGCGTGCCTTGCAACACGCAAGCCATATTTGGTCGGTGTTTGTTGCATGAACCGTGTAACTGTATTTGCCTACACATTAGTGAATGATCTGGCGTCTCAGTGCATTCCTCTCCATTCAGATAAACTTCTTGATCATCTTTGAAACATCTGTATGTGTATGGAAGCGACCAGACCTCATGAAGAAAAGCACTACCTAAAGGTTCATAACGACCTATTGGTATATATTTCATACAATTTGAAAACTTATATAAAGCAAAAGGCAGCGTTATTAAACCGTGGATAAGGCACGTTGCCAAAAAACCCGCAATCCTCTGCTGATGATGTCACTGAGCATGTCATGAATGATGT
Organism: Lissotriton helveticus; assembly: GCF_964261635.1. Taxonomy (NCBI): domain Eukaryota; kingdom Metazoa; phylum Chordata; class Amphibia; order Caudata; family Salamandridae; genus Lissotriton; species Lissotriton helveticus. Next base: position 529,130,165 of record NC_136069.1, read on the forward strand.
AATATGTGACATCATCAGCAGTGGATTACGGGTAATAGTATCTCTAGTTTACTCCCCTATAGCTGTCTTTCTTTTAACATAAGTGTCTGTTTCCTTCCCTTATACTTACTGTTCTTTTTAAAAAAAAAAAGTTTTGGTTCACTTCCGGTTCGCGTACCGGCGAGCGAACTGGGAAGCGAACTACGAGAAATAGAGGTTGGCACAGTTCCAAATATTGTACCAATTTTTTATTAACGGGGAGGTAGTTCTGAAAAGAACTTTTTTTTTATTGTTTTTGTTGTTTTATATTTTTTTTATTATTTTTCTGAACATTTTTTTACTTTTTTTGAATTTTTCTGAACAGTTTTATATTTTTTTTGGTTTTTCTTGGAGGGGGCAATGAAAACGATTCATTGTAAAGGGCTCAACAGGAGCAACAAAACAAAAAAAAAGAATTTATTATTTGGGGCGTTTCGTACAAACTTGCATATGATAGTCAATAGCTCTGTTGATCAGAGTGATGCTTCTTTCTCCGTAGCAAATGAATCCACTGCAATATACGCAGACTTGTTTTACTTCATGAAATCTCGTTTGTATATTTGGCACCATCTCCCTGCCCTCTGGTCCCGTTACTTCCGGTACAACAGATCTTCTGGCCATAATAGGGAGATTATCTAGGTCGTTACGAAACTGTGCAGCACTGTAGTTGTTAGGATGCCACCTAGTCATATGGCGATGCATTGTGTAGTTTCCGAAACTGTATTTTTTGTCGGTCCCTCTGGACAGTCTATCTTGACATATAAGGCAAGTTACGTATCTTGCATTTACTTTTTTCTGACCTTTGGGAATTTTAAAAAATTGCCAAATGAAGTTTTCTTTCCGGTGAGACGTCCTGGGCTCCTCAGGCAAAAAGTGCCTCTCTTCGTGCTCGTCGTCCTGTTCCTCTTCTTCCTCTTCTTGCTGAATTATAACTTCAGCAGGTGGTCCACTCTTCCTTGGATGTGGTGGAGGTGGTGGGGAAGCACCAGCTGAAGCTACTAAAGAAGCCATTGCTCAGTGATCACAAAGGGTCTTTCTCTCACAATGATGAAAGTCAGAGTGAGGAAAGAAGGAGGAATTTTCATCATTTGGGAAAAACAATAGTTCTCAACCAATGAAAAGTGTTCATTTTAGATTATATGACCTAGTCTTACATCATTAGGAAACCAAAAGTGAAATGAACCAATGAAAAGTGTTATTACCAAGTCACATGACCTGCTGTGTTTACGTTAAGCGCTTTGCAGGGCCTCCCGGTTTGCCTCCAGAAACCTGTGCTTTGCGACTCGGTAAGCGTACCAGTTCGCTAACGTAGCACGTCATATGACGTATCACGCGACAACGCGAAACGTCATGCGGACGGGAGGCGTCACGATGTTGTTTTCTAACGCGGCAGTTGCGGTAAACAAACGTTTACCGGCTCGCGGTCTATTTCGCGGCATCAAGGTCAGCTAACGGGAAGCTTCCCGATTCGCGAAGCGGGAACGAAGAAAAAAAAATATTTAAAAAAAAAAATTATTAATAAACATATAAAATATATTTTTGGATTTAAAGAAGAATACATTTTACAGCTACAGATATTAGCTGTTAAAAAACCAATGAAATTCACTGAAAAAAACCATAGGTTATAGACCATATATAGTTAGGAATTAGCATTTACAAAACCTTGAAAATTCACTGAAAAAACCATAGGTTATAGACCATATATAGTTAGGAATTAGCATTTAGAAAACCTTATTTTACTCACACAAAACCATTGAAATTCCATATATAGTTAGTTGCACTAACTATATATCGCGCACCCGCAATCCACTGCTGATGATGTCACATATTACATCATTCATGACATGGTCAGGGACATCACTGATGACATCACTGATGACATCTCAAATGACATCACTGATGACATCTCAAATGACATCACTGATGACATCATGACACACCAATACCAGTTACTACATACGCACTCACTGATTCCTACGTCTACACACACATTCACTCATTCACCCATACAATCACTCATACATACAGTCACTCATTATTACAACACTATCATATGCACTCATACACCTATGCAGACAGTCACACACTGCCACTCATCCATGGAGTTACTCACACACCAAGTCAGTCCTGTAAAGAATCAATCACACTTCCATTTCTTCATCTATACAGTTAAACACAGAACACCATACTTCAGTGACATCACTGATGACATCACTAATGACATCTGAAATGACATCACTGATGACATCTCAAATGACATCACTGATGACATCATGACACACCAATACCAGTTACTACATACGCACTCACTGATTTGTACGTCTACACACATATTCACTCATTCACCCATACAATTACTCATACATACAGTCAGTTATTATTAGAACACTATCATATGCACTCATACACCTAGTCAGTCCTGTGAAGAATCAATCACACTTCGATTTCCTCATCTATAGTTAAACACAGAACACCATACTTTTCACACATATACTAACACATACTTACTCTCTTATACAATCACTGATACAAGTACACATTGATATGCACAGCGTCACACACCTCCCAGCCAGCCACACACACACTCAGTCTTCCATCCATCCAGTCATTCTTCAATATGTAAAACGTATTTAAACTTTACAAAAACACACAGACACTAGATGATGTCATCAGTGATGTCATTTGAGATGTCATCAGTGATGTCATCAGTGATGTCATTTGAGATGTCATCAGTGATGTCATCAGTGATGTCACTGACCATGTCATGAATGATGTAATATGTGACATCATCAGCAGTGGATTGCGGGTGCGCGATATATAGTTAGTGCAACTAACTATATATGGAATTTCAATGGTTTTGTGTGAGTAAAATAAGGTTTTCTAAATGCTAATTCCTAACTATATATGGTCTATAACCTATGGTTTTTTCAGTGAATATATATATATATATATATATATATATATTACCTACTGGCGATAGCCAGTAGGTATATATAGTTAGGATTGTTTTCCATAGGGAAATGGCAACATTCTATTGGGAATAACTTTGGCGCCGGTTGAGGAATCTTCCTGAAATTTTTCTTAACTTTGCCTCGCGGCGCTCCGCTCCTTCCCTGAAAGTTTGGGGGGGATTCATCAAGCGGGGGCCGAGATAAAAGGGGGGTCCCAAAACATGTTTTCCCCATGTTAATTTCCATAGGGCGGTTGGACTCACTTTTAGCCTGAACGGCTGGATGGTTTTCCACCAAACTTGGCAAAATTGTAGGGACTGGTAGCCCGATGTGCCTTTGCTATGTCTCAAGATATGTGCTCCAGTGGTTTTTACGAAAATTAACTTTGAAAAAATATATATTGGGCTACATTGGGCTATATATATGTTAGAGCCCAAATGTAGCCCAATGTAGCCCAATGTAGCCCAATGTAGCCCAAAGATGGCCACCAGAGACAAAAAAAAAACAAATGTAGCCCAAATATCAGCCAGATGTAGCCCAACTATAGCCCAATGACAGAATGTCCCAGAGTGTTCTAAAGAACAACTAGAGCGCTAACAGTCTTACTTATGACAAAAGTATGGCACCCCTGAAGTCATCTTGATTGGAATAAAGTGTTAGCACTTAAAACATTTAATTTGCAAAGGAACGAAATGAGGGGGTTCATTTTGCCATAGCAATTATGATTAGTGCTGAAGAAAGAAAAATTAGGGCACATTTTGAGTGACTTCTCAAATCCTCTTATATTTCATTAAAAAAATTCTGATATGCAGTCTCCCAAGATGGCCACCAGAGACAAAAGAGCCAAAATGTTGCCCAAATATCAGCCAGATGTAGCCCAACTATAGCCCAATGACAGAATGTCCCAGAGTGTTCTAAAGAACAACTAGAACGCTAACAGTCTTACTTATGACAAAAGTATGGCACACCTGAAGTCATCTTGATTGGAATAAAGTGGTAACACTTAATACATTTAATTTGAAAAGGAACAAAATGAGGGGTTTCATTTTGCCATAGAAATTTTATATATATATATATATTCACTGAAAAAACCATAGGTTACACACCAGTTATAGTTAGGAATTAGCATTTAAAAAACCTTTGAAATTCACTGAAAAAACCTTAGGTTTCACACCAGTTATAGTTAGCCGGAAATTTTACTCGCATAAAACCATTGAAATTCCCACGTTATAGTTAGTTGGACTCACTATAACTTGCACGTCTGCAATGCACTGCTGATGACGTCACATATTACATCACTCATGCATATATTTAAATATTTAAACATTACTCGCTAATATATGTATTCACTAAGATACACTTAATAAGCCAGTTAACCAATCAATTTTTTTTTTAAAAACACTGAAAAAACCATAGGTTTCAGGCCTTATATAGTTAGGAATTAGCATTTAAAAAACCTTTGAAATTCACTGAAAAAACCATAGGTTTCAGGCCTTATATAGTTAGGAATTAGCATTTAAAAAACCTTTGAAATTCACTGAAAAAACCATAGGTTTCAGGCCTTATATAGTTAGGAATCAGCATTTAAAAAACCTTTGAAATTCACTGAAAAAAGCATAGGTTTCAGGGCTTATATAGTTAGGAATTAGCATTTAAAAAAACTTTGAAATTCACTGAAAAAACCATAGGTTTCAGGAGTTATATAATTAGGAATTCGTTTTTAAAAAACCTTTGAAATTCACTCAAAAAACTATAAGTTTTAGTGGTGTTACAGTTAGCAGGACATTTTACTCTTACAAAACAAATGAAATTGCTCCTATATAGTTAGTTGTACTAACTATATTTCTCGCACCCGCAATCCACTGCTGATGATGTCACATATTAGATCATTCATGACATGGTCAGTGACATCACTGATGACATCTCAAATGACATCACTGATGACATCACTGATGACATCATCCACGTGACAATCACACACCTTTTCATACACTATTACAATTTTTCATCACTGTTTGTAAAATACAGAGTATCATATTTAAATCCATTGTCACAGCAATACAAGTATCTAAAAATCCACTCAGTGATTCATAGATGTATACACACATCTAATCACTTACCTATGGATTCACTAATACATGCTGTCAATGAACAATAGAACACTATCAAAAATACTTATACATCTATATCGACATTAAACAACAGCACGCATCCTATTCACATATGAAGTCATCCTACTCACTTATGCAAACAATGGATCATACTTACATATTTACTTAGCAAAACACTTATACAAACACCACTTCTTCTATTCATTTAGATAGTAAGTCATACTTAGTGAATTATAAAATCATTATTACAAGTATACAGTTATCCATACAGTCACTCACACAATCATTGTGTCTTATGTATACTTATTTATATACAACAACTGACACATACACTGCCTTTTATTTTTCTAGTTTGTTGGACCTGTACCTTTGAGAAATATATTTGCTCATCACCACACCCATAAAGAGATTCCCTCACCCAAACTGTTAGAACATGTAGTTTTAACTTCATATATCTACTGAATCAACTATTCACACATCTTTGGACAGTCACACACCCCCCACCGAACCACACACACTTTCACACTCCCATACAAATACTCAGTTAACTAATCAATAACTAATATAAACTTTCACATAGCTAGTAACCAACTGTAGAATCAGTTTACACAACAACTGACAAATTGATACAGATATTCACACAGTTTAGTCACTATCCACTATATTTAGTGAGACATTATAAATTGGTCGAGTAAACAGTCAATTACACTGCTACTAAATCCTCCATCCAAATATGTATTTATATATATCCACTCATTCTTCAATGTAAATTGCTATATATATAATGCATATTTAAATAACGAAGCAAACCACATTCACTGGATGATGTCATCAGTGATGTCATCAGTGATGTCATTTGAGATGTCATCAGTGATGTCACTGACCATGTCATGAATGATCTAATATGTGACATCATCAGCAGTGGATTGCGGGTGCGCGAAATATAGTTAGTACAACTAACTATATAGGAGCAATTTCATTGGTTTTGTATGAGTAAAATGTCCAGCTAACTGTAACACCACTAAAACGTATAGTTTTTTGAGTGAATTTCAAAGGTTTTTTAAAAACTAATTCCTAACTATATAACTCCTGAAACCTATGGTTTTTTCAGTGAATATATATATATATATATATATATTCCATCACAAACGCCGCTCGCCTGCTGAACTGCTTGGGGCGGGTGCATCCTTCGTGCAAACGGCAATGCACGTGTAAATATAACTCTCAAAGGTGTCCCACTTCAAAAGACACTCTGGACACACTGGGGATTGTATGAACAACTTTTAATTGCAACCAGCATGACGCGTTTCGTCATTGCGACTTCCTCAGACGCTGAATGCAAAGTTCAAAAAGCTTCTTGCTGTCAACAGTTTTTAAAAGTCAGCCTGGCTCCTCCTGTTCTGGCACAAGCGAAGAGGGACTCTTTCCATAGTCCTCCCCCTTCTAATTCACCTGGTTTTAGCTGCCATCTTGGAGTGTGTTTTGCGTTTGTCAAATGTGCAACTTCAATGTTCGTGGCTATGTTCCACTGGTTAAGTCTTCCATTGTTTTGGGTAAGAAACACACTGTTCAATATGATGGTACGATTTTGCCAGAAGTTGTTTGTGGAGCTTGTTGGTCCGCTGTGTCCCCTTCCGCCGGCCGCTGCTTTCGAAACCCGTGTCTGGGTAGAAGATGTAAGTCATCCGTCCTACCTTGCGTTAGTCGCAATTTCAGAAAACGGGGTTCACTTTCAACGGCGGTTCCAGCAGGCAGTATCCACAGATTCCATCACAAACGCCGCTCGCCTGCTGAAATGCACGTGTAAATATAACTCTCAAAGGTGTCCCACTTCAAAAGACACTCTGGACACACTGGGGATTGTATGAACAACTTTTGTATGTATGTAGGACGGATGACTTACATCTTCTACCCAGACACGGGTTTCGAAAGCAGCGGCCGGCGGAAGGGGACACAGCGGACCAACAAGCTCCACAAACAACTTCTGGCAAAATCGTACCATCATATTGAACAGTGTGTTTCTTACCCAAAACAATGGAAGACTTAACCAGTGGAACATAGCCACGAACATTGAAGTTGCACATTTGACAAACGCAAAACACACTCCAAGATGGCAGCTAAAACCAGGTGAATTAGAAGGGGGAGGACTATGGAAAGAGTCCCTCTTCGCTTGTGCCAGAACAGGAGGAGCCAGGCTGACTTTTAAAAACTGTTGACAGCAAGAAGCGTTTTGAACTTTGCATTCAGCGTCTGAGGAAGTCGCAATGACGAAACGCGTCATGCTGGTTGCAATTAAAAGTTGTTCATACAATCCCCAGTGTGTCCAGAGTGTCTTTTGAAGTGGGACACCTTTGAGAGATATATATATATATATATATATATATATATCTATATATATATATATATATATATATATATATGTACCACTTCTGCAAATGTGGTTTATGCCATTGTGATTTTAATGTGCATGTGTTTTAACAAAAGTTATGAAAAACAGGATGCAAGGGTTTAACACCTGTACGGTAAGGTAACATCTTGCTGAAGGGCCCCCTTGACTATTAGTGGAGTTGTTTCCCTGTACTTGTTACGTGCAATCTTTGGGGCAAAAAAAGAGAAAGTGTACTTCTCATGTACATGTTACTTTACTATGGTAGTAAAATGTAATTTGACCTTTGCACTGTAGAAATAATTGTGTGAATGTATGTTTATTAGTATAGTTGCTCTAAATAATGTGTTATTGGGCCACATTAATTTTTACTGTCATGGCACCGGCACATTAGCCTGCACACACGCACACACACAACAACCACACACGCATGCACACCCACACACACATACACCATCCTGTCGCAGTGCAATTAGGTAGAAAGACACCCTTGCTTAAAGCTACTTATAACATTAAAAACAAATATTAGGCCTCCTAAATGAGGCAGGTCGTCAGAAGTGTAGAAAGTGAGGAAGGATTTCTATGCAGATGAGATTGGTCTCTGCCCATCAAGATTCATGAGGTGCTGATAAAGCATGTGGGTTGAAATCTTTAAGAGAGACATAACGATCAATACCAAGGCCGGGAACGTACAGACATAATAACACTTCCTCCGCTAATTAAGAATGCAGCTATACAAGGCAGACAGGACCCTGAGTCGATCAAGGCATTGTGCTTAGTAGAATAAGTTGAAGCGCAGAAACTACGTCGTAGTGTATTCGTTTACAACAGAAGTCCTTATAATAGAGGATATATCTCAGACACGAAGAAGTTCGACTCAAAGTGTACTTTGTTCCTCCACATACATTAAGGTGGAGTAAACGGTCCAGAAGTGCACAATTCCTGGATGCTTCCAAGTCTGTTCATATATTTATTTTATGTCATTAGTGACTGCGAACTACTGCAAGCAATTTTCAAATGATAGGCTGATGAACATAGTATATATATGAACATCTTCTTTAGGAAGATGTGAGAGTTCAGTTTCTCATCAAGCAAGAAGTGAAAAGCTGTTTATAATAGAGAATGTCATTATGTAAATTTGACCATGCATATAGGTGTAGGTAAATTTGCTAGAGTAAATAGTAATTCTTTTACATTTTGGGTCTGAAACATACCATTGGCATTTGAAGTCTTGCTGATATTTAATGTTTACAATGTCTTTGAAGGTTGACGCCTTTTCCTTTCATTGGATACATATTCAAGTCATTGACGGCACCCAAAAGTGAGAAAATAGTATATTTGAAGCATAGTTGGAGGTTTGTATGGCATTCTAAGAACACATGATGCAGTAAACCCAAGTCACACCTCCTGGGTTCCCTTGCCTCTCTACATTTCAGAAACATTTGGGCTTGTTAAGGTTGTCTTTGTGTGGAGTGAGCCTCCAGTCAAACACTGCTGCAGCAAATTTCTCTGAAAACCACTCTCTAAATGCATGCTAGATACAATTTTGCTTTACACACATTCCTGTGTGGGAGTGAATAATGGACATTGACGGTATGTAAATATATTCACATAGTTTTTACCCACTGTCTGACATTTGAAGGGTTTTCTGGGTAAGAAAAAGTGCGCTGACCCATACATGCCATGCTTCCTCATCTCCAGGGGTTTCCATTTCCAAACTTGGGTTAGGGGGCATACCTGGTTACAGGCTAAGCCAGAGGCCAACACCTATCATCATTCATCATGCTAGATTTCACTGAAAACCTCCCTGGAAAAAAGTTTTTTGTGGTTGCCGTTTTGGCCAAATCTTCTCTCGCACAACATTCCCACCCAAACAAAATCCTTGCCATTTTTATCTGGGGAAACATAGTAATGCAGAATGACATGACTTTTCCAATTGTCCACAGATTTTGCTCATTGATGGCAAGAATAGTTAAGTGTGGACCAAATTTACCAACATTTTGTACTGTGTTTGTGTCACAAAAGTGATAAAAACCAGCAAAAAATGTTTTTATGTTATTTACTTTCCAAAGTGCAACACTTGTTTTATGCTGGCAATTGCCTAAAAGTAATACAAAGTAGCATAATTCGCTGCTTTGCATTAGTTAGCATCAAGGTGGCATAACATGGGTTTTTCTCATGCAACCACCCATGCGTTTTTGATGCAAAACCCTACTTACCAAAAAACAGAGAATGGGTTTTGTGTCAAAAATTAACACTGTTTGAAAGCAGGCATTAAAAGGAGAAATGTTATAATTTCTCATTTCTTTCCCGAATTTGCATGTGTGCTGCCCTGTACAGCACACACACAAAGTATGAAAAGTTTTAAAAGTTGTCTAGGCATAATATTTTGTACTGAAAGGGAATCCTTTCTTTAAAAAAACAATGGTAGACTCACGCAAACACCCTTGCACTATGGCGCAAAGATGTGTATGTGGCACACGGCAGCCAAATTCTGCACTGGTCCTAGGGAGAGAGAGGAGAGAGCCATATCTCTGTAGCAATTGCACTCCCCTGCTCGCTCACTGCCATGCAGTGCAACACAGCATTTGTGGCAGTTGCTTTGCATTGGGTGATACTGTGATAAATTAGGCTTGTATTTATTCTGACAGTTTTGACTTTTGAAGGGTATTGTAGTACCAAAAAAGTGCCACGAGCTTTGCAAGCTATGAATGACTGGATATATTTACTCCTCTAGAGCCCTAAAAGCATTTCCTAGATACTGGGCAATACTGAGGGTAATAACAGCTGCCATCCCTCAAGCTAAATTTTGGGGAAAGCTGACATTTAAAATGAACCTGGCCAAGTAAAATCTTTGGCCAGTTTCTTTTCCATGGGTTTTCCCACTCACCAAAGTTGGGTATCACATGTTATATCATTGAACCCAACAGACTGCGCCACCGCCAGAGTTAACAGCTACAAGTTTTCCACTATTGTATTAACACCAACTAATTGATGAGTAGAGTCAGTGCCACATTATAGATGGTAATTACAACAGGAAAGTGCAGCAAAATGGGCCTGATCCTGTGGTGATGTGGTAGATGGAGTGTTGGTGCATCATGGAAGTAAGGAATATCATAAGAGTTGCATTCCAGGAGTAGGAGTTGTAGCAGTGCCACTACATCTATTTGACTTGCTCTTTGAAGGTGAGAAGCACCACTTTAAATTTAGGGTTGCACACTTACCCTGCTCTTCAATCTTGACTTTTACATTTTCCTGACTACAGTCTGTTTGAACTGCGGCACAGGCTGCAACCCCAATCGTCTGTCAATGGTCTTTAGTTAGTGCAGCATGTAAAGCCGTTATGTAACCGCCAAACCATGAGCCCTTTATTCCGCAAGTGGGCTTGTGCAATCCCTATTGTGTGCACTTGCACACGGCTGGGGCTGTATTGTGGCATGAACACTCTTCAGGGGCCGAACAGGGGAAACCATGATTGCGTGTACGGCTGTGGCTTACCTCGATTCTACTTGCTTGGTTGGTAGTAACTTATCTTTCCAATTCCAGACCTGTGATCTTTAGCGTGGACTTCAGGCAAGTCCTTGTGGTTTGCTTCAACCTCACGTTACAGCAGTATTGAAGTAGCTATAGAAATGGGACTAGGTATCTGCAATTGGTACTGTTTACCCTGATTTTCAGAGATTTGCACGCTTGTTCTTAAAAGTTGTTGTGCAAATTATTTGTGAGTGATTTGCACTCTAAAAAATGATTGATACAAGTAAATATTCCACTATTTGCATGCTAGGTGGAAAAATAAAGAGAAAACATTTAAGCACAGTTACATCTCATCAATTTGCATGCTATTGCATTTCTATATATTGTTTTTCAGCGATTTGCATGCTAAAAAAAAGAACAACTCTGAAAAGTGAAATTACAATGATTTGCATGCTAAATAAAAAAAATAACAAATCAACCAAAGTATTAATGCTAATTGTTATTCATTGATTTTCAGGCTTCATATAAAAATAGAAGAAGATAAGAGGAGAACAACACTGTGCCAAAGGATTTTCTTCTTTCTAAAGGTGTAATTTTTCAAGATGCATTTTGGTATCATTAAAGGTATAAGAAAAAGCAGAATGTCCCCCCTCCTGCTTCTATTTTACAGAAATCTGGTGATCCGCCAGTAGAGTGGAACTTATGGTTGAGATCTTTGAAACCATATTTAGGGGATATTGAAGCTTAGTGGTTCAGACAAGAAAGAAAGAAAAGTCTAACAAATTACTATTTAGGGTTTGAAGGTCTGAATGTGTACAATCACGTACCTAAGTATGAGCCCACCGCTGATGAAGATCTTGATGAATTTGACACAGCAGTGGGCCAATTGGATGAAAACATTTCAACAACAAAAAATGTAGTAGTGGACAGGTATACATTTTTTACGAGGGTGTAAAAATTTAATAAGAGTATCGATGCCTATGTTACAGCCTTGAAAGTACTTGCAGCTAAATGTGAGTTCAATTACTTTATTTCATAGTTAATTATGGACCAATTAGTGGTAAGATGCAACTTAAAGATAATACAAGAGGGATTGTTAACATGTTAAAAATCCATCTTTGGATAGAGCTATAGATATTTTATCGAAAGTATAGAGGGGTCTTGTGAGGATACACAATTTGTAGACAAATCATTTACCAAAGCGAGGGTTTCAGGTGCTGTAGTTGGCAAATTAGGTCCTATTTCAGAGAACAGAAAAGGTAGAGGGTCAGGCAAACCAAGTTTGTCAACGTATCAATCAAGAAAAGTGAACTGTTGTAGATGTGGTTCTTCAAATCATGTATCTTCCTTTGAAAAGTATTCAGCTCATGGCCAAAAATGTAAGAAATGTGGGAAAACTGTCAACTTCTTCAGACTATGTAGAGGTGGCAAGAGTAATAGCATTTGCTATGTAGTCAGTGAACAGTATGAGGACAGTGAGGAAGACAGACATGGGGAATCTAATGAGTTAGTCTTAGGAGTGTGGTTTAAGAGCTCTGAAGGAGGTGATCATATTGCTGACCCTGACTTTAATGTTATGATTGAAGGGACGATGATCAAATTGCTAGTTGATACTGCGGAGCGCATTACCATTGTGGATTAGGAAAAGATGATCAGTTGTGGTCAAGTGGGACTTTACTGCCACCAGATATTCTGACTGTGGCATTTGAGAGTAGCAGAGTAACTTTGGCTGGCTATTCTTGGGCTACCATTGAGGCAGTAGGGGGATCAATCAAAGGGAAGGTATAAGTGGCTTATAAAGGCATCAATGTGCTAGGATGGGTGCAATAGACTGAATTAAAAATAAAATTGGTTCAGTTACTCATAAGGAGATTTTTTGAGAAAGGAGGTTCAGAGAGGTGTTTCAGGAGAGATTAGAAAAAAATGATTTTACATACACTATTAAAGTTAAACAAGATGTATCACCTGTAAAGCACAAATAACAAAAACATTCCTTTTAAGTGTAAGAAAATATTTGTCTGAAATGTTAAAGGATATGTGTGAGCAGCATATTATTGAGAAAGTGGGGGCAACTCTGCAGTTGTCAGGTAAACTCAGAATGTGTGTGGACTTAAGAAATATCAATGGTACCAACTGGGTAGATAATTTTCCACTGCCAAGAATTGAAGATTTGCTAATAAAAATAGATCACTCTGGCTGATTCACCAAGCTAGATTTAACAGTGATGTATCATCAAGTGGTACTGAACAAGGATTCCAGACATCTAACTGCTTTAATAAACTACAGAAAGCATTTTCCAATTCTGCAAGATCCCATTTTGCAAATGCTCTGCAGCAGCAGTCTTCCAAAGACTGATGTCAACTATGTTCAAAGATTTTCCACAAGTAGTAGTATTTTTAAATGATATTTTCAAACAGTGAAGGTGACCATGACCGAGTGTTGAGTAATGTGTTGTGTGTACTTGGAAGCAGATAAATGTATCTTTAAGAAGAGTGAAATTGAGCATCTTGGCCATGTCTTTTGAGGTCAAGGAGTGAAACCTAAACCAAGTTTTATCAAGAGCATAGTTGAGGCACCAGCCCCTAAAAATAAGGAACAGCTGTTATCTTTCTTAGGTCTGTGAGAAGTTTATGGCAACTTTTTGAAAAACTAGACCCAAAGATATTGGGTATCAGAGCGCTTTACATAGCCCCAGTTTTGTTACATGAGGACACATTAATTTTTGTTAGGCACAGGATGTTGAGCGTCGTTGCCGAGACTCGACCCCAGTTCCCCAGCTTCAACGTTGACTGCTCTAGCCGTAAGGCTACATCTTCTCAGGTTGGGAGCAGTCTTGTTCCAGTTGGAATGCAAACATGAATACACTATATGATTCACATCCAGGACATTATGTCAGTCTGAGAGGAAATACTCACTCATCGAAAAAGAAATGTTGGTGTGTTTGTGGCATGTAGAAAATCTTAAGCCATATCTTATGGAGAGACCAAAAAACAGAACAGGGTCCCTGAAAATCAAAATGAAGGGAGAGGAGAGCAGGGAAAATCACAGAACAATAACAATAAGCTTTCCCTATCAATTAATTAATGTGTAGGTCAGCCGCGGCTGGTAGTGGGTTTACTGGCCGGGCGGTGACGTGTGGAGGGGAGGGGCAGGGTGGGGGGTAGTAATGTATGGATTACGGACTTTAAAAGGTAAGTAAACAAAAAAATAAATAAAACGAATTTCGTTGCACACACTGCATTGCATTTGGTGATTAAGCGCGATATATAGAGATAACAAAAAAGGGGACTAACTCTAGCTCAGAGATACACCAATCGAATAAGGGACAACATGGAAGTCTCCAGTAATAGGGCTGTTGTTTATCTTAGAGAGAGACCATTTGTGTTGGGAACTGATCACCGTCCTTTAGTGAATATCTTGTTAGGAAAGAAGTTGAAATGATCTACAGCCATAATTGCAAGGGTTTCAACCAGGTTGTTGGAGTTTACATTTACAGTAGAGGATATTCCAGGGGGAAAAACAACAGGGCAGATTATCTGTCAAGACATACCTATTGTCCTATTACTTACCGGTAATCTTCATTACTCCTGGTCCCGGACTGTTATTGGCTTGGTGTTTTCAGGCTGCATGCTGGGCTGGTACCGCTTATGTACTCCCAGTGGGAGGGAGTGGGTAGGGTATCCCAACATGCTCCTTTTCTTTTTTTCTGTCATGGAGATAGTCATCTCCAATTTTTAAGGAATGGGATGAGGACAGGAAGGACCGGGGGGTAATGAAGAGTCAAAAGATCTTCAGTGGGAATCTGAGGTTGATGAATCTTTTATTACTCACGTTGGACATGTCAGGATCTGTAGTAAGGGTGAAGAGTGGGTTAATGCTATTGAGGAGGATCATTTTTTTAAAGAAAGTAATCTCTTTTGTGGCTTCAATAAGCAACTTTATTTGATACCCCTCAGTGGGAAGAGGATTACTACAGATAAAACTGACATTAAAAATTAACCTGGCCTAGTAACAGCTTTGGCCAGTTCCCTTCGCATACATTTTCACACTCACCAATGTTGGGTAACATTTCTATCAGTGAACCCCACAGACTGTGCCACCACCACAGTTAAAAGCTCCAAGGCTCATTCCAATGGACCATCTTTCGACTATTGCATTAACACCACCCAATTGATGAGTGGAATCAAGGCCACATCAAAGATGGTGATTACAACAGGAAAGTGCAACAAGGTGGGTCTGATCCTTTGGTAAGTGTTCTATGAAGGGGCATGCCAATGCCACAGCTTATTGCACAACTCAGGCTTATTCACAACATATTAAACATGGCTGCACTTATATTTGGTCAGCAGGAATTCCTGAGGGTCATTTGGCAACAGGCAGACTGAAAGGTGAAACAGAGCAGGCTTATGGAATCAAAAAGCCTGTCATTTGTTATGTGTGACGTGGTACAGGTCAAAGGTAGCTCTGGGTGTTTGGCAGTTCAGCACTAAGGTAGACTTTTTCTGTTGCCCTGCGTCACATACCCCAGTGCTGCAGTTCTTGGTCACACGTAGCGAGGCATCCAACTTATACTGATCTGCACCATTTGTCACCTTAATACTGTTAATTAACAATCCCATTGACAAAAAACAGAGATCAGCCATCAAAGCTAGTCATTCAGCTGTAAAGGAACATAAACATGGAAGTAGAAGGAAGAATGAGTGACAGTGAAAACGGTCATCTGTGTGTGACGGGACACGTGTACCAGATGTACACTGCGGAAAACGTGCTGAGGTTGGGAAGAGGATTACATTGTCTGAGGTAGGATAAGCGCTTACAGATTAATATGCGACGTGATGGTGGCCATATCCTCTCTTAAAACCCACTAGTTGAAAATCGATTTAACCTAGAGCATAATGCACTCGTTGTAGCATGCAAACAAGTTAAGCAAGAAAGAAGAAATACTAGGAACCACCACACAACTAGAAACAGATATGAATCTTGTAACCAGGTCATATAGGTTAACAAAAAGGTAATTGCTGCCACATGATTGAATTTATACTCACACTCACAAATATTTGTTGATCCATTACTGTCTTATTCCTGTATATCTAGTGCCTATTCAGTTTGCCTGTCCCCCACTGTTTCCACTATCACAGATGGTGTAGACATTAAAGCGGTAGAAGTGTTTCCCTTATGGAAAATCTAAGCTCTGGCCTTGGAAATTATAACAGAGATAGGTGCAATCTATGATGCTCCCCACATTTGGATTCCCTGCAAACAAACGTACATCATCCATGATGTGGTTGAGACTGTCTTGCATCATCAGAGAAAAAAATTATGGTTGACACATTGAAAAACGGCACATATTTGGTGAAGAACAATAGTGAATGCAGGCTGGAAAGTGTCGCTAACAAGTCTTAAAGTGCCGTAGGAAGAACTACTTGTACACACCCGTATCAGTAACACCATCTTCATCTGTAGGAGTACAGCAGTCATTATGCCAAACTGGGATTCCTGATCATTTCACAATTCCCTAGTGATGGCCAACATTGTATTTTATTTACATATCTTATAGTTACATTTTCAGCAATCATAGAAACAGAAATACATGCCACAGCTTGCCAGTAAGGCAATCCTAGAAACACCTTATTTTTTATGTTCTTATCACACTTCTCTAAATCTCAGGATTTTATACAATGCAAATCAATCATCCTTCATGAACTGCCTTACCCTCTGCCATTCTCAATCACCTTATAGTATCAGTCCATCTGCGATTCTTGTGTTTTTCCACACCCCTCACATTCCCCCATCTCTGGTGTGATCACCATCTTTTCTCTCTAGTTGGCCCATATTTTTTTTATTTTACGTTGGCAACCTTGTGCTTTGTATACTGTAGCTCTTACCTGCATGCACGAGTTCATGTTATTTGCCCATTTCGATGATCAACATTGTTGATGTTTTTCTCTGAACATGTTCAACACATGCCATATGGACATAGTGAACAGGTTCCCTTCTGTGCAGTATATGTGTGAGCTTTGTCTGATCCTGTTGCCTGGCCATGTGACCCATGTTCACCATGTGGGTGCAGCAGGAGACACATGATAGTTGAGAAGAACACACTAGGGATTAGTACACATACTTCTTTAGCAGCACTGGAAATCTTGAAGGTGACCTCTCAGAAGTGCATTCTCATGGTTTGTGTTTGTCTGATTTGCAACTGCTATTTGCAGAGACAGCACGAGACACATCATTTCAGGTGTTTTCACATTTTCATGAGAGAGGTACAGTGAGAGAGAAGGAGCGCAACCGCTTTTCTGCATAATTACTACGGGACATTCTGCCACTAGGCTGTAGGTTTACACACCACTTCAGTAGTGGATTATGCTAACAGTCAAGTGGATTTTCTCAATCCATGTTTTCTACGACAAACTGCCTTGCAAGTCCTGGTTCAGGTAAAACACAGTCTCTGTGACCATCCTACAGGTGTATTTTCCTCTTCCATTTAAATACAGCTGATATCTAATGATACATGTATTTGTGCCTACATCTGTATGCATGCCCATAAATACGATGCTTAATGTGCACTGGGTCCATGTGTTTTGCATAACTTATTGCCATTCATAACTGCTAAATGTCTCCATGTCTTCAAAAATTCTTTGCGAGGGCACTGAATTTCTAACAATCTGCAAGTTTCATACTGGGACTTGCATGTTATCTTTTGATTTTGTATGTATACACTCAAACACTTGCAGCAACAAGTGATGCTTTAGAAGAAGGAGAGGTGAACACAGTTATTAACTCTGCCTGTGAAGTTGTGTAAAGTCGTGAAACTTTGCCTGCAGTGTTTTATACTTTAACCAGGCATCCAAGTCTCTTCAGGCAAATGATCCACCCAAGAATAACCAAGCATGTGACTGCTGGATATGGAGAGATCAGCCGCCAGAAACTTTGATTTGATTGATTTATATCGTTTAGGCCTTTACCTCAGAGTTATAATGGGTGGAGAGCGGCTGCTCCACAGCCACGGATTTGCGATTTCCTGCCACTCAAATTCTAGCTTTGTTGTGCTACTGCTGCCAGGGCTTGCTTTGACTACCATTTTGCACCTTATGAAGCATGTGAAGTATTATAAAAAAATATGAACATTTGCAAAACTTTTCAATGCGACGCACCCGTTCCAAAAACCGAGGAATAGCTGAAGGGTTCACTCACACAAAGAATCACTTGTCAGCTAAAACCACTGTTCACTATTGCTGAGGCACTTTTATTGTGGCATGAATCTACAATGCGGTATGTACCCCACCGTTAAATTCTGAAGTCACATGTTGCAACTATCCAAGGAGCAAGGAGTGCTTTGTCCACAGTAAACAAATGAACACTTCATTTGGAGTCCGTTTTATACGTTGATGCTCGACTAATTCCAGCAGAAAATGTATCCAGCTTTCGATACATTTTGTTTTGTGCCCTTGCTATGGTTTCACTTAGCTTTGGGAAGTGATGGAGCTATGTTTCCATTTTCATTTTCCACAGTAATTCACTCTAACATTTGATGAGAGAACACGACTCTTCTTGTTTCACATCTGAATCTGCATGTGGTTGGTCCCTCCCACCGCCTCCCCATCCACCCTCTCCCCTTTCATGGTTCCCCTACCATTGCTTCCCACCACCACAAATCATCCCTGCACAGCGTCTCTCTCTCTCTCTTGCACGCACCCTTCCCCCACTCAGTCTCATCTGCCTTCCCGGGCTTCTCTGACATGTAAGAGAAGAGCACAGGCAACTGGGATATTGTCTGTTAAATGGTTAGGACCAGACTCTCTTCAGCTCATTTATATCAATAGCCCAGCAGCCCCTGCTTTTTCATAGAAGATCCCAAGCACCATTCACTGCGCCTTGCTAGAGACATTTGGCCTGATTAGGATGGAGGTGAGACCGCCACTGACAGTCAATCCGTGGCTCAACGCCATCCTAAGCAAGTTTCCCGCCTGCCATATTATGATCTCGGGCGGTTTGTTGGCGGTCGGAAAGACCTACCATCCATGCATCCAATGGCCTCCAGGAGCCCAGCCGTGCATGAAAGGGGAATCATATCCCTACAATGGTGGCGGTGTCTGCCAGGCACTGCCTTAGGGATTATGATGTCCCTTTCCGCCCACCTTTTCATTGCGATTATCCCGCCATGAAAAGGCAGGCGGGAAGGGACTTTGGTGGCCCTTAGTGGCCCCCTTTTCCCCCTAGCCCTCAGACATGGGTCCTACACACACCTGCACCATGTGACCCCATTTTGTCTTGAGGCAGCCAGCAGCATCCGCCGAAATACAAAATATAGGCATTGAGACCACCGTGGTGGCAGTCGCATTGTAATGCCTATGTCGGAACCACCAACAGCCTGTCGGGCAGTCCCATTTCCGTTAGGGTGGCGGGCGGACTTTCAGCCCCTTTGTCTTTTTTGACTACCTTGCTTGGCGGAGATTTTAGGAAGGGCAATTTTAGTGTCCTTGACATGGATGTATGCTACTTCTAGAAGGTTGATCCTAGGAGATTTAGGACAGTGGTCATTTTAGTAAAGGGGAGTCTTGTTAAGGAGATCATCATTTTGGAATAGAGCTGAGAAACTTATCAGTTCAAATCTAGTTTTTCTGCATGTAGACTTCTTTAATTTTTATATATTTAGTTCATTTTCTCAAACCCATGTTATTTACACTTAAACTCTGCTCTTTACTACTAATTTTAGTGTATTGGAATCTTTTATCACTTAATTATAGACACTTTTTGAAAGTTTCATGAGACTAGGGAGTTGACTTAACATGTATTTTGCCTTTGCCTTCTGAGTACCTTTGTTTGTATATATCTATAGTTAATGTTTTTACTGTTGCTTAAAGGAGTTCATTTTTATGCTTGTGCCTAGGTTTGGCAATTTCCAAAGCTTTTAGATGATTGGCTTGGCTAGGAATTATTATCACCTTAAAAACTATTGCATGTTTTCAAAGAGTACCCAACCTGGAAAAGGACATGGTAATCAGGTGCCATTAAAGGGCTTTTCTGGATTCTGCCTTCCTGCCATTAGGTGTCACTCACAGGGGTTCTGCAGGGTGCAGCCATTTTACCAGAATATAACAAAATACTATTCCTTGCATTACTAGCTACACTTCATATTCCAGTCCAGATTTCTATACCACCATTCTAATGCATCATGGTCCTAAACCCTGTCTATATCATGTCCCGCTGGTGGATCTTTCTTTGGATTTTTTGTTCCTGGGTCAGCCGCGGCCCATGGAGGGAGTTCCAGTGGGGCAGAAAGGAGGGGTGGGTGGGGGTGATAGAAACCGGAATATGGATAATTGGAGGTAAGTAAACAATTTAATTATTAAAACGAATTTCGTAGCGCCCACTGCATCACATTTTGCGATGCAGTGCCGCTACGAAATTCGTTAAAAAAATTAAATTGTTTACTGTGTTGGTTACAATGAGAATTGTGTGCTGTGTCGGTTCCAATGAGACCGCTGAGCAGGAGCTGTGATGTGAGGTCCTGTGTTGAGTTGCGTGACTCTTTGCTGCTTCTGATGGAACCCACAGTTAGGCAGTGAAGACTACACTCTGATGCCAGCCATGGGTGCAGGACCTCGGGGACAACTTTTGGGGATGAGGGCACACTTCAGCAGAGGTCAGCAAAAGGGCTCAGGTATTTCCATGTACAAATCCAGGCAGGTCCAGTGCAGCAGGTGAGCTGGACAGTTGCAGGAAGACCTCTGAAGCTTGTTGTTCCCCTGTAGCTCATGCAGCCAACTGACCCTTGGAGTAACTCATGTTAGCCTGGGGTGAAGGGAGTGGGTAACGTCTTCATTCTCAGAGAGCAATGATGTCGTCAAGCAGCAGGGCAATCCTCTGTTAGCAGTAGGACAGTCCTATGGTTGCCAGGTAGATCTTCTTCTGTAATGCCCACAGGTCCAGGAGTGTACTGAAGAGTGGCCTGGAGGTCCAATAATTATACCTGGTGCCATCCTTAAAAGCAGAGGCATTCCTTATACTACTATACACATATGGTTCAGGAATAATCTTGCCTTCCCCTATCAAGACTCTATGATGTCTGAGGTGAGGAAAGACAGTGCATGCCTGGTGTCAGATTGCTTTATGTGTGTGTGAGGCAGAGTCCTTTGAAGTGCAAGTGGGGCTAGGTGTCTCTCCTACCAGTCATCCTGCCAGGATGATCCATCCTGTCTACACCTAATGCCCCTTTGTGTTACTCTATTGAAACAGTACAAAACCCAAACAGCAGAGCCATTCAGAGTCATGTGACCCAGGACAATAACAGAAGTCACAAATGGTTAGGAAAAGAGAATACCAACTTTCTAAAAGTGTAATTCTAGATGTTCCCATTAACAATTATTGGTAATGCATCGGTTTCATCTACATGGTGAATAAAGAGCTGTTTTCATCAATCATCGGCCGGGAGAAGGAAAGAGCACCCTGACAGATAACAAAGTAGTGGAGAGGAAGTGGTGCAGTGGCCAGAACTGCTGACTCGAGAGCTGGGGTTCCCAGTTCGAGTCTTGGGGGCGCCAGTCAACGTCATGTGTTCTATGCAAATCACTTAATCTCTCTGGGTGATAAATTGTTATTGTTTTAATATGCTGCAAGAGTAAAAGGCAAAACGTTATAAAAATATAGTTCGACCAAAGCGGATGTTAATGGTATTTCGGCAGCGGGAAACTGATAAGGGAAGCAGGTGAGCAACAAGCACTGGTAAATGCAGGAACATATGCTACAGCCAATAGAAATGGAGGAAAGGTAAGTGGCATGCACAGGAACCAATGAGAAGCCAGGAAAGAGAGGAGGTGGGATGTAAGTCCCTTTTAAGTTTATATTAAAAACTATAGATTGCTAAACCTAAAAAGGACCTTAAATTGCAGTTCATTTGAGTGCAACACCATGTCTCTATCTGCTCACAATCAAATGATATTACTTATTAAATGAAATAGGGTAACCCAGTATCAGTCAATGAGAGGCATAGGCCCTACACAGTGAAAAACGACATTAGGAGTTTTTTTATCAGGATATGTAAAGCGTAAGTTCACATCGCCTACTTTTTAAAAATGTACCCTGCCCTATAAGCCTTTCGGGCCTACTTTGAGGGTGACATATCATTATTAAAAAGGCAGATTTAGGACTGGGAAAAGGTTTATTTTGCCAGATCAAAATAGCAGTTTAAAAATACACTATAGGCTGGAAAGGCAGGCCTAAGACATGTTTTCAAAGGCTACTTTAGTGGGTGGCACAATGAGTACGGCAGTGAATTGAGTGCGCCAATTAGGTGTAGGCCAATTTTACCATATTTGTAGGAGACAGCACAAGCAATTTAGCACTGTATCCCAGTAGTAAAGTGCACAGACCTTGCGGGTTCTGTGGAGGGTTTTGATGTGTGCAGGAAGTGTGGCGCTTTAACTGGTAGCGGTGTGTGTTAGGTAAAAAACAAAAATAATGAAGACGGTGCAGCAAGGTCAGAGGAGACCCCGAAACCTCTGCAGAGAGTGGCCAGGGCCCACTCGGTAATTATGACAAGAATCCTGTGCACACGTTAAGCGAGGTGTATACTTGTATCATGCTTAATCAAAAGAACACAATAGGTAGTAAATGAAACAAAGTGGACACGATAGAAAGTCTTTTTGTTCTTCAAATGATTGTATTTGACCTTCCTTTGCTGAAAGGTAACTTCAAAAGCAAATGACCAGCTGATACGTGTTTCATCAAGCGGGCAAGGAGCCCGTGACTCTTCAGGGTTGGGGGTGAGATCAAAAACATAGTACAGTATGGAAAAATATGTACATGGCGTATTGTCTGTGAAATGGTGCATAGCGCAGTAGATCACCTTACGTGAGTTAAAACCTTTATCAATAATCTAGAAGAACAGAGTCGGTACTCTGGCTAGGAACCCAAAAAAGAAAATGTATTGTTTGGGTATCTAGACTTTCTTAAGCCTGACTTGAATGGTTGTTGTTTCTTGAGGAGCATCCTGGAACAAAGCCCATCTGTCTGTAATAATCAGGTTTAGAATGACAGTGTTGTGAAAAGCATAATTTCAAAGATTGCAGTACACCTATTGAAGAATCAGAATTGTGTTTATTCCTTGAACAATAAGGTCTCACCCAGCCACAGTGGTTGACTAGCAGCTGTGTCTCTCACAACTGCCAACAGGCCTCCAACATTCTATTACATCTTTGCCCACCAACATTCAATGAGATGAAGGCTGCAGCCATCACAGACAGTTTCATCTCACTTAATATGTACATATAACACATCTCCCCCTTTTAATCAAACAATATTTATAAGAACTATGTAACAGAATAAACATCTAAAATAGCAAAATTGAGTTGTACACCTCATATGCCATGACAAAAGAATACAAATGTTCTGTTCAAACTGATATCCACACCCGGATGAACATTGTGAAATCTCTACAAGATATTCCCCTGGATTCCATCTTATTCTCAGTTGTCTTCCCCCTCGGCATACCAGCAGACATACTTCCCTGAGCTATCCTCCCTTTGTAAATTACCACTGTATTCAATTTCCATATTCTGTGATCTTCTGTCTTCACTGCATTGTTTAAGATCTGTATGACTTTAATAGGTCTGGAAAGTTTGGAGCCACCTCCCTTACCACTTGGTTTCCCTAACATGACCAGATTACGCCACAACAACCCTAATTTTCTTCACTGACTTCATCCTATCATAGGGTTGTTTGTGTGCTTGTTCTATTCTTTCTTCTCTCAATCACCTCTCTTCATTCCATCTACTGCAGGTGATTAATGTACATCGACATCTACCATGAACATTTTCAAAAGTAGTTCTACCAGTAGTTGAGTGTGGACTTCCTCCATCCAGACTAAATCATTATCTTTGGCCATGTGAATAGTCGCCTTTGAGACTATCGAATGGTTGAAAAGTCTTCCAATTCATTTGTTTCTGGGTGGTTCAGTGCACATTTTTTGTGTTTTATTCCACACTCTCCTACAAATGTTTCCATTTCTTTAGAGACTAACTGAATTCCATCGTCTGTTAGTAGTGTACTTGGAAGACCTTCCCTCCCAAATGTGCCTTTCAAGAATTTTACCACTTATTTATATTCAGCTTTGACACCTCATGTAAAATGTATCTCAGGGTATGTTGGATACATAGCCATCAAAACTATAATGATGTTTTACAACCATCACTTTGTACTGGGTCAAGTATGTCCAAAGCAGCCTCTGCCCAAGGCTCAGCAGGATGGTCTCTAATCACGATATGCTGTAACCTTGATTTCTTGGACATTTTTCTCTTCAATGACATTGCATGCACTCTCGAATCATTATGTCTACTTGCAAATCAATACCTGACCACGTATACTTCATTCTTAAGCTCTCCTTAGTTTTAGACATCCCTTGATGTCCGCTATGAGCTAATGACATAAGTTATTCTTCCATTGTAAGAGGAGGGACAAGTCTGGTTCCTCTAATAGTAACTCATGACTTTCTGATAACTCATCTTTCCGGCTTTCTTCAGTTCTTTTATTTCTGCCACCCCATCCAGTTTTCAATAAGTGTAGAACTTCTTTTAAGGTTTTACCGGGTCTTAGCTCTACCGCTATTTCTCTTCTGATACAATGGCATCACTAATTTCACAGACCATTTGTTGCTCAAACTGCCTATCATCATTTCCAAAATGTTCACCTGGAGTCTCCTCCTCCAAGGATACTAACCTAGATAAGGTTTCAGCTACAGCGTTGTTTATACCTGGAATGTATTTTAATTAAAAATTGTACTTATAAAGAGCAATCACTCATTTTGTAATCCTGCTTGAGACTTCATCTGTAACTTTTCTGTTAACAATTTCACATAGAGGTTTGTAGTTTGTACTGATTTCCAATTTGCTGCCCCATAAGAATTTTTCAACTTTTTGACTGCTCAAAATACCACAAGCACTCCTCTCCCTATACAAAGTAGCGCTTTTCCGTACCCTTAAGACTTCGCCAGAGGAGCAAAACGGTTTGCTCTGAGCCCTGTTGTCCTTGCTGCAGGACTGCTTCCAGCCCCTTAAGGCTTGCATCTATCATGAGTACAAACTTTCTTTTTAGGACAAAATGTTTAGGTTTAGGTGCTAAACTCAATTTTTGTTTCCCCCTCACAAACAGAATCCCAAAGGAATTATATCCCTTTCATCAGTAAGTTTCTCATCGCTGAGCACATTTCCGCAAAACCCTTGAAAAATTTACTATAGTACTCACAATGTCTAGACATTTCATCAACTCCTCTTTGTTGACTGGGGTTTTCAAATAATCTATGCTTTCTTTTCTGAATTTGCATGTTTCTAATTTCACAGTCAAATTTGAAATTTCATGTTTTCTCAACACCTGTCTCACACTCTCATCATGCTCGGTCACATTTTTTCCAAATACTAATATATCATCCTGATATATCCTTATTCTGTTTACACCCTTTAGAATTGTTTCTAAAGCTCTCTGAATAACTGATGCAGTAGACACCAAGCCAAATGGTAACCTTGCATATTTGAATGTACCAAATAGAGTGATGAATGCTCTAAAGCCACGTGAATCCTCATCAAGTAAAATCGGGTGGTAGGCTGATGTGAGATCTATGGTAGAGAAAACATTTGTACCATCACGTAACATTAGCATATCAGTAATATTTGATAAACGGTATCTATTTACAATCACACATATGGTAAGTTCTCTGAGCTCCACACATAAACGCAGACTACCATTCCCTTAACTAGCTGCTACTACTGGATCTAATCGTTCTGTCCCTTGAACCTTCTCAATTACTCCTTTGTTCTTAAGTCTTTCCAGTTGCAAAGCATTTCTTCTTTGACAGCTACTGGGACACTCCTAACCTTCACACACACTGGTTCGGAATTGTCAGTTGAGCATATTTTATGTGTAAATTTTTCATGCAACCTATCTCTCAATGTAAGACCTTTGGAATCTTTGATTTTATGTCTGTTAGAAACTCAGACTCAGGAGTTTCGTGCTTAACTACAATCTGTATCCTGGAATTTAAATTTTCTTTCAATAGTGTTTGAGGTTCATTATTAAGTTAAAGCATGAGTCCCATTTCTCTCTGGCTTATCCAACTCAGAATGTTGTCCCATTTTGTGACACAGAAACATTTTCATTAACCATGCATTGCTTGTATTCAAGCATTCCTACAAGACATCCATGTAATTTAATAGGTTTACCCCCATAAGCAAATTGGCTTATATAAGATTTTAGCAGAATAACTTTCCTTTCAAGTTTCTAGGCCAATTTGTTTGGAAACAATAGTGTTCTTTGCACCTGAATCAAATACTCTTTAGTTCTTTCCCCTCAATGTGATCTTCAGGTTCTGAAACTTTTCCTTTAAACTTTTCATTCGACGTACAGCTGCAAAATGTTCCCCTATTTGTTTTTTTTTTACAAAAATCGCATGTTACTTCAATAGCTGGACACATTTTATCATTGGCCTCATGACTTGCCTTTTTTCCCTCTTTCTGGGTTATTTCACCATATTTCTATTTACTGATACACCAGCATCTTTTGATTCATCTCTTTTTATTACCTCTACACTTTTAATAGTATGTTCTATTTTCTTAGCTACTAAAAGTACTTAATCAAGAAAAAGATATATTAATATATTTTTATACCTTTGAATAAGAAACATTAAAAACCACTGGTTTGTTGGGTAACAGTTTATGTATCCTGGACATATTGCTATGTTCTAACTAATTGGTTTTGGATAAGTCTCTTTTGTTGCTTATTCAGCCTTCGTCAGGCTCTAGACTGCAGGGCAGTCCTTTTTCTGAGTCTTCACAGGCCCAGGAGTGTTCGGCTTTCAGGTTCTGGGTATGCAACTTTTATACCCAGTGCCAGCCTGTGGGTGGGGGACTTCCCTTTACCTGACTCTAAAACAGGCTCTGGTTAGTTCTTCCTTTTCCCCTGGGTTTGGTTCCAGCCTGACAAGTGAAACGAAGGGCAGGCAGGCTCAGGTGTGAGCTGCATCTGCCAGTGACAGGGTAGCTTTTTCTGAAGGCAGGAAGGGCTGGATACAGCCACCAGGCCCTTTGTCTTCTCTCAGGGAGGAAGGCACATCACACCACAGGAGAGCATTAACAGTCAGGTGACCCTCGACACTGCCAGAAAGGCACATTTCGTTTAGGCAGAAAAATGACAATTTTCGAAAAGTGCCATTCTCATAATAGCAATTTAATATCCGCCCTGACCATTAGGTGTATTTTAAATTCCTACTACAATCGGTACTTGAATAATGGTACTAGCTGCTACCAAACTGAAGTTATGCATCTATGGACCAGCTAGCCTTGCCACAGGGAAAAACAACTTTAGAAGTTTTTCGCTGCCAGTACTTGTCAAACTTAAGTACACAGGTCCTACTTTTCACATGCCAGGCACTTTGCCCTATGGACATTTAGGGCCTACACTAGGGTTGATTTATATGTATTAAAAAGGACACTATAGGCCCAGAAATTTTTTTATTTTTCCAGGTCGAAAATGGCAGTTTAAAACTGCACTACAGGCTGCATGGCTGGCCTGACGCATGTTTTTGAGCGCTACCTTAGAGGGTGGCACACTCAGTGCTGCAACCCACTTGTAGCATTTAATTTACAGGCCATAAGTGCATAAGGTACCATATACTAGGGACTTGTAAGTCAATTAAATGTGGCAATTATATGGATGCCAATGTTGCCATGCTTAAAAGGGAGAGCACAAGCACTTTATCATTGAGTTGCAGAAGTTAAGTGCACTTAGTACTATGGCCAACAAAAAACAAGTTCAGCAAAAATAGGATAGTGAAAGCAAAAATTCTATGGTGATGCAATGCAAAAGATGGTCATATCCAACACATATTCATAATTGGGATACAGTGGGATCCTCCTTTTTCTTGTCCCACTGTACCTGTACCGGATGCACAATTGATAGCTATAGCCCTGCAATCTGGCATAATTAAGAATGTAGATGTGAAGAAAGTTGGTTTATATGTTTCTAAAAATGGTAAGTAATGTGTCATTGTATATATCCAGAATTATTAAGAACCTTTAAAGCCTGTAGTTCTTCAGTACATGTTTAAGTGAACCAATACTCCCAAGTTTTCTTGGGAATGACAAACTACCAGCACTTCTGAGGATGGTAAGGCTTCCTAGGCACACAAGGAAGTTATTATAATATTTTATTAGTGTCCCTGCAGAATGTCTATATTGATATTAGGTTAATTTATGTGTAAATTGTGCTTCACAAATCACAATATGCCCACATTTAAAAAAGAACTCTTAGGGTAAAAATGCCACAAAATTCTCCTGAACTAAGTCATGCTTGCTTGTTTGCTTTCCTCACCCATTCCAACTCATGCAGGTACTTATGCCTCACCACTCTGAAAGTTCTCCAGCCACCACCGCTGATCAAATGGAGGGATTAAGACCTCCTGCAGGGCACCAAACAGGGAAACCCCCAGATATACCAGTAGCAAGATCTAGCTTCTTATATGAATCACAAACGTAGGAAAACCAACACTTTTCAAACAACATCATCAACACCTTCCTGGGGAATGTTGGATGTCCAAAGTGGGTTTAACATTGTATTTCACCATGAGCGAGAGAAAGACGTGCTTAGGCACTCTTGGAAATGTGCACGAGATGAAATGCATTCTCAACGCTTGTTTAGAAACAGGCATGAAGCGTGTTTGGGTGGTTTTATGATGCACAGAGAATATTATGTGTCAAGGTAAGCATTTTTGAAAAAAGTGTGCTTGAAGAAATGTTTTGATAAAAAATGGGAGAGGCGTCCTCTTAACGCAGGAGGTTTAATTTAACATCTGAGGCAGTTTATAATGACAAGGTTTCTTTAAAGGGGAACATTGCTTCAGTTAGATGTATGACCCTGGTGGTTTTTATATAGTTGTTTGTTAAGTCAGTATGTATAAATTAACAAAAAGACAAAAAGAAGAGTATAATGAACTGTGGAAGTTTTGTTATTGGTTCCGATATGCACTAAGCATGCTAATGGTGATGTTTATTTATTTTTGTATTTTAGATACCCCTGATGAAGGGATTTTTTTGCCGAAATGCATTGGGTTAATTTGAATAAAGACGATACATTTGGAAACAATCACGCCTCCTGTGTTTGCATGAACATCTATGCATTGGATTGAAATGAGTAAAATGAATTGAAGAAATTCGAAAAAACTGGAGTAAAAGGAAATAGAATAAATTATGGATTAACAGAAGAGTAAAAGGTTGAAGCATTTAATTAATTGGACTCATTCAGTTACAAGGCTGTGCAACTTGAGATGCGGTACCAAATGAGGTCCCCACATGTTCTGCTAATATATGCAAACATAATACAACGTAACAAATGGCCTCATAATCTCAGCTAGACTCCTACAAAATTCAAGCTACATCAAGGCCTGACAAGGCAGATGATCCTCTTCTGCCAACCAATAGAATGTACCCCACACCAAAATCCACATTGTACCACACCACCTCCTGGAAAACTGTCAAAACATACATTTTCAGCCCCTGCCCTACACATTCTACCAATCATTCTTTGGACGTCAGGAGAAACCCAGGGGTATAGACTGAACTAATAAAATATCAATTTAAATAAATACATTTATTCACTTCAATGTTTGTCCCGCTCTACTATGATTCTTCTTCCCTTCATCTTATTAGTCTCATTTCCCTCACTGTTCAATCCTTCCTTTCTCTCCCTACTCATGTTCTTGTGAGCTTGTCCTTTGCACTTTTCCTTCTGTGGTGGTAGTCAACAGGTTTACAATTTGGAAGAGGAAAGTTCACCCTGTACACAACCATTCACAGAGAGCTCACTCCCTTCACACATGCAAGTCCCATTAGTAGGCAAAGCATGTTGCAAAAACTTACACCCATTGGCAGCAAATTGGCTATATAAAATTGGATCTAGATGTACCTTGCTGAATACCTTCCAACATATTGCTTGTATGGAAAACTGTCACTTTATCTGGATGATGTCGTCAACAATGTCATTGAACATGTCATGGGTGAGTAATATGTGAGGTCATAAGCAGTGTATGACAGGGGCACAAGCTATTGGCAAATGTCAGTGTTTTTTAGTTTAAAATGGTATGTTTTAACTGACATTTTCACCTAACTTTAACATCGCTTTGAACTGTGTTTTTTAAGTGAATTTCCATGTTGTTCTATGTTGTTTTTTAATGTAAAGTATGATATTACCATACCCAGCTGCAATGTCACTTCAACCTAATTTTTCTCAGTAAATGTCTAGGGGTTTTTAATGTAAAGTTACTGTACTTAACTATACGGTTAGTTTAACCGCTGGTATTTTTCAGTGAATTGCTAGGTTTCTAAAAAATATTTAGTAAGAAATTATTACCAAAGCTGACCATAATGTTATTTTAATGTTTTTTTTAGTGGATTTCTAGAGTTTGTGACATAAACTAAGACATCACTACCATACCTAAGTGCCTGTACTATTAGCTTGTCCTTGCAAAATAGTTTGAATACTTGATGGAAGAGGACTCACTGTGAAAATCTGCACAAAGAGCACATGGTCTGTTTTCTTGGGATTTCACAACTAATATTGTTCAAATCTTTGGAGGGGCTGGGCTGTAGACACACTCTGTACACAGGGGCTTGCTCACCTAATAAAAGTCAGATATCTGGAAGGAGTGTGTAACATGCACACTCTATGTACAGAGCGCAGCTTGAACATAGTAGGGGCTTGTCTACCTAATGAGGTTTATGCATCTGGAAGGAGTGAACTCTCTGTACACTTTGTGCACACAGCACACACTGGGCATAGTACAGACATCTGGAGTAATGTGGCTTGTCTGCCTTAAAAATATAGGCTGGGGGGGGCGTGGCTTCGGCGGCAGTGTGGTGAGACGCACCTTTGTTGAGCTCCGGTGCCCTGCAGCCTATATGAGCATTTCTTAGCAGAGCTGGGGCGCTGAACTGCGATCCCGGGAGTGCTGGACATACCCTGAGTGTTGGGGCACCCGCGGGGAGCAGTGGATTGCGGGACGGCTGTGTTACAGACTGGCGGATCGTCGGCGTCTTCCAGAGGAGCGGCGTCTGCCATTTTGAGCCACCCGTCAGCAGGGTTGATTCGTGCCCTGAGGCCTGCTGGGATTCCCGCTAGAGGGTCCCGGCCTGGGAGACCACGGCAGGCTGGGTCTAAGCCAGTGGTGGAGCGCTCCGGAGCGGTGCCTTGGCCCAGGGGTCGCCGCGGTTTGGAGTGGCGGAGGAGCGCTGTGGAGGGCGGAGACGCGGCCTGGTGAGGCCCTCCGTGAGAGGAGTACTGCTGCTGGATGGCGGCTGGCCTTGGGGTGCGATCCAGTGCACGGGCCGGCCTTGCTTGGTGACTCTTTGGAGGAGGCGGCAAGGAGCGGTGAGTCGGTGTGCCTGGGGCGGTGGCGTTGTCTCCCGGCCGCGGAGTGCTGCGGCCTACAGACGGCTGACCCGGAGGTGGCGGAGGGCCCGAGGCGCGGGCTGGACCTGCCCGGAGGAGAGCGGTAGGAGCGGCGAGTCCCCCCCTGAGAGTAGTCGGCGCACCGGTGAGTGCCGTCCACCGGCCCGCCCACGCGGGTGTCAGAGGGGCCCGGCTGCGGCACACGTAACACTGCAGAGGACAGTGTGGACCTCGGGGAGGCGGCGTGGGACAGACGACAGGGGCTCATTGGCTGTTTTGGGGGCTCGCGTTTAGGTGCCCGGTGAAGTGAGGCGGATCGGCGGGGACCTCCCGTGTGAGCAGCGGAAGGCGAGCTGCATGTTGACCCTGCAGAGGCCGCGGTGGGTCATCGGGCCTGTTGAAGAGGCAGCGCGGTGGGGGGTCGGGGGCCATTTCTGGGAGCATTGACATTGCCTGCTGCTGTCCCTCGGAGTCCTGCCCCCCGGCCTCCCCGCGCCGCTAACTGGTTGCCAGGTGTGGCCCCTTCTTGATGTGAGCGGTGAGCTGCCCTGGGGTCCTGCGGGCGAGCGCCGCCATCTTGAGGCCTGATCTGGACGGCACGCACCGCCGCCTGGTGGAGTGTGGTGGGCGCTTGGGGGCCCTGTAGTCGAGTGCCGCCATTTTGAGGCCCGGCCTGGCTGTCCCCCGGAGACTGGTGCTATAG
Organism: Lissotriton helveticus; assembly: GCF_964261635.1. Lineage (NCBI taxonomy): Eukaryota > Metazoa > Chordata > Amphibia > Caudata > Salamandridae > Lissotriton > Lissotriton helveticus. Next base: position 529,162,238 of record NC_136069.1, read on the forward strand.
AGCCTGCACTGCCACCTTGGGCATGGGAAAGAGCTTGAAGTAGACGGGTGGTGCGCTGGTGGTGTGGTGGGGGCCACTACCCTTTGTGGCCTGGTGGAGGCTGGCCGTTTAAGTGCTAGTGGCGTGGACTGGCGCTCCCTTTGCCCCCTGAGTATCTCCTGTACATCGGATGGCCCTACTTCTAGCGAGGTCTGGGGGTGCTTGTGGTGCTTGAGTTGGTGTGGCAGCGACCAGGATGCAACACCTGTTGTAATCTGAGCCCGCATTTTGAACCGATTGGCGAATTGTCCTGGGGTCCTGCCGGCGAGCGCTGCCATCCTGAGGCCCGGCCTGGAGGTTTAGTGTTGGCGCCTTGTGGCGAGCTCCTAGGAGTCCTGCAGGGGAGTGCTGCTGTCCTAAGGCCTGATTTGGATGCCCCCCAGGGACTGGCAATGCTACAGGGGGCCCCCTCCTCTCGATTACGCTGCTGCCTTTGGCCTTGGAGGGAGCTTGAGGCAGACTGGTGGTGTGCTAGCGGTGCGGTGAGAGACTCTACCTTTTGAGGTACCGGGGTCTGGTGGAGGCTGACTGTGACAGTGGCAGTGGCATGGACTGGTGCGCTCTTCGCTTGGGCTATTCCCTGAGTGACTCCTACGTGCCGGCTGGCCCTGGTCTTGGCGGGGTCTGGGGGTGCCTGAGCGGGTGAAGAAGCGGTTAGGCCGAAGCATTTGTTATATAAAGATGTTTCTTCATGTACTGTTGGCTTGTTAATAGTACCCACGGTGAAGGGGGATTGCTGCGAGTGGGTGGACAGCACACCCCCGGTCTGCCCAACCCGAACTCTTGGTGGGGGCTGCGCTGCTCGCTTGTTCGAGTCAGGGGCAGGGGGGGAGCACATGGCTTGGTAGGGAGGGCCTGCTACCTGTATAGCAGTTCTCTGTGTTTGCTGTCTCTGGGGGGTTTGGGGGCTGACAGAGGGTCTTGACGCACTTGGTCCTCTAGATACTCCTTACTGCCCGTTAGGCTTTTTGAGGGCGGGGTTGGGATTGGACCTTCCCTGGACACACACTATCTGGCAGGTGTAGAACACGCTGCTTGATTACTGCTGCAGACCTGGCGATGACGCGATCCAAAGGGGGCAAAGCCGAGCAGATGGCGGCCCACAGAGGCAATTCAGTTGTGGCAATGTGGGGTAAAGCCGGGGCATAGGCGCATGTTGAGGAGCCACCACAAGCTGCTGGAGACACACTACCAGTGACCCAGGCCTTTATGTCTTCCTTCATGTCTGAACTCAAAATGGAAATAGGCTCGCTACGTTCTGAGGTGCACTCCTGTGTACGGGAACTGCGGAAGGAGGTCACCGATTTGGGGGACCGGGTGGATGGACTGGAGAAAACAGTTGATGCTCGTACGGAGGATCAGGAGCAACTGTGGCAACGCCTGGCGGGACTGGAAGAGCAAAATATAGAACTACAAGTAAAGCAGGAGGACCTAGAAAACCGAAGCCACCGGAACAACCTCCGTATCCGGGGGGTCCCTATCGGGGTGGAGGGGAAGGACATCATGGCCTACATGGCGCAACTCCTCCACGAGGTTTGGGGGGATGAGGACGCTTCTCCGTCGGCTTTGGACCGGGCTCACCGAGTTTCCAGGCCCGCGGGGAGACCGGGTCTTCGCCCAGACATCCTGACACGGGTGCATTTTTTCACTGAAAAGGAGGCTATATTGAAGGCGGCAAGGGACAAGTCAGATCTCAACTACAAGGTGCACAAGATTCAAATTTTTCAGGACCTGGCGCCCAACACCCTGCACAGACGGCGAGCTTTCAAGCCAGTGACGGAAAAGCTACGGGCCCTCAACGTCTCCTACCAGTGGGGTCATCCCTTTGCCCTCATCTTTCAGTGGGAAAACAAGCGTAGACGTATAAGGTCCTACCGGAAGGCGGCGCAACGGCTTCCACTGCCGGAGTTGCCCTCGCACAGCCCTTCTCGACAGCTGTGCCAGGAGCGGATCCCGGGCAAGCCGTCATGGACTACGGTGCAGCACCACTGCCGCTCCTCTCCACTAGATGAGAGATCTGCCTCACAGGCCAAGCAAGACATTATAGCACACATCAAGTCCCTCGATGGGGATCGAGAAGGGCCGCCATCACACCCATCCACCCCGTTACCCCTCGACTAGCAGCAAGTCATGCAATGATGCCGGCACCTCCGCTGGCGGTGGCTTCTCTCCCCTGGATTTGCCCTGGGTAGTCAGCCTTACACCTGCGCCCCAGCTCCCGACTGGGGTGGTGGGACACCGGGGCTCTAGTGATGTTAGCACTTGAGACAACTGTAGACCCCCCAGGCTGTTCCTTAGGGAATGACATCTCTGAGTGCGTCCGAAACCTTGGGTAGAGGATGCCCTGTGAATGGAACAGTGCAGTGTGGCCCTGTTGGCCTTTGTTGACCTCCATTGCTGGGTGGCCTGGTTGGTCACCTTTAGAGCTCTTGATCTTCTCTCCTTCTCTTGGCTCTTTACTGTCCCTCTTTATCCTCTATTCTCTTTCTTCTGTGTGCGGTGGGTGGGGATTTGGGGGGCAGCGGCCTTTCGAGTGGGAGGGGATGTGAGAGGTCTCTTCTGAGTCCATAACCTTGCTGTGGGTGGGATGGGGGGTGGGGTTGGGCCCGGTTGACGCACAACATGACCGCAAACTTGCCTAAGCCCTTAAAGATCTTAACTCTTAATGTTAAGGGCTTGAACTCCCCCAACAAGCGGAGGCAAATATGGCGTTACCTCCTCCAGCAGAGCCCCGACATCATATTCCTACAGGAAACTCACTTGTTGCAAGTGGATACGAAGCGCATGGCGCACCCTCAGTATCCTCTCCAGTTTTGGGCTACGACTGACTCTAAAACGGCGGGTGTGGCAATATTGTGCAGGAATGGTTTCAGGCGGGGGATACTAAGCCTTTTAGGAGTGGGGATGGGCGCTTTCTTAATGTCACAGTGGAAGTCGGTAGGCGAAGGTTCACTCTATGCAACGTCTATGCACCCAATCAGATGCAGAATAGATACCTCCAGACACTTTTGCGGGAACAGATACCATGTGGTGACTCCTCTTTGGTGTTGGGAGGGGATTTTAACTTAGTCTGGGATCCAGACACGGATCGTAGTGATGCTTCGTTCAGTGGAGCCAGGGCCATGTCCTCTGTGCTGCGTACTCAGATAGCCGAACTGGGGCTGATAGACGCGTGGCGCTACCATTGCCCGGGGTTGAGGGACTACTCATTCTACTCCCACGTTCATCACTCGTACTCTCGCATCGACTTCTTATTTGTATTGCATGATTTGGTGCGGGACATGCTAGGTGCCTCTATATCGGATATTTCGTTGTCTGACCACGCTCATGTTGAGCTCCTCCTGCAGGACCCGACCGCTTGCCCTGCTCGGGAGGCGCGTTGGTGTTTGCCGCCGAGTATTCTCCGGGATGCAGCCAACGTTGAAAGCATCCGGGCTGCCATTGACTCTTACTTTACTACTAATGATATCCCGGAGACGCCCTTTCCTGTGGTGTGGGACGCCTTCAAGGCCACGATCTGGGGCCATATTACCTCTTTATCGGTCGCGCATAGGCGTGAGGCTAGTAAATTAGAAGACAGCTTGGTGAAGGATATAAAGCATGCTGAGCTACATAATCGGGAGCATTCTTCACTAGCGCCCAGGCGGCAACTCACCAACCTAAGAGGGCAGCTCAGGCTCTTGCGCACTAACAAGGCAGAGCACTCTCTGCTGGCGCTGAAGCAACGCTATTTTGAGGGAGGAGATAAGGTGGGCCGTTTGTTGGCGGGGAGATTGAGGGCACGTGCGGCCAGGGCCCACATAGCCAATGTCCAGCTCCCGGATGGGAACAGGGCTATTACAGAGAGAGACAAGCGTGAGGCATTTCGGGGCTATTATGCCGCCCTGTATCAGAGGGAGACTCCCTCTACGGCTGTGGTCGAGACTGTTCTCACTAGCTACGAGGGGACGCCAATGCACCCATTGTGTGCGAAGTCTCTAGAGGACCCTATCCTCGAAGAGGAGATAACCGCGGCCGTGAAGGACCTCCCTTTGGGGAAAACCCCGGGCCGGATGGCCTGCCCCTGGCCTTCTATTGCACGTTCCAGTCGCAGCTTCAACCTTACCTTCTGAGGTTGTTCAACTCTTTCATGGATATCGAGTGGCCGTCATCCGACATGGGCATGGCGGAGATTGCATTCATACCAAAGCCGGGAAAGGATCCCACTCTGTGTGCATGCTACCGCCCCATAGCTTTACTGAATACCAATCTCAAAATCTACACTAAGCTTCTCGCGAAACGTCTAGATCCCTATATGCCGGGGCTCGTGGACCCAGACCAGGCCGGCTTCATCAGCAACCGGCAGGGAGCGGACAATGTGCGTAAACTTGCGCACCTGGTGGGGAAAGTACACCATCGGGGAATCCCGGCCTTCCTCCTGTCGCTGGACGCGGAGAAGGCTTTTGACTGGGTGGACTGGACCTTCCTTCGGGCGGTCCTTCAAAAGGTTGGGCTGGGTCCGAAGATGATCACGAGGATCATGGCTCCATATATAGGGCCGCAGGCCAGGATTTGGGTCAATGGTCAACTTACGGCGCCGCTCACTATTCATTGTGGTACCAGGCAGGGGTGCCCTCTTTCGCCCCTGCTCTTTGCCCTTGCAGTGGAGTCCCTTGCAGAGATGATTCGTCGAGGGCCCGGCATTCATGGTATCACCCACGGCGGCCGGTAAAACAAGGTGGCGCTTTTTGCAGACGATCTTATTCTCATGCTTACGCGCCCTTGTGAGTCTCTCCCGGCACTGCACAAGGTCCTCGATCTCTTCGAGAGGGCCTCTGGCCTCAAGATCAATCACGACAAGTACTGGGCCCTTAATCTTACCAACCCAAAAGAGGAGATAGTCCCCCTGAGGGGCATGGTACCATATCAGTGGGTTGAACGCCATGTTCGCTATCTAGGCCTCCTGCTGGCCCCCTCCTTGGACACATGGACATCGGTGAACTGGCGGGAGTGTCGCAGAGCAGTCCTCGACGACCTACGGAGGTGGAGACCTCTGATGTTGTCGTGGTTGGGCAGACTCAATACCATCAAGATGTCTGTCCTCCCCGAAATCTTGTACTTGTTCCAGTGCCTTCCCACTCCTGTCCCACTTCATTGTATACGAGGCCTGCAGTGAGAGCTCACGTCCTTTATATGGGGTGGAAAGTGGCCCCGGTTCTCACAGAAGCTCCTTATGACACCGAGAGATAGGGGGGACTAGCCTGCACTAATCTAGTGGACTACTATTGGGCTTCGCACCTCCGCTACGTGGTGGAATGGGGGGTGAGGGAGAGTGAGAAGGGATGGCTACATATGGACCGAGTGGTAATGGGGCGAACCATCTGGGACCTGGCGTGGCTACATCGGGCGGCCCAATCTAAGAGCGCTTATATGGCGGTGCCCACAAGGACAGTCCTAGAAATATGGGACAACTTAGCAGTGTCCAGGGGTCTCACCACGTTTCCGTCCCCACACACCCCATAGCGGGGAACTCGCTTTTCCCACCAGCCCATCGAACCCACACCTTCGACACATGGATGCAAGGAGATTGCAGGGTGATCTGCGACCTATACGAAGGGGCGGCGCTTAAGACCTTTGATCACTGTCGAGAGGAGTTCCGTGTACCACCAGAGGCGAGATTGCAGTATGCCCAGCTACGACACTGGGTCTCTGAGGGGGGAATGTATCAGGCGGCTACACTTGAATTTACCCCTTTTGAGAGGTTGGTGCGCTCTCTGGGGGATTCAAAAGGGCTGATCTCTCAGATCTACCAAATTTTGCAACACCCGCCGACCACACCCTCTCACCCATATCAGCACCAATGGCAGTTGCCGATCGGCACAGACATCGAACATTCGCAGTGGGATAGACTTTGGCGAGACATCCCCAAGATTTACAGGAGCATCCCGCACAGAGAAAACGCATACAAGCTCTTGACTCAGTGGTACTATAAGCCTCAGCGACTCCATAGAATGTTTCCCGCTTCCTCTCCCCTGTGCTGGAGGTGTCGGTCTGCATCTGGGGATTTTGTTCATGTCTGGTGGGCATGCCCAACACTGACCGTTTTTTGGAAGGAGGTCCTTAGCCATATCAGGCGGCTGCCGGGGTTTCCCCTGCCTGAAGCCACAAGCATGATCTTACTTGCCATCAAACCTGCCTGCCTTAAGGCACTCACCCGCAGTGACTGGATCCTGACGCTCCAGAAGCTGGGAGCGGCTAAACAGCTTATAGCCCTATACTGGAAGAAAACTGAAGCCCCCCCAATTGCAGCCTGGTTGTACGGCTCTGGTACGTCATAACGCAAAGAAGAAAACTACAGGAGTTTCAGAAAAAGCGTGAAAACCTGGTTGTTTGATCAATAATCTTTGCTCCCAGACCTGTTCTCTCTCTAGCTGTGCCATATGTCTTTGCTGATTTTCGGCGCCGGGAAACCCTTTGTGGGTAGCTGTTGCGCCTTATAAATGCTATAAAATAAATAAAATAAATAAATAACGATGGAGCTTTTTACAGCGCGACTGCAGGCACGTGACACGCGATTCAAGGCAGTCTGGCAGCCCCATGTCCAATACCTTTGTTCTATTGAACATGCGCGTCATATGCCTACCAGGCTCAGAACGCTGCGCCTCTTTGAAGATGCCATTGTTCCTCCTGACCCTGGTAGGCTACTTTCCTAGATGCCCCCAAAGGCATTGGCATTGGGACCTTCCCTGTTGCTTCCCCTTAGCGCACACTCTCTTTGATGTTGCTGTCCTCTTCTCTTCTCTCACCTCTAGAGCTCTCCCTTCCCCCCTGTTTCTCTTTTTCTTCTTTTCTTTGATTCTTTGTTACTCTTGTGGATATTGAGCCCCGTTAGGCTGCCTTTAAGTGTTGGGCTAGTTGCCCGTTCACCTCTTGTCATTGATTTGGGAATCTGGATTGTCTGCATATCTGAAAGATACAACAGCTTGCATTATGTCACGCGGCCGGCCCCAATGGGGTTGTAGGCAAGACGCTGTGTTAAACATTGCGTTCTTGTGAGTTACTTCGCGGCCCGCCCTGTTCAGGGTTGTAGGCTCAGCGCTGTGTATCACCGAATCTGCTGCAAGTGTTCTTGCTTGAAAATAAAATAGACTTGAATACAAAAATATAGGCTGTATGCAAAATCTACATGCAATATGTACCGTGTGCATAGCACAGGCTTGCCCATCGAGTACTAATAATTAATGTGAATTTTATAGTATATGTATTTTTTTTGCTTTTTCTTGCTTTCTCTGGAGTTCCACTGGAGTTCCCAAGCCAATAATAGGCCCCTGAGAGAACTCGGAGTGGGCCGTATTTCCTATTGCATCTGAATGAGCGCTTTTTATTTAAGTTTGATCCTCGTGCCTGAGACAGTCCACCAAAGAGTCACTGGTGTTGCAGTGTTTCACAATTCTAGAGGGCTGCATCATGTTTTGTGACATGGACTATTCGCAAAAAGGGGTTCTCCTGTGGCTCAAAGCATAACAAAATGTACATGTAGCAATCAAACCATTGGCGTGTGGCAAAACCTACGGGCTATACTTCCTATAAGGTTGGCACAGGCTGAAATTAACATGACGAGAGTGAAGCATCAACTTCTTCATCTCCTCCTCCACCAACATCTAAAGATGTGGTACTTCAAAACATCAGAGAGTCACACAAATATTGACCCAAATTACAGGCAAGTGACAACATACTGTAACAAGGGTAGCATAGTTATCTAAGTTGAAGAGGCTTGTGGAAGAGCACAAGTGTGCTAGAAAGGAGTGATTTTGTTGTCATTTCCAGTTCATATGCCCCAGTTTATTTTTCGTTCAATGTTACTAACCACTAACATAGAAAAACTACAAGCAAAATATGATACAAGTTTAAAAAAAACAAAAAAATTATTTTCAGAGCCTCCCAAGCTGATCTCAAGGTAGAAAAATGTCACATTGTTTGTCATGTATTGGTCTTTATGTTGCTATATTCTATTAGTCTGCTACTGCAGCCTACTGTGACTAATCAAGGATAGTTATATTGTTATAAGCTAAACCATAAATCAGACACTTATAACAATAGATTTGTCTGACGTTTATGAACATTTTCTATTAGGTTTTATTAAGTTACCAATCTTCACATAATAGAAAATGTATATTATACCCTTATAGCCTATTGTTATTGGCTATATTGCCATAAAGGCCCTCACCAGTGTAAATGACCTGAGCCAAAGGTGAGGGCGTTTAACAAAAATGGAGCAGACCCTTAGTTCCCTCGTTACTGTCTATAGCAGGCAATAAGTCTATAATAATATTTCACCTCATGATGGCAGAATGATCTAATTGTAAAAAAACAGCCTGCTGGGAGATACAGGAGGTTTTCAATCTCTCAGACCTCCAATAGTTTTCAGCATTTCTAAGCTTGCTATGTATGTGTCTTTGTATAGGATAAAGGCTGTGCATAGTTGGTGCTTGGCGTCTCCAGCCAGACCACTTCTGATGGTGATGGGTGTGCATAGTAGGGTGTGGTGAGGTGTTGCCCTCTCCTGTGATAACGCTTCCCAAAGCAAGGGGTTGCTTAGTTTGGTGTGGCAGAGAAATGGCCTCTCAAGTCAGACTGCTTCCCAGGGCAACTGGTCTTCATAGTCCGGTGTGATAGGCGACGGGCTCCTCCAGTCAGACCACTTTGCAGGGTGACAGGTGTGCATATTAGGGTGTGGCAAAGAACTGGCTTCTCCAGTCACACTGCTTCCCATGTCAACAGACCTGCATAGTAGGGTGTGACAAGTTACTGGCCTCTCCACTCAGACCACTTATTGGGGTGAATAACATGTATAGTTGGATCCTGTGAGAGACTGGCTGTTAGCAAATGGGTCTCTAGTTCGCAGAGGTTTGCAATTTGTCCAAGTAGGGACCCCAATCCTAGTCAGGGTAAGTCAGATACACAACCTAATTTAACCTAAGCTCACCCTCTGGTAGCTTAGCATAGAGCAGTCAGTCGTAATGTAAGAAGCAATGTGTAAAGTATTTGTGCAACACCTACATTTCAGGAGAACAGTGAAAACACTACAGAAAGACTCTACACCATTTTAGAAAAATAAAATATGTATGTAAGTAAAACAACACCAAAATGGCAAAAATCCAATAAATGGACCTTGAGATATGAATTTGTAAAGATTTGTAAAGAAGATGGCCGCGGGGGAAGGAGCTCTGAAAGCTAGCTCCCGGACTCGGAGTTCACCATCGCAGTAAAACTGCCTCCGACCCCCACCTCCCCGCAAGCCCAATAACCCTCCAAGAAGCAGGACTCACCGTAACAGTTCAGGAACGGAACAGAAGCAGGCCAAACAGCGGTGACCAGACAAGCACGGTGATAATCGTCCCTCGCCCGGTGCCTCCAGGACAGCAATCGGTCCGATGAGGATCCCACCACGAAGGAACCCATCAATCGCTCTCTGATCAGCTCCTCGTTCGTCACACAACAGTCCCATAGTCGACGATTGTTCACCCCTGGGCACGGCCTCCAGGACCCGGACCGGAATTAATTCCCCACCGGTTCACCCCGTCCCACAGGTACGATGACTGACTCCAAAATGGCTGCCCCTCAAAATCCCATAGCCCCCCTGCACCGAGTGCTAGGACACACTAAACTCCGAGGCCTCCACTGATGTCGAACGACGTCCCCACATCCCTAGCGGACCCGAGGAGACCTGGGTCGACCGCAGAACAGCGTGTAAACCCCGAATGAAGCCCGCTCCAACAATCACTCTACCTGACCTTAAGATGGCTGAATCGGACTCGCAATGATCCGTCTCCATCTAAAGACTGGATCGTTCCCCTCCGTGTCAACTCAGCTTTCTGTTGCCAAGGCAACAAACTGAAAATAATTCAACCTTCTTCCTACCCATTCTAAAGAGGATCTCTTGCCTCCTCACAACCTCCCAGGCCACTCTCTAGTGCTTTGAATGTTGTGCCCATTTTAAGATAGCCGCCCCGACGTTTCAATAAACACACACAGACTGATAGTCTGAACAAGATATCGAAGCATCCACGCTGATGTTATCCACCAACTGGAAATCAAAGCCACACAGCGAGTATCCTAAGTAGCAGAACCCACTGAGGATAAGGGGTCCAGAACTCTAAAAAAAAAAAAAAAAAGAAAAAGGACAGCAAAATCGAATAGAAGAAGGACTACAGCTGATGTGATCCCCCATCGGGAAAACAAAAACCAAACAAAGAGTTTCCTAGGCAGCAATTCCCTCTTAAGATAGGGGGTCTAGATCTCCATAGATAAAACCAGGACAGTGCAACTTAATAGAAGAGGGTCCACAGCTGTGCCACAAGTGAGCAGATACAACACTGATAAGGGCCCGAACAAGACCAGGAGCACCCAACCTCCAAGGGAATAGGGCCTGAGCGGGGGCAAGTTAGGTCCCATTAACTCTCACCCCTCCTCCCTTTCGCAGCAGCTTCTCTCCCAATCTATTCGCAAGGCTCCCTCTTCTCCTCTGACCAGGCCTTCGAGATCCCTCCGACTCCTATGGTGGCTACGTGATCCCACGCCGCTATTGCTTCCATCACTACTCTGCAGCCTTCTACCTAGCGAGTCCCTCGGCTCCCATAGCAGCAACGGCCCCCGCGTGCATGCCAACCCCACGTAGCCCAACAATGCCATGGGGTACCACAATTTCTGTCAACTCACCCATGCTGACCCACACGAAACCACAAGGCGTTAACGCCTTCGAAATTAGCTTCCCCCCTAAGCTCTCCATCAAAGCAAGGAGAGACCTCAAACATAATCTATTCAGACAACACTCAGAAACACTATTTGTGGACACCTACCACTGCTCCTCCAAAGGACAGGTGAAGATGGATCTCATCTTCCACACAGATAGACCTGAGAACTGGATCACTACACTTAGATTGCAACTTCACATATCCAAAACGACGACCACCACACATAGCTGTATATTGACGACCTCTCTCTTCCTAACCAGGCGACTAGAAAGGGAACAGAACAGTGACCATTTACTCAAATGGCACAGTGTTGATACAGGCTAACAATGAGAACCTAGAGGCCTTCGACTCCCTCTTCCCTGCTCTCCGTTCCGCCCATCTTCACTCTCTTCAACCTGCTCCACCCCAACCCCCTTCCCCGGACTCCCTTCCCCACCAGGGGATGCAAATACCTACTCCCACTCCCCCAGTGAGACCATTCAACCTCCCCGCTAGAAGCTCCTCTTACTCTCCCGTTCCTACTAATCGTGACCGTCAATCTCCCATGGTTGATCTTACCCCTCCACCCCCTCAGACTCATCCTCCCCTAAACACCCCATCACATCCCTTGAGTGTGGTCTTTTAACCCCCTCCCCACTCCCACAGAACCACTGAGGAAGAGCTCGCAACTCGACCCCCTACCGAAGGTCGTGAACAGGGGCAATCTAGGCGACCCAACTAGCATGAGATCCCACAATTCGATCTTGCCCACCACCTAAAGGGCTGTCCCTACCCTCAACAACATGCCTCATGCCCCGGAAAACATGTTGCACCGGCTGATCTTATTAGAGAATCAGCTAGAAATAATATTCAGAGGCCTTGATGAAATTATAACCAACGTAGACAAGGCTCGAATGCCAGAGCAATCCCATACAAGGGCCTCTCCACCGGCCAATTCTAACCTTCTAAAATCCCAGTGAGGGCCCTTTCCCGTCCTCGATATTCGGCCCCCGAGGCTGACAAAAACTGTTGTTGAAATCCCGCTACAGACCCTCACTAGAACCAAATCCCCCGTGTCCAGGCTACCGAGTCCCCAAATAAAGTTGCAGTGTCCCAGACGCAGCGGACCAAGCCTCCACTTACGACTTTCCTCCGACAGCCTCTCCTGAATCCAATATTCAAGTGATCACAGGCTTCAGAAGAGAATACCCCCCTCTAAAGTTAAAAGATCCCCGCCCTCCTTCTCTTCCATACCTAAGGCCCCTCCAGGAAAGTACCCTAGCAAAAAGAGTCTATCCACTAACTGCTTGATCATTAACTGGAGATCAGCGCCCAAACATGCAACCGAATTAGCATAAACCATCCTGTCTCACGACCTAGACATTGCGTTCATCACAGAGACATTTATTTTATTTATTTATTTATTTATTTAGAATTTTGTAGAGCGCGCAGCTACCTCCAACGGAGGTGTCCCGGCGCTGAAGACCTATTCTCAGGAGGGATGGAGAGGAGTGGAGAGTTTTTTTAGATCTGTGAGAATAACCAGGTTTTTACTTTCTTCCTGAATTGGGGTTCGGACGTTAGGAATCTTAGCTCAGTGGGTAGTTGGTTCCAAAGTTTGGAGGTGGCTACTGCCAAGGCCCTTCCCCCAGTACGAGTGAGGCGAAAGCGAGGGCAGATCATGAGGCGGAGGTGATTAGATCTCAAGTTTCTTGGAGCTTGAGAAAATCTCATTCTTTGTCGTAGGTATAATGGGCCTCTGTCATTAAGCGCTCTGAAAGCCAGAGTCAAGGCCTTAAATTGAATACAGAGTTTTATTGGGAGCCAGTGGAGTTTGATTAAGTGGGGAGTGATGGAATAGCGGTAGGGGATATTGCAGACTAACCTGGCTGCTGCATTCTGGACTTTTTGGAGTTGGTGGATGAGGTAAGTGGGAGCGCCTACGTATAGGCTGTTGGCATAGTCCAGATGAGCTGTGCTGAGACATGGCTAAATACGATCTCCCCCCCTGTTTAGATATGCTTGTGCCCCCAGGCTACTTCATCGTCAACAAAGATAGAAAAGATCAACGAGGGGGAGGTGTAGCCATCATCCATAGAGACGACATAGACATTGTTTTAACTGACTCCTGCAAGTACAGCTCATTTGAATGTCTCTCTGTCAACATTAAGACTAAAGACAACAGCCTGTTAGTCTGTTACCTTCTCTATCACCCCCCAGGCAACACCCCCACATTTGGGGAACACTTATCCAACCTGATTGCACATTGCGCACACAAAGACACTAACTATCTAATCCTGGGTGATCTCAACCTACATTGGAATGAAACCAACAACTCTCTAATTCAATCTCTCAACAACCTCCTCTGTGACAATAATCTTTCCCAACACTGTTCGGAAGAAACGGACAACAAAGGTGCAACCTTGGATGCCATCATTGCCCACCAGGACGCAATTACGATTGACAACATTCTTCCAGTGAACTGATCGGATCACCACATGATCTTATTCCACATCAACCAAAGAGTTTTATCCCTGCCTCCGGTCCTTGACCCCTCCAAATGGTCCAGAAATTTCACCCAGATTCCCCTGGATGTCATGGAAGAGAAGCTAAATCAGCTCCAACCTAGCGACATTGAGCTCCTCACAACTGATCTCACCTCGCTCTAAAACGCAAACTTGGTAACCTTGCTTGACCAACTTGCTCCCCTGAAATTAAAAATAAATCGTCCTATTCCGTCCAGATCATGGTTCGACTCAGACATCAATGATGAAAGGAGACAACTAAGAGCCACAGAAAGACGCTGGAGGACTATGCCCAGCACCACTCATCGCGATCAACTTAGAACAGTCCGGAAGAAATACAAGACATTTCAAGAATAAAAAATCCATGTACTTCCACTCCGCACTGGATAGCGCAAACAACAGACCCAAGGAGCTCTTTAACATCATCAGACGCCAAACCTCCAAACTTGATACGTCCTTAGGACCGGCATCCAAAGAACGGTGCAATAACTTCGCCAACTTCTTCAATGATAAGATCTCCAAGATCGAGCGATCTCTCGACACCAATTGCGCCTCACTTCCCTATAGCAGCCAGGGTGAGGTGTTTGGTAGCACTCCCTCTCTTACTACTAAACCCTCGTCTCTCTTCCAGTCCATCCCAGAAGAGAGATAGTCAAAATTATCTCCACCACCAAACCCTCATTACATGCCCTACACCCTCTACCTGCTCAACTCACTAAAAAGCTGAAACTCCCTCTAGCCCCTCTCTGGTGCAGGATTATTAATATCTCCCTAAAAACCTGAATCATTCCGGATTGTCTGAAAGTGGGAAAAGTCACCCCACTGCTAAAAAAAACCAGGCCTAGACATAAATGACTTCAGACCGTCTCCAACCTTCCTCTTCTCTCCAAAATCCTAGAAAAATGTGTACTCCAACAACTAACCCAACACCTGGACAACACCAACCTTCTCGACTCCCATCAGTCAGGATTCAGGAAAGGTTGCAGCACTGAAACTGCAATCCTCAACATAATAGATGACATCCACAAATCATTGGACTCAGACCAATGCTGCCTACTCATTCTCCTAGACCTATCGGCAGCATTCAACACAGTAGACCACAAATTTCTCCTCAAGGCCCTCGAAGATAGGGCCGGTCTAGACGAGGTGGTCCTCAAATGGTTCTCCTCATTCCCCCACAACCACTTCCAGAGAATCAAAATCAAAAGCTGTGAGTCCGACCTCCAACCCGTCAACAGGGGAGTTCCCCAAGGATCATTGCTCTCCTCTCAACTCTTCATCATTTAAATGGAACCCCTCACCACCCTACTCAGTAAAGCTGACATCCCTTTTAAAGAAACAGGAATGGTCTAATAGAAATTCTATTCGGACAGATAAAAGAGTTGACTCTTCGTTACTCCATGAATAGTAGGAGTGTAAGTAGTACAGAGCCGGGTTCATTGTTTTGTGTTCTGAATTTTAAATAGCCCTACCTGGCCCGATCCTTTGGGCTTAACCCCTATAGGTTTTTGTAACTTTTAAAAAGTGGCATTTTCAGACTTAGCCTTCAAAATCCAACTTCACCATGAGTTGTGATTTTAAATTGCGAGCCCAGAGACACCAAACTCCAAGTCTCTGTCTTTTCCCAATTTTAAATTACACTTAGAAGATGTTTTAAGGCAATGCCAATGTTAACCTACGGGAGAGATAAACCTTGCAGTAGTGAAAAACTAATTTAAAAGTTTTTCACTATCAAGGCATGTAAGTACATGTCCTAACTTTTAAATACACTGCACGCTGCCAATAGTACTGCCTAGGGCCTACATTAGGGGTGACTTATATGTAATGAAAAGCAAGGTTTGGGCCTGGCAGGTAGGTTAACTTGTCAGATCGAAATGGAAGTTTGAAACTGCACACCCAGGCTCTGCAATGGCAGATCTGAGACATATTTAAAGGGCTACTACTGAAGTGGGAGGCACAATCAGTGCTGCAGGCCCACTAGTAGCATTTAATTTACTCGCCCTGGGCACATGTAGTGCACTTTACTAGGGACTTATAAATAAATTAAATTTGACAATTGTGGATAAGCCTATGTTACCATGTTTTGATTTCAGACCGTATGCACTTTAACACTGGTTAACAGTGGTAAAGTGCCCAAAAATTTAAAGCCAGCAAAAGTGAATTCAGCAAACAGGAGGTCAGCATGGCCGGACTGGCCATAGCGGGCACAGGGCATTGACCCGGTGAGCTGCCAGGGCGGGGGCTAGTTTTCGGCCCCTGGGGTCTGTTTTTGTTTCCGCGGCCCAAAACTAGCACCCTGTAACTAAATAGGCTGAAACCAGCCATAGCAAACAGCTCAGCCGCACCCCCCTATACCCCCCCTTGGCCGTCTGAGCTGTATGCTAGGGCCGATTTCAGTTCCCAGTCTGGCCCTGGTGGTCAGAAGGCAAAATGACAGGGGTAACCACACCAAGGATGCCAAGTCTGACACTTGCCTTTCCGATGAGACCTCTAAATGGTGCAAAGGCTGTGCATACTAGGGTTTAGTGAGGGATGGGCCTCTCTGACACTCTGCACCAACCAAATGTTGTCTCTAATAGGTTGCGTGCATTAGAGGCATGCCCTTATATTGAAATGTGAGTGCACTCAAGTCTAGTCTCTCAAGATGTAGTTCTGAGCATGTACTGCATTCAATCGGGCAGGACTCTCACGAGAGCCAGAGCACACCTGTGTGGTCTCGCGAGACTCCTAGGGGATTGGTGAACAGTTAAAATATTTTACTCTCACACTTTGACCCCAGAGAGGATCCTTAAAGGACCCCACAGAAAAGGGCAGGGGTGGGAATAGGATACCTCTATGCTGCCCCCTTCTATGGCATTTAGTTTACAAATTCAGGAAAAGGGGACCAAGTACCAGAATCCAGTAATGGTCGCCCCAATATTTCTCTTTGTGTTGCAGCCTGCCAATCAGAGTACATGCTCTCACGTGAACTGGGTTCTCACAACTGTCCCACAAGAGTTAGATGGCTGATGGGAAAAGGGCCCTCTTGGTCAACCATTCTATTTTTTGATTTCACATGCTCAGGAGAATCCTGCTGGTGGCCCCTGATCCCAGTCATCAAGAAACGTATACATTTTGTTCCTTAAATTCTCAAAAACTACTGAACGGTTTTACACCAAATAACAAAAAGCACACTTTCTGTGTAAGGATCTAGCTTTCTCCCAAAATGGGTGTAATTCTGTTCAACTGTTTTGACTGTAGCACTGTTCAAAAATACCTATGGAAATTGCATAGAAATCTGCCTTTTGGAGCACCCATGTTTTTTCAGCAGCTGCCTGACAGAACAAACTGAAACTTCCAGGGATAGAGCTGAGCTGAGGTGGGTGAACATTTCTTTGGGAATTTTTTGTAACTATTCACCAAACAGCACCAAAGGTATTGGCAAAACAAAAAATCCATTTCCTATAGGACTTAAGTCCTACTCAGAACTACACAGTGGTGACCACCACTGTGTACTATATATGTAATGCAGTTGGTGCATGACAAACAGGGAGCAAGGAGCCCTGTCATTTATCAAATTAACAGATGAAGCTTTGTATGGCTGAAACAAAGCCTGCTCACTCCAGAGTCTCCAATGCTCATAGTGTAATGTGGTAAAATGTAAAAAACCTATGCGGTTCAGCCTGCAGCCTTGCTATACATTTATCTTACCAAGTTGTAGTCCCCACTGGGTAGTTATAGTTAGGTCTGTGTTTTCATAGGAAAAACTTTTTGCTTTCCTAATAACTTTGGATCTGTTTAATGAATCTTCACGAAACTTTCCAGAAAAAAGTCTCATCTACCCCAGCTCCTTTCTGTAAAGGTTCAGGGTATTTAAGTGGGGGGCCGAGAAAAAGGGTGGGGTTCCAAAATGTAATTTCCCAATTAATTTTCCATGGAAGAATGAAACATGATTTGGTGTAAATCTGTTCAGTTATCTTTTAGAAATTAAGGCTCAAATACCTTGTATATTTCATGCAGTGGAGGATCCACCAGGTCTACAGATCTCCAGAGAAGACATGGTTGGCTGCCACCTGCAGCGATCTTTGGACACTGTACTGAGTACCGAGTCCCTTAGGATTTGGGACTCAAACAATGTTAAAAATGGATATTAGGGGCAGATATCCTGCCCCCCAGGTCTGGTGGGGGATCCCAGAGGGACCACCCAAGCGGCTGAAATGCTTTTAAAAAACTTTCCCAGAGAATTTGTATAGGATATGTAAATCTGAAGCAAAAATAAAACCAAAAAGTGTGGTTCCTGAACTACCAAATACCAATACCCCCTGGGGTGGGCAAGGGCTCGGGAGGGTAACAGAATTAAATGCTATGGGGAGGGGCATGAGGATACACCTACTCGAGTCTCTTGGAGGCCTTAAGGACACCCTCTTCCAGGGCCAACATAATCACAAAGGAGAAGGGCACACTGGCCCTCCATAAGCCTGAAAAGGCCCCAAAGGACCCCATCACCTGGAGCCAAATGCTAAAAAGTAGGGGTTGTGTGCAGCCCCCTTACCAGACCTTAAAACGCACAATTAAAATGAAGGTTAGGGGTGCATGGCCCATGTCCTAAGCCTGAAAACCCCCCTGGAACCACATTCCCTGGGGTGAATATAATTTAAAAGGAGAGGGGCATGCTGCCTCACTCCTCAAGCCCGGGGCCAGCTCACTAACAGTGTCCTGGGGGGTCCACACCGAGACATACTAGTTTTTCTGCCCGCAGGAGTGCAGGAATGGAAGGCATGGGAGCTTTAAAAGTGCTACTATTGGGTTAGAGCATGCATGTGTTTCTCTGACCACTCTCCAGTGGGTGGAGAATCTACATCTGTCCTGTGGAAGCATGCAAAAACTTCTGCCCTTGCCAGGCAGTAGCAATACCGGCTACTGATGCACACAGGATAGGTGTATGCAGAGAGCCAGCAGGGCCACAAGGGCCCTGGTGATACTCCTGTTGCCCCAGCATAGTGTTTTGTGGGTGTTGCGGCTGGGCACCATGGCATCCACCTGCACCCCGGCAATAGGGTTACTTTAAAATAAAAAAGAACCTTAGAAATTTCAGAAATAAAATGAATGTTATAGTTAGGTGGAAATGGCAGTTGAAACATACCATTTTAAATGAAGGAAGCCACTTAAATTCACCACAAAGAGTTCTCTCAAGTAACTATAACTTGTGTCCTAAGGTGACTGTAACTTGCCATCTACTGCCAGTAATTATCTCACATGTTACATCACTTACAGCATGTTGTATGACATCATTGATAATATCACTGCAACATTTACAAATACATAATTGATGACAAAACTGTGCATGGTGGGGGAGTAAGTTATTGTAATCTATGGCACAAGTTATAAATCCTTGAGATAACAAAATGGGGGAATTTCAGTGGTTTTGCTAATTTAAAACATTATGGTTTAACTGATTTTGTAACCTAACTATAACATCCCTTTAACCTTTGTTTTTTCAGTGAATTTCTAGAATATGCAAGGCCTTTTTAATGTAAAGTAAGATGTATTGCCACACCAAATTGTAAGGCCTTTTAACCTTTGTTTTTTCAGTGAATATATATATATATATATTTTCCTAAACAACTACATCGAAGTGGGGAGAGTGCCACGGGATTAGTGGATACTGATCACACCAACGTTTCAGAACCCCCACCCTAAATTACTCAAGAAATGGTCCCTCCTGAAGGCATAGATTTGCAAGAGCATGCTAGGGCTGCTTTCCAAATATGCTGCAATCAAATTGGATCAAGTAACGGAGGAGTTGAAAAACTCAAGGAGATGCTGAATAAAAATCCATTGCAAGTGGAAATTAAGGTTTTCTTAAAGGACTTGGACAAAAGGCTTGAGAAATATGAGGTTGAACTCAAAGCTAAAAATTAGCACAAATGCCTGAGAGATAAGATAAACTATGCTACAGGTCAAATTCTCACATTTGGGAGGAAATAACAACGCTGGTAAGAAGGAGTTCAGGTAATTAACTTTGTTGTGATATCAAGAAATTGCAACATCTGAGTGCAGCTCGGACACCTTCTTAGATTTGGAAGATGTGCAGTGCTCCGCTAAACCCAATACACTACCTTTCACAGAATTAGAAGAAAACTGTTTTCTACAACAAAGCCAAGGACCCAGGAGAAAACTGACAAGAGGAAGAGGTGGTAGCAACCATAAAGGAGAAAAATCAGGAGGGGAGGCACCAGTGAAAAAAGACAAGACAAACAAATATTGGGTGAGAACAATTTAACAGTTAATAATGTATCTACCCATGATCTAATAAGGATGAACGTTCTATTTTGGAATTAGGGTTATTCTTTTGTCCTATTGCCAATTTTGACTATTCTAAAACTTACATTTACCTTTTTCTGTTCATCAGGAAATTGAAATTGTAAAAAGCTTTTACGCAACAGAAGGAAAAGCGGAAGGTTTGGGGTAACATTGTTGATATTGTGAATATTCTTACCTATGATAACTTTTGCATTGGCTGTATTGGAGATCTGGCCGCATTGAGGAAATTTGAATTTGGAGGTAAAGGCTGGGAAAGTAGAGAGAGTTACTATGTATTTTGGACATTGAAATAGATAGGACCAGCAGGAATGATTTCAGACCAAGTTCTAAGTGCAATCTAAGTGTATTAATACATTTCATGAGATTATGACCCAGGAGCTACTGCATTTGTGGAATGGTAGCAAAGATGATGCCAAGAATTTAACAGAAGAGCAGCGGTTCGCTCTTGATACTTTGAGCAAAGCCACCTTGTTTGTCTTTAAACCCAATGACAAAGGTGTTAATGTTGTCCTATGGGATGTGAAAAAATACAGGCAAGAGGCTAAAAGGCAGTAGGAAATTTCAGGCAGTTATCTCAAGTCATCAGAGACAACATCCAAACCAACCATCACACAATACCATACCTTACTCTCCATTTGGCATGAACAGGGCTTACTGGATGCTGAAGAGTTTCAACTTTTGATTCTTAGGAAACCCACAGCACTGCATTTTTATATGCTGCCAAAAATACATAAGAATGACACAGATCCACCAGGCAGGTCCATTATATTCCCTAATATAAGTCTGTTGGAGAACACCTTCATCCATCTTGATTTCTTTATTTGTCCCTTCATCCTCAGCTTACCAGCTTACTGTAGGAACAGTATAGATTTTATAACAAACATTCAAAACATCCTGTGGAACAAAGTTACATCCATGCATAGAACATGATCTAGGCATACAGGCCTGCAAACACTTTTTCACAGACATACCAATATTTTTATATTATCACTTCATAATGCTTCTTAGCATGCTACAGTTTTGCCTAGAACATAACTTTTTCTTTTTGATGACTGATGCTTTATGCAACTTACCAGCCTGGGGGCCTTAATCAGGATGACAAACTGCACATTAGTTGATCAATCAGACCCAGAGTATCCTTTTTCTTCTTCCTCCTCCTTTTCCCTTTTTTCTTCTTTCCTTTTCTTTAATTTTGCCTTACATACCTGACAACAGGGTGACAACTGACACCATTTAGGAGAGAATTAATTTTGGTGTCCCCCTTTGTCAGTCATTAAATCACCGAAATTCACGGCCCATTGGTTTCACTTTGACTGATGCAACACTTACCATTGTTGTGTCCCCATTAGTACACAGTGGCCTCTGCCCTAAACTAGACGTTTAATGCTAAGATGCTGCCCATACCATTTTATTTTTTGTATTGTGTGTTTTACTGTGTTTCCCTTATTTATTTATTTTTTTCACTTTGGTGTACACTTTTTTCACTCCAGTCACTAGATTGTCCAGCACTTGCTATCCAAAGCTGATCCAATGGCAAATGTGTACAGTTAATTTGTGATCATGCACTATGCCTGCCACTTGGTGATGCATTTAGAGCTGCCCTGTCTGATAATGCTTGGGTTTTCACTTTCTACTGAGAAAGGTATATTGTGAGACTGTTCTCATGCCAACTGTGTAAATTCCGTTTTTGTATTTATACCAGCCACAGGGCAATGTATCTGTCAAATGTGCATAACACCTGTTAACTTGTGATCAGCACATTTGGCGATGTATTTAGAGCTGTCATGTCTGATAACGCTGGTATTTTCACTTTCTACTGAGAAAGGAGTATTTGTATATAAAACTTGAAACCGCATTAGGCAACCTGTGCAAGTATTTTGTAATATATTTTTTTGTTTATAACTTTGACAATGACACACAATACAATAATCATTCTCGCAAAGTGGCCATTGGGGTTATGAGGACAAATGACTTAATTTAAAATGATGGATACAGTGTTGCTTCCGTATTTATTGTTTTGCTTTACGAGTGACTGACGGAAAGTTTTTTCAACATTTTTGCTTTTAAAAACATTGTGTTTAAGGGAACTAGGCCACTATTCACTTTGTTGCATGGCTTTGACAAAGACAAATGAAATGTGTCAGCCAAGCTGATTACAATTGGATTGTAAAATCAACATCCTGGAGTGTGTGCTCTTTCTTGGAAAAAGTGACAAGATTTTTGTTGGATGTGAAACAGGTTCTACGCCTGCTGCCAAGCACTGATCCCGCCAGGTGGATGTAATCAGGTAAATATATATATATATATATATATATATATATATACATATATATATATATATATATATATATATATATATATATATATATATATCAACGCTCCAGTTTCAAAGAAACTTGCTGCACTCGCGGGGTCCTTTTTAAAATAACTTTATTTGCAAGGACGCATTTCGGCTGTGTGCCTTCTTCTGCTTGCTTCATAAATAAAACGTCACTGGCATGATTGTGCTTTTAAGTTCATACCTGGATCTTCATTGGTCCCTGCACAGAAACAGGAGAGAGGATTAGATGATCACGGGCCAATGGCAATGCCCCATTTCAGATTTTACATATTATTGGCGTACTTTGGCATTTTCAATATTAAGTTCTTTAACTGTATGTCAATGTCAATGTTCTTTTACATATTGCACCCGCAGATGGTGGTCGCCACTCGGTAGTCATAGTTAGGACTTTGTTACCATATCAAAAGTGTTTTTTGTTTTGCCAATACCTTTGGTGCCATTTGATTAATCCTTGCATAATTTTAAAAATGAGTATGATGCTCACTTCAGCTGCTGTCTTGAAAGTTTGGGGGTGATCTGTCAAGTGGGGCTTGAGAAAAAGGGAGGGGGCACGAAAATGCCCTTTCCCCATGTTAATTCTTATAGGAAATTAAGACATGGCTACAGCCTGAACTGCTTAACGGAATTATACTAAATTTGGCCGAAAGGTAAATCTTGGTCCAGGAAAGTGTCTTTTTAAGATTTGGTGTAAATCCATTCAATACTTTTAGAAATATAAAGGTCCTTCTTTGTCGTGTTCTTCATGTGTAAAAGACCGCCACGCAGAGATGATGCATTTTGATAGTTATTTGCCAGATATTCTGCTAGAAGCTTTTATTTTGTGTGAAAAGAATTGCCACAACAAGCAATTACTTTAGTTCCCATTGTGGTTAAAGCAATAGAGAAAGAACACACATCATCACAACATTGGGCAGGTATCATTACATTTGCAGTGGCTGATTAATACATGGGGGAGGGATGGAATTTGAGGGCGTGGGAGTTAGGATGTGAAGGGGAAGAGGAATGTCTACGGGTTCTTGCCAAGTAAAGGTCCATGAAGTCTATATTTGAGGTCAGTTGTCCATTATCTAGGAAAACTGTGTGAGTGTTAATTACACTTGAGTGAATGGTGTACTTCCATTGGGACTTGTGTGCGGATTAAGAGAATGCCAAAGCTACAAGTTATTCCGTTGGGGAGGCACCAAGGGGTGCCTATTTAGAACCAAACATTTCTTCGAACACAAATTATAACCAACAATCCTGAATGCACCATACCTACAACACTTTAGCATATATATATGAATGTTTTTATTTCCTTGTTTTGATTTGCTATCTTTCTCATATAGAAATTGTTTTTTACATAGAACAATTTTGTAAAGTCAATAAATATGGGCTGTCAGACAAAAAAGAAACACCCCAACATTGAAGACAATTCCATAAGTGACTGTGGTGACAAAAAGTGAAGTGAGTGACGTTGAATGAGCACAATCAAAATCTCTGAGTCTTTCTTCTTTTCAAGTGCGACCACTCAGAGAATGTGAGCAAGTGCAGGGTGCCAGACCAAACACCCATCCACTTTAGCACTTTTGTGTTGGACACGTGTCAGGATGCAGCAGCAGTCAGCCACAGAGATGCCAGATATTTTTGTGGTAGAAGACCCCTTCGATGCTGATGTACATGAGCCAGGTCCACAGGGGGTTCCTCTGCGTAATCCAAGGCCCAGTCCATGTACAGTTTCTTCAAATGCCTCTGAGGTGCAGGAGATCCAGGGAACTCCTTGGCTATAAACCCTGGTGGCGCATCGAAGTCTATGTCCAGGGCATCTCTGAGTACTAGCCCAGCACCTAGGGCCACTACAAAGCTCCACCCACAGAAATGCCATAGTCCCTGAGAGAGTCAGGCATGCAGCTCCAAAACATTTGTGGCAAAGAGCCTCCATTTTCTGGTGTACCTTTACATTTGGTCTCAGGTCAACACAGGGACAAGGACTCAGTGCAAAGCAGTCTCCTGAGGAAAGAAGTCAGAACATTGATGCCTCTGAAGGCCCACTGAGCCCTGCCTTTGGGGCTGAAGCATGTAACAAAACAACTCTGGAGCCCCAGTATTAACCTTTTGATGCAGAGATCAGAGGTTTTTCAGGTGTCCAACTCAAAGGGCTAGCAGGAGGTAATTGGCCCACATTTTTTTTCCTGTTTATCCTTGGACAAGGTTTGCTCAATGTAAATGCTGCCCAAAATAACTCCCTTAATTACACCATGTTCTAATCAATTCTTCAATACTCTAATCAAGTCCTTCAAGAACCCAGGACAAAGCATTAACAGTTGATGTCAGAAGTTAGGTGGTCTAGTGACTGAATTATAGAATGTGAAACAGTTGATGTCAGAAGTGAGGTGGTCTAGTGACTGAATTATAGAATGTGAAACTGTTGATGTCAGAAGTGAGGTGGTCTAGTGACTGAATTATAGAATGTGAAACAGGAAAATCTCCTTTTTTATCATCACATACGAGAGTACCTATGTAAGTTCAGGATGTGCACTATACAATAACAGCTTGTGTTTAATTTAATAACGTACGATGTTGCTCCATCCATGTTAAGAATCTAGGCTAAATATAGGGTATATATGGCAACTGATTTGCCTTCACCTAACTAATAACACTGTGACAAGGGAAAGAGCAGGAGTGATTCCCACTTCATGTTTAAAACCTCACTTTTAATAAATGCTTCGCAATCCAATTATCTAACCTGATGTGCGAAGGTGAAATGCGTCCACTTGTAACAGAAATGTGTCATCACCTACAGTCAATAGGCAATAGCCTATGGATAAATTAGTCACAGATATTTGCATATGCTTTTTTCTACCTTTCCCACTCGTTCCATATGTGGTCAGGAATAAGAGGCAGGCTTCAAAGCCCTCTTTCTCATATCCCGAACATGGTCCAGACAACCCTGGTACTTGATGCTTCTAGAAACGTATATAAGCCCAAGGGAGAAACTCCTATTGAGGCCTGACCTCCTCACTCAACAACAGGGCCAGATCAGGCACCAAGACCACAAGCAGTTCAACCTTGCCACATGGCACTTGAAGTCTTATAATGTGGATATTTGCACCTCTCAGATGAGTGCATCGCCATCTTAACAGGGGGTGTGTAGAATACCAAGGCCTTTTATGCATTCAAGTGCAAAACAGATGTCTATTTATGCATTTCTAAACAGACCCATTTAAGACTTCTGTTCAGGATAATGTTTTGTACCTTTTTCTCCTTCATAAAGCATGATTATTTATTTATAACTGTATATGCCTTCATTTAGCAGCTAGCGCTTTACACATATCAATCTGGGAAAATATATCTGTTTCGTATTCCAGTAGTAAAGGCCTTAATGAAGGGACTCGAGGGTTCTGCCTCCATAAACACCACCTGCTTGGAACCTTAATGTGGTATTTAAACGGCTTATGGGGCCCCCTTCCTGAACCACTTCACTTATGTACTTTTCTGTTCCTTTCATGTTTGCCTAATACAATTATTTCTGTTTTGTTTGTGTTTAGGCATAGATAGATGTTGTTCATCCACTCTGCAACTGCAAGCATTCCTTTTTGGAAGTTGCCCATGTATTGCATTGGATTTTTGGAGAGTGAAAGAACTAGCTGGGTATCGTCAGCATACAATACCAGCAAAAACCCTCAGGATGTAACGACTTGTGCCAGAGGCTGAATGTATATATATATGACAAGGTAAGGCTCAGTGAGGAGCCCTGTGGTACACCGTGGTGTAAGGCATGAGGTTGGGAGCTGTACGGAGTAGAGATGACTTGGAAAAAGCATTCAGATGGGAAAGAGGTTAACCAGGACAGTGCGGTCCCACCTATCAACCCAGGGATGTTCTAAAGCCTTACAGTGCTTTTTGGTTGAGATAAGGTCTTGTTAAACCAGGGGGCATCAAGGTTCTCTTCCAGGGGATCCTCATCAATAGTCATAAGCATTGAATAGTCCTGCCCACGTGTAGGGTCACTGGAGCACATATTTAATATAATATCGCCAAAATGCACAAACTCCTTCAGAAACCTGGGCAAGTGGGGAGGTTGTGTGCGTAGCACGCAGAGCCTGCCGGTATTCAATATCATACAACATTCAGAAAGTAAGGCTTGCGCTCAGAAAATGCTACCAAATGAAGGTTTAATGGACTTCAGTTGCAAAGCGTTTCGACAGACATGCTGCCTTGTTCACATATTATAATATATATGTATATACATATCCATATATATATATACATGTGTAGCACCATTAATGTACACAGTACTTTTATTCACACACACACATATATGTATATATGTATCTATGTATATATAGGTAGTTATAGTTAGGACCTTGTTTCCATAGGAAAAGCGTTTATTGTTTTTCCAATAACTTTAGCGCCGGTTGACGAATCTTCACGAAATTTTCAACACTTGTGATCAGCTCAAGTCAGCTCCTGTCATGAAAGTTCTGGGGTGATTCGCCAAGCGGGGGCCAAAAAAAAAGGGGAGTCCCATAACGTGTTTTCCTCATGTTATTTTCCATAAGAAACTTTAGACACGGCTACAGCCTGAACTGCTGAACGGTATTACACCAAATTTTGCAAAAAGGTAGCCCTTGGTTCAAAAAGAGTCTTTTTTGTGAAATGGTGTAAATCCGTTCAATAGTTCCTGAGAAATTTAAAAAATAAAAGTTGGAAAATCAATTTCCCAAGGCTAGAGCCCGAACTGCTAAACGGAATTACACCAAATTTGGTAAAAAGGTAGTGCTTGGTTCAGAAAGCGTCATCTTTTTAAATGGTGTACATCTGTTCAGTAGTTGCTGAGAAATTTAAAAAATAAAAGTTTCGATATCTAGGGATGTGGTGGGTTTGCGAACCCTCCCGACCACAAGCTTAACTGTGATTGGCTGCCAACACTTCAAACCAGGAAGTGTTGGCAGCCATCTAGTGACTCAGTAGAACCGAGTCACAGTAAAACAAAGTTAAAAGTGAAGAAAAGGGGGCAGGGTAGGTAGAAATACCCTTACCCCCTAGGCCTGCTTAGGGGGTACCACAAGGACCCCCAATCTTTCTTTTTTTTAAAAGCCTGAATGTGCGCTGGGTGCATGCATCCGAATGAAAAAATTTAAAAAATGAAGCGGGGACACCCCCACTTTATTTAAATGAGCCTCCAGGTGGGCCAAGTCCCTGGGGCTATCTTATAATTATACCACAACCTCCTCGGGCCTATGTAAATTAGGTGCGGAAGGGCACACAGCCCTCCCACAGCCCCGGGGACCACCACCACCAACTTGGTGCTTTGAAAATAGAAGGGGGGGGCAGCGCAGCCCCCCTCCTGGAGAGCATGATGGCCCTGGGGACCGCCAACCCACAGGGCTGGCTACTGCAATGTCCCGGGGTGTCCTCCCCCGGGACATTGCTGTTGACTATGACACTGGGGGAGCAATACTTCCACCCTGTGATAGCAAACCCTGGTTTGCTTCATTGAAGCGAGAGGAAGAAAACTCTGCTTCAATAAAGGAAAGGAGAATTGCTTTTGGGCAAGGGAAGATGTCTGTTAGTAGCTCCCTTTGCCCAAAAGCAATGCCGACTCCCGTAGGAGGCGGGGAGCCGGAGGGACTGTGGGGGCATTGGGGCTCCCCCCACGATCCCCAATGGAGGGGTCAGGCCACGGAGAATGGGATCCCCATGGCCAGAAGTGGTCTGGGAGGGGGGCCAGCCCGCCCCCTAACCTTTAAAAAAAATGTATATGTGGGCATGCCTCCAGGGATGGGGTCCCCGAGGCGAATGTAAATTAATGAGAGTGAACGTTTAAAAAAAAAAGAACATTGGAGTGGTGACCCTTGCTCCGCTTTCAGCGCCGCCCCCTAGTGTGGACACGAAGGGTGTGCAGCTCTCAGCGCGGCCCCCTAGTGTGAACGCGATGGGTGCCCGGCTCCCTAGTGTGAACACGAAGGGTGTGCGCCTCTCAGCATAGCATCCTAGTGTGAATTCAAAGAGTGCTCGGCTCTCAGCACGGCACTCGAGTAAACACAGAGGGGCATATTCTCAAGGACACATCGCCGAGCTAGCGCCACTTTATCGCAGGCAAAATGGTGATAAATTTAACGCACCTTTCACAAGCTGGTGCAATCAGCCCATATCACCAGTTTACCAGCAATAGCAGCCAGAACACACATCGTCACTGATGACTACGGCAAACATTGCTAATGAGATGCAGAGTAGGCGTTCTCATGCAAAAAACAGCAAACACACCACTTCACAACATTCTCAATGACCAGCAAGATCAGTGAAGAGAACACTAAACAGGCGATAAGGTGCGTTAGCACCAGGAAGTTTATACCTGGTGTAAAGTCGGACTACAAGCTGCAATATGAAAGGGAGCCCAGCCCACAGCCACACCTGAACGACAACAGATGCCATGGAGCCTATGATCATGCAGCTCAGACACCCAAGAGTGCCCCGACACCTCCCACCACCACCCTCTTGTCCGCCATTCCCCCTATTCCCCTGAAACAAATGTGACAGCAACCTTCCGAAATATGGAACGTAACAAATAGGCTGATGTTGCATGATTATTACAATGAAGAACCATGTGAAGTTGGACAAATGAGAACCACGGTCTTCTGTGGATTTACATATAAAAGATTTTATTTACACAAAACAACAAAATAAAAGTAGGTACAGCCATGGCGTGTCATCCTTCTTCAATCTGAGAATCACAGCCTGCAAGACAAAAAGTAAGATAAGATTGTGCGTCATGTGCCCATCAAAGGAGAAAGAGAGAAAGAGTGAGAGAGAGGGGAAGAGAGAGAGAAAGAGTGAGAGCGAGGAAGAGGGGCAGAAAAAGAGAAAGAGTGAGAGAAAGAGGAAGAGAGAGAAAGAGAAAGAGAGAAAGAGTGTGAGAGAGAGAAAGGAAGCGATAGAGAGGGAGAGAGAGTGCCGGCACTGCGGACAAAACCCTACACAGCTCACCTTTCCACCACCGGTGTATCTCCAGCCATGTGCCAGGACATACTGCAGCCCTCAAGATCACTCCTCTGAAACATAGTATAGAATCAGTAATGTACATACAACTGCACACGCCTTCATTGCTGTGCCGCCCCTGCACACTCAGGCTGTTGCACCCTATCCACTCCCGCTGCCCAGGGTTGTCTGCCTGCCCCTGCACACCCAGGCTGCTGCACACGATCCACTACCACCGCCCAGAGATGACTGTCGACCCCTGCGCACCCAAGCCCCACTACTCACCTTTCCATCGGAATGTGTCTCCAACCATGTGCCGGGATATACTGCAGCCCTCAAGCTCACTCATTTGATACACAGTTTAGAATCAGTAATGGCAGAGTACATACAAATGCACATGCCTACATCGCTGTCCCACCCCTGTGCACCCAGGCTGCTGCACTCCATCTGCTCCCGCCGCCCAGAGGTGTCTGTCTGCCGCTGCACACCCAGACTGCTGCACACTATCCACTCCCACTGCCTAGAGGTGTCTGAGTGCCCCTGCGCATGCAGGCTACTACACACAATCCAGTCCCACTGCCCAGAGGTGTCTTCCCGCCCTTGCGCACCAAGGCCTCACTGCTCACCTTCCGCCACCTGCGTGTAGAAAAGAGGGCCGACCACGTGCCGGAGCACGCCCCAAGCCCAGGGCCCGCGGACAGGGCCCCCTCCACATCATGCAGCCCCGCTCTACAGGCCACCAGGTCTCACATTTGGTGCTGGGTCTTGATTTCGCCATGGAAGAGGACATACCAGTGCACCTGGCATCATCACAGGCTGCACACCCGTTGAGCACTTGCGGTGCCACTAACTCTGTGACCAGCGAGGCCACACCACATGGCGGTATGCCCCTGCTGTCAGATGGCTCAGGACTACACTGCAGGGTACACAAAACCTGAGCTGTCCGGACCACCGGAATGTGGCATCATCGCAGGCTGCAAACTCGTTCAGCACTTACGGTGCCCCTACCTCAGTGCACCAAAAGTCACCGTCCCGTGGCGATGTGCCTGTGCCAGCCGCAGTGCATCCGGCGCCACCAAGTCTGTGCCCCAAAAGTCAAGGACCCTCAATGATTGGGTAACGTGGTGCGGACACCATCATGCCACCTCCAGGCCGGCGGAATGTGATTTCGCATTCCCCTGGGCCCCCATGCCCACATGCACACCACACTCAGAGAGAGGTCGGAAATGGCATCTAGCACGTGAGCCCGGCCCTTTTCATTGGCAGGGTCACATGTCTTGTGATGCCTGTGCTTGATGGGTGTGGTGTTAGTGTATACCAGCTGCGAGGGAGTGGCTGTGGCATACTGACAACTAGACCTGTGACCAGCAGATCACCACCATGAAAACCTGGGCCATGTAGCGTTGTTGTCCCTCCCTGTAAGCTTAAGCGGAGTGGGCTGGCCTAGCGTATGCCAGTCCTGCATGAGGCTGTGAACAATGACTCCGGAGCTCTGGGCGTGGTTCCGTCCTGGGCTGTATAGGGAATCAACTGATGTGGGTGTCCCTGTTGTAGTGCTGCTGCCACCTGGGCTGCAAGCGCCAATGTGTCACCCTGTGACCCAAGTCCCACAACATGGCCAACATGGAAGGTAGGGGGAACCACTGACCGTACATTTATCCAGACTTCCCCCACATGAAAGGTCATGGTCATGACACATCTGTGTATATTTGAATGTTTATTGCACATTCAGTGGAGTGTTGCAGCTGTAGTACTACAGGGCCATGCAAAGCGGGTGGCCTCAAAGCAGATGCGCTTGAGGCCACCTAAGATTTCAATTCCCCATCTGTAAGATTGCTGTTTTGTAGCACTAGGAGCACCTGGTAAAGGGCTCCCATACTGTTATTGACACTGATTTTAATTTACCTTTTACGGAATGTAACACTAGAAATTAATGTGCCGTTTTTTAAACCACTTTCACTGTTGAGCATGTCAGTTTTCCCTGCACACTCTGCTCTCTTAATCGCTATTGGGTACCTCTCTGGTCCACCACGGATCGTTCCGATTGTGTGGAGGGAGTAGACACCTACCGGAAGTAACCCATAGTTCACTTCCTGCAGACACCAGATTGTGGAGGTTAGCACTCTAGCTGTCACCATAAAAACAGATGCAGGGCATGGTGCACAGCGGACGTGCTTGAGGGCACCTAGAAATTCAATTCCCCATCTGTAAGATTGCTGTTACGGTAGCGCTAGGAGCGCCTGGTAAAGGGCTACCACACTGTTATTGACACTGATTTTAATTTAGCTGTACAGAATGTAATGCTTGGAATTAATGCACTGTTTTTAAATCACTTTCACTGTTGAGTTCTTCAGTTTTACCTGCACACGCTGCTCTCTTGATCACTATTGGGTGCCTCCCTGGTCCACCACGGATCATTCCGATTGTGTCGAGGGAGTAGACACCTACCGGAAGTTACCCACAGTACACTTCCGGCCGACACCAGATTGGTGAGGTTACCATTCTAGCTGCCTCCATAAAAACGGATGCAGAGCATTACGCACTTAAGGCACGCCTAAGGCAAGCCCGTCCGTGCCTGTTCTTCGCCAAGAGCCTGAACCTCTACCGGTTTAACCCCAGGTTGATCATACAAAACAATCATTCCTAAGAAATACTCTAACCAAGAACTTATGCGTATCAGAGACAGTCATAACTCTCACATACCTGCCATTAGAGCCTGCACCCCCTCAATGATGGAGCTGATCTCACCCCATGTGATTGTAACTAAGAATTTCCTATTATTGGGAGATTTTAATGTGCATGGTAAAAACCTTGCAAACAGAGAAGCTGCAACACTATTGACAGACCTAGCCACGCTTGATCTTACTAAAGTAAATAATGATCCCACCAATCTGGCAGGACACATGTTAGACCTTATTCTAACCAACTCCCCATATATATTCTATAAAGCCACTAGCCCCTTGGACTGGTCAGATCATTTTCTGATCGACTTCCTAATTAGCGGCCAAAAAGGTCATATAGCCCCTAAAACAAAACCTATTAGGAAACACAGACAATGGCATACAATTACACCTACAAACTTCAAGGAATCTTTCACACCACCCCAGAATTTGGAATCCAACAGCACAGAGAAACGACTATCTTCCTTAACTACTAGTTTGCTATCCACTATTGATCTTCTATCCCAGTTGAAACCTCAACCGAACCCCAACAAATGCATACATACCCCATGGTACTCCCCCATTCTTAGAACCGAAAAAAGCCATTGTCAAAAATGTGAACGGCTATGGCACCTCTCCCAAAACCCACTATATAAAGATTGATTTAAAAGTGCATTAGCGGCTTACCACAAAAACCTGAAATATGCTCGCAAATCACACATTGCACTCCAGATCGATAAAGCAGATCTCCTCACACATTGTTCCAGATATTAAAATCATTTACCAACCCTGGAGCATGTAACACCAAAGAAGCCCCTTCTCAAACTCTCTGCGACAACATTGGAGGCCATCTTTCTCAAAAAATAGAAAATATATACCCAAAAATTACCTCAGCCACCGGTCAAAAATCTGGCCCTAACACACATCCTCCCCTTACCCTACCTGATGCCTCAACCTTCGAAAACGTCCCAGTTCTTACAACTATAGAAGTAGATACTCTTAAGAACAGTCAAATCAGGGTCTCTACTGGACCCATGCCTGCTAAGACTTCTGCTATCCTATCCAAAACACTTGCGGCACCCATCTGCTCAATTCTCAATAGCTCCATGGAGGAATGTAACCTTCCCATTGAGTGGAAAGCTGCTCAGGTCATCCCTATTAGGAAAAACCCCAAAGCCCCACCAGAAGATGTAACAAACTACCGTCCCATCTCTCTGCTTCCCTTATACAGAAAACTCTTAGAAAAGCACATAAACAAATACCTATCCAAGTTCGCTGAATCCGCTTATCGCCTTGACCAGTCACAATCCGAATTTCGACAGAAGCATAGCTCGGAGTCGGCACTAGTGGAATTCACTGATAACATTCAAATGCTAGCGGACAACGGTCAGGCAGTACTACTGGTGCTGCTTGACCTGTCTGCTGCCTTCAATACCATCTCCCACCAGGTCCTGCTCAAACGACTTAAGGAGATATGCATCCAGGGTAAAGCCTTGAAATGGTTGACCAACTTCTTAACTGACAGAAGCCAAACCATCAACCTTGGGCCTTACCGCTGACAGACCACCACAGTTAGCAAGGGGGTTCCGCAGGGCTCTTGTCTAAGCCCTACATTATTCAATATCTATGGTACCCCCTTGGCAGGGCAACTGAGGAAACTGGGCTTCATTCCCATCTCCTACGCCTATGGCGCACAACTTCTCCTCTCCTTTGATAAATCAGACCCTAACATTCAAGACATCTTCTCGGAAGGGATGAAAGGCATCGCTCAGTGGATGAGGAAAAGCTTCCTTCAACTGAATACTGAAAAATCCAAAATCATTTTGTTCGGAGAAGCAAAAGTGAGATGGTCCCCCAGCTGGTGGCCGGGGAAATCTGGATCAGACCCTTCCTTAAAGCAGGTAGTGAAAAACTTAGGAGTGCGAGTAGACCAGGAAGTAACATTAGAGGAACACACTAAATTACTGCCAGGACATGGTTTCACACACTTGGCATCCTCCGAAGGGTTTTCCCCTTTCTGCCATTAGCCATCCGAAAAACCCTAATCCAGGCTCTGATTATCAGCCGCCAGGACTATTGCAATGCCCTGCTGATTTCTGCAAAAGAAAAATCCCTAAAAAAATCAGAAGCATTCAGTGTGTGCGCAGCCAGCGATGATGTGTGGTGCGGGTGGGCTGTACTGGGAGCAATGTGTCTTGCCTACTGGACTGCGTAATATGCAATCACAACTCAATCTGAATTGTGAGCCCTGCTGTCCACAGTGTAAATCGTAGGCAGTAGTCAGCACAGACATCGAGGAATGCTTTTTGTCACTTCCTTTTGACAAAATCCGAGGACATAGAGTACATTTCACTCTGCAATTAATTAATCAAAGTGAATTCGAACTATGAGCTCTGCTGTCCGCAGTGTAGACTGCCATTCAGTGTTCCTTTGGACTTACAAGATGAATTTGGTCATTGTACTAAAGCTATAACTGATATAAAACCAGTTTTTGAAGCAAGGATACTAAAAGGATATTGTTTCGATACACTTGGAGGACATCGACGTTGATTTTGGTGCACCTTCTCTTTTATACATGGATTACGTTATAGTTAGTTGCCTACTGGACTGTGAAATAATGAATCAAGATTGAATTTGAATTGTGAGCCCTGCTGACCGCAGTGTAGGCCGGAGGCAGCAGTCAGGAAGGGTCCACAGCCACGTGGCATTGACTTGAACTGCACAACTAGTGGTACCTGAAGCACTCAGTATGTGCACAGCCAGCGATGATGCGTGGTCCGGAAGGGCCACACGGGTAGCAATGTCTGTTGCCTACTGGACTGCTTAATCTGTAATTGCAACTTGATCTGAATTGTGAGACCTGCTGTCCATAGTGTAAGCCGGAGGCAGCGGTCAGGAAGGGCCCACAGCCGCGTGGCGTTGAGTTGAGCTGCACAGCTAGCAGCAATTCAGCATGTGCGCAGCCAGCGATGATAAGTGGTGCACTGAGTTACTGGCATCTGAAGCACTTAATGTGTGCACATCCAGCGATTATGCGTGGTCCGGGAGGGGCGCACTGGTAGCAATGTCTGTCGCCTACTGGACTGCATCATCTGCAATCGCGACTTGATCTGAATTGTGAGCCCTGCTGTCCGTAGTGTAGGCCGGAGGCAGTGGTCAGCAAGGGTCCACAGCCCTGTGGCGTTGAGTTGAGCTACACAGTTGGCGGCAATTCTGCATGTGCGCAACCAGCAATGAGGGTGGTCCGGGCGGGTTGCACAGGTAGCAATGTCTGTTGCCTTCTGGACTGCGTCATCTACAAGTGCGACTCGATCTGAATTGTGAGCCCTGCTGTCCACAGTGTAGGACGGAGGCAGTGGTCAGCAAGGTCCCATAGCCACGTGGCATTGAGTTGGGCTGCACAGTTAGTGTCAATTCAGCGTGTGCGCAGCCAGCGATGTTAAGTGGTGCACTGAGTTAGTGGCACCTGAAGCACTTAGCATGTGCACAGCCAGCAATGATGCCTGGTCCGGGCTGTTCGCACTGGTAGCTATGTCTGTTGCCTACTGGACTGCGTCATCTGCAATCGCGACTCGATCTGAATTGTGAGCCCTGCTGTCCGCAGTGTAGGCCGGAGGCAGCGGTCAGAAAGGGCCCAAAGCCATGTGGCATTGAGTTGAGCTGCACAGTTAGTGGCAATTCAGCGTGTGTGCAGCCAGCGATGATAAGTGGTGCACTGAGTTAGTGGCACTTGAAGCACTCAGTGATCTGAATTGTAAGCCCTGCTGTCCGCAGAGCAGGTCGAAGGCAGTAGTCAGCACGGACATCGAGGAATGCTTTTTGTCACTTCCTCTTGACAAAATCTGAAGACATAGAGTACAGACATAGAGACATAGAGACATAGAGTAATTGATAAAGCAAGACTGAATTTGAATTGTGAGCCCTGCTTACCGCAGTGTAGATGTATAGAACAAAAGATGAAATATCTATGGAATACATTGTCGAAATATGTAGGTTTCAGGGACTTTATAGTTAGTTGCCTACTGGACTCTGAAATTAATGAATCAAGACTGAATTTGTGAGCCCTGCTGTCCGCAGAGCAGATCGAAGACAGTAGTCAGCAGAGACATCAAGGAATGCTTTTTGTCACTTCCTCTTGACAAAATCTGAAGACATAGAGTACAGACATAGAGACATAGAGTAATTGATAAAGCAAGACTGAATTTGAATTGTGAGCCCTGCTTACCGCAGTGTAGGCGTATAGAACAAAAGATGAAATATCTATGGAATACTTTGTCGAAATATGTAGTTTTCAGGGACTTTATAGTTAGTTGCCTACTGGACTCTGAAATTAATGAATCAAGACTGAATTTGAATTGTGAGCCCTGCTGACACTTCCGCTGAAGGGAGCGGTCTAGTGGCGCGACTATTGCGCATACTAAAGCCGGAACAGAACAGGGGTGCAAGAGATAGCAGCAGGTAATAATGCTACTGTAGCGACGCTACTAACTGAAACTTAAAAATTTAGCTGTGTGCTTTTTAAATTGCTTCAATGTTTTTTTAATGTGCCAAAGTGAAACATTTGAGGAACAGATAATTGCTTAGTTTTAAATCTTACATTAACCTTGTTCTTGCGTGATTAGTGCACCAAGCCTCTTCTGTGCCCAATACGTCCTGGTCCGCCGTGGCTGAGAGTGCTGATTGTGTGGAGGGTGGGGCTGGAAGCTGTTAGACACACTTCCGCTAAAGGGAGCGGTCTAGTGGTGCGACTGTCACGCATACAAAAGCAGAAGACAGCAAGGACGCGCAGCGGACGTGCTAAAGGCTTGCTGAAGGCGTACCAAAGGCAAGCCCGTCTGCGCCCAACCGAGGCCCGGGGCCAAAAACCCTGCCCATTTTCCTATAGAAAGTAGGATCAATTATTCCAGTGAGCACCTTAAACAACTGGAACTAAAATCAATGTCAAATTGTAAACATAAACTCAACATAGAGCTAGCAACAAGAAAATGTGCACACGGCCTGTTCAAATTAAACGCCATTATTGAACAGACTACCAAACAAACAGCCCATGCTTTGAGATGCCTCCTTATTAATTGTAGATCATTGTGTAGACATAAAACTGAAATACATGAATGTATTTTGGAGAAAGAGCCATTTATCTTGTTTCTTACTGAAACTTGGCTGCCGGAATCTTCTGCGCCAAACATCTTACAAGCACTCCCTTCTGATTATGGAATTCTTAGAGTGGACCGTACTAAGAAGAAGGGAGGAGGTATAGCTATAATTCACAAACTGACACTTAGCTGTACATTGATGGAGACAAATATAGGAGATTGTGAAGCAGCTGTATTTACAATAAAACCTAACAATAAACAAACTATAAATGGTTATTTGATTTATAGACCCTCCAGGTACATGTACAGATTTTAATATGAGCCTTTTGGAAATTTTAATCCAAACAGCACTGTATCATAGTAACATGGTTGTTTTGGGAGACTTAAATTTACATTTTGGTGATAAAAAGTGTAAAGAAGCACAATCTTTATGCCAGGAGATGGCGGGCTTCAATTGGAATTGAAATCTACACATTCTACTACTCAACAATTAGGACACCTACTAGACCCCATTTTCTCTAATTGTAAAGGGTTATTGGTAGAACATCTGATGGGGGGACCATGGTCAGACCACTATCTGGTGACGTTCTCTATCCCGATAATAAGATCACCTACAAAAAAAGGTTTACTGACCTACAACAGGCGAAGGAAATGGGATAAATTCAATGAGAGCAATTTTACCCAGGGCTTATTAGCAAATCTTCCTATCATGGGAACCAACAGTAATGAATCAAGCCTAGGAGTAGATACATGGATTATGGACGCATTAGATGTGTCAGCGCCATGGACCAACAGCACTCCACAGAGGCAGACAAAGAGCGTATCTTGGTTCAATGAGACCCTACGGGTTGCCAGAAAAGCATGCAAAAAGCAGGAACGAAAATGGAGAGAAAACTTCTCAGACTCAGAGAAAATGATATATAAAATCAAGCTTAGACAATATCATTCACTTATAAAGAAAGCACGTGCAATCTATTACTCTGAAAGAATTAAGATAGAAGGCAATTCATCAAAGGAATTATTTAGAAATTTTAAGGAGATAGCCTCATTAGAGAGAACAATAAACCCAGTCCTAGGCTCAGTAGGGGCATGCAATGATATTGCAAAGTTTTTTTCTGAAAAAGTGTCCAAGATTTATGACTCCCTCACTGATGACGCTTGGAATGGTTGTATACAACACAAAGAACAAATATAAGATTGGGGCGAAAATAGTGTCCAACAATTTCTCTGCCCCCCTTTAGAAGATTTGAAAAAGATAGCACATAGTATAAGATCAGGTTCCCCCACTGATCCAGCTACTCCCAAGATGATTGGTATAGGGTTGGAGGTAATACTCCCCTATATTCGACAACTGCT
This sequence comes from Lissotriton helveticus, assembly GCF_964261635.1. NCBI lineage: Eukaryota > Metazoa > Chordata > Amphibia > Caudata > Salamandridae > Lissotriton > Lissotriton helveticus. The sequence continues at coordinate 529,200,224 of NC_136069.1, forward strand.
AGACACCTCCTTTCAGCAAAGCCAACTACCTGATAGATGGAAACGAGCAATGGTTCGCCAATTAAGAAAAACCCCATAGCAGATGGGAACGTATTAACAAACCTATGACTAGTCTCACTGCTACCATACTTCTCCAAAATACCCGGAAAAGTTGTTAATAAACAGCTTGAACGGCATATAAAGGAGAATAATCTACTACATCCCACACAATCTGGCTTTAGGCCACTTTACTCTACTGAGACAGCTTTGCTCTTTGTCACTGAAACAATACGGAAGAGAGTAGATGAAGGGCTGACAACTGCTCTGGTCTTATTAGACCTGAGCGCAGCATTTGATATGGTGTCACATAAGCTGCTCATCCATCGTCTAAGGAGAGGGGGTGTGACCGGAACTGCGATAGACTGGATGTTATCCTTTTTGCAGGACCGCAGCTTTCATGTCATACAATCTTTGTACACATCTAAACCCATTAATCTGGCAAAGGGGTGCCGCAGGGCTCTATATTGAGTCCAACTCTTTTTAATCTATATATCGCACCCCTGGCAGACAAAGTAGAAAAACATGGAGTTTCAGTTGTGTCGCACGGAGATGATACTCAGTTAGTGGTAACTCTGGCGCCTGACTCACCCCAGGCAGCAAATAGCTTTGCAGCCTGCCTGAAAGATCTGGCAGGATGGATGCCATATAACTGTTTAAGCCTGAATGGCAGTAAGATAGAGGTGCTAGTAGTGGAGAACTCCCCATCTATATGGGCATCGTTATGGTGGCCAACTATGCTAGGACGTACTCCCGACCCCAAGACTGAGGTGAAAAACCTGGGAGTATGGATGGACTCGAAACTGTCTTTCGAGGCCCAAATTAATAGAACAAGAGGAAAATGCTTCGGGATTATGAAAATTATCAGGAAAACCCTGGACATCATTCCTATGACTGCCAGAAATACCCTAATCCATGCACTCATTACATCAAGAATAGACTATGGGAATGTACTGCTTCTGGGTGCAACAAAAAAGGGTCTTCAGAAGCTGCAATCCATACAGAATGCAGCCGCCCGTTAGGCCCTGAACTTACTGAGAAAGGCACCATCTAAAAATGCACTGAAAACACGGCATTGGTTGCCTGTGCAGAGGTGGATTAAATTTAAGGCACTGTGTTTTGACCATCGTATTTTGCAGGGGAAAGGCCCTTACTACCTGCTCAACCTACTCCTACCATATAAAACAGTACGTCAGTTAAGATCTACAGGGACACACCAAATAGGTGTCCCAAAGATAAGAAGAGCACACATGGGTGCACATTCTTTCAGATATTTGACAGCAAAGAGCTGGAACGAGCTCCCCATTTCTCTCCGAGTGGAACAATCACATATAGTCTTCCGCCAGAGATGAAATAAATGGTTGTTCATACAGGTGAACTGAAGGTAACATAAACTGCATGCAAATGGCCCTTGAAGTTATCAGTTGTAATTGAAAGAGCGCGGGGACACACCATCTGGTGTAACCAGGCGCTTCATAAACCCAAACTAAACTAAACTAAACTGACCGCATTGTAGGCCGGAGGCAGCGGTCAGCAAAGGCCCACAGCCACATGGCATTGACTTGAGCTGCAGCGATTGGGAACATTTGGTCTTCTTAACTGATTATAGTCTCTTACACAATTTGCATCGGTATTAATCTTGAATTGTGAGCCCTACTGACCGCAGTATAGGCCGGAGGCAGCGGTCAGCAAGGGCCCACAGCCACATGGCCTTGACTTGATCTGCACAGAGTTAGTGGCAGCTGAAGCACTGAGCATGTGCGCAGCCAGCGATGATGCGTGTCTCGGCCAGACCACACTGGTAGCAATGTCTTGTGTCTAATGAATGCTGCCTTAATAAGGCTACATGGCGATGACTTGTGGTGCACTGAGTTAGTGGCACCGGAAGCATTGAGAGTTTGCACAGCCTGCGATGATGCCTGGTTTGGGCGGGCCTCACTGGGAGCAATGTCTTTTATCTAATGACTTTTGCCTTCATAAGGCTACATGGCGATGACTTGTGGTGCACTGAGTTAGTGGCACCTGAGGCACTGAGTGTGTGCGCAGCCTGCGATAATGCGTGGTCTGGGCAGGCCACACCGGGAGCAAAGTCTGTTGCCTACTGGACCGCGTCAACTGCAACTGCGACTCGATGTGAATTGTGAGCCCTGCTGTCTGCAGTGTAGGCCGTAGACAGCAGTCAGGAAGGGCCCACAGCCACGTGGCATTGACTTGATCTGCACAAAGTTAGTGGCACCTGAAGCAATCAGCATGTGCACAGCTTGCGATGATGCGTGGCTGGGCAGGCCGCACTGGTAGCAGTGCCTTTTGTCTAATAATGGTATGTGGTGATGACTTGTGGTGCACTGAGTTAGTGGCACCTAAAGAACTGAGCATGTGCGCAGCCTGCGATGATGCATGGTGCGGGTGGACCGCACTGGGAGCAATATATGTTAACCACTGGACTGCTTCATCTGCAATCACAAACCGATCAGAATTGTGAGCCCTGCTGTCCGCAGTGTACATCGAAGGCAGTAGTCTGTACAGACAGAACTCTGTGGTGCTGTGCCGCTGGGTTCACAGGGGGCCTGTGTCAAGGAGGCCGGCGGTCACAGCGGTGCCCTCATGGCAGGGTGAGGGCCGCTGCTCTGGCAGACGCGTTGGCCTTCCCAGAAGTGAACCACACCCAGAGCCATGGCCTATTTATTCACACTCCTACGCTGGAGTGGCGTACGTTGGACCAGCCCACTCCGCTTCAGGGTCCGCTTACAGGGGGGGACGACACAGCTACATGACCGAGATCTTCGCCACTGCCTGAAGTAACATGGTTGCGTCCACTGTCCACAATACTACAAGCACCAGCAGTATATGTACACATGGAGAGGTCTGTGCTCTGCATAGGGAGGTCTGTCCAGCACATCACTGCTACACTTGGCATTGTGTGCATTGTTATTGATGGGTAACTTGCCTCCATCACACATACTTGGTTCCCACCTCTCCCAACATTCAGCTATTGTGTGGCTAAGTGGCCATGCCGTTTTGGGAAGGTCCGCTGTCCTGTTCTGCGCTGCTTCTGTGGTAGTAGGGGGGTTGTCAGGCCACCAGCACATTCTGCTGCACCACGCCCAGGAGTCATCTCGGTGTGGCGGTCCAGCTGAGCTCAGAATTCAAATCGAGTCTTGATTGCCAGGAAGGTGTATCGAGGCCTACGCATCATCGTATGCTGTACACCCGCTCAGCTCTGGTGGCACTAACTCAGTGAAAGTCATCGCCATGTGTCGGGCAAAGTGCCTCAGCTGCCACCAACCCTGTGTACTTCAAGTCATGGGAGAGAATGGAAATGGAGTCGAGCACATGCGCCCGGCCCTTTTTATTGGCAGGGTGACATGTCCTGTGACGCCTGTGCTGCATGGGTATGGTGTGGGTATAAACCAGCCGTCAGGGAGTAGTTGTGGCATGCTGACAACTAGAGCTGTGATCAGCAGATCACTACAGGGAAGACCTTGGACATGTAGCGTTATGGTTCCTTCCCTGTAAGCATAAGTAGAGTGGGCTGGCTGAAACACACATCATTCATGACTTCACCAATATGGCGGTGTGAATCCGCGCACCGACCGAGATAGGTACACGATGGGTGCGCAACTCCAACTTTCTCTAAAAAAAAAATATATTTTTTAGCAAATTGTGGTAGAACATCATGCGTACTCGTATTGATAGAGCTGCGCAAGAGCATCATAAGCGTACGCAAAGCCATGTGACTTTAAAAGTAGAGATTTGATTTGTTCATAACTTTTCCTATTGCGACTGTTGAAAGTTCCGTCCCATTATAATTATTCGACTTTGAGTTTCTAAGAAGAAGCATTTCTTCTGAGAATCTTCTCAAATAGAAGGAAGATCACCATAATAAGAGCAATGGACTCATCTTCCAGCAGTTCTTCAGAGGGAGAATTCATTCCGGAAGAACCTCCAAAGAAGAGCAAAGAAGCTCTAATTTGGAAGTTTTTTACTTTTCCAGAAGGATAAAAAAAGGTTAATGCTCCAAAAGTAACCTGTAAAATTTGCAAGGGGTGATCCATGTAAAAAATACTCCTTTGGCACATCAAATATGGTGCGACACGTGAATAACTTGCACCCCAATAACTTTGCTCCAGCTGCAGGGTGCACGGTGCACGAGAACCCACCTGCTGCTGCACCAAGCACATCAACTGCTGCAACAGCATTTTCTATTACAAAAAACAAGGGAACCCAAAAGGTATGCCCATCAGTCACCACACGGAACCGCGCTTCATCATTTGGGCTTCCTTTCCGGACCACCATTAAGGGTGCCACTTGCCATTCACAGGGAAGGTATAGATGGTAAAAACCTCTACCTGATCTGGCAGATCTCCCGTGGTCTTACTTCTCAATTGAGAGGCTGTTCAAGAAATTAAAGGGACTGATATCGCAGTGCAGAGAAAGGAAGGTGTAAATAATAAGAATGTGAATTTAAAATTGGATGAGGAGGTGCTAGTAACGACTTTATTCTGGTGCTACCCACTCCGCCAAGATTAAAAAAGCAGTAAAAGACAAAAACAATATTTTTGTATTGTCTAAATGTAATCCAAGGTCGACATGTTTCAGCAATAAAGACACACTATGTCATTGCTTTCATCAGGACCAAAAAATATTATTAGCTACTGCAAACTAAGTGATAGTGCAACAAAAAAGTGCATACGATCATACACTGATACCAAGATCACCTGAATCCACTAGGTGCTTGCATCATGTTCTCCACCTGTCCAAGTCGTCACAAGTGTCTGTAAGTTATCAAGATATGGAAAGTGAGTGCCTATTGGCTAAGAAAAGCGTTCACAACATCACATAAATACACCAGATTTCGTCAATCAAAAGACATATACTCATAGCATTATATTTGCTGAGATCTCCACATGAGAAAGGAATGTCAAATTATCAGGGGAGAGAACATCTTACCCAACTTGGAAGATGTATAGACCTCACCCCACCTGGCCACGGCTCAGGAAAGGCGAGCACCGCTCTACAGAAGGAAGAGGTAAAAACAAAACTACCTGTAATTACGATCCCTTCGCAATTTGTTCAGACATAAATAAAACAGTGTCACTCATTCACATACAACGCTCCCCTCTAACTGGTATAGTCAGATAAGAAAAGGAGACCAAAGTGGCCTCATGAGTATTATCGCCACAGAGTGTGTCTGAATATGCACACGATTAAAGTCTCATAAGTCAAAGTATTCAGAACACCCCGAAGGCGTCAGATCTACCCCTACCTGTCCGTCGGTACTCCGCGCAAATGCGTCCGAGCCGATCGGGGAGGTGAAGGAGTCTGTGGAGGCTGCAATTTATCACGCTCATCGCCATTGGTTAGATGGCGGTCACGTGGTGACTAACTCGGTCTAACGAGATAGATGATTTGCTGAGCCAACGTCCAATCCCAACCCTTCGTGACCTGTTTGATAGGCAATGTAAACACTGCTCGGCATCAAAGCTTTAAGAAGAATTAAAGCCCCAAAAAGAATTAGAGCTTTAAAAAGAATTAGAGCCTTAAAAAGAAAAGGGTTTCTCTAAAAGTGCGATATGAAAAAAACTTTTTGAAAAAACTTTATCAACTCGGGTGTGTGCGAACACACACAAACAAACAAATATATTTGCATTTGTTATTTCCATATCGTAACTGTCATCCTAGATGGAATGTCTAGTTGTTAATATCACACATACCACTACTATTAACCAAATAAGATGTATAACTAGATACAGCTTAAGATAGCTATTGTCATGACTCACTCTTAAGGGCCATTGTATAGACAGGATCTTATGTCTTATAGAATGGTCCAAGGTATGTCGTCGTTGAGCCCTACCGAGTTCGTGCCCATCTTAAACACCCACTTTTGTTCCCTAAGTAGGAGATATTTTGATTTTGGTTAAGACGAAATCTGGTGTATTTATGTGATGTTGTGAACTCTTTTCTTAGCCAATTGGCACTCACTTTCCATATCTTGATAACTTACAGACACTTGTGATGACTTGGACAGGTGGAGAACATAATGCAAGCACCTAGTGGATTCAGGTGATCTTGGTATCAGTGTATGATCTTATGCACTTTTTTGTTGCACTATCACTTAGTTTGCAGTAGCTAATAATATTTTTTGGTCCTGATGAAAGCAATGACATAGCGTGTCTTTATTGCTGAAACATGTCGACCTTGGATTACATTTAGACAATACAAAAATATTGTTTTTGTCTTTTACTGCTTTTTTAATCTTGGCGGAGTGGTTAGCACCAGAATAAAGTCGTTACTAGCACCTCCTCATCCAATTTTAAATTCACATTCTTATTATTTACACCTTCCTTTCCCTGCACTGCGACATCATCCTTTTAATTTCTTGAACAGCCTCTCAATTGAGAAGTAGGACCACGGGAGATCTGCCAGATCAGGTAGAGGTTTTTACCATCTATACCTTCCCTGTGAATGGCAAGTGGCGCCCTTAATGGAGGTCCGGAAAGGAAACCCAAATGATGAAGGACGGTTCCATGTGGTGACTGATGGGCATCCTTCAAAAACTACACTGAGGGTTGGTTTTAGGGGTGACCCTAACTAGAACATACACTAGACACGGTTTTGTGACTTTCTTTGGTTTATTTAGGCGTTCACACTGTGTGTTGACCCTCTGATATTTTCTGTTGTTAAGTATATGAGATTGGGGCATATCAGAGCTTGGTTATTAAATCCCCTTTTGACCCTCAAAAATCATTTTGTTATAAACCCAAAAGGTATGCCATAGGGACCTTGGGCAGGATCATATTCTAGAGAACAGTGGTCCCTATTTTGGAAGGGGGAATCGAAACAACCAGTAATCATACGCTTAATAGTCAATATGTCTTTTGTCCAGCCGGACGAGAATTTATTTTTCATATAGGTTCTGTGTCAAGGAGTTGTTTAAAAAAAAAAAAAAAAAAAACATTTGATGACAAGTGGGCACTGCCGTGACCCACGGAACACAAGACAAACCAACAAAAACAGAATGGCCAAAAGGAAGGGCAAAATACATCTGTATGCTGGTACTCAGTTTAACAGACTTAAATCAGTATTTTCACACCATTTGGCGTTTGGGTGTCGACGACGTTTCGATGCCAACGTTACATACTGGGCATCATCTTCAGGACAGTTAAATGAATCATTGTTTGTCTTTAGAAAGTGAATTACACTATGCCTTTATCGCATTAATTTAAAGTATCGAGACCGGAATAGGCGCGGTGGCCCAATTTCAATGCAAGGGGGCGGTCAGCAAGTAGGACCATAGTGAATGAGACTTCCTACTCAAGGGGGCTGATGCATCCAAGGAATTGCACGATCGCATCGTTTGGAAGGCGGGAGCTCGGTGGCTTGTCCTGTTGCACGGTGGCGATCTTTTGGCCATTCTGTTTTCGTTTGGTTTGTCTTGTGTTCCGTGGATCACGGCTGTGCCCACTTGTCATCAAATGTTTTTTTTAAAAACAACTCTTTGACACAGAACCTATATGAAAAATAAATTATTTTCCGGCTGGACAAAAGACATATTGACTATTAAGCGTATGATTACTGGTTGTTTCGACTCCCCCTACCAAAATAGGGACCACTGTTCTCTAGAATATGCAACAGCATTTTCAGCAAGCAGTCCACATCCAAAAATTGATTCTGACTTTGCTAAAGTTAAAATTGTATGCATTTATTGCGATAAACGTTTGTGTTATGCGGAACAGTCTATGGACCTGATAAAACGCAGGATGCAGGATCATTGGTGTCCTCGACATTAGTTTTGTTTTTTTCATTCTTTTGTTCCGCTTGGAATTTGTTGAGAAAACACAAAAAAAATACAAAACTAAAAAAACTAAAAAAAACAGTTCTTTTTAGAACTACATTCACTGGTCAAAGAAATAACTATATTTCTATGTTAGTGTGTAAATGTTTGTCAGAATGAATGTGCAGTTTATAAATGAATGAATGAATGAATATATTACTAGTGTATGGAGAATGTGAACGTGCAAAACCATAAGGAAGTGCTACAGCATAAATCTATAAGGTGTTTACCTATAGTATACTGTAGTATGTCCAAAGCACTTGAATGTAACATATGTGCATAAATATGTTACAAGTCTATGCTTCAATTTGCATTGTTGGTGAAACTGCCTTGGTGAATTTGTATGTGTTAGGGGCGGATTTACAATCCCCTTGTGCCTCTTTTACACAGCCGCTGCGTCACTTTAGTGACACAGTGGTGGTGCAAAAGATGTGCCATGGTGTGTGCTATTAACAATGTGACGCATCTGGAGGGTGCATTACATTGTAAAGCCCTGCGCCAGAAGAGGCTTTCCTGTGCAGAAGGGGGTGCAGCAACGCCTCCCAAAAGTGACTGAGTGAAATGTATAACATTTCATTCAGTCACTTTTGAGCTTATGCTGCGTCAAAATATGTAAAATGCTTGAAGCAGGTGTAAGGATGGATACAGCATTGTGAGCATAGGGCCCCAAGAGCATTGGTGAAGCTGTGTTATACTTGCAATCGACGTCAAGCAATTATTAATCCAAAAATTCCTTTGCAATTTAGTTTTGTTATTATTTTATAATGAGAATATGAAATATAATCAAAAAAATAAAATAAATATAAATAGTTATATTAAAAATATAAGAAATTAGTATAAAAAGAAAGACATGATAATTAATACATTTATAAATTATCATTTACAAAACCTTTGAAATTCACTGAAAAAACCATAGGTTTCACACACGTTATAGTTAGGAATTAGCATTTAAAAAAACATGCAAATTCATTGAAAAAACCATAGGTTTAACACATGTTATAGTTAGCTGAACATTTCTCTCATGCAAAAACTTTGAAATTCCTCCGTTATAGTTAGCTCAGCTAACTATAACTTGCGCGCCCACAATGCACTGCTGATGATGTCACATATTACATCACTCATGACATGGTCAGTGACATCACTCATGACATCACTGATGACATCTCAAATGACATCACTGATGACTAACTATATCGTGTGTGAAACCTATGTTTTTTATATATATATATATATATATATATATATATATATATATATATATATATATATTCACTGAAAAAACCATAGGTTTTAGGCCCGATATAGTTAGGAATTAGCATTTAAAAAAACTTAGAAATTCACTGAAAAAACATTGGTTTTAGGGGTGTTATAGTTAGCTGGATATTTCACTCATACAAAACCATTGAAATTCCTCCGATATAGGTGTCGATTAGGATGGCGGACGGACCTCCCGAGGTGGAGGGACCGTCCGTAGGGGCAGCGGCGTTCCCTTGTCAGGAATTAGGATGTGACCGCCACCGTGAGAATGGGGACTCACGTAAACATCACAGCTCCAGCATATGCAATTACAGCACACGTAGGCACTCCTGGGATGGAGTGAAATCAGCTTTATTAGTGCAAACGCGTTTCAGCCTGTAGCCTTTATCAATGCACAAAGTTGATAGTCTTAACACACAGCGCACATCAACTTTGTGCATTCGTGAGTCCCCATTCTCACGAAGGAAAGGCACCCGCCTTAAGTGTTTGAAAAGCTGCTGTTAATGGGATTTGGGAGCCGTGATTTATGAGCAGTACCAGAACCGCCTCTGAAAGAGTTTTCCGTCGACGAGAGAATCGCAAATTATCCTAATTTGGGGAGTGCAGGAAATATACTGCTACCCTCGGAACTATATCTTGGCAAAATAACCAGAGGCTTGGCGAGGGATTATTTGCACACAGCGCCAAGAACTGCAAACAACATTGGCATGCCTGGCAAGTAAGGAAAAGGGATTGTGTCCTTTTATTTTTGAAAGAAAGAACTCGACATGAAAGGTGACATTTGAAATATAATTAACCTCGCAAATACATCACCCTACTTGCATGGCCGCCACGATTGTGAGAATAACTTTTGCAGTCCCCTTTTGATCACCATCAATATGAACTGGCCAATAAGTGAACAGCATTGTTTATTTAAACGTTATGCTGTGCGCTGTGTGTTAAGACTATCAACTTTGTGCATTGATAAAGGCTACAGGCTGAAACGCGTCTGCACTAATAAAGCTGATTTCAATCCATCCCAGGAGTGCCTACGTGTGCTGTAATTGCATATGCTGGAGCTGTGATGTTTACATGAGTCCCCATTCTCACGAAGGAAAGGCACCCGCCTTATGTGTTCGAAAAGCTGCTGTTAATGGGATTTGGGAGCCGTGATTTATGAGCAGTACTAGAACCTCCTCTGAAAGAGTTTTCCGTCGATGAGAGAATCGCAAATTATCCTAATTTGGGGAGTGCAGGAAATATACTGCTACCTACGGAACTATATCTTGGCAAAATAACCAGAGGCTTGGCGAGGGATTATTTGCACACAGCGCCAAGAACTGCAAACAACATTGGCATGCCTGGCAAGTAAGGAAAAGGGATTGTGTCCTTTTATTTTTGAAAGAAAGAACTCGACATGAAAGGTGACATTTGAAATATAATTAACCTCGCAAATACATCACCCTACTTGCATGGCAGGCACGATTGTGAGAATAACTTTTGCAGTCCCCTTTTGATCACCATCAATATGAACTGGCCAATAAGTGAACAGCATTGTTTATTTAAACGTTATGCTGTGCGCTGTGTGTTAAGACTATCAACTTTGTGCATTGATAAAGGCTACAGGCTGAAACGCATCTGCACTAATAAAGCTGATTTCAATCCATCCCAGGAGTGCCTACGTGTGCTGTAATTGCATATGCTGGAGCTGTGATGTTTACGTGAGTCCCCATTCTCACGAAGGAAAGGCACCCGCCTTAAGTGTTCGACAAGCTGCTGTTAATGGGATTTGGGAGCCGTGATATATATATATATATATTACCTACTGGCGGTCGCCAGTAGGTATATATAGTTAGGATTTTTTCTCTATGGGATTTTTGAAAATTCTATGTCTAATAACTTTGGCGTTTGTGGACGGAATTGGCTGAAATTTTCTGGAAAATGGAACATTTTGTTTCTGAGCAGCCCTTGGAAATTTGGGGGGGTTTCGTCAAGGGGGGGCCGAGAAAAAAGGGGGGTCCCAAAACGTGTTTTTAACATTGAGTTTTCCATAGGGCGGTTGGCCTCACTTTTAGCCCGAACGGCTGAATGGATTTCCATGAAACTTGGCAAAATTGTAGGGACTGGTAGCCCGATGTGCCTTTTCTAGGTCTCAATATATGTGCTCCAGTGGATTTTGAGAAATTAACGTTTAAAAAAAGATATATATCTGTAAGCGCGCTCCGGGCAGCGCTCCGGTCCGCGGACCTTAAGCGTACCGGAACTTCGCGTAGCTAAGCTGATTGGCTCTCCGGTGTCTGTCAACATTCTAAACAGTCCGGAGCGGCCGCCATCTTGTCTCTCGGTAGGATTGAGAGACAAGAGGAGGCCAAAACAAAGGCGAAAATGACCATAAGGGGGCATACTAGATCCTCCCTGACCCCCTAGGTTTAATGTGGAGGTTTTAAAAGGGCCCCGCGGGGCAAAAAAAACAAAAAAAAAAAATTGTTTTTTTTGCGTGGGGAGCGCCCGGTCCGCGAACCGGGAAGCGTTCTGGGCAGCGTACTGCAATGAAAAATGAATGATAGACTTTTCAAATGCTGTATGTTAATTGATTGTTGTTTTTGTTGATTATTTTTTATTTTCTTTATTTTTTAAGCATTTTTTTTTAATGTGATTGTGTTTCATAATTTATTAAACTTTCTAACATTTCATTGTCAGAAATTTCATAATTATCATGGAATATACATTGTAGTCTCTGAGGGTGTAAAATGTCCTCATTTGCAAGGAGGTTATCTACTGCTTGTACACATTGCAGTAGTTCATTGTCCCAAGTTTCATCGAAAAATTCAATGTCAATTTGATCAATTGTATCAATCAATTCTTGGCTGCTCTCTTGCAGGTCCATTTCAAAAGAAACTTGGTTTTCGCCTTCCATTTTGCCTGAAATTTGGATTAAAAAAATATATATTAGTAGAGATAGGGCAATGTTGGGAATAATTTTAGATAGGCATTTTTTATCAGTGAATTTATCTTTGGGCAGTGTATAGTATCAGAGTGGAAGTAGGAATATAAAAAAGTGTATGTGATTTAACGTAAGTAAATTCATAATTATACAAGAGAAGCCTAACTACATCCATAACTATAACAGAGAAGTCTCTCTAAATCTATAACTACTACAGAGGGATAGTATATATCTATCAGAAAAAGTTTACCATATTAACTTATAGTGCACAATATACTTCAGCTTTAAAAATAAAAACTTACCTTTAGAAAGAAGTTGAAGGAATTAGTGAAAATACTATTGAAATGTACAGCAAGAAGTAGTAGTCAAAATGGCTGTGTTTTCTTCTCTTCCTTTATATATATTCAGGTATATAACCAATGAAATGTCAGGTAAAAAAAATAGAAAATGAAAGTAACATTTTCATTGGTTGTCAATTCCAACACTTCAGATGTGTTTTGTGAAGTAATTTACCTCAGGGTATTTAGAGAGGTCTACAGGCTAAATGACTAAATGGAATTCCAATCAAATTTGTGAAAATGGTAGGGATTGGTATGTAGTATGAGCTAATCTATATTTGGTGAAATTGTCTCCAGTGGCTTTTCTGTGAACTACTTTCCCACCTTTTTTGATGGTGCGCTTCCTAGAGAGCGACCCGGTACGCGAACCGTTGAGCGCCCCGGTTCGCGAACCTTAAGCGTTCCGGGAGTCCACCATTTTGTGTTTCGGTCGAATTAAGATACAAGATGGAGGGCAAATAATGTTCAGAATGGGTAGAAGGGGGCACGGTAGAGTTATCTTGACCCCCTAGGTTTTCTGAGGGTGGCTGAGGAGGCTTATATGTGCGGAAAAAAAACATTTTTAAAAAAAATTTCGCGAGGTTAGCTCCCGGTTCGCGTACCGGGTAGCGCCCCAGGGAGCGTACTTTGTTGGAAATTAGTGAAAAATGTTAGAGTAAAATAATAATTGTGAGTGATCAGATGTAGGGTAGCTCTGAGAAGAGCTTTTGGGTTTATGGTACATTTAGGTACTTATAAGTAGGTACCAATGCACATTCTTAAATTCAGAGTGAAAACTCGGTTGCCCTCATCTGAGAAGTGAACTCCATCTCCTCTGTAGATATCTTGCATGTAGTAACGCAAGTTATTGTTGTACAGGGAGCCCATTCCATGGTCTCTCATGTAAGCTGAAACAGATTTGTTTACATGCTTCCTCGACTTCTCAATTTGTGGACAAAATTGGTTTGACCACCTCCATTTCTGTCTTTGGCATATATTTGAATATACCAAGGCAGTCTGAGGAAAAAGTGCCATTAATTGCTCAAAGGTGTCCTTTAAAAGCATTTCCAGACCTACACCAGTCAAAGTGCCCAAGTCATTACCTCCACAGTACACAATTAACAGGTCAGGTTTGGGCAAATACATAAAGGTTTTCACCAATGGTATCAATTGGTGACATTTTAATCCTCTGTGGCCAAACCACTTAATTTCCACATCTTGTAAATTGAGGTTAGGTAATTTCCTGTTTTCAACGTACCTTTGAGCCCAGTGAATATAACTATGTCCAACAATCCAGACAGAAAACATGGTGAGAGAAGGTTCTCCTGCAGTCAGATGAAGTGTGGCAATGAAATGGCAGTTGAAAAAATGAGAGTTTAAAATGAAAAAAACTGTGGAGTTTCTGTGTTCATGAAGCAGTAACAGTGATTGGTGGATTTTGATTGCTGAAAACAGAAAGTTAGGGTGCACGGATGTGTTCTTTGAAAGATGTATTTTGAATGGTCAATAAAAAATCATTAAATGAAAGAATGCACTGGATATGCAGGTGCACTGAGAGTTCAGAGTTCAATTGCAACAAAGTTGTGTGAACTTGCAAACACCAGAAGTCTTCCAAGAGGTGGTTGCCATGCAGAAAAGACAGAAAGGTCAGAGGGGGGAAGGGTTTTCATTTGAAAAAAAGTGAGGGAAGAGTTTTGATTGGGTGACATGAGAAATATGTGTGAAGAATTACAGCATTTCTGTGCTTTTGATAGCTGCAGACTCTGGAGTGCATACCTTTTGCTCTGCTGAAGACAAATTGGTGTGTTTCTGAGACTGTTTTCAAACTCAAAGTATTTGCTAAGGTGAGAAAATATTTCTTTAATTTAGAGAATAGTGTGCTTTAAGGAGAAAATTATGAATTATGTGGCGCAAATTGCTTGTAAATATGCTCCCACCTGTGCATGGAAAATTTAGATTTTGAATGTTTGTGTTACATAGCCATGTTAAAAGTGACCCAACCATGCAGGAAAGGCAATCAAAAAACGCTTTTATGTGTCTTAAGGACATTTTAAGTAATTTTCCCATGTGCAGTGTTTTGAAATTATGATTTGAAAATCGTTTTTGAAGTAAAGGAATTGTTTTTAAATTTATGACAAGGACATAATGGTGTATGCTTCTTTATAAGGCAATTGACTGTCCCTGACTTTTCTCTGTGGCGCAAATTGCTTGTAAATATGCTCCCACCTGTGCATGGTAAATTTAGATTTTAAATGTTTGTGTTACATAGCCATGTTAAAAGTGACCCAACCATGCTGGAAAGGCAATCAAAAAACGCTTTCATGTGTCTTAAGGACATTTTAAGTCATTTTCCCATGTGCAGTGTTTTGAAATTATGATTTGAAAATCGTTTTTGGGGAAAAGGAATTGTTTTTAAATTTATGACAAGGACATAATGGTGTATGCTTCTTTATAAGGCAATTGACTGTCCCTGATGTTATTTTTCCCATTTTAGTGTAAGACCTTTGTCTGTGGCGCAAATTGCTTGTAAATGTGCTCCCACCTGTGCATGGCAAATTTAGATTTTGAATGTTTGTGTTACATAGCCATGTTAAAAGTGATACAAACATGCTGCAAAGGCAATCAAAAAACGCTTTTGTGTGTCTTAAGGACATTTTAAGTAATTTTCCCATGTGCAGTGTTTTGAAATTATGATTTGAAAATCGTTTTTGAGGTAAAGGAATGTTGTTAAAATTTATGTGCGCCATATGCCCCCACATTTCTTTTTTAGGGGTGCAGCAGGGTGTTATTGAGACACCCCTGCAGCTTTGGAAAAATTCCTAATTTGCGATGAGCAAATTGTTAATCGCAAATTGCACCTTCATTTATATGAGCCTCCTAGCCCATGGAAATGAATGGGTAATTTGCAATTAGCAATTTGCTCATCGCAAATTTGGAATGGTAAAGAATCGCTATTTATTCCTTAAAATTCGCTATTTTGGAAATGCTAAATAGTTATATGATACATATGGCGGTTGATGTCTAAGAAGATAAGAAGCTTAGGGATACATTTATGATGACTGGCGCAATGAAGTTGACATCACTTACTTCATTGGTAGTGCTTTACATGTATTATGTCCTCTGTATTCTTCATCAAGCGTAACTTTAATCTGCAATCCTGAGTAGGCCTCACCTTAAACAAACCTCTGGATAGGCCACATCTTATTGTCATCCTGAATTAATCATTTAAAATGCTAGGGACAGATTTATGATAGGTGTATGCCTCTTTTGCGCCACTTAGAAAACACTGTCCATGGGGAAATGACTTAAAATGTCCTTAAGACACATGAATGTGTTTTTTTAAAACGTTTGCAATTTTTTTGGGTCACTTTTAACATGGTTATGTGACTCAAACAGTCAAAATCTAAATTCGCCATGCTCAGGTGGGAGCATATTTACAAGGAATGTGCTCCATGGGGAAAGGTCTTATAATGTAATATGGGAAAAATGACATCAGAGACACTGAAATGCCTTATAGAGAAGCATACACCATTATGTCCTTGTCATAAATTTGCAAACCATTACTTTTCCCCAAAAACGATTTTCAAATCATAATTTCAAAACACTGCACATATGGAAATGACTTAAAATGTCCTTAATTCAAAATTTGCTATTCCTTATTTTGCGATTGCACTGAAGGATTTGCAAATTTTACGATTCCTTAAATGCAATGTATCAAACAAAAAATATGTAAAAAATGATATTAAGGATTTGGAAACTACCACCAACTTCTAGTTTGTGGTAATTTGCGAATTCTTTTCAAAAAGCTTTTTTTAAAAAAAACAAAAGGTCCCATATGACGCCAACACATGCCCTTAGGGCATGTAGGTGTGCCATATGCCCCCAAATTTATTTTTCAGGGGTGCAGCAGGGTGTTCTTGAGATACCCCTGCACGCTTGAAAAAATTCCTAATTTGTGATGAGCAAATTGCTAATCGCAAATTAAACCTTCATTCCTATGAGCCTCCTAGCCCATGGAAATGAATGGGTAACTTGCAATTAGCAATTTGCTCATCGCAAATTAGGAATGGTAAAGAATCGCTATTTATTCCTTAAAATTCGCTATTTAGGAAATGCAAAATATTTTGATGATACATATGGCAGTTCATCTCTAACAAGATAAGAAGCTTAGGGATAGATTTATGATGACTGGCGCATCACCAGGGATGTGCCAGTCATCTTGCGCCACTGTTCCGCCACCCATGGTGTGCTGCATTTACAATGCGGCGCAGCATGGGGCAAAAACGGCACAGATGCTTGATGCATCTGTGCCGTTAAGGTGGCGCATTGCTGGAGTTGTATCGCAAGTGCGATGCAGCTCCAGCAAGGCTCAGGGGTGCACCATCTCCACAATGTTGCGTCAAGACCTATGCCTGCTTCAAGCAGGCGCAGGGTTTTGACGCAGGTTTCTCCTATCTGCTTGTAAATGCGGCACACCATGGGTGGCAGAGCAGTGGTGCACGTTAACTGGTGCATGCCTGGGGATGTGCCATTTAACATAAATCTGCCCCTTTACATTTAAGTATGTGCAGGGGACACAGAGTCGGTGAGGCTTATCCAAGGTTAAGAAGAGATGAGTCCTGTTCAGTGAAAAATTAGACATAGGCTTCACCTGCTCAGCATCGCTGGACATGGCTAAATAATAGCTGCAAAATGTTACTCTTGTTAAACAATTTTACTATTATAATCTGTGAGATTTGTCTCTTACTCTGCAACATCTCATTGTTGTTATCTTTCTTTAAAGATAAAGACAACCTCAACATGAGCGACAATCTGCAATCAGTTGATTTTGACCTCATCATTGAACTTGTAATTGAAACATCAGTGGATGTTGATCCCTTGGATGATTTAAATCCTGAGGATGAAGAAGAGCGTGATGAGGATGCAGATTTGTCCGAATTATATGATATAGGATGGGAAGCTGACCTGCTTGAGCCTTTGGAAATATAAACATTTATTTTTAAAATTTATAATTAATAAAAAGTAAAAAGGTAAACCGTTTAATTTAAAAATAAAGACACCTTCAAAAGCAGGTTATGTGTAGTGTCTTCAATAAAATATTAAAATATGCTCATAAAATTAGATCAGATTCACATATAAAATAGCATAGGTAACATAAATATAAATGTCATTTCTTTTCTGGTATTTCTGTATTGTAAATTTGCCAACGACTAAAAAATCTTCTAATTAAAATGTCAAGTAGTGTGTTAAGTTTTTGATCACTGTTACTGATTTACTGTTTGGTAATAATGGTTAATAACATTATTTATTATATTTTTCCACAGATTCAACTGCAGATCATTTCAAGATTTCACCATGCCTACAATAGAAAGACAGAGAAAGGCTGCAAAACGTCAAAGACAGCAGGTGAAAAAAAATACGCAGCAGTCCTCTAACAAAAAGATTTGTCAAGTCACGAAGAAAGCACCGGGTAAGAGCACAAAACAATTTATAAGAAATATGTGTAGTAAAAAAAATATTACTACAGAAAATGTTTCAGTCCATAAAACGAGAAGGAAATCAAATGGAAAGGAAAGGCCAATGAAAAATTTTACTGCTAGAGCAAGAGATAACTCTGTGCATGATAGTAGAAGGAAACAACAGTTTAGGGAGATTCGTAAACGAATGTTCCGGAACAGGATAATTGGCAATTTGTTAAAAAATATTAAGAAAGGTCAACAGAAACTGG
Organism: Lissotriton helveticus; assembly: GCF_964261635.1. Lineage (NCBI taxonomy): Eukaryota > Metazoa > Chordata > Amphibia > Caudata > Salamandridae > Lissotriton > Lissotriton helveticus. The sequence goes on from NC_136069.1 coordinate 529,218,319, forward strand.
TTTTTTAGAAGACAAAAAAAAAAGTTGAGAAAGTTATTGATCAGGCATTTGAAATTAAACGTAAGTTATTTATTTTGATAATCAATAGAATTAGGAAGCTAAACAAGGCAATTTTTGATTTCAAAAGAAATAGTAGATGGAAGAGAATAGTTAATCGTAGTAATTTTTGTGAAGTTTTTTCTGGAGAATGGATGCATAGTTCAAGCTGTGAGGCATTTTTTAATGAGGAGAGTTATTTCCAGGATAATGATTTGGTGCATGCAGTTGACACCAGTGGTCGTGCTTATGAAGTGAAAGATGGTTGTCCAGTTGAAAAAGAAAAACTTGTGACAACAGAGGCAGAAGAGGTGTTAGGTAATGAGGTTTTAGGAAGACGTGCTAAGGGTCCTGTGTACACCTGGAAGTGTAGTAGTATTTGCAGTGTGCGACAGGATTCCATCAATTTGCTTTGTGATTTTGTACGGTCATTTAATAAGAAAAGTTTGAAGCAGAAAATGATGTTGTTGCAAGAATTAGATCCTTGCAGAGTAAGAGAAGTGACAGGTTTGCATGGACATTCACTGGCTTGTCTTTCCAGGAGAGTATGCCAGAGTGTTTTTCATCATTTCAGGATGCTAGCAGTGCATCATAACAAAGTGAGGAAATTAGTTAGAATGTTGTATTATGCTAAGAGTCCAGCAATTATGCTTAAACAATTATGCGCTGCTCTTTTGCATGGTTCTGAAATAGATGTGAAGAATATATGTGAAGAAATTGAGTTTTGTTACTTTGGAAGTAAAGAGGAGAATGTTGAAATTGAGCAAGAAGAAGAGGGTCATGTGGAAGATAGTGTACAGGTTTCCAGTACAGATAATTTCCAGAGGGAAATTGCGACGTTTGAGGTGAAATCAAGTGAGAGGCCTAATTTCACTTGTGTGTGTTGTCGACGCACTTATTATAAGAATCAGACTAAGTTAGTGGATTTATATGCAAAAAGTGAAAGGGAAAATAATAGTGAATGGAAGGATTTTGCAACATACTTGATGGTAGAAAATTGTTTTGATTTGGGATTGGATCAACGTGTGTGTACTTATTGTTGTTGCAAATTAAATCAAAACCAGATGCCTGCTAGAGCAGTTCATAATAATCTGGAATTGGTTGAGATTCCTTCTGAATTGAAGGATTTAAATACTTATGAATCTATTTTGATTCAAAGTATCCATCCCTTTCAGGCTATTGTAAGAATGGAGCCAAAGACAGGGAAATTGCCTCCATCAGATTTACAGAGAGGATTAAAGGGAAGAGTTGTTTATTTGCCTCTAGATTTGAAGAAAAAATTAACACAATTGGAGTAGAAAAAGTGGAAGAGGAACCTCTGGTTATCTTAGTTAATGGGGTTCCGACAAAGAATAAGAAAATATGGCAAGATTTAGTAGATGTTAGGAAAGTTAAAAAGGCAACATTGTATTTGAAAAAAAATAATAAATACTATAAGAATGTATATGTTGCAGAAGAGGAAGTAAGTGAGGAAGAGGATAGCGATTTGTGTGCTGGTCAAATTGAGAAAGTAGAACCCTCTACTAGTGAAGAAATATATGAACATTATAGTGTTCATCCTTTGCATTCCAAGGAAGTCATGGGGAATGCTATTGAGTTGTTTCAAATGAAACAAGCCAAAGGGAGTCCCATTAGTGTTTGGGAGGAAAGTTTGGAAGCTCGGTGTTTCCCACAGCTTTTTCCAACAGGTCAGGGAGGAAGATATGATGAGCGACCTCATCAAATTCCTGCTTCTGAATACCGGACTTTGCGATTGTATGCAGGAGATGCTAGGTTTCGACAATGCATTCCTTATTTGTTTCATCTCCTGTTTGAAAGCGATCTGTCTGGACTGTCATATGCAGTGAACCACATCTTGAAAAGTGGTATAAACATGCAAAACATCTCGGCAAGTGACTTTATGGATAAAGTCAATGTCCAAGACAGTATTTTGGATTCTCACCTGATTAATCTCATGGCGTGTCAGCGTGGTACTAATGAGTACTGGTACCGTCGTCATGGTGATTTAAAATGTATGCTGAGGAACTTAGGTACTCCCACATGGTTCCTCACTCTGAGCTGTGCCGAGTATGGCTGGGAAGACTTACTTGAATTTCTACGAGAGGCAAATGCTAACGTAGATAACATCGAATTCAAGACACCTGGAGAACTGTGCTCTTTGGATCCAGTCAATGTATGTAGGTACTTCAATCATAGATTTGAAGCTATGATGTCTTTCATCATGAATAAGAAGAATCCACCTCTTGGAGAGGTGTTGGATTTCTTCTGGAGAAAGGAGTACCAAGCAAGAGGTGCTCCTCATATACATATGTTGCTGTGGATCAAGGATGCACCTAAATTTGGAACGGATCCAGAAGACTCAGTGATGAGTTTCATCCAACAGTATTCTACGTGTGCTGTTCCAAACGCAAAGGAGAAGAAAAGCCTAAGAGAAAAAGTTCTGCGTTTCCAAAGCCATCGATGTGGAAAGTACTGCCGTCGTAAATTCCGAAACAAGGACAAGTTCTACACTAAATGTCGTTTCGGCTTTCCACGACCGGTGATTTCTAAAGGAAGAGTAAACAGTTTGATGTCTTCGCTGCGACACAATGTCATGAAGAAATCACCTAAAAACACTTACAATTTGAAGAGGAACCAAGAGTCCAAGTACATCAACGACTACAACCCGGTGATTTTGTCCATGTGGAATGCTAACATGGATATACAGTTTGTGGCTGATAACTGTATGGCTGTGGCTCGGTATGTGACGTCTTACATCACCAAAAAAGAGAAGACAGAATTGAAGGATATGTGGGAGGACATTTCCCATGAAAAGAGCCTCAGCAAGAAGTTGTACAGTTTCAGTCTGAAGATGTTGTCGCATCGAGAAATCGGAGCGTACGAATGTTCTGACCGGTTGTCTTCAGCAAGTCTCTATGCCAAGTCCAGGAGTATCGTTTGGGCGAGTCTTGGTCTTGCAGCAACGCGTAATCGAGTTCTCAAACCTGTGCGGGAAATTGAGTATTTGGCGGAAAAGGAGCCAAACAGTACCGACATTTTGAAGACAAACATGTTGGATACATATTATCCAAATCGAAGCAGTCACCTCGAGAATGTTTGTCTGTATGAGGTTCTGCAAAATTACATATTCAAGAGGAACATCAAAGAAGATACTGAGAAAGGAGTGTATGCTGTAATAGGAAGTGAGGGATGTCTGGTCAAGCAAAGAAAATGCCACTTGGTAAACCATCGAAAATTGAGTGGTGAATCTCCTGAAAAAAAGGAGTTTTTCTATTTAGCACTTTTGCAACTTTTCAAGCCTTGGCGTGCAGAAGAGGAACTGCTTGGAGATTTCCTCTGTTACGAAGACTCTTTCAATGCCGCCAAGGAGACCATAGAATGTCCTGCTTTTCCCAAATATGTAGAAATGTTGAATGCGGAAATTGAGCAGGAAGCAACGATTGCAGCCGAGATTGCCAGAGACAGTTCTCAGGACAGTCAGAGTTCTGCTTCATTGAGTCAGGATCCACTAGGAGGACCTGTTATCGAAAATGAAGCTGCCACTGCTATGAATGAAGTGGAAAGAGCCATGGCACATGCTCAAGAGGATGCGGTTAACTTAGAAGAGTTGGAAAGACAACTCAACGTTGAGCAGAGGAAAATATATGACGAAGTTACCATGCAAATTGATCATGGATTAAGTCATGATAAGAAAGAGTGCTCATGTACGTCGTTGAAGCCTGTCCGACTGTACGTGAGTGGAGAAGCGGGAACTGGAAAAAGTTTCCTCATTAAAGCAATTTCATGCTATTTGCAGGAAAGGACAGAGTCATCGCTGTCTTGTGTTGTCACTGCTCCAACTGGACTGGCAGCACATAATATTAAAGGGATTACTTTACATCGTTTACTGATGCTGCCAGTGGAGCATGACAACAAATTACAATATCACAAGCTATCTGGAGATGCTTGTTTTGAAGTTTCAAGAATCTTGAGGAAAATGAAACTTCTTATCATTGACGAAGTAAGCATGGTTTCCAATGTCATGCTTGCCTTTGTGCATTTGAGGATGCAAGAAGTTCTCAAAACAGAGTATGATGTGTTATTTGGTGGCAAACACATCATTGTTTTCGGAGATCTTCTGCAGCTGACACCAGTGAAAGGGCAACCTGTGTTCAAAATGCTCACGCATGAAGATACCAGGAAGTGCCTAGGCAGCATTGGCAACGTCAATATATGGTTAAACTTCAATTATGCTGAACTGCATGAAAATATGCGTCAGGCGAAGGATGAAGTTTACAAGACTATTCTACAAGATGTTAGAATTGGAAAAGTGACCGAGCATGGGAAAGAAGCTTTACATGCACGATTACTGTCAAATTTATATCCAGAACAAGATGTTGTGCCTGAGAATATTTTTCAGAAAATTACTGAGAAGAAATCTGGAATATGTTTGATGCCAACTCTTGCAGAATGTGCCAAATTTAACAACAAAATGTTGCATTTAGAAAAGCAAGAGATTGTGAAACTGGAAGCTATTGATAGAGTAGAGCATATGGGATCAACAATTATTTTGTCTGAGAATCTGAAAACATTCAATATGGCATATGTGGCATTGTCACGAGTTAGAACTTTATCGGGATTGTACTTGATTGAGTGTGATGTCACAAACATTTGTGCGGATCTAGATTGTGTTAAGGAATACAATAGGTTAAGAAGAGAGTATGCGCCACATTTGCCTCAGTATCCTTTGTTTGAGAAACGTGTGGTAGGCCGGAAACGAAGAAATTAGAACAATACTGGGGAGGTTGTAGCAAAAAGACAAAAAGTCAATGAACCTAAAATTACAAGCAGAAACAAAAAGGATTCTGTTGAAGATGTTGTTGGTTTTCAGTTTGAAAACAGTTCTGGTGTCAACTGCTATGCTAATGTAGTGGTTAATGTTTTGTTTTCTCTAAAAAATGTAAAAGAAGAGATTGTGGTCAATTCTGATCAAAGATTTTGCAGTTTGTTAAATTCTGTGTTAGAGAAATGTACCACTGATAGAAGAAACATAGAAAGTGTGTCTGAAATTCGAAATCTGTTAGACAGATGTTCAGGCCAAACACAATTCTCTCAAAATATTCAGCAAGATTGTCAGGAGTTTTTAATGTATATGCTTGATGTATTACATGCTGAAGGTGTAGATGTAGATCAGCTGTTTGGGCTTTCTTATCAATGGCAGCATGACTGCGAGAACTGTATGGTATCAAGTACTACTAGTGTAGACTCAGAAAGATTTATATATTTAACTTTGCCAGACAGTAAATCAGTCTCCTTTAATAAGCTAGTAAAAGCAGCTGATCACAACATGGAGTGTAGCCAATGTAAATCTGAAATGATGTCCACATTATTTATACGAACATATGGCCAGTATGTCATTTTAATGTTCCAACGATGTAGGCCTGATGGAACAAAATTGACAACTTTAATTAAAAATTTTGTAGCTTCGCAGTTGTCAATATCAGGAAGGACTTTTGTAACTGCAGCAATTATATATCATGACGGCCCTTCAATAACATCAGGACATTACACAGCTTATTTAAAGTCTAGAAATGGCTGGTCATTCTGCAATGATTCTGTTTTAATTTTCAAAAAAAAATTGCCGTATGACCTTAAAAACTCTTACCTGGTGTTTTTAAAACCAAAATTTTAGGGAAATAATCTCGGGATGTGCTCTGTGGAATTTCAAGAAGTTCTAATGGCTCCTACACAATTTGGCCTTGAGGATAAGTGTAGTTCAGAGACATAACTTCTAACCATAGGACTGGACATTATGGAGAAATACGTGCACTTTGAATGAGTTCAGAAAAACTGTTTCTTTTTATAAGCTAATTGAAGCAGCCAATCAAAACATGGAGTAGAGGGAATGTAAGTCTGCAATGCTGTCTACTGTTTTACATTGCTTTGTGATTAAAAGTGATGTAGAGAATTAAATAATTGTAGTAGTCATAGAGGTAGTGTAAGTCTGCTTGTATCAGTGTCATAGGAAAAGTAGAACATGACTGAGCAAGAAGGGGAAGATATTACTATTCCAGGATTGTGAAAATGATCTTCAACATTTTAATTCTGAAAGTTGCGGAAATGCCAAATGACGGGATTGGCTTACAAGAAATCCAAGAGTTATAAATGGCTCTGACCAGATTTGGCCTTGTGGAAAATTGTGGTAGAGAGCAAGAAGTCATTTATTGCATGTAACGTGTTTTTAAAAACGATGGAGATTTTCTTTCAGAAAGTGGCGGGCTGAAAGTAATAACAGCACAAAAGAGTGTAAGCTGTTCATAGGACATCCTTGGACGTCATGGAAAGTAAGTTAACTTTAAGGAGTTCTGAATTTTGATTTCTGATGTTGTATGGGTTTTTTAAACACAATCATTTTGATTGTGTTTTTTTTTCCCCGCTGTTACATGATGAATACCTTCAAGTCACTGTTTTTAGTGAATTTTGATACATTCTGAGAACAGCAAAAATAAACCATTTAACATGTATAATTAATTCTGTACTGTTTGCATTTATGATGTATATGTAGAACTGTGTAGGAGGCATGGAGAAGGTGAGGCTTCTGTAAGTGTCAAAGTTGTTGCATGCAGTGCTGCACTTCTGCGTATTCTTTCATATGCTAGACTACATCTGCACAATGAGATACCTAAGCAAAGGAAACACAAGTGATGTGATTGTGAAATGAGCAAAATAAATTGCATGTATTTCAATTACATCACCTGTGTTTCCTATCATTACGAATCACATTGTGCAGATCAAGTTTAGGTCTGTCCAGGGAAACATAGGAGGTTTGGACTTTGTTGAAGAGTGCAGTGGACATGACTCACTTCATTGGTAGACCTTCACATGTATTATGTCCTCTATTCTCTTCAACAACTCGAAATTTCATCTGCAACCCTGAGTAGGCCTCACCTGAAACAAACCTCTGGATAGTAGACATCTTATTGGCATCCTGAAGCAATTATTTAAAATGTTAGTGTGTTGCGACACTTTTCTGAAACAACAGCAATGCAAAAGATGCACCATGTTTTAAGATAGGCCTCACTTCATCTGCATCAAGATACTGTTAGTTTAAAATGTATATCTTTAGGACTGTGTAGGGGGCCTGGAGAAGCAGAAGCTTCTGTAAGTGTCAACGTTTTTGAAAAACTGTTTGTCCTTCAATCTTTTCCCTTGTCTTTTCAAATTTTTAAATACATGTTTTAATATTTTTCAAATGTTTGTTCTCTCTTTCACAGATTGAAAGTATAAAAACAAAAAGTGAGTAATTTAACGACAATTATAAGGTAAATATTTTGTACTGTTTTCGTTACATTTATATCACATTTAATTACTATTAGTTCCACTGCTTCATTTCTTTAACCCTCAGTTTCCTGCCTTTGCTACTTCCCTCATTCCTTTCTCTATTACCTACTTACTCAACTCCTTCCACTCTTTTTCTCAGTCCCTCTCTTGTCATAGTTCCTCACTCTTGTTCACTCACTGCGTCTCTATTACTCTTACTGTCTTTGACTGATCAGTCTATCACTACTTGTTCATAATGCTTTCTCTGTGTAGTTGAAGCACACTAAGGGGAATATTATGAACACAGCCAATAAAATTATTGCTATTTTTATTGGCAGAAAACTGGTGCAAAAGTGGTTTTAGTGGCAGTTTTCTGCCACAAAAGCAGCTTTAGCGACACATTTCTGCCAATAAAAGCTGCAAAACTTTTATTGCCTATGTTGATGATATGGCTCTATGTTAATTACATTTCTTTGCTGTTTCAATTAATCTTTTTCTGTTATTTTTTGTTTTCTGTTTTCTATTTTTTCTCTCTGTTATTCCTCATGTTTTAATCTTATTTTGAACATTCACTCACATTCTCCAAGAAACTCTTCTTTGTTAATGTTATACTCTCTTTTTTTTTCTTTCACTTCCTTATCTATTTTGTTTTTCACAATTATACCCTCTTCTGTCTTTTCTTCGGTAAATAGATCTATTAAACAGTATCTCTTCTTTACTCCCTATAGCTGTCTTTCTTTTAACATCACTCTCTGTTTCCTTTCCTTATACTTACACTTTTTTTTTTTTTTTTTTTTTTTTGGTTAGCTCCCGGTCCGCGTACCGGGAAGCTAACCCGGAAGCGAACCAAAAGAAATAGAGCTTGCCAGAGTGCTAAACATTCTAGCAATTTTTTTGGAAAGGGAAGGTAGTTCTGAAAAGAACTTTTTTTTTTACATTTTTTTGTTGTTTTATATATATATTTTTTTTTTTGAACATTTTTTGGGTTTTTTTGTATTTTTTGAACGATTTTATATTTTTTTTGGTTTTTTTTGGGGGGGGGGAAACAACAAAAAACAGGCGTTGAAAATGGCTCAACAGGAGCAAAAAAAAATTACTGGGGGCGGTTAGGGCAATCATGGTGTTCATATGCCAGGTTGAGTGCATTGATGCTCATGTTGCCACAAGCTAATAATGCACGACAGTGCATACATAAGTGAATCATGTGCCCAAAATTTTCTTGAATATTTGGCACAGTTTCCCGTGCCTCTTCTGGTGTTAGAGAAACCGGTATTGTTGGTCTGGCCACAGGAGTTGGTCTTGGATTGTCGTGCATATCCCTTAATTCTGCCCGGCTGTAATTTAGGGGATGTTTCCTCGTCATGTGCCTGTGCATTGTGTGATTTCCAAAGCTATATTTTTTGTCCGTCCCTCTGGACAATTGTTCCTTGCATATCAGGCAGGTGACATACCTTGCGTTGACCTTTTTTTGGCCACGAGGCATTGAAAAAAACTGCCAGATGAAACTGGCTTTCTTTCTGGAAACCCGGGGCAACTCTTCTAAAAATTGTGGTTCTTCTCCCTCCTCATCCATTTCTTCCTCTTCCTCCTCAGTGTTGGTAAGGACCTGGGGAGGTGGTCCTCTCTTCCCATGAGGAGGTGGTGGTGGTGGGGGGGGTGCACCAGCTGAAGCAACCAATGAAGCCATTTTCACACAAGCAAAATAGGTCTTCCAACAAGCAAAATAGGTCTTCCTCTCACAATGATGAAAGTCAGAGTGAGGAAAGAAGGAGGGGTTTTCATCATTTGGGAAAAACAATACTTCTCAACCAATGAAAAGTGTTATTTTTAAGTCACCTGACCTAGCCTTCCATCATTATGAAACCAAAAGTGAAATGAACCAATGAAAAGTTTTATTAACAAGTCACATGACCTCTCACGCTTATGTTACGCGCTGCGGAACGCTCCCCGGTTAGCTTCCGGGTCGCTAAGCTTCGCGCCCCGGTCCGCGCCCCGGGACACTTCCGGGTGCGCTAACGCGATACGTCACAAGACGCATTTCGCGGCAACGCGATACGTCGCGCTTTCGCGCCGCGGATCGCTTCCGGGGAGCTGCGTTTCGCGCCTCGGTCCGCGCCCCGGGGCACTTCCGGGTGCGCTAACGCAGTACGTCATAAGACGCATTACGCGGCAACGCGATACCGTCACTATGTTGATTTCTTACCGGTTCGCGGACCGGGTCGCGGAATTAAATTGAGCTAACGGGAAGCTTCCCGGTTCGCGGACCGGGAGCGAAACAAAAAAAATATTTTAAAAAAATTATTAATAAACATATCAAATATATTTTTGGATTTAAAGAAGAATACACTTTACAGCTATAGATATTAGCTTTTAAAAAACCAATGAAATTCACTGAAAAAACCATAGGTTATAGACCATATATAGTTAGGAATTAGCATTTACAAAACCTTGAAAATTCACTGAAAAAACCATAGGTTATAGACCATATATAGTTAGGAATTAGCATTTACAAAACCTTGAAAATTCACTGAAAAAACCATAGGTTAGAGACCATATATAGTTAGCTGGACATTTTATTGACATAAAACCAATGAAATTCCATATATAGTTAGTTGCACTAACTATATATCGCGCACCCGCAATCCACTGCTGATGATGTCACATATTACATCATTCATGACATGGTCAGTGACATCACTGATGACATCACTGATGACATCTCAAATGACATCACTGATGACATCACTGATAACAACATCCAGTGATTTTTTGTTTCTGCAAAGTTTAAATATGTCTTACATATTGAAGAATGAGTGGATGTGTAAGTGTCTGGACGAAGGATTTAGTAGGTGCATGACTGACTGTATGAGTGAGTGATTAAATGTGTCTCACTGAGTGCATGGGTTAGTGACTAAACTGTCTTAATTTGTGCATCATTATGTCTGTTGTTCTGTAAACTGCTGCATGTGTTGATCAGTAGCTATATGACTAACTATATGGGTTATTGATTGATTGCCCAAGTATTTGTATGGGAGACTGAGTGTGTGTGTGGCTAGCTGGGAGGTGTGTGACTCTGTGCAGATCAATGTGTACTTGTATCAATGATTGTATAAGAAGGTAAGTATGTGTTAGTATATGTTTGAAAATGTAAGGTGCTCTATGTTTAACTGTATAGACAAGAAAATGGAAGTGTCATTGATTCTTTACAGGACTGACTAGGTGTGTGAGTAACTCTATTGGTTGAGTGGCAGACTGTGAGTGTCTGTATAGGTGTATGAGTGCATATGATAGTGTTGTAAAGATGAGTGATTGTATGTATGAATGATTGTATGGGTGAATGAGTGAAGGTGTGTGTAGACGTAGCAATCAGTGAGTGCGTATGTAGTAACTAGTATTGGTGTGTCAATGGTTTCAAAAATTATACTCTGTATTTAACACTGGGTGAAACAGAGGTTATATTAAAATGTGAGGAGATGCATTGTATTGTCACATGAATGATATCATCAGTGATGTGGTCATTGATGTCAAATGAGATGTCATCAGTGATGTCATCAGTGATGTCATTTGAGATGTCATCAGTGATGTCATCAGTGATGTCACTGACCATGTCATGAATGATGTAATATGTGACATCATCAGCAGTGGATTGCGGGTGCGCGATATATAGTTAGTGCAACTAACTATATATGGAATTTCATTGGTTTTATGTCAATAAAATGTCCAGCTAACTATATATGGTCTCTAACCTATGGTTTTTTCAGTGAATATATATATATATATATATATATATATATATATATATATATATATATATATATATATATATATATATATGTTCACAGAAAAAACCATAGGTTAGAGACCATATATAGTTAGGAATTAGCATTTACAAAACCTTGAAAATTCACTTAAAAAACCATAGGTTATAGACCATATATAGTTAGGAATTAGCATTTAAGAAACCTTTTTTTTACTCACACAAAACCATTGAAATTCCATATATAGTTAGTTGTACTACCTATATATCACGCACCCGCAATCCACTGCTGATCATGTCACATATTACATCATTCATGACATGGTCAGTGACATCACTGATGACATCACTGATGACATCTCAAATGACATCACTGATGACATCACTGATGACAACATCCAGTGACTGTATGTTTCTGTAAAGTTAAAATATGTCTTACATATTGAAGAATGAGTGGATTTATAAGTGTCTGGATGAAGGATTTATTAGGTGCATGACTGACTGTATGAGTGACTGATTAAATGTGTCTCACTGAGTGCATGGGTTAGTGACTAAACTGTCTTAATTTGTGCATCATTATGTCTGTTGTTCTGTAAACTGCTGCATGTGTTGATCAGTAGCTATATGAGTAACTATATGGGTTATTGGTTGATTGCCTAAGTATTTGTATGGGAGACTGAGTGTGTGTGTGGGTGGCTGGGAGGTGTATAACTCTGTGCATAGATGTGTGAGCAGTTGATTCACTAGATGTATGGGTTCAAAAGTGCATGTGGAAACAGCTGAATGGGCAGTTGACTGTGTGCATGAGTGTATTGGTGAGTGAATGGATATCTAAGTGCTACATGTCAAAGTAAGTACATATGTAAAACACAGTACATGTGAGAGTTGACATATATAAATAACTGTGCATAAGAGCCAGTGAATGTGTGAGTGGCTGTATGGATCATTGTGAACTTGTATCAGGGATTGTATAAGAGAGTAAATATGTGTTAGTATATGTTTGAATAAGTAAGGTGTGTATAACTGTATAGTTGAGGAAATGGAGGTGTGATTGATTCTTTACATGACTGACTAGGTGTGTGAGTAACTCCATGGATGAGTGACAGTCTGTGAGTGTCTGTTTACACTGAGTGTATCTAAATTTTTATTAGAGTCTGAAGAGATTCATCGTATTATCACATGAATAATGTCATCAGTGATGTCATCAGTGATGTCTTTTGAGATGTGATCAGTGATGTCATCGGTGATGTCATTTGAGATGTCATCAATGATGTCATCAGTGATGTCATCAGTGATATCATCAATGATGTCATTTGAGATGTCATCAGTGATGTCATCAGTGATGTCATTTGAGATGTCATCAGTGATGTCATCAGTGATGTCATTTGAGATGTCATCAGTGATGTCATCAGTGATGTCACTGACCATGTCATGAATGATGTAATATGTGACATGATCAGCAGTGGATTGCGGGTGCGTGATATATAGTTAGTACAACTAACTATATATGGAATTTCAATGGTTTTGTGTGAGTAAAAAAAAGGTTTCTTAAATGCTAATTCCTAACTATATATGGTCTATAACCTATGGTTTTTTCAGTGAATTTTCAAGGTTTTGTAAATGCTAATTCCTAACTATATATGGTCTATAACCTATGGTTTTTTCTGTGAATTTCAATGGTTTTTTAATAGCAAATATCAAAAGCTTTAAAATGTATTCTTCTTTAAATCAAAAATATATTTTATATGTTTATTAATAAAAAAAAATGTATTATTATGTTTTGGTTCGCTCCCGGTCCGCGAACCGGGTAGCTTCCCGTTAGCTCAATTTGGTGCCGCGACTCGGTACGCGAACCGGTAAACGTTCCGTTAGCGCAACTGCCGCGTTAGAAATCAACATCGTGACGCGTCGCGGAAGTGCGACGTATCGCGTTGTCGCGTAATACGTCTTATGACGCGCCGCGTTAGCGCACCCGGAAGTGATCCGATACGCGAACCGAGGCGCGAAGCGCAGCTCCCCGGAAGCGATCCGGGGCGCGGCCCGCAGCGCGTAACGTAAGCGTAACAGGTCATGTGACTTGTTAATAAAACTTTTCATTGGTTCATTTCACTTTTGGTTTCCTAATGATGTAAGGCTAGGTCATGTGACCTAAAAATAACACTTTTCATTGGTTTAGAACTATTTTTTTTCCAAAATGATGAAAGCCCCCACCTTTTTTCTCACTCTGACTTTCAACTTTGTGAAAGGAAGACCTATTTTGCTTAGTAGAAAATGGCTTCAGTAGTAGCTGCAGCTGGTGCACCCCCACCACCACCACCACCACCAAGGAAGAGAGGACCACCTCTACAGTTCCTTCCCAACACAGAGGAGGAAGAGGATGAAGAAGAGGAAGAGGAAGTACAGCCAAGTCAGTTTTTACGTGAGGAGCCCCGGATATCTCACCACAAAAATAGTTTTATTTGGCAGTTTTTTTCTTTTCCTCAAGGACAAAAAAAAGTGAATGCTCGCTATGTGACATGCCTCATATGCAAAGAAGATTTATCTAGAGGCACAGATAAAAAGTATAGTTTCGGCAACTATACTATGCACCGTCATATGCAGAGGGGGCATCCACTGAATTACAGCATGGCAGAGATGCGTGACCTCCAAGACAACCCACCAACTCCTGTGGCCAGTAGATCGGCACAGGTAACTCTGTCGGGGCCAGAGGCACGGGAAACAGTGCCAAACATTCAAGAAAATTTTGTGCACATGAAGATAGTGTGTCTTTATTGTGGTAACTTACTCTCATGTGCAAATATGAGTATTAATTTGATAAACAGAGCATATGAAAACCACAAGTGCTCAAAACGCCCCAAAAAATAAAAAAAATGTGCTCCTGTTGAGCCCTTTCTAATACCTGTTTTTTGTTGTTTCCCCCAAAAAAACCAAAAAAACCATAAAATTGTTCAAAAAATACAAAAAAAACAAAAAATGTTCAGAAAAATAAAAAAATATATAAAACAACAAAAACATTAAAAAAAAAAGTTCTTTTCAGAACTACCTCCCCTTTATAAAAAAATTGCTAGAATGTTTAGCACTCTGGCAACCTCTATTTCTTTTGGTTCGCTTCCCGGTTCGCTCCCCGGTACGCGAACCGGGAGCGAACCAAACATTTTTTTTTTTAAAAAGAAGAGTAAGTATAAGGGAAGTAAACAGAGAGTAATGTTAAAAGAAAGACAGCTATAGGGACTAAACCAGAGATACTGTTTAATAGATCTATTTACCGAAGAAAAGATGGAAGAGGGTATAATTGTGAAAAACAAAATAGATAAGGAAGTGAAAGAAAAAAAGGAGAGTAGAAGAATAACAAAGAAGAGTTTCTTAGAGAATGTGAGTGAATGTTCAAAATAAGATTAAAACATGTGGAATAACAGAGAGAAAAAACAGAAAGCAGAAAAGAAGAAGTAACAGAAAAGGAATAATTGAAACAGCAAAGAAATGTAAATAACATAGGGGCATATTATCAACATAGGCGATAAAAGTTTCGCAGCTTTTATCGGCAGAAATGTGTCGCTAAAGCCGCTTTTGCGGCAGAAAACTGCCGCTAAAGCCGCTTTTGCAGCAGTTTTCTGCCGATAAAAGCAGCAATAATTTTATTGGCTGTGTTCATAATAAGCCCCTTAGTGTGTTTCAATTACAGAGAGAAAGCATAATGAACAAGTATTGAAAGAGTGATCAGTCAGAGACACTAAGAGTAATAGAGACGGAGTGAGTGAACAAGAGTGAGGAACTATGAGAAGAGAGGGACTGAGAAAAGGAGTGGAAGGAGTAGAGTAAGTAAGTAATAGAGAAAGGAATGAGGGAAGTAGCAAAGGCAGGAAAGTGAGGGTTAAAGAAATGAAGCAGTGGAACTAATAGTAGTTAAATGTGATAGAAATGTAACGAAAAGAGTACAAAACATTTACCTTATAATTGTCGTTAACTTAGTCACTTGTTATTTTTATACTTTCAATCTGTGAAAGAGAGAACAAACATTTGAAAAATATTAAAACATATATTTAAAAATTAGAAAAGACAAGGGAAAAGATTGAAGGACAAACAGTTTTTCAACAACTTTGACACTTACAGAAGCCTCTGCTTCTCCAGGCCCCCTACACAGTCCTAAAGATATACATTTTAAACTAACAGTATCTTGATGCAGATGAAGTGAGGCCTATCTTGGAACATGGTGCATCTTTTGCACTGCTGTTGTCTCACAAAAGGCACGCAATGGCAGCGCAAAAGAGGTGCACAATCATCATAAAACTGTTCCTAACATTTTAAATGATTGTTTCAGGATGGCAATAAGGTGTGTCCTATCCAGATGTTTGTTTCAGGTGAGGCCTACTCAAGGTTGCAGATGAAATTTAGGCTTGTTGAAGAGTACAGAGGATATAATACATGTGCAGGCCTACCAATAAAGTGAGTCATGTCCACTGCACTCTTGAACAAAGTTCAGACCTCCTCTGTTTCCCTGGACAGGCCTAAACTTCATCTGCACAATGTGATTCGTAATGTTAGGAAACACAGGTAATGTATTTGAAAAACGTGCAATTTGTTTTGCTCATTTCACAATCACATCACTTGTGTTTCCTTTGGTTAGGTATCTCATTGTGCAGATGTAGTCCAGCATATGAAAGAGTACGCAGAAGTGCAGCACTGCATGCAACAACTTTGACACTTACTGAAGCCTCAGCTTCTGCATGCCCCCTACACAGTCCTAATTATATACATTTTAAACTGACGGTATCTTGCTGGAAATGAACTGAGGCCTATCTTGCAACATGGTGCATCTTTTACACTGCTGCTGCGTCACAAAAGTGACGGAACAGCGGCGCAAAAGAGGCACACAGCCTTCATAAAACTGCCCTTAACATTTTAAATGTTTGTTTCTAGATGCTGATAAGGTGTAGCCTATCCACAGATTTCTTTCAGGTGAGTCCTACTCAGTTTTGCAGATGAAATTTAGGCTTCTTGAAAAGTACAGAGGAGATAATACATGTGCAGGCCTACCAACGAAGTGACTCATGTGCACTGCACTCTTCAACAAATGTCAGACCTCCTCTATCTCCTGGAACAGGCCTAAACCTTATCTACACAATGTGATGTGTAATGTTAGGAAACACAGGTAATGTAATTGAAAAACGTGCAATTTTTTTTGCTCATTCCACAATCACATCACCTGTGTTTCCTTTGCTTACGTATCTCATTGTGGAAATGTAGTCTATCATATGAAAGACTACGTAGAATGTGAGCACTGTATGCAACAACTTTGACACTTACAGAAGCCTCAGCTTCTCCATGCCTACTACACAGTTCTAAATGTATATCATAAATACAAAAAGTACAGAATTAATTATACATGTTAAATGGTTTATTTTTGCTGTTCTCAGAATTTATCAAATTTCACTAAAAACAGTGACTTGAAGGTATTCATCATATAACAGCGGGGGAAAAAAAACACAATCAAAATGATTGTGTTTAAAAAACCCATACAACATGACAAATCAGAAATCAGAACTCCTTAAAATTAACTTACTTTCCATGACGTCGAATGATGTCCTATGAACAGCTTACACTCTGTTGTGCTGTTATTATTTTCAGCCCGCCACTTTCTGAAAGAAAACCTCCATCGTTTTGAAAAATATGTTACATACAATAAATGACTTCTCGCTCTCTACCACACGTTTCCACAAGGCCAAATCGTGTAAGAGCCATTTATAACTCTTGGAATTCTTCTAAGCAAATCCCGTCATTTTGTATTTCCGCAACTTTGAGAAAGAAAACGTTCAAGATCACTTTCACAATCCTGGACTAGTAATATCTTACCCTTCTTGCTCACTCATGTTCCAAATTTCCTATGACACTGATACTGCTTACTATGAAGCAGACTTACACTACCTCTATGACTACTACAATTATTTAATTCTCTACATCACTTTTAATCACAAAGCAATTTAAAACAGTAGATAAAATTATATCAACCCCTAGAATCATTATAGGCCAGTTACCTACCCTAAATTCTCTTTTCTGAAAACAGAAAGTAAGAATATTTTTAAGTAAAAAGGCAACATTGTATCGTAGTCAAATAGGAATCATTTACGAAACAGCAGCTTTTTTTACATTTTCAATAAGCTGTGTAATAAGCGGATCTTGTCAAAGGACCATCATGTCATATATAGCTGCAGTTAAAAATGTTCTTCCTAAAATAAACGACTGTGTAGCCACAACATTTGTAATTAAAGTTGAAGACTTACTTTCATCAGGTTTATATAGTTGGAATTTTAAAATGACATTATAACCAAAAGTTTGGTCAAATAATCTAGACAGCATTGCAGACTTACATTACCTCTACTCCATGTTTTTATTGGCTGCTTGAATTAGCTTATAAAAAGAAACAGTTTTTCTGAACTCATTCAAAGTGCAGTTATTTTTCCATGACGTCAAGTGTTATGGTAAGAACACCGTTTGCTTTGGGAAATACTCTGTTGTCCTTTAACTAATCCGTGCCTACCACTTTCTGTAAGAAAACCTTATTTTTTTCCAGGAACTATTTAAAACTCAAAAATAACTTTTGACTCTGTACTACACTTATCCTCAAGGCCAAATTGTGTAGGAGCCATTAGAACCTCTTGAAATTCCTCAGAGCAAATCCTGAGATTCCTTCCCTAAAATTTTGGTTTTAAAAACACCAGGTAAGAATTTTTAAGGTCAAAAGGCAATTTTTTTTTAAAAGTTAAAACAGAATCATTGCAGAATGACCAGCCATTTCTAGACTTTAAATAAGCTGTGTGATGTCCTGATGTTATTGAAGGACCGTCATGATATATAATTGCTGCAGTTACAAAAGTCCTTCCTGATATTGAAAACTGTGAAGCCACAACATTTTTAATCAAAGTTGTCAATTTTGTTCCATCAGGCCTACATCGTTGGAACATTAAAATAACATCTGGCCATATGTTCGTATAAATAATGTTGACAACATTTCAGACTTACATTGGCTACACTCCATGTTGTGTTCAGCTGCTTTTACTAGCTTATTAAAAGACACTGATTTACTGTCTGGCAAAGTTAAATATATAAATTTTTCTGAGTCTACACTAGTAGTACTTGATACCCTACAGTTCTCGCAGTCATGCTGCCATTGATAAGAAAGCCCAAACAGGTGATCTACATCTACACCTTCATCATGCAATACATCAAGCATATACATTAAAAACTCCTGACAATCTTGCTGAATATTTTGAGAGAATTGTGTTTGACCTGAACATCTGTCTAACAGATTTCGAATTTCAGACACACTTTCTATTTTTGTTCTATCAGTGCTACATTTCTCTAACACAGAATTCAACAAACTGCAAAATCTCTGATCCGAATTGACCACAATCTCTTGTTTTAAAGTTTCTAGAGAAAACAAAACATTACCCACTACATTAGCATAGCAGTTGACACCAGAACTGTTTTCAAATTGAAAACCAACAACATCTTCAACAGAATCCATTTTCTTTCTGCTTATAATTTCGGGTTCATCGACTTTTCGTCTTTTTGCTACAACCTCCCTACTATTGGTCACATTTCTTCGTTTCCGGCCTACCACACGTTTCTCAAACAAAGGATATTGAGGCAAATGTGGCGCATACTCTCTTCTTAACCTATTGTATTCCTTAACACAGTCTAGATCCGCACAAATGTTTGTGACATCACACTCAATCAAGTACAATCCTGATAAAGTTCTGACTCGTGACAATGCCACATATGCCATACCCTCCTTGAACACAGAACTGCCAATATTCACCAATGCACTGTCTACACTTAAACCTTGCGATTTATGGATTGTCACCGCATATGCCAAGCAAACAGGAAACTGCTTACGGCGAACATATAAGTCTTTCACAAGCAAAAACCTAGCAGAGCAATGACCAATTAGCTGTACTTCCTCAATGCCATCAAATTTAATTTTTAAAAATTCAATTTCATCCCTATTTCTGTATTTCACAAAATCAACAACATTACCCATTGATCCATTTACCAGACCTCTTTCAACATGTAAATTCCTTCTTAAAATTATACGGCAATTTAAGCACACATTCAGAGTCTTTTCAAAACCCGCAGTTTTAGATATACTCTTTTCTAATGAATCCAATTTTGATTTCAAATTCTCAGACAAAATAATTGTTGATCCCATATGCTCTACTCTGTCAATACCTTCCAGTTTCACAATCTCTTGGTTTTCTAAATACAACATTTTGTTGTTGAAGATGGCACATTCTGCAAGAGTTGGCATCAAACATATTCCAGATTTCTTCTCAGTAATTTTCTGAAAAATATTCTCAGGCACAACGTCTTGTTCTGGATACAAATTTGACAGTAATCGTGCATGTAAAGCTTCTTTCCCATGCTCGGTCACTTTTCCGATTCTAACATCTTGTAGAATATTCTTGTAATCTTCATCCTTCGCCTGACGCATATTTTCATGTAGTTCAGCATAATTGAAGTTTAACCAAATATTAACGTTGCCAATGCTCCCTAGGCACTTCCTGGTATCTTCATGCGTGAGCATTTTGAACACAGGTTGTCCTTTCACTGGTGTCAGCTGCAGAAGATCACCGAAAACAATGATGTGTTTGCCACCAAATAACACATCATACTCTGTTTTGAGAACTTCTTGCATTCTCAAATGCACAAAGGCAAGCATGACATTGGAAACCATGCTTACTTCGTCAATGATAAGAAGTTTCATTTTCTTCAAGACTCTTGAAACTTCACAACAAGCATCTCCAGATAACTTGTGGTATTGTAATTTGTTATCATGCTCCACTGGCAGCATCAGTAAACGATGCAAAGTAATACCTTTAATGTTATGTGCTGCCAGTCCAGTTGGAGCAGTGACAACACAAGACAGTGATGACTCAGTCCGTTTCTGCAAATAACAGGAAATTGCTTTAATGAGGAAACTTTTTCCAGTTCCCGCTTCTCCACTCACGTACAGTCGGACAGGTTTCAACGACGTACATGAGCACTCTTTCTTCTCATGACTTAATCCATGATCAATTTGGTTGGTAACTTCGTCATATATTTTCCTCTGCTCAACGTTGAGTTTTCTTTCCAAGTCTTCTAAGTTAACCGCATCCTCCTGAGCATGTGCCATGGCTCTTTCCACTTCAATCATGGCAGTGGCAGCTTCATTTTCGATAACTGGTCCTCCTAGTGGATCCTGACTCAATGAAACAGAACTCTGACTGTCCTGAGAACTGTCTCTAGCAATCTCGGCTGCAATCGTTGCTTCCTGCTCGATTTCCGCATTCAACATTTCTACATATTTGAGAAAAACAGGACATTCTATGGTCTCCTTGGCGGCATTGAAAAAGTCTTCGTAACAGAGGAAATCTCCAAGCAGTTCCTCTTCTGCACGCCAAGGCTTGAAAAGTTGCAAAAGTGCTAAATAGAAAAACTCTTTTTTTTCAGGAGATTCGCCACTCAATTTTCGATGGTTTACCAAGTGGCATTTTCTTTGCTTGACGAGACATCCCTCACTTCCAATTACAGCATACACTCCTTTATCAATATCTTCTTTGATGTTCCTCTTGAATATGTAATTTTGTAGAACCTCATACAGACAAACATTTTAGAGGTGTCTGCTTCTATTTGGATAATATGTATCCAACATGTTGGTCTTCAAAATATCAGTACTGTTTGGCTCCTTTTCCGCCAAATACTCAATTTCCCGCACAGATTTCAGAACTCGATTACGTGTTGCAGCAAGACCAAGACTCGCCCAAACGATACTCCTGGATTTGGCATAGAGACTTGCTGAAGACAACCGGTCAGAACATTCGTAAGCTCCGATTTCTCGATGTGACAACATCTTCAGACTGAAACTGTACAACTTCTTACTGAGGCTCTTTTCATGGGAAATGTCCTCCCACATATCCTTCAATTCTGTCTTTTCTTTTTTGGTGATGTAAGATGTCACATACCAAGCCACAGCCATACAGTTATCAGCCACGAACTGTATATCCATGTTAGCATTCCACATGGACAAAATCACTGGGTTGTAGTCATTGATATACTTGGACTCTTCGTTCCTTTTCAAATTGTATGTGTTTTTAGGTGATTTCTTCATCACATTATGTCGCAGCGAAGACATCAAACTGTTCACTCTTCCTTTAGAAATCACCGGTCGTGGAAAGGCGAAACGACATTTTGTGTGGAACTTGTCCTTGTTTCTGAATTTACGACGACAGTACTTTCCGCAACGATGGCTTTGGAAGCGTAGAACTTGTTCTCTTAGGCTTTTGTCCTCCTTTGCGTTTGGAACAGCACATGTAGAATACTGTTCTATGAAACTCATCACTAAGTCTTCTGGATCTGTTCCAAATTTAGGTGCATCCTTGATCCACAGCAGCATATGTATATGAGGAGCACCTCTTGCTTGGTACTCCTTTCTCCAGAAGAAATCCAACACCTCTCCAAGAGGTGGATTTCTCTTGTTCATGATGAAAGACATCATAGCTTCAAATCTATGATTGAAGTACCTGCATACATTCACTGGATCCAAAGAGCACAGTTCTCCGGGTGTCTTGAATTCGATATTTCCAATGTTTCCATTTGCCTCTCGTAGAAATTCAAGTAAGTCTTCCCAGCCATACTCGGCACAGCTGAGAGTGAGGAACCATGTGGGAGTTCCTAAGTTCATCAGCATACATTTTAAATCACCATGACGACGGTACCAGTACTCATTAGTACCACGCTGACACGCCATGAGATTAATCAGGTGAGAATCCAAAATACTGTCTTGCACATTGACTTTATCCATAAAGTCACTTGCCGAGATGTTTTGCAGCTGTATACCACTTTTCAAGATGTGGTTCACTGCATATGACAGTCCAGACAGATCGCTTTCAAACAGGAGATGAAACAAATAGGGAATGCATTGTCGAAACCTAGGATCTTCTGCATACAATCGTAAAGTCCGGTATTCAGAAGCAGGAATTTGATGAGTTCGCTCATCATATCTTCCTCCTTGACCTGTTGGAAATAGCTGTGGGAAACACCGACCTTCCAAACTTTCCTCCCAAACACTAATGGGACTCCCTTTGGCTTGTTTCATTTGAAACAACTCAATAGCATTCCCCATGACTTCCTTGGAATGCAAAGGATGAACACTATAATGTTCATATATTTCTTCACTTTTAGAGGGTTCTACTTTCTCAATTTGACCAGCACACAAATCGCTATCCTCTTCTTCACTTACTTCCTCTTCTGCAACATATACATTCTTATAGTACTTATTGTTTTTTTTCAAATACAATGTTGCCTTTTTGACTTTCCTAACATCCACTAAATCTTGCCATATTTTCTTACTCTTTGTCGGAACCCCATTAACTAAGATAACCAGACGTTCCTCTTCCACTTTTTCTACTCCAATTGTATTAATGTTTTTCTTCAAATCTAGAGGCAAATAAACAACTCTTCCCTTTAATCCTCTCTGTAAATCTGATGGAGGCAATTTCCCTGTCTTTGGCTCCATTCGTACAATAGCCTGAAAGGGATGGATACTTTGAATCAAAATAGATTCATAAGTATTTAAATCCTTCAATTCAGAAGGAATCTCAATCAATTCCAGATTATTATGAACCGCTCTAGCAGGCATCCGGTTTTGATTTAATTTGTTACAACAATAAGTACACACACGTTGATCCAATCCCAAATCAAAACAATTTTCTACCATCAAGTATGTTGCGAAATCCTTCCATTCACTATTATTTTCCCTTTCACTTTTTGCATATAAATCCACTAACTTAGTCTGATTCTTATAATAAGTGCGTCGACAACACACACAAGTGAAATTAGGCCTCTCACTTGATTTCACCTGAAATGTGGCAATTTCCTTCTGAAAATTATCTGTACTGGAAACCTGTACACTATCTTCCACATTACCCTCTTCTTCTGGGTCAATTTCAACATTCTCCTCTTTACTTCCAAAGTAACAAAACTCAATTTCTTCACAAATATTCTTCACATCTATTTCAGAACCATGCAAAAGAGCAGTGCATAATTGTTTAAGCATAACTGCTGGACTCTTAGCATAATACAACATTCTAACTAATTTCCTCACTTTATTATGATGCACTGCTAGCATCCTGAAATGATGAAAAACACTCTGGCATACTCTCCTGGAAAGACAAGCCAGTGAATGACCATGCAAACCTGTCACTTCTCTCACTCTGCAAGGATCTAATTCTTGCAACAACTTCATTTTCTGCTTCAAACTTTTCTTATTAAATGTCCGTACAAAATCACAAAGCAAATTGATGGAATCCTGTCGCACACTGCAAATACTACTACACTTCCAGGTGTACACAGGTCCCTTAGGACGTCTTCCTAAAACCTCATTACCTAACACCTCTTCTGCCTCTGTTGTCACAAGTTTTTCTTTTTCAACTGGACAACCATCTTTCACCTCATAAGCTCGACCACTGGTGTCAACTGCATGCAACAAATCATTATCCTGGAAATAACTCTCCTCATTAAAAAATGCCTCACAACTTGAACTATGCATCCATTCTCCTGAAAAAACTTCACAAAAATTACTACGATTAACTGTTCTCTTCCATCTACTATTTGTTTTGAAATCATAAATTGCCTTGTTTAGCTTCCTAATTCTATTGATTATCAAAATAAATAACTTTCGCTTAATTTCAAGTGCCTGATCAATAACTTTCTCAATTTTTTTTTCTCTTATAAAAAACCACTTTCTGCTGACCTTTCTTAATATTTTTTAAGAAATTGCCAATTATCCTGTTGTGGAACATTCATCTACGAATGTCCCTAAACTGATTTTTCCTTCTACTACCATGTACAGAGTTATCTCCTGCTCTAGCAGTAACATTTTTGATTGGCCTTCCCTTTCCGTTTAAATTGCTTCTCTTTTTCTGGACTAAAACATTTTCTGTAGTACTACTTTTTTTTCTACAAATGTTTCTTATGAATGATTTCTTTATCTTACCCGGACCTTTCTTGGTGACTTGACAAGTTTTTATTGTAGAGGTCTGCTGCAATAATTTTTTAACCTGCTGTCTTTGATGTTTGGTAGCCTTTCGCCTTCTGTCCTTCGAAGGCATTCTTTAATTTTGAAATGATCTGCAGTTGAATCTGTGGTAAAATATAATAAAAAATGTTATTAACCACTATTAGCAGACAGTAAATCAATAACAGTCATCAAAAATTTAACACACTACTTGTTATTTTTACATAGAATAATTTTTAGTGCATTGGCAAATTTAGAAATCACAAATAGTAGCAAAGAAATGGAATGCTTCTACATTTTACCTGTGCTGTTTTATATGTGAATCTGATCTAATTTTATGAGCATATTTTACTATTTCATTAAAGACACTACACATAACCTGTTTTTGAAGTTGTGTTTAATTTTAAATGAAACGGTTTACATTTTTACTTTTCACTTAAGTAAATTTTAAAAATAAATGGTTATAGTTCCATAGGCTCAAGCAGGTCAGCTTCCCACCCTATGTCATACAATTCTGACAAATCGGCATCCTCATCATGTTCTTCATCATCCTCAGGATTTAAATCATCCAAGGGATCTACTTCCACTGACGTTTCAATTACAAGTTCAATGATAAGGTCGAGATCAACTGATTGCTCATTATCACTCATGGTTGATGTTGTCGTTATCTTTAAAGAAAGAGAACAACAATGAGATGTTGCAGAGTAAGAGACAAATCTCAGAGATTATAATAGTAAAATTGTTTAACAAGAGTAACATTTTGCAGCTATTATTTAGCCATGTCCAGCGATGCTGAGGAGGTGAGGCCTATGTCCAAGTTTTCAGTGAACAGGACTCATCTCTTCTTAACCTTGGATAAGCCTCACCGACTCTGTGTCCCCTGCTCATACTTAAATGTAAAGGGGCAGAATTATGTTAACTGGCGCATCCCCACGGATGCACCAGCTAATGTGCACCGCTGCTCTGCCACCCATGGTGTGCCGCATTTACAATGTGGAGCACCATTGAGCAAAAACAGCACAGATGCGTCACGCATCTGTGCTGCAAAAGCAGCACATTGCAGGAATCACGTTGTAAGCGCGACATGTCTACTGCAATGCACAGGAGGAAGCCTCACATTGCATGGTGCATCACTCCTTATGCCTGTTTCAAACAGGCGTAAGGATTTGATTCAGCAATGCTATAAAGCTGACTCAGTGAAATCTTCTAAATTTCACTGTGTTAGTTTTACAGGGCTTTCATGCAAATAAATGCATACCCTGCAACAAAACACCTATATGAAAACTGATGCAGGTTTCATGTGGCACAGGACTTTACAGCATGACACATCTGCCTAGATGCATCAAGTTGTAAATATGTCACAACATAGCAAATCTTTTGCACCGCCGCTGCGTCACAAAAGTGACGCACAGCAGCGGAAAAGAGGCACACACCTATCATAAATCTGTCCCTAACATTTTAAATGATTGATTCAGGATGACGATAAGGTGTGGCCTATCCAGAGGTTTGTTTGAGGTGAGGCCTACTCAGGGTTGCAGATGAAATTTAGGCTTGTTGAAGAATACAGAGGAGATAATACATGTCCAGGCCTACCAATGAAGTGAGTCATGTCCACTTCACTCTTGAACAAAGGCCAGACCTCTTCTGTGTCCGTGGACAGGCCTAAAGCTCATCTGCACAATGTCATTCGTAAAGTTAGAAAACACAGGTGATGTAATTGAAAAATGTGGAGTTTCTTTTCCTCATTTCACAATCACATCACCTGTGTTTCCTTTGCTTAGGTATCTCATAGTGCAGATGGAGTCTAGCATATGAAAGAGTACACAGAAGTTCAGCAGTGTATACAACAATTTTGACATTTACAGAAGATTCAGCTTCTTATCTTGTTGGAGATGAAGTGAGGCCTGTCTTGCAACATGGTGCATCTTTTGCATCACTGCTGCATCGGTTTCATGTGGCACGGGACTTTACAGCATGACACATCTGCCTAGATGCATCAAGTTGTAAATATGTCGCCACATAGCAAATCTTTTGCACCGCCGCTGCGTCACAAAAGTGACGCACAGTGACGCAAAAGAGGCATACACCTATCATAAATCTGTCCCTAACATTTTAAATGATTGATTCAGGATGACGATAAGGTGTGGCCTATCCAGAGGTTTGTTTAAGGTGAGGCCTACTCAGGGTTGCAGATGAAATTTACGCTTGTTGAAGAGTACAGAGGAGATAATACATGTGAAGGCCTACCAATGAAGTAAGTCATGTCCACTTCACTCTTGAACAAAGGCCAGACCTCTTCTGTGTCCGTGGACAGGCCTAAACCTCATCTGCACAATGTCATTCGTAAACTTAGGAAACACAGGTGATGTAATTGAAAAATGTGGAGTTTCTTTTCCTCATTTCACAATCACATCACCTGTGTTTCCTTTGCTTAGGTATCTCATAGTGCAGATGGAGTCTAGCATATCAAAGAGTACACAGAAGTTCAGCAGTGTATACAGCAATTTTGACATTTACAGAAGATTCAGCTTCTTATCTTGTTGGAGATGAAGTGAGGCCTGTCTTGCAACATGGTGCATCTTTTGCATCACTGCTGCATCGGTTTCATGTGGCACGGGACTTTACAGCATGACACATCTGCCTAGATGCATCAAGTTGTAAATATGTCGCCACATAGCAAATCTTTTGCACCGCCGCTGCGTCACAAAAGTGACGCACAGTGATGCAAAAGAGGCATACACCTATCATAAATCTGTCCCTAACATTTTAAATGATTGATTCAGGATGACGATAAGGTGTGGCCTATCCAGAGGTTTGTTTAAGGTGAGGCCTACTCAGGGTTGCAGATGAAATTTACGCTTGTTGAAGAGTACAGAGGAGATAATACATGTGAAGGCCTACCAATGAAGTAAGTCATGTCCACTTCACTCTTGAACAAAGGCCAGACCTCTTCTGTGTCCGTGGACAGGCCTAAACCTCATCTGCACAATGTCATTCGTAAACTTAGGAAACACAGGTGATGTAATTGAAAAATGTGGAGTTTCTTTTCCTCATTTCACAATCACATCACCTGTGTTTCCTTTGCTTAGGTATCTCATAGTGCAGATGGAGTCTAGCATATCAAAGAGTACACAGAAGTTCAGCAGTGTATCCAACAATTTTGACATTTACAGAAGATTCAGCTTCTTATCTTGTTGGAGATGAAGTGAGGCCTGTCTTGCAACATGGTGCATCTTTTGCATCACTGCTGCATCGGTTTCATGTGGCACGGGACTTTACAGCATGACACATCTGCCTAGATGCATCAAGTTGTAAATATGTCGCCACATAGCAAATCTTTTGCACCGCCGCTGCGTCACAAAAGTGACGCACAGTGATGCAAAAGAGGCATACACCTATCATAAATCTGTCCCTAACATTTTAAATGATTGATTCAGGATGACGATAAGGTGTGGCCTATCCAGAGGTTTGTTTAAGGTGAGGCCTACTCAGGGTTGCAGATTAAATTTACGCTTGTTGAAGAGTACAGAGGAGATAATACATGTGAAGGCCTACCAATGAAGTAAGTCATGTCCACTTCACTCTTGAACAAAGGCCAGACCTCTTCTGTGTCCGTGGACAGGCCTAAACCTCATCTGCACAATGTCATTCGTAAACTTAGGAAACACAGGTGATGTAATTGAAAAATGTGGAGTTTCTTTTCCTCATTTCACAATCACATCACCTGTGTTTCCTTTGCTTAGGTATCTCATAGTGCAGATGGAGTCTAGCATATCAAAGACTACGCAGAAGGTGAGAACTGTATGGAACATGGCTATGTAAGTCAAATAATCAAAATCTAAATTTGCCAAGCACACATGGGGGTGTATTTACAAGGACCTTCCACCACGGGGAAATGTCTTTAATTAAAATGGGAAAAATAACATCAAAGGGACTCAAATGCTTTTTAAATATACCCCAAGCAACCTATGAAACTCTAGCACTACATATCAAGAAACCTAATTGATTTCAAAAATCGTTTTTAAACACATCATCTAAATCAATTATATACCTACATTCAAGGGGAAATGACTTAAAATGGCCTAAGACACATGAAAGCGTTTTTTTTAAGGCCCTTGCACCATTTTTGGGTTGCTTTTAACATGGCTATGTTAGTCAAAGAATTAAAATCTAAATTTGCCAAGCACAGATGGGGGCATATTTACAAGGAACTTGCACCACGGGGAAAGGTCTTAAATTAAAATGGGAAAAATAACATCAGAGAGACTCAAATGCCTTATAAATATGCCCCAAGCAACCTATGAAACTCTAGCACTACATATCCAGAAACCTAATTGATGTCAAAAAACGTTTTAAAACACATCATCTAAATCAATTATATACCTACATTCATCGGGAAGTGACTTAAAATGCCCTAAGACACATGAAAGCGTTTTTTTTTAAGCCCTTGCTCCATTTTTGGATCACTTTTAACATGGCTATGTAAGTCAAATAATCAAGATCTAAATTTGCCAAGCACAGATGGGGGCGTATTTACAAGGACCTTGCACCACGGGGAAAGGTCTTAAATTAAAATGGGAAAAATAACATCAGAGAGACTCAAATGCCTTATAAATATGCCCCAAGCAACCTATGAAACTCTAGCACTACATATCCAGAAACCTAATTGATGTCAAAAAACGTTTTAAAACACATCATCTAAATCAATTATATACCTACATTCATCGGGAAGTGACTTAAAATGCCCTAAGACACATGAAAGCGTTTTTTTTTAAGCCCTTGCTCCATTTTTGGATCACTTTTAACATGGCTATGTAAGTCAAATAATCAAGATCTAAATTTGCCAAGCACAGATGGGGGCGTATTTACAAGGACCTTGCACCACAGGGAAAGGTCTTAAATTAAAATGGGAAAAATAACATCAGAGAGACTCAAAGGCCTTATAAATATGCCCCAAGCAACCTATGAAGCTCTAGCAGTACATATCAAGAAACCTAATTGTTTTCAAAAATCGTTTTTAAACACATCATCTAAATCAATTATATACCTACATTCAAGGGGAAATGACTTAAAATGGCATAAGACACATGAAAGCGTTTTTTTTAAGGCCCTTGCAACATTTTTGGGTCACTTTTAACATGGCTATGTTAGTCAAAGAATTAAAATCTAAATTTGCCAAGCACAGATGGGGGCATATTTACAAGGACCTTGCACCACGGGGAAAGGTCTTAAATTAAAATGGGAAAAATTACATCAAAGGAACTCAAAAGCCTTGAAAATATGCCCCAAGCAACCTATGAAACTCTAGCAGTACATATCAAGAAACCTAATTGATTTCAAAAAACGTTTTTAAACACATCTTGTAAAGCAATTATATTCATACATCATGGGGAAGTGAGTTGAAATACCCTAAGACACATGAAAGCATTTTTTTAAGACCCTTGCACTATTTTTGCGTCACTTTTAACATGGCTATGTAACACAAAGAAACAAAATCTATTTGTAAAACACTTGACACAAAGCAACATTTTAAATACACAACTTTCTTCATAATTTTCTCCCTAAACCATACTATTCTCTATCTAAATTAAATGAATCTTTTCTCACCTTAGCAAATACTTTATGAGTTTCAAAACAGTCTCAGAAACACACCAATTTGTCTTTAGCAGAGCCAAAGGTATGCACTCCAGAGTCTGCAGCCATAAAAAGCACAGAAAAGCTGTAATTCATCACACATATCTCTCATGTCACCCAATAAAAACTCTCCCCTCACTTCTTTCAAATCAACACCCTTCCCCCCTCTGCCCTTTCTGCCTTTTTTGCATAGCAACCACCTCCTGAAAGACCTCTGATGTTTGCAAGTTCACACAACAATGTTTCAATTGAACTCTGAACTCTCAGTACACCTGCATATCCAGTGCAATCTTTCATAAAATGATTTTTTTTTGACCATTCAAATTACATCTTTCAAAGAACTCATCCATGCACCCTAACTTTCTGTTTTCAGCAATCAAAATCCACCAATCACTGCTACTGCTTCATTAACACAGAAACTCCACAGTTTTTTTCATTTTAAACTCTTATTTTTTCAACTGCCATTTCATTGCCACACTTCATCTGACTGCAGCAGAACCTCCTCTCACCATGTTTTCTGTCTGGATTGTTGGACATAGTTATATCCACTGGGCTCAAAGATTTGCTGATAACAGAAATTTACCTAACCTCAATTTACAAAATGTGGAAATCAAGTGGATTGCCCACAGAGGATTAAAATGTCACCAATTGATACCATTGGTGAAAACCTTTTTGCATTTGCCAAAACCTGTCCTGTTAATTGTGCACTGTGGAGGTAATGACTTGGGCACTTTGACTGGGGTAGGTCTGGAATTTTTTTTAAAGGACACCTTTGAGCAATTGATGGCACTTTTTCCTCAAACTGCCTTGGTATATTCAAATATATGCCAAAGACAGAAATGGAGGTGGTCGAACCAATTTTGTCCACAAATTGAGAAATCGAGGAAGCATGTAAATAAGTCTGTTTCAGCTTACATGAGAGACCATGGAATGGGCTCCATCTACAACAATAACTTGCGTTACTACATGCAAGATATCTACAGAGGAGATGGAGTTCACTTCTCAAATGAGGGGGACAGAATTTTCATCCTCAATTTAAGACTGTGCATTGCTACCTACTTGTAGGTACCTACATCAGCCACAGGACCCAAAAGCTCTTTTCAGAGCTACCCTACATCTGACCACTCACAATTATTATTTTACTCTAATTTTTTTCACTAATTTTCAAAAAAGTACGCTCCCCGGAGCGCTACCCGGTACGCGCACCGGACGCTAACAGTGCGAAATTTTTAAAAAAAATGTTTTTTTTCTCGCACATATGGGCCTCCTCAGCCACCCTCAGAAAACCTAGGGGGTCAAGATACGTCTACCGTGCCCCCTTCTAACCATTCTGGACATTATTTGCCCTCCATCTTGTATTTCAATTCTACCGAAACACAAAATGGTGGACTCCCGTAACGCTGCCGGTTCGCGTACCGGGGCGCGCACCGGGAAGCGCTCCATTAAAAAAGGTGGGAAAGTAATTTACAGAAAAAACCCTGGAGACAATGTCACCGAATATAGATTAACTCATACTACATACCAATTCCTACCATTTTCACAAATTTGGTTGGAATACCATTTAGCCTGTAGACCTCTCTAAATACCCTGAGGTAAATTACTTCACAAAACACATCTGAAGTGTTGGAATTGCCAACCAATTAAAATGTTACTTTCATTTTCTACTTTTTTTTACCTGACATTTGATTGGTTATATACCTGAATATATATAAAAAAAGAGAGAAAAACACAGCCATTTTGATTACTACTTCCTGAACTACATTGCAAGATCATTTTCACTCACAACTTAAACTTGTTTTTAAAAGGTAAGATATTATTTTATAAATTTGAAAACATTTTCAGATAGTTATATACTATCCCTCTGTAAGAGTTAGACATTGAGAAAGGCTTGTTTATTATAATTATGGATTGATTTAGGTTTCTGTGGTATAATTATGAATTTACATAGGCTTTTTCACAGGCACTTTTTAATAGTACTACTTCATGCCTCAAAAGTACCTGTCTGAACTTAAACCCAACAGTGCCCTATCTCTACTGATATATTTAT
This sequence comes from Lissotriton helveticus, assembly GCF_964261635.1. NCBI lineage: Eukaryota > Metazoa > Chordata > Amphibia > Caudata > Salamandridae > Lissotriton > Lissotriton helveticus. The sequence goes on from NC_136069.1 coordinate 529,250,143, forward strand.
TTTTTATTCAAATTTCAGCACAAAAATGCAAGGAGAACAGAACGTTTCCTTTGAAATTGTCCTAGACATGAACAATGAGGAAGTAATTGAACCCATTGACTTGGAATTCATGGATGAATCACGAGACCATGAACTTCTACAATGTGTAGAATCTGTGGATCATTTACTTCATTATGATGACGGTCAAATGTGGGAAGTTATGTTCACTCAACAAGAGGACATATCGGACAGTCAAATGTTAGACGTTCTATTAAATTTTGAAAAACAATCCGAAAAATAAAATTATATGTAATATTAAAAAATTGTTTGAGTCTTTAATCATTTTTATATGTAATTCATAAACTAGTACCAAATTGATTATAATGTAAAGTCAGACTAATAGTATACTGTGCACAATTCCAAAAATACATTTATATTTAATAATCATTAATACTGCTATTCAAATAAAAAAATAAAAAAAAAAAAACAAAAAGAACAATCAATAAACATACAATATTTCAAAATATCATAGTCTATCATTATTTTTTCCTTATAGTACGCTCCCCGGACCGCTTCCCGGTGCGCATACCGGGCGCTCCCCACGCAAAAAAAACAAAAATTCTTTTTTTTTTTGCCCCGCGGGGCCCTTTTAAAGCCTCCACATCAAACCTAGGGGGTCAGGGAGGATCTACTATGCCCCCTATGGTCATTTCCCCCTTTGTTTTGGCCTCCTCTTGTCTCTCGACCCTACCGAGAGACAAGATGGCGGCCGCTCCGGACTGTTTAGAATGTTGACAGACACCGGAGAGCCAATCAGCTTTGCTTCGCGAAGTTCCGTTACGCGTCAGGTACGCGAACCGGGGCGCTGCCCGGAGCGCGCTTACAGATAAATATATTTTTTTGAACGTTAATTTCTCAAAATCCACTGGAGCACATATATTGAGACCTAGCAAAGGCACATCGGGCTACCAGTCCCTACAATTTTGCCAAGTTTCGTGCAAATCCATTCAGCCGTTCGGGCTAAAAGTGAGGCCAACCGCCCTACGGAAATTAACATGGGAAAAACGTGTTTTGGGACCCCCCCTTTTTTCTCGGCCCCCCCTTGACGACCCCCCCCCCAAATTTTCAGTGGCTGCTCAGAAACAAAATGTTCCATTTTCCTGAAAATTTCAGCCAATTCCGTCCACAAACGCCAAAGTTATTAGACATAGAATTTTCAAAAATCCCATAGAGAAAAAATCCTAACTATATATACCTACTGGCGACCGCCAGTAGGTAATATATATACATATATATATATATATATATATGTGTATTTACTGACAAAAACCATAGGCTTCAGGCACGTGATAGTTAGAAATTAGCATTTAAAAAACCTTAGAAATTCACTGAAAAAACCATAGGTTTCCCTGACGTTATAGTTGGTTGGACATTTCACTCATACAATACCAGAGAAATTCCGCCGTTATAGTTAGTTGACTAAATATAACTTGCGTGCCCGCAATGCACTGCTGATGACGTCACATGTTACATCACTCATGACATGGTCAGTGACATCACTGATAACATCTCAAATGACATCATTGATGACATTAGCCAGTGAACATGTGTTTCTGTAAAGTTTAAATATGTTTTATATATGTATATATACATATATATGCCAAGGTGTATCGAAGAAAGAGTGGGTGTATAAGCGTGAGAATGGATGATTTAGCAGGTGCGTGACTGATTGTCACCCCCCCAGAACCTTGAGATCCTCACGGGTGAGTAGCACGCTTTACAAATGTCTTGATTGATTGATTGTATAAGTGACTGATTAAGCGTATCTTACTGAATGCATGTGTTAGTGAGTAAACTGTGTAAATGTCTGTATCAGTCTGTCTATTGGTGTATATGCGTCGGCATGGGTTGGTGGGTAGCTACATGACTGCCTGTATGGGTTACTGATTGATTGTCTGAGTATCTGTATCGGTGCCTGAGTCTCTGTATGGGTGGGTACAGGTTATGACTCAGTGCATGTAGGAAGGTGGATACCTGACTATGGTTACCCCAGATGTTTTGCCTTGTGTTTAGCTGGTTTTCAACTTAGTTGGCCTGGGATCCTGCTAATCAGGGCCCCAGGCTATCTGCTCTCTCTTAAAATGGACTCCATGTACCCTAGGTGCATATCTAAATTGGTACTGGACACCTTATCAGACCCTGTACAGTGCACTATAGGTGCCCAGGGCATAGGTGCATCCAAGGCCACCAGGGGCTGCAGAATATCTTTTGCCACCCCTGACTGGTCACTTAAATCGACACAACTGGCTGATCACTCAGCTGGGGCAAGGTGGTGTACTCACCCCTTGCTTCGATGTCGTATACCTATGTCTAAACCTATATCTGGACACATATGCACCTATAATTCACTCCTATGGCAGGTCTTTACAATCCTGGAGGCAGAGTGCTTGGTTTTATGTGAGATGGTGCTCTAGCATGAGCTGAGCCTGTCTGCAGTGTTCGGAACCATTTCCTTACTGCTGTTCCAGTGACACTGCCATACCATATATTCTTAAGTGCATTATAATCCTTGCGGTTAATGCTAACTTTGGTTTGGCTTTATCAAAACATGTCGTGTTTGGTGTCATACACTTTGGAATACTACCCCCTCGCCAGTTCTGGCGACGGGGGTAGCATTGCAAAAAAAACAGTTGATGGACAGAATGTAGAACAATGTCATACATTCACCCCAGTACAAGGATCTGGGTCTAAATCCATCGTTTTTTTGCACTCCACACCACCCAGGGTTAGACACTGGCTATATGCAAATCAGCTCTGACCCTGTGCCTCATGGGAACAGTCCAGTCCGAACTACCAAGCCATGTCTTTCCCAGACCGGAATCAAGCATCCAAGGACCGGTTTCTGGCTATCAGCCTTCATTCAGCTTGGATAGCTTGACTCCAGTGGTGTGGAGAGCCTGGGACTCACGTCTGAGCATACCCAGCCCACTCGGGGTGAAAATTGCAAAAAACACAGTTGATGGACAGAATGTAGAACAATGTCATACATTCAGCCCACTACAAGGATCTGGGCCTAAATCCATCGTTTTTTTGCACTCCACACCACCCTGGGTTACACACTGGCTATATGCAAATCAGCTCTGACCCTGTGCCTCATGGGAACAGTCCAGTCCGAACTACCAAGCCATGTCTTTCCCAGACCGGAATCAAGCATCCAAGGACCGGTTTCTGGCTATCAGCCTTCATTCAGCCTGGATAGCTTGACTCCAGTGGTGTGGAAAGCCTGGGACTCACGTCTGAGCATACCCAGCGCACTCGGGGTGAAAATAGCAAAAAACACAGTTGATGGACAGAATGTAGAACAATGTCATACATTCACCCCAGTACAAGGATCTGGGCCTAAATCCATCGTTTTTTTGCACTCCACACCACCCTGGGTTACACACTGGCTATATGCAAATCAGCTCTGACCCTGTGCCTCATGGGAACAGTCCAGTCCGAACTACCAAGCCATGTCTTTCCCACACCGGAATCAAGCATCCAAGGACTGGTTTCTGGCTATCAGCCTTCATTCAGCCTGGATAGCTTGACTCCAGTGGTGTGGAGAGCCTGGGACTCACGTCTGAGCATACCCAGCCCACTCGGGGTGAAAATTGCAAAAAACACAGTTGATGGACAGAATGTAGAACAATGTCATACATTCACCCCAGTACAAGGATCTGGGCCTAAATCCATCGTTTTTTTGCACTCCACACCACCCTGGATTAGACACTGGCTATATGCAAATCAGCTCTGACCCTGTGCCTCATGGGAAAAGTCCAGTCCGAACTACCAAGCCATGTCTTTCCCAGACCGGAATCAAGCATCCAAGGACCGGTTTCTGGCTATCAGCCTTCATTCAGCCTGGATAGCTTGACTCCAGTGGTGTGGAGAGCCTGGGACTCACGTCTGAGCATACCCAGCCCACTCGGGGTGAAAATTGCAAAAAACACAGTTGATGGACAGAATGTAGAACAATGTCATACATTCAGCCCAGTACAAGGATCTGGGCCTAAATCCATCTTTTTTTGCACTCCACACCACCCTGGGTTAGACACTGGCTATATGCAAATCAGCTCTGACCCTGTGCATCATGGGAACAGTCCAGTCCGAACTACCAAGCCATGTCTTTCCCAGACCGGAATCAAGCATCCAAGGACCGGTTTCTGGCTATCAGCCTTCATTCAGCCTGGATAGCTTGACTCCAGTGGTGTGGAGAGCCTGGGACTCACGTCTCAGCGTACCCAGCCCACTCGGGGTGAAAATAGCAAAAAACACAGTTGATGGACAGAATGTAGAACAATGTCATACATTCACCTCAGTACAAGGATCTGGGCCTAAATCCATTGTATTTTTGCACTCCACACCACCCTGGGTTAGACACTGGCTATATGCAAATCAGCTCTGATCCTGTGCCTCATGGGAACAGTCCAGTCCGAACTACCAAGCCATGTCTTTCCCAGACCGGAATCAAGCATCCAAGGACCGGTTTCTGGCTATCAGCCTTCATTCAGCCTGGATAGCTTGACTCCAGTGGTGTGGAGAGCCTGGGACTCACGTCTGAGCATACCCAGCCCACTCGGGGTGAAAATTGCAAAAAACACAGTTGATGGACAGAATGTAGAACAATGTCATACATTCACCCCAGTACAAGGATCTGGGCCTAAATCCGTCGTTTTTTTGCACTCCACACCACCCTGGGTTACACACTGGCTATATGCAAATCAGCTCTGACCCTGTGCCTCATGGTAACAGTCCAGTCCGAACTACCAAGCCATGTCTTTCCCAGACCGGAATCAAGCATCCAAGGACCGGTTTCTGGCTATCAGCCTTCATTCAGCCTGGATAACTTGACTCCAGTGGTGTGGAGAGCCTGGGACTCACGTCTGAGCATACCCAGCCCACTCGGGGTGAAAATTGCAAAAAACACAGTTGATGGACAGAATGTAGAACAATGTCATGCATTCAGCCCAGTACAAGGATCTGGGCCTAAATCCATCGTTTTTTTGCACTCCACACCACCCTGGGTTAGACACTGGCTATATGCAAATCAGCTCTGACCCTGTACCTCATGGGAACAGTCCAGTCCGAACTACCAAGCCATGTCTTTCCCAGACCGGAATCAAGCATCCAAGGACCGGTTTCTGGCTATCAGCCTTCATTCAGCCTGGATAGCTTGGCTCCAGTGGTGTGGAGAGCCTGGGACTCACGTCTGAGCATACCCAGCCCACTCGGGGTGAAAATAGCAAAAAACACAGTTGATGGACAGATTGTAGAACAATGTCATACATTCACCTCAGTACAAGGATCTGGGCCTAAATCCATCGTTTTTTTGCACTCCACACCACCCTGGGTTAGACACTGGCTATATGCAAATCAGCTCTGATCCTGTGCCTCATGGGAACAGTTCAGTCCGAACTACCAAGCCATGTCTTTCCCAGACCGGAATCAAGCATCCAAGGACTGGTTTCTGGCTATCAGCCTTCATTCAGCCTGGATAGCTTGACTCCAGTGGTGTGGAGAGCCTGGGACTCACGTCTGAGCATACCCAGCCCACTCGGGGTGAAAATTGCAAAAAACACAGTTGATGGACAGAATGTAGAACAATGTCATACATTCACCCCAGTACAAGGATCTGGGCCTAAATCCATCGTTTTTTTGCACTCCACACCACCCTGGGTTACACACTGGCTATATGCAAATCAGCTCTGACCCTGTGCCTCATGGGAACAGTCCAGTCCGAACTACCAAGCCATGTCTTTCCCAGACCGGAATCAAGCATCCAAGGACCGGTTTCTGGCTATCAGCCTTCATTAAGCCTGGATAGCTTGACTCCAGTGGTGTGGAGAGCCTGGGACTCACGTCTGAGCATACCCAGCCCACTCGGGGTGAACATAGCAAAAAACACAGTTGATGGACAGAATGTAGAACAATGTCATACATTCACCCCAGTACAAGGATCTGGGCCTAAATCCATCGTTTTTTTGCACTCCACACCACCCTGGGTTAGACACTGGCTATATGCAAATCAGCTCTGACCCTGTGCCTCATGGGAACAGTCCAGTCCGAACTACCAAGCCATGTCTTTCCCAGACCGGAATCAAGCACCCAAGGACCGGTTTCTGGCTATCAGCCTTCATTCAGCCTGGATAGCTTGACTCCAGTGGTGTGGAGAGCCTGGGACTCACGTCTGAGCATACCCAGCCCACTCGGGGTGAAAATTGCAAAAAACACAGTTGATGGACAGAATGTAGAACAATGTCATACATTCAGCCCAGTACAAGGATCTGGGCCTAAATCCATCGTTTTTTTGCACTCCACACCACCCTGGGTTAGACACTGGCTATATGCAAATCAGCTCTGACCCTGTGCATCATGGGAACAGTCCAGTCCGAACTACCAAGCCATGTCTTTCCCAGACCGGAATCAAGCATCCAAGGACCGGTTTCTGGCTATCAGCCTTCATTCAGCCTGGATAGCTTGACTCCAGTGGTGTGGAGAGCCTGGGACTCACGTCTGAGCATACCCAGCCCACTTGGGGTGAAAATAGCAAAAAACACAGTTGATGGACAGAATGTAGAACAATGTCATACATTCACCTCAGTACAAGGATCTGGGCCTAAATCCATCGTTTTTTTGCACTCCACACCACCCTGGGTTAGACACTGGCTATATGCAAATCAGCTCTGATCCTGTGCCTCATGGGAACAGTCCAGTCCGAACTACCAAGCCATGTCTTTCCCAGACCGGAATCAAGCATCCAAGAACCGGTTTCTGGCTATCAGCCTTCATTCAGCCTGGATAGCTTGACTCCAGTGGTGTGGAGAGCCTGGGACTCACGTCTGAGCATACCCAGCCCACTCGGGGTGAAAATTGCCAAAAACACAGTTGATGGACAGAATGTAGAACAATGTCATACATTCACCCCAGTACAAGGATCTGGGCCTAAATCCATCGTTTTTTTGCACTCCACACCACCCTGGGTTACACACTGGCTATATGCAAATCAGCTCTGACCCTGTGCCTCATGGGAACAGTCCAGTCCGAAATACCAAGCCATGTCTTTCCCAGACCGGAATCAAGCATCCAAGGACCGGTTTCTGGCTATCAGCCTTCATTCAGCCTGGATAACTTGACTCCAGTGGTGTGGAGAGCCTGGGACTCACGTCTGAGCATACCCAGCCCACTCGGGGTGAAAATTGCAAAAAACACAGTTGATGGACAGAATGTAGAACAATGTCATGCATTCAGCCCAGTACAAGGATCTGGGCCTAAATCCATCGTTTTTTTGCACTCCACACCACCCTGGGTTAGACACTGGCTATATGCAAATCAGCTCTGACCCTGTGCCTCATGGGAACAGTCCAGTCCGAACTACCAAGCCATGTCTTTCCCAGACCGGAATCAAGCATCTAAGGACCGGTTTCTGGCTATCAGCCTTCATTCCGCCTGGATAGCTTGGCTCCAGTGGTGTGGAGAGCCTGGGACTCACGTCTGAGCATACCCAGCCCACTCGGGGTGAAAATAGCAAAAAACACAGTTGATGGACAGAATGTAGAACAATGTCATACATTCACCTCAGTACAAGGATCTGGGCCTAAATCCATCGTTTTTTTGCACTCCACACCACCCTGGGTTAGACACTGGCTATATGCAAATCAGCTCTGACCCTGTGCCTCATGGGAACAGTCCAGTCCGAACTACCAAGCAGCCATGTCTTTCCCAGACCGGAATCAAGCATCCAAGGACCGGTTTCTGGCTATCAGCCTTCATTCAGCCTGGATAGCTTGACTCCAGTGGTGTGGAGAGCCTGGGACTCACGTCTGAGCATACCCAGCCCACTCGGGGTGAAAATTGCAAAAAACACAGTTGATGGACAGAATGTAGAACAATGTCATACATTCACCCCAGTACAAGGATCTGGGCCTAAATCCATCGTTTTTTTGCACTCCACACCACCCTGGGTTACACACTGGCTATATGCAAATCAGCTCTGACCCTGTGCCTCATGGGAACAGTCCAGTCCGAACTACCAAGCCATGTCTTTCCCAGACCGGAATCAAGCATCCAAGGACCGGTTTCTGGCTATCAGCCTTCATTCCGCCTGGATAGCTTGGCTCCAGTGGTGTGGAGAGCCTGGGACTCACGTCTGAGCATACCCAGCCCACTCGGGGTGAAAATAGCAAAAAACACAGTTGATGGACAGAATGTAGAACAATGTCATACATTCACCTCAGTACAAGGATCTGGGCCTAAATCCATCGTTTTTTTGCACTCCACACCACCCTGGGTTAGACACCGGCTATATGCAAATCAGCTCTGACCCTGTGCCTCATGGGAACAGTCCAGTCCGAACTACCAAGCAGCCATGTCTTTCCCAGACCGGAATCAAGCATCCAAGGACCGGTTTCTGGCTATCAGCCTTCATTCAGCCTGGATAGCTTGACTCCAGTGGTGTGGAGAGCCTGGGACTCACGTCTGAGCATACCCAGCCCACTCGGGGTGAAAATTGCAAAAAACACAGTTGATGGACAGAATGTAGAACAATGTCATACATTCACCCCAGTACAAGGATCTGGGCCTAAATCCATCGTTTTTTTGCACTCCACACCACCCTGGGTTACACACTGGCTATATGCAAATCAGCTCTGACCCTGTGCCTCATGGGAACAGTCCAGTCCGAACTACCAAGCCTTGTCTTTCCCAGACCGGAATCAAGCATCCAAGGACCGGTTTCTGGCTATCAGCCTTCATTAAGCCTGGATAGCTTGACTCCAGTGGTGTGGAGAGCCTGGGACTCACGTCTGAGCATACCCAGCCCACTCGGGGTGAACATAGCAAAAAACACAGTTGATGGACAGAATGTAGAACAATGTCATACATTCACCCCAGTACAAGGATCTGGGCCTAAATCCATCGTTTTTTTGCACTCCACACCACCCTGGGTTAGACACTGGCTATATGCAAATCAGCTCTGACCCTGTGCCTCATGGGAACAGTCCAGTCCGAACTACCAAGCCATGTCTTTCCCAGACCGGAATCAAGCACCCAAGGACCGGTTTCTGGCTATCAGCCTTCATTCAGCCTGGATAGCTTGACTCCAGTGGTGTGGAGAGCCTGGGACTCACGTCTGAGCATACCCAGCCCACTCGGGGTGAAAATTGCAAAAAACACAGTTGATGGACAGAATGTAGAACAATGTCATACATTCAGCCCAGTACAAGGATCTGGGCCTAAATCCATCGTTTTTTTGCACTCCACACCACCCTGGGTTAGACACTGGCTATATGCAAATCAGCTCTGACCATGTGCATCATGGGAACAGTCCAGTCCGAACTACCAAGCCATGTCTTTCCCAGACCGGAATCAAGCATCCAAGGACCGGTTTCTGGCTATCAGCCTTCATTCCGCCTGGATAGCTTGGCTCCAGTGGTGTGGAGAGCCTGGGACTCACGTCTGAGCATACCCAGCCCACTCGGGGTGAAAATAGCAAAAAACACAGTTGATGGACAGAATGTAGAACAATGTCATACATTCACCTCAGTACAAGGATCTGGGCCTAAATCCATCGTTTTTTTGCACTCCACACCACCCTGGGTTAGACACTGGCTATATGCAAATCAGCTCTGACCCTGTGCCTCATGGGAACAGTCCAGTCCGAACTACCAAGCAGCCATGTCTTTCCCAGACCGGAATCAAGCATCCAAGGACCGGTTTCTGGCTATCAGCCTTCATTCAGCCTGGATAGCTTGACTCCAGTGGTGTGGAGAGCCTGGGACTCACGTCTGAGCATACCCAGCCCACTCGGGGTGAAAATTGCAAAAAACACAGTTGATGGACAGAATGTAGAACAATGTCATACATTCACCCCAGTACAAGGATCTGGGCCTAAATCCATCGTTTTTTTGCACTCCACACCACCCTGGGTTACACACTGGCTATATGCAAATCAGCTCTGACCCTGTGCCTCATGGGAACAGTCCAGTCCGAACTACCAAGCCATGTCTTTCCCAGACCGGAATCAAGCATCCAAGGACCGGTTTCTGGCTATCAGCCTTCATTCCGCCTGGATAGCTTGGCTCCAGTGGTGTGGAGAGCCTGGGACTCACGTCTGAGCATACCCAGCCCACTCGGGGTGAAAATAGCAAAAAACACAGTTGATGGACAGAATGTAGAACAATGTCATACATTCACCTCAGTACAAGGATCTGGGCCTAAATCCATCGTTTTTTTGCACTCCACACCACCCTGGGTTAGACACCGGATATATGCAAATCAGCTCTGACCCTGTGCCTCATGGGAACAGTCCAGTCCGAACTACCAAGCAGCCATGTCTTTCCCAGACCGGAATCAAGCATCCAAGGACCGGTTTCTGGCTATCAGCCTTCATTCAGCCTGGATAGCTTGACTCCAGTGGTGTGGAGAGCCTGGGACTCACGTCTGAGCATACCCAGCCCACTCGGGGTGAAAATTGCAAAAAACACAGTTGATGGACAGAATGTAGAACAATGTCATACATTCACCCCAGTACAAGGATCTGGGCCTAAATCCATCGTTTTTTTGCACTCCACACCACCCTGGGTTACACACTGGCTATATGCAAATCAGCTCTGACCCTGTGCCTCATGGGAACAGTCCAGTCCGAACTACCAAGCCTTGTCTTTCCCAGACCGGAATCAAGCATCCAAGGACCGGTTTCTGGCTATCCGCCTTCATTAAGCCTGGATAGCTTGACTCCAGTGGTGTGGAGAGCCTGGGACTCACGTCTGAGCATACCCAGCCCACTCGGGGTGAACATAGCAAAAAACACAGTTGATGGACAGAATGTAGAACAATGTCATACATTCACCCCAGTACAAGGATCTGGGCCTAAATCCATCGTTTTTTTGCACTCCACACCACCCTGGGTTAGACACTGGCTATATGCAAATCAGCTCTGACCCTGTGCCTCATGGGAACAGTCCAGTCCGAACTACCAAGCCATGTCTTTCCCAGACCGGAATCAAGCACCCAAGGACCGGTTTCTGGCTATCAGCCTTCATTCAGCCTGGATAGCTTGACTCCAGTGGTGTGGAGAGCCTGGGACTCACGTCTGAGCATACCCAGCCCACTCGGGGTGAAAATTGCAAAAAACACAGTTGATGGACAGAATGTAGAACAATGTCATACATTCAGCCCAGTACAAGGATCTGGGCCTAAATCCATCGTTTTTTTGCACTCCACACCACCCTGGGTTAGACACTGGCTATATGCAAATCAGCTCTGACCCTGTGCATCATGGGAACAGTCCAGTCCGAACTACCAAGCCATGTCTTTCCCAGACCGGAATCAAGCATCCAAGGACCGGTTTCTGGCTATCAGCCTTCATTCAGCCTGGATAGCTTGACTCCAGTGGTGTGGAGAGCCTGGGACTCACGTCTGAGCATACCCAGCCCACTTGGGGTGAAAATACCAAAGAACACAGTTGATGGACAGAATGTAGAACAATGTCATACATTCACCTCAGTACAAGGATCTGGGCCTAAATCCATCGTTTTTTTGCACTCCACACCACCCTGGGTTAGACACTGGCTATATGCAAATCAGCTCTGATCCTGTGCCTCATGGGAACAGTCCAGTCCGAACTACCAAGCCATGTCTTTCCCAGACCGGAATCAAGCATCCAAGGACCGGTTTCTGGCTATCAGCCTTCATTCAGCCTGGATAGCTTGACTCCAGTGGTGTGGAGAGCCTGGGACTCACGTCTGAGCATACCCAGCCCACTCGGGGTGAAAATTGCCAAAAACACAGTTGATGGACAGAATGTAGAACAATGTCATACATTCACCCCAGTACAAGGATCTGGGCCTAAATCCATCGTTTTTTTGCACTCCACACCACCCTGGGTTACACACTGGCTATATGCAAATCAGCTCTGACCCTGTGCCTCATGGGAACAGTCCAGTCCGAAATACCAAGCCATGTCTTTCCCAGACCGGAATCAAGCATCCAAGGACCGGTTTCTGGCTATCAGCCTTCATTCAGCCTGGATAACTTGACTCCAGTGGTGTGGAGAGCCTGGGACTCACGTCTGAGCATACCCAGCCCACTCGGGGTGAAAATTGCAAAAAACACAGTTGATGGACAGAATGTAGAACAATGTCATGCATTCAGCCCAGTACAAGGATCTGGGCCTAAATCCATCGTTTTTTTGCACTCCACACCACCCTGGGTTAGACACTGGCTATATGCAAATCAGCTCTGACCCTGTGCCTCATGGGAACAGTCCAGTCCGAACTACCAAGCCATGTCTTTCCCAGACCGGAATCAAGCATCCAAGGACCGGTTTCTGGCTATCAGCCTTCATTCCGCCTGGATAGCTTGGCTCCAGTGGTGTGGAGAGCCTGGGACTCACGTCTGAGCATACCCAGCCCACTCGGGGTGAAAATAGCAAAAAACACAGTTGATGGACAGAATGTAGAACAATGTCATACATTCACCTCAGTACAAGGATCTGGGCCTAAATCCATCGTTTTTTTGCACTCCACACCACCCTGGGTTAGACACTGGCTATATGCAAATCAGCTCTGACCCTGTGCCTCATGGGAACAGTCCAGTCCGAACTACCAAGCAGCCATGTCTTTCCCAGACCGGAATCAAGCATCCAAGGACCGGTTTCTGGCTATCAGCCTTCATTCAGCCTGGATAGCTTGACTCCAGTGGTGTGGAGAGCCTGGGACTCACGTCTGAGCATACCCAGCCCACTCGGGGTGAAAATTGCAAAAAACACAGTTGATGGACAGAATGTAGAACAATGTCATACATTCACCCCAGTACAAGGATCTGGGCCTAAATCCATCGTTTTTTTGCACTCCACACCACCCTGGGTTACACACTGGCTATATGCAAATCAGCTCTGACCCTGTGCCTCATGGGAACAGTCCAGTCCGTACTACCAAGCCATGTCTTTCCCAGACCGGAATCAAGCATCCAAGGACCGGTTTCTGGCTATCAGCCTTCATTCAGCCTGGATAGCTTGACTCCAGTGGTGTGGAGAGCCTGGGACTCACGTCTGAGCATACCCAGCCCACTCGGGGTGAAAATTGCAAAAAACACAGTTGATGGACAGAATGTAGAACAATGTCATACATTCACCCCAGTACAAGGATCTGGGCCTAAATCCATCGTTTTTTTGCACTCCACACCACCCTGGGTTAGACACTGGCTATATGCAAATCAGTTCTGACCCTGTGCCTCATGGGAACAGTCCAGTCCGAACTACCAAGCCATGTCTTTCCCAGACCGGAATCAAGCATCCAAGGACCGGTTTCTGGCTATCAGCCTTCATTCAGCCTGGATAGCTTGACTCCAGTGGTGTGGAGAGCCTGGGACTCACGTCTGAGCATACCCAGCCCACTCGGGGTGAAAATTGCAAAAAACACAGTTGATGGACAGAATGTAGAACAATGTCATACATTCACCCCAGTACAAGGATCTGGGCCTAAATCCATCGTTTTTTTGCACTCCACACCACCCTGGGTTACACACTGGCTATATGCAAATCAGCTCTGACCCTGTGCCTCATGGGAACAGTCCAGTCCGTACTACCAAGCCATGTCTTTCCCAGACCGGAATCAAGCATCCAAGGACCGGTTTCTGGCTATCAGCCTTCATTCAGCCTGGATAGCTTGACTCCAGTGGTGTGGAGAGCCTGGGACTCACGTCTGAGCATACCCAGCCCACTCACGGTGAAAATTGCAAAAAACACAGTTGATGGACAGAATGTAAAACAATGTCATACATTCACCCCAGTACAAGGATCTGGGCCTAAATCCATCTTTTTTTTGCACTCCACACCACCCTGGGTTAGACACTGGCTATATGCAAATCAGCTCTGACCCTGTGCCTCATGGGAACAGTCCAGTCCGAACTACCAAGCCATGTCTTTCCCAGACCGGAATCAAGCATCCAAGGACCGGTTTCTGAGTATCAGCCTTCATTCAGCCTGGATAGCTTGACTCCAGTGGTGTGGAGAGCCTGGGACTCACGTCTGAGCATACCCAGCTCACTCGGGGTGAAAATAGCAAAAAACACAGTTGATGGACAGAATGTAGAACAATGTCATACATTCACCTCAGTACAAGGATCTGGGCCTAAATCCATCGTTTTTTTGCACTCCACACCACCCTGGGTTAGACACTGGCTACATGCAAATCAGCTCTGACCCTGTGCCTCATGGGAACAGTCCAGTCCGAACTACCAAGCCATGTCTTTCCCAGACCGGAATCAAGCATCCAAGGACCGGTTTCTGGCTATCAGCCTTCATTCAGCCTGGATAGCTTGACTCCAGTGGTGTGGAGAGCCTGGGACTCACGTCTGAGCATACCCAGCCCACTCGGGGTGAAAATTGCAAAAAACACAGTTGATGGACAGAATGTAGAACAATGTCATACATTCACCCCAGTACAAGGATCTGGGCCTAAATCCAACGTTTTTTTGCACTCCACACCACCCTGGGTTACACACTGGCTATATGCAAATCAGCTCTGACCCTGTGCCTCATGGGAACAGTCCAGTCCGTACTACCAAGCCATGTCTTTCCCAGACCGGAATCAAGCATCCAAGGACCGGTTTCTGGCTATCAGCCTTCATTCAGCCTGGATAGCTTGACTCCAGTGGTGTGGAGAGCCTGGGACTCACGTCTGAGCATACCCAGCCCACTCACGGTGAAAATTGCAAAAAACACAGTTGATGGACAGAATGTAAAACAATGTCATACATTCACCCCAGTACAAGGATCTGGGCCTAAATCCATCGTTTTTTTGCACTCCACACCACCCTGGGTTAGACACTGGCTATATGCAAATCAGCTCTGACCCTGTGCCTCATGGGAACAGTCCAGTCCGAACTACCAAGCCATGTCTTTCCCAGACCGGAATCAAGCATCCAAGGACCGGTTTCTGAGTATCAGCCTTCATTCAGCCTGGATAGCTTGACTCCAGTGGTGTGGAGAGCCTGGGACTCACGTCTGAGCATACCCAGCCCACTCGGGGTGAAAATAGCAAAAAACACAGTTGATGGACAGAATGTAGAACAATGTCATACATTCACCTCAGTACAAGGATCTGGGCCTAAATCCATCGTTTTTTTGCACTCCACACCACCCTGGGTTAGACACTGGCTATATGCAAATCAGCTCAGATCCTGTGCCTCATGGGAACAGTCCAGTCCGAACTACCAAGCCATGTCTTTCCCAGACCGGAATCAAGCATCCAAGGACCGGTTTCTGGCTATCAGCCTTCATTCAGCCTGGATAGCTTGACTCCAGTGGTGTGGAGAGCCTGGGACTCACGTCTGAGCATACCCAGCCCACTCGGGGTGAAAATTGCAAAAAACACAGTTGATGGACAGAATGTAGAACAATGTCATGCATTCAGCCCAGTACAAGGATCTGGGCCTAAATCCATCGTTTTTTTGCACTCCACACCACCCTGGGTTAGACACTGGCTATATGCAAATCAGCTCTGACCCTGTGCCTCATGGGAACAGTCCAGTCCGAACTACCAAGCCATGTCTTTCCCAGACCGGAATCAAGAATCCAAGGACCGGTTTCTGGCTATCAGCCTTCATTCAGCCTGGATAGCTTGACTCCAGTGGTGTGGAGAGCCTGGGACTCACGTCTGAGCATACCCAGCGCACTCGGGGTGAAAATAGCAAAAAACACAGTTGATGGACAGAATGTAGAACAATGTCATACATTCACCTCAGTACAAGGATCTGGGCCTAAATCCATGGTGTTTTTTTGCACTCCACACCACCCTGGGTTAGACACTGGCTATATGCAAATCAGCTCTGATCCTGTGCCTCATGGGAACAGTCCAGTCCAAACTACCAAACCATGTCTTTCCCAGACCGGAATCAAGCATCCAAGGACCGGTTTCTGGCTATCAGCCTTCATTCAGCCTGGATAGCTTGACTCCAGTGGTGTGGAGAGCCTGGGACTCACGTCTGAGCATACCCAGCCCACTCGGGGTGAAAATTGCAAAAAACACAGTTGATGGACAGAATGTAGAACAATGTCATACATTCACCCCAGTACAAGGATCTGGGCCTAAATCCATCGTTTTTTTGCACTCCACACCACCCTGGGTTACACAGTGGCTATATGCAAATCAGCTCTGACCCTGTGCCTCATGGGAACAGTCCAGTCCGAACTACCAAACCATGTCTTTCCCAGACCGGAATCAAGCATCCAAGGACCGGTTTCTGGCTATCAGCCTTCATTCAGCCTGGATAGCTTGACTCCAGTGGTGTGGAGAGCCTGGGACTCACGTCTGAGCATACCCAGCCCACTCACGGTGAAAATTGCAAAAAACACAGTTGATGGACAGAATGTAAAACAATGTCATACATTCACCCCAGTACAAGGATCTGGGCCTAAATCCATCGTTTTTTTGCACTCCACACCACCCTGGGTTAGACACTGGCTATATGCAAATCAGCTCTGACCCTGTGCCTCATGGGAACAGTCCAGTCCGAACTACCAAGCCATGTCTTTCCCAGACCGGAATCAAGCATCCAAGGACCGGTTTCTGAGTATCAGCCTTCATTCAGCCTGGATAGCTTGACTCCAGTGGTGTGGAGAACCTGGGACTCACGTCTGAGCATACCCAGCCCACTCGGGGTGAAAATAGCAAAAAACACAGTTGATGGACAGAATGTAGAACAATGTCATACATTCACCTCAGTACAAGGATCTGGGCCTAAATCCATCGTTTTTTTGCACTCCACACCACCCTGGGTTAGACACTGGCTATATGCAAATCAGCTCAGATCCTGTGCCTCATGGGAACAGTCCAGTCCGAACTACCAAGCCATGTCTTTCCCAGACCGGAATCAAGCATCCAAGGACCGGTTTCTGGCTATCAGCCTTCATTCAGCCTGTATAGCTTGACTCCAGTGGTGTGGAGAGCCTGGGACTCACGTCTGAGCATACCCAGCCCACTCGGGGTGAAAATTGCAAAAAACACAGTTGATGGACAGAATGTAGAACAATGTCATGCATTCAGCCCAGTACAAGGATCTGGGCCTAAATCCATCGTTTTTTTGCACTCCACACCACCCTGGGTTAGACACTGGCTATATGCAAATCAGCTCTGACCCTGTGCCTCATGGGAACAGTCCAGTCCGAACTACCAAGCCATGTCTTTCCCAGACCGGAATCAAGCATCCAAGGACCGGTTTCTGGCTATCAGCCTTCATTCAGCCTGGATAGCTTGACTCCAGTGGTGTGGAGAGCCTGGGACTCACGTCTGAGCATACCCAGCCCACTCGGGGTGAAAATTGCAAAAAACACAGTTGATGGACAGAATGTAGAACAATGTCATACATTCACCCCAGTACAAGGATCTGGGCCTAAATCCATCGTTTTTTTGCACTCCACACCACCCTGGGTTACACAGTGGCTATATGCAAATCAGCTCTGACCCTGTGCCTCATGGGAACAGTCCAGTCCGAACTACCAAACCATGTCTTTCCCAGACCGGAATCAAGCATCCAAGGACCGGTTTCTGGCTATCAGCCTTCATTCAGCCTGGATAGCTTGACTCCAGTGGTGTGGAGAGCCTGGGACTCACGTCTGAGCATACCCAGCCCACTCGGGGTGAAAATTGCAAAAAACACAGTTGATGGACAGAATGTAGAACAATGTCATACATTCACCCCAGTACAAGGATCTGGGCCTAAATCCATCGTTTTTTTGCACTCCATACCACCCTGGGTTAGACACTGGCTATATGCAAATCAGCTCTGACCCTGTGCCTCATGGGAACAGTCCAGTCCGAACTACCAAGCCATATCTTTCCCAGACCGGAATCAAGCATCCAAGGACCGGTTTCTGGCTATCAGCCTTCATTCAGCCTTGCACCCTTATAGAGGGAGAAGACATGTTACTTTACTTTAAACGCGGTTAATCCAAACCAGAGACTCAGCATCACAAAATGGATACTGTTGCCCCGACACAAGTCTGACCTCCTGCTGCAGACCGAAACTTGGCAGGGGAGGCCTGGACAAAGGGTTTCCTGTCACAGGGAGGTGCTACACCTCCCCAGACAGGAGATAGTGGATTGGAGCAGGGAGCGTTGAAAGAAACTAGACACTGCCTGGGGCACACAAGGTGTCCCATGCAAAATCCAGTCAAAACGGTTCTGGGGCACTCTAGCCCCAGCTCGGGCGCGAAACTGGACAAAGGGAAAGGGGTGTAACCACCCCCTTCCTGGTCCCCACCCATAGGAGGGACCTAGCAGGTAATCCAGCCCCTTGATTTGGAATAAAGGTAGGAGCTGTGCTGATGCACATCAGATTATCCTGACTGAAACTTATGAAACGAAACTCTGGACCCTTCGACATCCCACTCGACGTGGAAGACTGAAGAATCTCCCTTGTGGTCAAGGAGTGACCACCCTGTGCAAACAGGCACCATCCAGTGCATCACTGTTTGCTTTGTTGCCGGAACTCGAGCAACAAAGATCGACAAGACCCAGAATTCCTCCTTCCAACAGCCCGATACACAGTCCCTGCAAAGCTGAGACCTGTGGAGGCGACCTGAAGCGTGGGGCCGGCCATCTTGGAAAAACAACAAAGTGCTGACCGTGCAGCATCCAAGGTTCCCTCGGAGCTGTGCATTGGAGTTTCAGAAGCTCCAACCCCGAGCAGCTTTTGCACTGAAGCTCACCCCTCCACACTCACCGAGTGCTGCGTGGGGCCCTTTTGCATTTTCCTGCTTGACGTGTTGGTTCGGTCGCATGCCCGTTGGCTAGTGGCCCCAGTATCGACGAACCTTTAAATTTGCTCTACTAGTCTGGTTACACCAGACTGGCCCTCACTCCCTTGAAAAGGAGCACCCGCTCTGACCTTGCTGGTCCGAGTAAGAAGCGATCTTTGAATCCTGCGTGGGTTGCATTTGCCAAGGCCTGTTGACTCCGATCCGGAAGCCAACACTGCCGACAGCGAGAGTCTTAGTGGGACAGCTTGTGATCCACTCCTGGACATCCTCAATGCCCCAGAGTCCACGTGGCAGCGGAGACAAGCTTCATGACAACCATCTGATTGCGCCCAACATTGCCTGGTTCCTTCCTGGTCACTGGCTAGTGACCCAGACTCTGTACCCTCTGCTTTCAGGTACTCTACATCTTCGATCCACCCTTGGATCCAAACGGACTCTTCTCTACTGGCCGCCTGCAGCATCTTCACCTCCAGGCACCCTAGATCTACACGACGAGACCCGACACGCCTTTGCACCTGTGCACCCGCTTCCTGTGGGTGAGGTAACTCTTGAACGCCAGTGCTCCTGTAGTGGTTTACACCTCTAGTGTCTACGTCTAAAGTTTTGTCCTTCTAGTCCAGTCGGAAGACTCTTAAAACTGTAACTCGATAACTTTTACGCACCATTGACTTTGCATTGGTGCATGTGTGTGCTTTTAGCGCTGCACCCGATTCCTGCGGGCTACTCCCATCCTAACTTCTGTTAGCCCAGTGTAGTCCCAGCGATTCCCAAGGCCCTAAGCCTTACCACTGATTGAATAGTGATACTTATACCACTTTTTTGATATATGGTTTGAGTGCCACCGGCCTCATCCATAATTGTGCAACTGTCATATGTTATACTGTGCTTTTGTTTAAACGCTTGTGCTTCTATACTCATAAAGAGTACAGGGGATTATTCTGAGAATAAATACATATATTTTTATAATATATAACTTGTGTGGTGTCCTTTCATTTGATATTACAGGATTGCATATGGTAAAACAGCTGGCTTCACATGTCCTCTTGAGTTAAGCCTTTAGGCTGCTTAGTCCATGCTACCTCTAGGATAGCTTGTCTTTAAGGTTGACTTACAACCACCACCATAAGGGATTGTTTGGACTGATATAAGGTGCCCCCAGAATTGAAGACATCATACATGAGGCCAACTTCTCACATTGGTGGCAGCGGTGGGATTTGAGCTTGCTGTTGTTTTACCATTGCAATCTTTTATCAAATTGAAAGATCACATTAAGTACCATAGGTGCATATAAACAAAGCTTAGCATATTTAAGTTCTACTGAACTTAGTAGTTGTAGGTAGAAGGGCTTAGGACACCCTGACTACAACTCACTAGCAAGGTACAGTAGGAAAACACTTAGTGTAGGTAAGTGCATCACTTACACCTCACTAGAGTCATGTCTGGCACAGGTGAAGCTCCCAGCTCTCTACCTGTGGTGGTTGACCTTCCACAGGCAACCTCCAGCTATGACAAATTCAGCCATAGAGACTTGAGTGTCTTGTGCACTGCAAGGAAGCTGAAAATCCCTATCCTGATAGGCATCCTGGAGAAGGATGATTTTGAGAAAGCTAGAGAAGTTCCCTCAGGGTCAGGAGAGATACTGAGAACACTACCCCAGAAGATGAGGAGGTAGACCCTGAATCAGAAGGTGAAGAGTCAGATCAGGATCAGAGGGAAAACCATGTACCAGTTGGGAGGCTTAGCCAAGTCAACTTGGTCCTACATGGGAATGGAGAGGGGAATCACTTTCCCAGACCCAATTGCAGAATTCTCCCAGGCAATAGAAGAGAGAGATCTCCTTCCAGGGATTCTCACATTTCTAGTGCCTCAAGAGAATCTCAGAGGGGGATGACTTCCCCCCAGAGGAAAGAGCATATGAGAGCTGTTAGACTCCAAATAGAGAGGAAGGAAGTAGCCTGGCCCAAGCTAAACTTGCCTTTGCAAGAGAACAAAGATTATGTGGGGAGACACCCACTGGTGGCAGCATTATCCCTAAGGATAAAGACAGGTCCCATGACCATAGAAACCTGAGTAAGATTGTGCCCCCCTACAGAGATGGGGATGATATCCACAAATGGATAACTGCTCTTGAGAGGGCCTGCATGGTAGAGCAGGTCCCCCAAGATCAGTGGGCAGCAATCTTGTGGCTCTCCTTTTCTGAGAAAGGGAGAGATAAGCTCCTCACTGTTAGACCTGAGGACCCTAAAAACTACTCTGTCCTGAAGAGTGCTCTTATCGATGGGTTTGGCCTAACCACTTAGCAATACAGGTTGTTGTTCAGAGACACCCAAAAAGCACAGACTCAGGACTGGACTGATTTTGTAGATTGTGCTACTAAGGCTCTGGAAGGATGGCTACATGGCAGCAAAGTACATGACTATACAGGATTGTATAATTTGATTATGAGGGAGCAGATCCTAAGTAATTGTCAGAACCAGCTTTTGCACCAGCACCTGGTGGACTCAGATCTGACCTCTCCACAAGAATTGGGTAAGAGGGCCTACACATGGGTCAGAACCAGGATTTGGCCTAAGAATCAGGGTAATGACCAAAAGAAGGATACTTCCAAGGCTCAAGAGAAGGGTGGGGATACATCTAAAGAAAAGTCTGCCACAGGACCCCAAAACTCTAAGGATGGGGGTGGGTCCCAAAACACTTCCTCTGTCCCAAAGAAACCTTATTGCCATGTCTGTAAACAGCCTGGCCACTGGAATACTGATAGCAGTTGTCCAAGGAATAACAATAAAGAGAATATACCTCCAAGTAAAGCTCCAACACCTCATGTTACTATTAGTAGTAATCCCCCAGGTGGTGGGAGCACCCCCAAGAATTTGGGTGGGTTTACTTTTGGAACTCAGGTGGATTCTGGCCTAACCAGGTCCCCTAATACAGATACTCTTGTTTATGAAAATGGCATGGGGTTTGCCAACTTCACTGATTGCCCAAACACTTTGAGCAAGTATAGACAGGAGCCCCTCATCAATGGTCAAAAAGTTGAGGCCTACAGAGACACAGGGGCTAGTATCACTATGGTGACTGAGAATCTAGTCCCCTCAAGGCAACTTTTACCTGGTGCCACATATCAGGTGACTAATATTGATGGAGTGCAGAAAAATCATCCCATGGCAGTAGTAAATCTCAGCTGGGGAGGTGTCACTGGCCCAAAGAGAGTGGCACTGTCAGAAAAATTACCTGTAGGTTGTCTACTTGGGAATGATTTGGAAATCTCAGCCTGGGCTGAGGTTGAACAGGAAACCCATTCTAAAATGGTAAATGACCATGGAAAGGTTAGTGGGGCTGTGATGGCCACAGCCCCAATCAAAGATGTCCTTCCTGAAAAGGTTGGTAGGGCTGTGCAGGACTCAGCCCCATCTTCAGCAGAATCCCTTCCTGAACAAGTTAGCAGAGCTGTTATGGTAACAGCCCATACCCAAACTGAGTCCCTTCCTGAAAAGGTTGGTGGGGCTGTGATGGCCACAGCCCAAACTCAAACTGATTCATGTGTTGTGAAGCCTGAAACTATGGATCACTTCACACAAACAAAGAGCATTGAGGAGGAAGAGAAATCTCCCTCCCACCAGACATTAGGAAAGGATCAGCCTCCTCAGGGAACTGATCTTACCCCTTGTGAAGAAACTGCCCCAGAGGTAGTCAGGCCTAGCCTGGCAGAGCCCCTGATGTCAGTGGAGCTTTCCAAGGTGGGACCCAGTCTGGAGCAGGTAACCTGCCCCTCTCTACCCTGCCTCAGCCAGCCCAGGGCTGCAGAGGTCAAGGAGGTCAGTGAGCCCCAAAGGGCCCCCTGTAAAATAAAACACCCCCATCAGCAGATTAGGGGCACCAACGCTAGCAGCCCTAGCAAGGTAAAAATTGTAAAAATTCCTGAGGGATCCCCCTTACAACTAGTTAGGGACCTCCCCCAAATGGACACTGTTGGGCACAGCCAATCCTGGGACCCCAAGGCCCCAAACCTGATCTGTCCCTCCAGTAAGCCAACAGAAGGGACCCAGCCTCCAGCTGTAGGCAGCCAGAGGTTGACCTTGAGAGCACAGTGCAACTCAGTCAAGGAAAGAAAGGCACACATGGTGGAAGATGATTGGAGGAAGCTGAGCCCTACATTAGTGGAGCCTCACTTCAGTACTCCATCTCAACGCCAGCCTTTTACTTTGCCAAAACACACCACAGGTAGTGATTCCCTATGGTGGAGACCCTCTGATACCCCTAGGGTGAGGGATTGCTAAGTGGACCATGAGACAGGGGTTAACCATGCTAGTGCAGGTACTTCCTTATATGGTCACTTAGGCAATATAGGGTTACCTGGTCAAGGATAGCCTTATCTCCTTTCGTTCGGGGGGGTTATGTAGGAAGGTGGATACCTGACTATGGTTACCCCAGATTTTGTGCCTTGTGTTTAGCTTGTTTTCGACTTAGTTGGCCTGGGATCCTGCTAATCAGAGCCCCAGGCTATCTGCTCTCTCTTAAAATGGACTCCATGTACCCTAGGTGCATAACTAAATTGGTACTGGACACCTTATCAGACCCTGTACAGTGCACTATAGGTGCCCAGGGCATAGGTGCATCCAAGGCCACCAGGGGCTGCAGCATATCTTTTGCCACCCCTGACTGGTCACTTAAATCGACACAACTGGCTGATCACTCAGCTGGGGCAAGGTGGTGTACTCACCCCTTGCTTCGATATCGTATACCTATGTCTAAACCTATATCTGGACACATATGCACCTATAAGTCACTCCTATGGCAGGCCTTTACAATCCTGGAGGCAGAGTGCTTGGTTTTATGTGAGATGGTGCTCTAGCATGAGCTGAGCCTGTCTGCAGTGTTCGGAACCATTTCCTTACTGCTGTTCCAGTGATACTGCCATACCATATACTCTTAAGTGCATTATAATCCTCGCGGTTAATGCTAACTTTGGTTTGGCTTTATCAAAACATGTTGTGTTTGGTGTCATACACTTTGGAATACTACCCCCTCGCCAGTTCTGGCGACGGGGGTAGCATTCCACCCTTCTAGAGGGAGAAGACATGTTACTTTACTTTAAACGCGGTTAATCCTAACCAGAGCCTCAGCATCACAAAATAGATGCTGCTGCCCCGACACAAGTCTGACCTCCTGTTGCTGACCGAAACTTGGCAGGGGAGGCCTGGACAAAGGGTTTCCTGTCACAGGGAGGTGCTACACCATCCCAGACAGGAGATAGTGGATTGGAGCAGGGAGGGTTGAAAGAAACTAGACACTGCCTGGGGCACACAAGGTGTCCCATGCAAAATCCAGTCAAACCGGATCTGGGGCACTCCAGCCCCAGCTCTGGCGTGAAACTGGACAAAGGGAAAGGGGTGTAACCACCCCCTTCCTGGCTCCCACCCATAGGAGGGACCTAGTAGGTAATCCAGCCCCTTGATTTGGAATAAAGGTAGGAGCTGTGCTGATGCACATCAGATTATCCTGACTGAAACTTATGAAACGAAACTCTGGACCCTTCGCCATCCCACTCGACGTGGAAGACTGAAGAATCTCCCTTGTGGTGAAGGAGTGACCACCCTGTGCAAACAGGCACCATACAGCGCATCACATTTGCTTTGTTGCAGTTCCCACTGGAACTCGAGCAACAGAGATCAACAAGACCCAGCATTCCTGCCTTCCAACAGCCCGATCCACAGTCCCTGCAAAGCTGAGACCCGTGGAGGCGACCTGAAGTGTGGGGCCGGCCATCTTGGAAAAACAACAAAGTGCTGACCGTGCAGCATCCAAGGCTTCCTCGGCGCTGTGCATTGGAGTTTGAGAAGCTCCAACCCCGAGCAGCTTTTGCACCGAAGCTCACCCCTCCACACTCAGTGAGTGCTGCGTGGGGCCCTTTTGCATTTTCCTGCTCAACGCGTTGGTCCGGTTGCTTGCCCGTTGGCTAGTGGCCCCAGTATCGACAAACCTTTGAATTTGCTCTGCTAGTCTGGTTGCTCCAGATTGGCCCTTTCTCCCCTGAAAAGGAGCACCCGCTCTGACCTTGCTGGTCCGAGTAAGAAGCGATCTTTGAATCCTGCGTGGGTTGCATTTGCCAAGGCCTGTTGACGCCGACACCGCCGACAGCAAGAGCCTTTGTGGGACAGCTCGTGATCCACTCCTGGACGTCCTCGATGCCCCAGAGTCCACGTGGCAGCGGAGACAAGCTTCACGACAACCATCTGATTGCGCCCGACATTGCCTGGTTCCTTCCTGGTCATTGGCTAGTGACCCAGACTCTGTCCCCTCTGCTTTCAGGCACTCTACATCTTCATTCCACCCTTGGATCCAACCGGACTCTTCTCTACTGGCCGCCTGCAGCATCTTCATCTCCACCCTAGATCTACACGACGAGACCGGACACGCTTTTGCACCTGTGCACCCGCTTCCTGTGGGTGAGTCAACTCTTGAACGCCGGTGCTCCTGTAGTGGTTTACACCTCTAGAGTCTAAGTCTAAAGTTTTGTCCTTCTAGTCCAGTCGGAAGACTCTTAAAACTGTAACTCGATAACTTGTACGCACCATTGACTTTGCATCGGTGCATGCGCATGCTTTTAGCGCTGCACCCGATTCCCGCGGGCTACTCCCGTCCTAACTGCTGTTAGTCCAGTGTAGTCCCAGCAATTCCCAAGGCCCTAGGCCTTACCACTGATCTAATAGTGATACTTATACCACTTTTTTGATATATGGTTTGAGTGGCCACCGGCCTCATCCATAATTGTGCAACTTTCATATGTTATACTGTGCTTTTGTTTAAACGCTTGTGCTTCTATACTCATAAAGAGTACAGGGGATTATTCTGAGAATAAATACATATATTTTTATAATATAAAACTTGTGTGGTGTCCTTTCATTTGATATTACAGGACTGCATATGGTAAAACAGCTGGCTTCACATGTCCTCTTCAGTTAAGCCTTTAGGCTGCTTAGTCCATGCTTTTTTTTTTTAATCCTCATATCGCGAAAAGTTTTATGTGTATGGAAAATTTGGATTCTGCCTCTGAAGCTTCTGTACCGTCACTGCCCCATGGTCTCTCTTGTCTGAGGAGTTTTCCCTTATCTTGCTTGGTCAGAGGAGTTCCTTTTGCCATTTACATATAAACATATCTGTAGTCGAGAGGAGGGGAGCTAGCCACCTTGGCTACTCTATGAGTATCATACTCATTAACCAGATTATGCTTTCGCTTTAATCATAGGACGGTGTGTTCTGCCCTTTCCTCAGAGGTCAGATGTTTTTCCATGATCTCCCAATATTTAAACCTCTTGCTAGTTTTCCCCCTTCTATCTAGTTTATTTGTCTTAATGGCTGAGTTCATCCACTCTCCATGTGACGGGGGTGATGGGCCAATCCACTTAATGCAGATCTCCCTTCTAGCGATCACCATTAATACAAAAAGTAGGTTTGCTTCCATTACTGTTAATTTAACTTTCTCTGTCGTGTTACCAATCCCAAAGAGAATACGAATTGTACTTACTTTTAGATGTTTTTGAAATATCGAGTTTAACGTCTTACTAACTTCTTCCCAGAATATTCTCAGGGATGGGCATCTCCAGAACATGTGGACATCGTCTGCCCTTTCTTCCCCACATTTAGGGCATTTTTTGATTCCTGCGTTTTTAAATTTTGAAAGTGTTTTCGGTGTCCTATAGGCTCTATGCAAAGTATAAAGATGATTCCTTTTCAATGCCGCAGATTTTAATGTTGACCAACATTTCTCTATTGAGTCTTCCCATATATTTACTAGGTCTTCTATAATCAGGTCTCTCCCCCAGATTTGGTCTACCATCTGGGAACTTTCATCTTCTTCCGTTATAAAGGTCCAATACCATTTGGCCACCTCCTTGTTTATGGGTAGGATTTTTATCATTTCTTTTTCTATTGTCTTGCTATCTTTGTCATGTGTTGGTATTGTCTTTGCCCAACTGCTTAGTTGATAAAACTTGAATTTTTATATTGTTCCATTTGAGATCTTATGCATTTCTTCCCATGAAATTAATGTTGACCCATTTAGGAGTTGACCCCAGTATTTAATATCGTTTTGTTTTAAGGGGGTGGCCATGGCGTCTTTTAAACAGTCCGGAGTTTCGGGAGAGTTCCATATCGGTGCCATTGTACTATAATAAGGGATTTTTAGGATTGTTCTAATTTGCATCCAAAGTTTGACTGCTTCCTTTAGTATCTTTAGCTTGATTTTCTTGAAGTATTTTTGGTGACCAAATTTAAAACGAAAGTGGTCCTCAGATTCTGTCATTGCTTGCAGGTATTCCGGGTAATACTGATGTATTTTTAGAAGAGATCGTATGTTCTTAAATTGAAAGGCTCTATAATATTCTGTTAAGTCTGGACTTGCTATTCCTCCTTTCTCTTTTTTCCTCCTAAGTTTTTTCCACGATATTCTGGTTCCCTTGGAGGCCCACATAAAACTTGCAAGCTCTCCCTGCAGTTTTTTTAAAGCGACTTTTTTGAATTCCAATGGAATGTTATTGAACAAAAAGGCATATTTTGGGAGTATAGTCATTTTTATGATGTTAGACCTCCCTATAAAGCTTAGGGGTAGGCTAGACCATACTTTAAGCAGTTTTCTTACCTCTCGGGCCACTCTATTTAGATTGTTTTGTGGTATTTTGTCTATATTTTGATTTACCGGGATGCCCAAGTATTTTATCTCTTGTTTTATGTTGGGGCTGTTAAGGTGTGTGTTCCATGTCATTATTTCTGTTTTCGTGTGGTTGACTGAGTATCCTGACACTTGTCCAAAGTTATTAATGATTTTTTCGATAGCTGGTTTGGATTTTACATAATTGTCAGTGAATAACATCAGATCGTCTGCGTAGAGTGCTAGCTTTTTTTCCCACCCTTGGTATTTGAAAGGAGTTATTTCCTTACAGCTTCTGAGTTTGTTTGCTAAGGGTTCTATATATAGATTAAATAGCAGGGGGGAGAGTGGGCACCCCTGTCTAGTGCCTCTGCCAATTTTGACATTACTCGTAAGGCTGCCATTTACCAGGATTCTTGATCTAGGATTTTTATAGATTTCTCCTACTGCGTGTTGGAAGGAGTCCCCTAGGTTATTTTTAATCATTATACTATTCAGGAATGCCCAGTTTACTCTATCGAATGCCTTAGCGGCATCGACACTTAGTATTGTGAGAGGGGTATTTTTTGACGTGGCTATGTCTATAGCGCTTATGAGTTCATGTGTCATTTCATGCAATTGTCTTCCTTTTGTAAAGCCCTTTTGGTCTAGATGTATAATTTGAGGTGTAAGCTTTCCCAACCTTATTGCCATTATTTTGGTAAATATTTTATAATCTGCATTGAGCAGAGATATCGGCCGGTATGATTCACATTTTTTGGGGTCTTTTCCTGGTTTTAAAATGATTGTTATTACTGCATTGTTCTATGTATCTGGCAACTTTTCCTTTTGTTTAAAGGATAAGTTTATCAGCTCTGTTATATGTGGGACCAGAGTGTCCAATAGAGACAGGTACAACTCATTTGGCAGTGCATCTGGGCCTGCAGCTTTTCCTTTCTTCAGGGTTTTTATTGTGTTTTTAACCTCGGTTGTTGAAATTTCCATATTTAGCTCGTTTTTCTCCTCTTCAGATAATTTTAACATTGGCATGTCTCTTAAATATTCCTCTATCTGTTCATCAGATGGGTTGACATCTTCAGTATATAGTTCCGGGAAGAAGGTTGCAAATTCATTTCTGATTTCTTCTTCCGCTGAGGTCAGGCTTGCTTGATCTTGTTTTATTAGGGTTTTTACCTTGTTTCTTACTACGTCGGTCTTTAATTTCCATGCAAGCCATTTTCCGCATCCCTCTCCATATTCATGGTTTGCCAGCTTGCTTGCTTCCCACTTAGTTCTTACTCTTTCTTCAAGAATATCACTTAGGGAGTCCTTCTGTCTTTGTCTGTCTTTTTGCAAGCTTTCTTTCTTATCTGGATCTTTTTCCACTAATATTTGGGAGTCTAAGGTGTTTATGATTTTTTCTAAATCTGTTATTTCCTGTTTCGCTTTCTTTGATTTATGTGTTCCAAGGCTAAGTAGCTTACCCCTTAATACGGCCTTATACGTGTCCCATACAATTTGTTTTGATGTTCCTGTTTTGTTATTTTCGAAAAAGGTTTCTGTTTCTTCTTTGAGTGCTTGTACAATTTCCTGATCTAAAAACATGGCTCTTTCCACCGTAAACCTTTTATGTATCTGGGAAACCTTAATTTGTAGTGTTAACTGTACGGCGGAGTGGTCTGATAGGTGGGCTGGAATGTGGCTTAGATTTGTTACACTTTCAAATAGGCTTCTATCTATTAAGAAGAAATCGATTCTAGATCTATGTCCTAGTTTTTTATTGTGTAGTGTGAAGGGTTGGCTCTTGTCTCCTTTTTCTTTCCATATATCTGCAAGCTCTAAATCTCTTTTATAAAACCCAATCCACTCCCTCATTTTTGGTAGATTAGGAAGATTAGAATTTCTTCCTGGGGAAGACCTATCAGTTTTCGGGTCTAAAATGAGATTAAAGTCTCCTCCTAGAATTACTGGAGTATTGGCTAGTAGCAGATGCGTATACAATTTCTGTAAGGGTTCAGGGTCATCAAGGTTGGGGCCGTAGTAGCCTGCTATTGTAAAAGCGGAGTTCCCTAATTTTATTCTTGCTATTGCCCACCTTCCTTTACTGTCGACTTCCGAAAATGCCATAATTGCATTTAGGGATTTTTTAAAAACAATGGCTACTCCTTTGATATTGCACCCTTGGTTTGTGCAAATATGCGTATCCACCCATCCTAGATTTTTCATTATCTGATCCCATTCCTCTTTCAATAGATGTGTCTCCTGTAGAATAATGATTTCGCTTTCAGATGCCTTAAGATATTCTAGGATTTTGTTCCTTCTACTTTTCGTTCCCATGCCATTAACATTCCAGCATAATATTTTTATGCTTCTACTGGTGTCTCCCATTATTTTTGCTTATTTTTGTTAACTTTTGTTTGCCGATTTTAATAGCTTTGATAGCTTTGATAGTGAATTTTTGATGTTCCATTCTTTTCCAATTATTTTTGTCAATATTGAGGATTATTTTTTTTGTTTTTTTTCCCCCATTTTGCTCCCCACCCATTTTTGTCTTGTGAGTTTTTTTTTCTTTAATTTTTTGATTTTGTGTTTTGCTCTTACCCTCCCCGAGGAAGCCTCCTTCTTCTTTTCTTGGGGTTTCCGTCTTGACCCCTTTGGACTCCTCGAACTAGACCTGGAGTATTTATTTTGTTACATTACTCGCGCCGTCACCTAGTCATGATTATTTACGAATATTTTGTTATTGTTATTATTATTATTATTTTATTTTTTTCCGGCCTTTTTTTTTTCCATTTCAACTTGTAGGGTTTTCCATTCGGACATTGTCTTTCATTAAAATGAGCAGATTTTTCACCTCTTCAGGGTCTCTGATATTCCTCATTTTGTTGCGCCACATGATTCGTAGGGAGGGCGGAAATTTCATTTGTACTGTAGCCCCTAATGATTGTAATTCTGGCATGAGTTTTCCCAGTTCCCATTGCCTGTCCTGAGATGCTTTGGACATATCAGATCTGATTCTGAAGGACCATGAGCCTTTACTAAAATTTCCCTTTTTCAAAGCTTCGCCGAGAATCTTTTCTTTTAATGTGTAGGTCTTGAAATTTAGAAGAATCTTCCTTGGTGTTTTTCTCTCTTTGGCCTTTCCAAACGGATCTCTGTGGACTGTATGTCTTCTTCCAAAATCTCAGCGTCGCTCCATGGAAAGTGTTCCACCAGAAGACCTACAATAAATTTCTTTATATCGGTACCTTCTTCATTTTCTGGAACGTTTAAGACTCTTATATTGTTTTTTCTTGCTTGATTTTCGAGAGATTCCAGTTTCTCACTCATATATTTTCCCTCCTGTACTGCTGGAAGACTCTTAAAACTGTAACTCGATAACTTTTACGCGCCATTGACTTTGCATTGGTGCATGTGTGTGCTTTTAGCGCTGCACCCGATTCCTGCGGGCTACTCCGATCCTAACTTCTGTTAGTCCAGTGTAGTCCCAGCGATTCCCAAGGCCCTAAGCCTTACCACTGATTGAGTAGTGATACTTATACCACTTTTTTGATATATGGTTTGAGTGGCCACCAGCCTCATCCATAATTGTGCAACTGTCATATGTTATACTGTGCTTTTGTTTAAACGCTTGTGCTTCTATACTCATAAAAAGTACAGGGGATTATTCTGAGAATAAATACATATTTTTTTATAATATATAACTTGTGTGGTGTCCTTTCATTTGATATTACAGGATTGCATATGGTAAAACAGCTGGCTTCACATGTCCTCTTGAGTTAAGCCTTTAGGCTGCTTAGTCCATGCTACCTCTAGGATAGCTTGTCTTTAAGGTTGACTTACAACCATCACCATAAGGGATTGTTTGGATTGATATAAGGTGCCCCCAGAATTGGAGACATCATACATCAGGCCAACTTCTCACAGTGCATAGATGCGTGACAGGGTGATTCTCTGGGTAAAGGGGTTCAAGTGTGCATATGTGAAAGGCTGTATGGGTGGCTGTGTGGGTGTGTTGGTGAGTGAATGGATGTCTCAGTGGTGCACGTGTGAGTAACTACATATGTTTTAAAGCAATATATGTGAGTGTTGGAATATATAAATGACTATATGTGAGAGTGAGTTATTGCAAGAGTTGCTGTATAGATGAGTGTGTGTTTCTATGAGTGATTGTTTAAGAGAGTATAGGTAAGTAAATGGGTGTGTGATAGTTTTTGGGCATGACTGACTAAGTGTGTGAGTAACACTATGGATGAGTGGTGGTGTGTGAGTGCATGTATAGGTGCATCAGTGCATGTGATAGTTCTGTATTGATGAGTGACTGCATGTATGACTGACTCTATGTGTAAATGAGTGGATGTGTATGTAGACCTAGGAATTAGTGAATGGGTATGTAGTAACTGGTATTGGTGTATCTATGGTTGTGAAAATGGTAGTCTGTATTTTAGAGCGTTGGTATCAAAGGTTATATTAGGGTGTGAGGAGGGGTGCCAGATTGTCACGTGGATGATGTAATCAGGGATGTCATTTGAGATGTCATCAGTGATGTCTTCAGTGATGTCACTGACCATGTCATGAGTGATGTAATATGTGACATCATCAGCAGTGCATTGTCAACTAACTATAACGGCTGAATTTCTCTGGTTTTGTATGAGTGAAATGTCCTACTAACCTATGGTTTTTATGTGAATTTCTAAGGTTTTTTAAATGCTAATTTCTAACTATAACGTGCCTGAAGCCTATGGTTTTTTCAATGAATTTCAATGAATTTCAAAACTTTTTTTTAAGGATTCCTAGACTGCATGGGAAATAACTGGGTATTTAGAGCAGTGTATCAATAGTATGTAGGTGGTTAGAGGTCTCCCTGGATAGTGCACAGAATATTTTAGCTGTACTTGTGTTAGTAGTTAGGCCATTCCATATGTACGTGACTAGTAACTGGATGATCATACTGCTGTAAAGAGAGTGCATGGTATATTTATAAGTGCTTTGGTATTAGGGAAGTGATTGGGTAAGTACACTGTGCTAGATGGGTGATTGGAGAAGGGTGATTGCTAGAGTGCATAGGTACTACCAGAGTATTTAGAGGAGTAAATGAGTAGTATGTGCCTGCTTAGAGGTCTATATGGATAGGGCACAGATAATTGCAGCACTGCTTGTGTTAGTGCTTGGGCCATTGTATGAGTACATGAGCAGTGACTGGATGATTATAGTTCTGCAGGGAGAGTGTATGGTGAATTTATAAGTACTTGAGTATTAGTGGAGAGATTGCATTAGTGTATAGTACTGGCTGGGTGACTGGAAATAGGCATGGGGAGTCAGAGTGTCTTTGATAGACTGCAAGGGTAGTACCTGGGTGGATTCATCTTACATGTTTTCACGTAGATGTGAAATTAATAGTAATATATTTTCACTTCTTTTTTTAATGCAAATTTAAAGTATTTTAAACTTTAGTAGTAAGGTCCGTGAAAGAGAAGAAACAAATTCAGTTATTATATATAATTTCATAGTTTTCGCATCACATCATAAGTATACCATTACATCACATATTTAAATTGCCTTTTTAAGCTGTGTTCAGATTGTATTGAATTTCACCATCAACATTGATTTCAATGTTAATCATCAGATGGCAGCGGGCTAAAAAATACATCAATAAGATTGTTAAAAAAAACAATACTTTTCTTCAAAATATCTACAAAAAACGCATCTTGGTATTTACATTTTCACAAATAAATATCTTTAGTAACACAGTATATAATACAAAGATCAAATATATCACCACCTTCTTTCAAACACAATGTGAAAGAACAGAATAAATAACTGAAACCTTAATTACGAACATCTTCCCTATTGTCCGAATTATGTTTCTGAAAATATTTCCAATGAGTATACCTGAATTAAACATTTAAATTCATATACACACCTTCCCAATAGGCTGAATGAAGTTTCTGAAAACATTTGTTATGAGGATATCCAACATACACTTCTAAAATCATATTCACATGTTTCCAATAGGGTGAATGATGTTTGTAAAATCATTTGTAGTGGAAACATCCAAAATATACTCAGTAATTCATGTTGATATATTCTTAGAATATTGGCATCAAAATATTAAATATGAATTTGGTAATTCATTAGGCAACCAAAATGTATACTCTAAATGTACATCATTACATAGTGTCCATCCTTTATTGCATTTTAAATATACAGTATAGTGTCCAGATGTTGAAGTAGGTCCATCATGGAAAACAATAGCAACTGTTTTAAAAGTTCTTCCTGAAATTGACACTAGACCTGCCACAAATTTTTTTATTTTGGTTTCTAATTTTGTTCCATCTGTTCTACAACGTTGCAGCATTAAAATAATATATTGTCCACACCTTTCTATAAATATTGTTGACAACATTTCTGATTTGCACATTCCATATCTTGATTAGCTGATTGTACTAGTTTGTTGAAAGACACTGTTTTGCAATCTGGCATTGTCAAATATATGAATCGTTCAGTGTCTATTTCAGTGGTAGATGAAAATGAACAGCTGTCACAACTATGAACCCATTTGTAACGTAGCCCAAACAGATTTTCAATTTGTATACCTTCATCTTCTAATACTGCAAGCATAAACATAAGAAATTCCTGAGCATCTTGCTATACATTCTGGGTAAATTGTGAAGAGCCAGAACAAAAATCCAGAAGATTCCGCATATCAGAAGTAGTATGAATTATTGTTTTATCAATTTTTATCTTCTCAAAAATATAATGTAACAAAGAACAAAATCATTTTTCTCAATTTTCCATAATTGCATGCTGTAGATTTTCTAAAAAAAAGACAATGGTCACGATAACAAAACCATAGCAGTTGATACCTGAACTATTTTCTAACTGATATCCTACAATAATAGCAACCGTGTTCCCTTCTATTTTCTTTCCAGACTCGTCTTTCTTTTCAATTCTTTTTTCTTCGCAACCTCAGTAAAATCTTTATCATATTTTTGTTTTGGATGTTTTAAACATTTTTCATAAATAGGATATTCACCTAAGTTAGGAGCATACAGTCTTCTTAACCTATTGCACTCTTTTACACAATTTACATCTGCACTAACCTTTTCCTCATCAAAATCAATCAAATACAGTCCAGATAACGTTCTTACTCGTGACAATGCAACATATGCCATACACTTTTTAAACACAGAACTTCCAATATTTACCAAAGCATTGTCTACACTTAAACCTTGAGATTTATGAATAGTCACTGCATATGCTAAACAAACAGGAAACTGTTTTCTACGAACATACAAATCTTTTACAAGCAAAAAATGAACAGAACAGCGTCCAATTTGTTTCACCCCTCAATCTGAACAAATTTAATCTTCAAAAATTCAATCTCATCTCTATTTGCATAACTAACAAAGTCAACAACTTTCCCCATTGCTCAATTTACTAAACCTTTTTCAACATCTAAATGACGACGTAATATTACCCGGCAGTTTACAGGGACAAGTAAGGTCTTTTCCGAACCAGCAGTCTTAGATATTGATTTTTCCAAAGAGTCTAATTTTAACCGCAATTTCTCTGACAAAAGAATAGTTACTCCTTCATGTTCTATTTTATCAATAGCTACCATTTTTATTATCGGTTCATTTTCCAGTTTCAACAGTTCTTCATTGAATGTACAACATTCTTTCAGTGTTGGCATAAGGCAAATTGTAGATTCCTTTTCTGCAGTTCTTCTGTAGATTATTTCAGCCGCAATATTTTCTTTTGGAAACAAGTTTTTTAATAGCCGTTTTTTAATAGCCGACTTTCTAAAGCATTTTTTCCATCCTTTGTTAAGACACCAATTCTAATACTTTGAAGAATATTTCCATAATTTTCAGCATTTGCTTGTCACATGTTCTTGATAAGTTCCTTATATTCAAAATAAGTCCAAATGTTCACATTGTCAATAATTCCCAAAGATTTTTTAGTGTCTTCATGAAGAAGGGTTTTAAAAACCAGTAGGCCTTTCACAGGAGTGAGTTGTAGTAGATCACCAAATACAATTACATGTTTTCCTCCAAATAAAACATCGTAATTTGTTTTTAAAATCTGCTGCATCCTCAAATGTACAAACGCAAGCATTAAGTTTGAGACCATGCTTACCTCATCAATTATCAAAAGTTTCATTTTCTTTAGTACTCTTGAAACTTATAAACAAGCTTCTTCAGATAGTTTGTGGTATTCCAACTTATTTTCATGTTCTACTGGTAACGTAGGTAGACGATGTAATGTAATTCCTTTAATGTTGTGTGATGCTAACCCAGTTGGAGCAGTTACAACACAAGACAAATGTGAATCTGTTGTTTTCTGTAGATAACTTGACAAACATTTAATCAAGAAACTTTTCCCCGTTGCAGCTTGTCCACTGATGTACATAAGAATAGGTCTAAATAATGTACATTGGCAATCATTCTTTTCATGAAGTAATCCATGTTCTATCTGTTGTGTAACTTATTTTAAGAGTTTTATATAGCGCTGGCTAGACCCGGAGGTATCAGAGCGCTTTACATGAGGTTCCACAAAATTACAAGATTACATCAGTTCCAATTTCCATCAGTTGCTAGACAAACAATTACAAGAGCATAGAAGACGAAATAAGTGAAGTGTAGAGGGGAAGGGGGTAAGGGTAAAGGGGTAGGAGAGAGATACAGCAGAAAGACGGAGGAAAGTCTGCCCAAAGTCCGGCTGGGTAGGTGACGGTCGAGGGGGAAGTCCCAAAACCCATCTCCTCTATAGCTATCAGGTAGCTCGACCGGGCATTGGCCAAATAGCTAGATCTCAATGGGAAAACCTTTAAAGAACATGGAGGGCAAAATAAATGGAGCGTAGAGGGGAGGGGGCAGGGAAGGTGAGAAAGGGAGGATAGGGGAAGAGACAACAAGGAGAGATGAAATTAAGTCTGTCTAAAGGCCGACTGGGTAGGTGACGACCAAGGAGGGAGTCCACGGCCCATCTCCCCTATAGCTAAACCAGGTAGCTCCATTGGGCATCAGACAACATAGTTCAGTCTCAATACATTGAGTGAGGAGAGAAGGAAAGGAGAGAAATAATAGAGGGAGGATGTGGGAAGAGACGACAGGAGAGACGAAAGGAAGTCTGGCTAAAGACCGACTGGGTAGGTGACGTCCAAGGAGGGAATCCCCGACCTGTCTCCTCTATAACTAAACGAGGTAGCTCCATCTGGCATCAGATAAAATAGCTAGGTCTCAAATGACAGATAAGCAGGGTGGGGACTAATGGCCAGGACAGGAGAGGGCAGAGGTCAGTAGCAGGAAAGTGGAGAGTAGTAGAGCGGGGAGGAGGGAGATACAACGGATAGATGAAGGAAAGTCTGTCCTAAGTCCAGCTGGGTAGGTGATGGCCGAGGGGGAAGTCCACAGCCCATCTCCTCTATAGCTATCAAGGTAGCTCCACCGATCATTGGCCAAACTGCTAGGTCTCAACGGTCGGCGGCAAGTTCGCAGATTCAATGTCTTGATGGGTGAGCCGGATAGGAGATATGCTTGAGGACTGGTCGATGACCAATAGTAGTAGCACAATGTGGTAGAGGACCACTATGGGTCCGAGGGGGTTGCTGGTGTCTTGAGGAGGCACAGGTATTTGGTAGGTTTTCCGGTGTGGTTTCTGGTCCCGTTGCGTTCTGTGAGAACCTTGGTTTCCCCATTATGCTGCGTGGAGCTGGTGTCACCTGATGGTCCAGTGTAGTACACTGTCTGTTGTCTGAGTGGTTCCCCAGCTCAGAAAATCGTGTGTGGCCTCCCCCTCAGTAGTCACTTCCGGGCAAGCGTAGTCCACACCTCACTTCCCTGTGGGTACTCAATGCGCGGGTGATGGATTGCGCCTCAGGAACTCAGTCCATCTGGCAGGCACTGGGAGGCCACACTCCAAAGATATCAGTGGGAAGGGAGGTTGCATCAAGCTGGGTGCAGACCGGGCGTTCGGGCGGCCATCTTAGGTCAGGCGATGACCTCCTGCCGTGCCTCTGACCAGTCTAGGTCAGTATAGGGGGGTCATACGGGACACATCAGGCGGCTCAAGGGGGTCACACAGCCTACCTCCCGAGCTCCGTTGCGGTGTCCTCGCGGAGTGGGCTGTATCACCTCTCCCGGTCAGTCACAGCAGCGAAGTCTCTCGGGCGCAATTTTGAGTCCAGGCAGCCCTGGTGTTGGATCACGTCTAAACTGATGCTGGGGCCGGGGGTGAGAGTGTGCTCCGTGCCCACAGATGAAGGATGCTGACATTACCAAGTGTCTGTGGTTTATGCTGCAGGTATGCAGGGGCCTTATCTGCCCCTGGACGATGGTGCTAGGGGGGGAGGTTCGGAGGCAGCTCCGGATCGCTGGCCCAATTTCCGGCATTTCCCCCGAGCTCATGGTGGCCTCCTGCAGAGTTCTTGGAAACAAATGAGCGTTGGAGAACAGGATAGGTCACAGTACAGCATCACACTATTATGGCATATTATTGCCAATGCTGCTGACGTCACAGGTGCTCTCAAGCCTCATTCCAAGATAAAAACTGCGTTTGAGTGCTGATATAGGCAGACCTAGAGTGGCAACGGCAACAATGGTGAGATAGCATTTGCACGAGGGACATACTGGTATCGTTTTACTCCTTATATTGTCTCACCCTGCTTCGCCATTCTAATGTCCATGGTATCCGCCATTTTAAAGTCAGGCGCATGCAATCACCACCGTCGAGGGCATTCGCAGGTGTTAGCAGATGTTTGCAGGGTGTTGACAATGGGTATGTCTAACTGACGCCTGCTTGAAAATGGTTCCTCACCTTTTTGGAGGGTAGCCAAGCTAACAGCAGCATTCTTCGGGCCATCATTCCAGAAACTGAGCCGATCCCAGCTGAATTTGGCAGACAACAGGAGTACACTGAAGCTTTTTGGAGGGTAGCAGAGATAACAGCAGTATTCTTCGGGCCATCATTCCAGAAACTGAGCCGATCCCAGCTGAATTTGGCAGACAACAGGAGTACACTGAAGCTTTTTGGAGGGTAGCAGAGATAACAGCAGCATTCTTCAGCCATCATTCCAGAAACTGAGCCGATCCCAGCTGAATTTGGCAGACGACAGGAGTACACTGAAGCTTTTTGGGGGGTAGCAGAGATAACAGCAGCATTCTTCGGGCCATCATTCCAGAAACTGAGCCGATCCCAGCTGAATTTGCGTTTGAGTGCTGATATAAGCAGACCTAGAGTGGCAACGGCAACAATGGTAAGATAGCATTTGCACGAGGGACATGCTGGTATCGTTTTACTCCTTATATTGTCTCACCCTGCTTGGCCGTTCTAATGTCCATGGTATCCGCCATTTTAAAGTCAGGCGCATGCAATCACCACCATCGAGGGCATTCACAGGTGTTAGCAGATGTTTGCAGGGTGTTGACAATGGGTATGTCTAACTGACGCTTGCTTGAAAATGGTTCCTCACCTTTTTGGAGGGTAGCCAAGCTAACAGCAGCATTCTTCGGGCCATCATTCCAGAAACTGAGCCGATCCCAGCTGAATTTGGCAGACGACAGGAGTACACTGAAGCTTTTTGGAGGGTAGCCGAGATAACAGCAGCTTTCTTCGGCCATCATTCCAGAAACTGAGCCGATCCCAGCTGAATTTGGCAGACGACAGGAGTACACTGAAGCTTTATGGAGGGTAGCAGAGATAACAGCAGCATTCTTCGGCCATCATTCCGAAACTGAGCCGATCCCAGCTGAATTTGGCAGACGACAGGAGTACACTGAAGCTTTTTGGGGGGTAGAAGAGATAACAGCAGCATTCTTCGGGCCATCATTCCAGAAACTGAGCCGATCCCAGCTGAATTTGGCAGACGACAGGAGTACACTGAAGCTTGTTGGAGGGCAGCCGAGATAACAGCTGCATTGTTCGGGCCATCCTTCCTGCGTTGTCAATTTTATCTAGTTTTTCAGCTACTTTCTGTGGAAACCCCGCATCGAGCATCATCTGCAGACGTTCCTGTAAATTTTCCAAATCGATATTGTCCTGTTGTGCTTTCTGCATCACCGTTTCCACTTCACTCATTGCTATTGCCGCTTCATTTATAAGTATGGCTTCTCCTAGTGGATCTTGACTTTGTGGAGCAGAACTCTGACTATCTTGAGAACTATCTCTAGCTATTTCAGCTACAATAATTCTTTCTTGATTAATCTCTTTGTTCAACATTTGGAGATAATTTGGAAAAATTGTACATTCAATGCTATCTTTACATGCATTGAAAGAATCCTCATAGCAGTCACAATCTCCAAGTAATTCCATTTCAGTCCGCCAAGGTTTGAAGAGTTGCAGAAGAGCTAAATAGAAAAACTCTCTTTTATCTGGAGTATCACAACTTAATTTCCTGAGATTAATCAGAGTTTCTTTATCATGCTTTACCAACCATCCTTAAGAAACAATTACAGCATAAGTTCCTTCATTTATATTTTCTGTAACTTTTTTTAAAACTATAATGTTGCAGGATTTCATATAAATATATTTTTTCCAGGTATGGACTTCTATTTGGATAGTACGTATCCAACATATTTGTTTTCAGAATATCTGTACTTTCCGGTTCATTAAGTGCCAAGTATTCAATTTCCTGTACAGATTTCAAAACTCAATTTCGTGCTGCAGCAAGATCAAGACTTATCCAGAGGATTCCTCTTGACTTTGAATATAAACTTGCAGATGTCAATTGATATGAACATTCGTAGGATCCAATTTCTCAATGTGAAAGCATCTTCTCCTGCAAAATTTCCTCCCACATTTCTTTCAATTCTGCCTTCTCAGACTTGGTAATATATGAAGTGACATAGCGAGCAACAGCAGTTGAGTTATCTGCAACATATTGTATGTCCATATTTGCATTCCACATCTTCAAAATCACGGGATTGTAATCATTAATGTACTTCGATTCTTCTATTCTTTTTATTTTATAAGTATTTTTGGGTGATTTTCGAGGGATAGTATGCCTCACTGCTGACATAAAACTGTTTACCCTTCCTTTGGAAATTACTGGACGGGGAAAGCCAAATCGACATTTTGTGTAAAATTTATCCTTTGACTTATATTTCCGTTGGCAGTATTTTCCACATCGATGACTGAAACCGTAAAATGTGCTGTCCTAAGATAAGTTCTCCTCCTATCTTTGGAATCGCACAGGTAACATAGTCTTCAATAAAAGATAAAACAGTCGCACCCGAATCATTGCCAAATTTGGGTACATACTTGATCCATAAAAGCATATGTAAATGGAGAGCACCTCTAGCTTGGTATTATTTTCTCCCATAAAAATCAATACTTCGGCAATAGGTGGATTTTTTTTATTACAGATGAAAGACATCATAGCTTCAAATCTATGATTAAAATATCTGCAAACATTTACAGGATCCAGGGAACACAGTTCTCCAGCTGTCTTTAATTCAATATTTTCTATATTTGAATTTGCTTCTTGTACAAAATCCAGAAAATCATCCCATGCGTAATCAGCACAGCTAAGTGTAAGAAACCATGTAGGGTTTCCTAAGTTTCTTGACATACATTTTAATTCTCCATGGCGTTGATACTAACCCTGGGAGTAGTTCGCGAACTAGCTCTACGCGAAGATATGCA
This sequence comes from Lissotriton helveticus, assembly GCF_964261635.1. Classification (NCBI taxonomy): domain Eukaryota; kingdom Metazoa; phylum Chordata; class Amphibia; order Caudata; family Salamandridae; genus Lissotriton; species Lissotriton helveticus. Next base: position 529,291,197 of record NC_136069.1, read on the forward strand.
AAGTGCACTTCACACCACGCGAGCTACACGTAGCACTATGCTAACTGCGTAGTACGCTGTTCGCGTTGATTGCACTGTGCGGATGCTTGTCACAACACGGACTCGTAGTTTCTCATTGCGCAACCACTCGCAATGAGAATCCTGACTTCCCTGCGTTGAGAAGCTCGCCGGGTGGTTTATTTTCCGCACTTGCGATCTGCAACTTGATGTTGCTGATCGCGAACGAAGAAAAAGTCTCGCCGGTATGTCATTTTGCTTGCCTGCGGTTGGCAATTTGACTTTGAGGACCGCGAGCAAGCAAAAAATGACCGCTGCACTATGCTACACGTGTTTGCACTGTGCTACGTGCAATTCGCATAGTGCGAAGTAGCGCAAACTTCACAAACTACGTGAGCATAGGGTAGTGCTTTGCCCAGGGTTAGTTGATACCAATATTCATTAGTGCCACGTTGACATGCCATCAAATTAATTAACTGTGATTCTAAATGTTCGTCTATTTCTTCAACTTTGTCCATAAATGTCTTTGCAGAAACATGTAAAAGATACATTCCCATTTTTAGTATATGGTTGACTACATATGAAAGTGCGGACAGATCACTCTCAAATAAAAGATGAAACAAATATGGAATACACTGACGAAATCTTAGATCTTCTGAGTACAGTCGTAGAGTACGATGTTCTGCAGCTGGAATCTGACCTGGTCGTTCATCATATCGTCTACCTTTTTTAGTAGGGAACAGCTGTGAAAAACAACGAGCTTCCAAACCTTTTTCCCACACACGCATGGGAGTTCCTTTTGCCCTTTTCATCTGGAACAATTCAATAGTATCTTCTATCAATTCTTTTGAATGTAGAGGGTGAATAGCATAATGTTCATAAATGTCTTCTTTTCTTGAGTTCTCCACTTTTTCTATTTGTCCACTTGAAATCTGTGTTTCATCTTCTAAAGTCAATTCTTGTTCTTCTTGTACATTTACATTTTTATAGTAAATATTATTTTGCACTAGATATAATGTAGCCTTTTGTACTTTCAAGACATCTACTAACTCTTGCCATATTTTCCGACTCTTTGTGGATACACCATTAACAAGAGTGACTACAGGTTCAGTATCCTCTCTTTCTACACTAACAGTTTCAAAAAATTTCTTAAAATCTAAAGGTAAATACACAACTCTTCCCTTTAAAGCGCTTTGTAGATCTGTTGGCGTCAGCTTACCTGTTTTAGGCTCCATACAAATTATAGCCTGAAAAGGGTGAACAGATTGTATAAGGATACCCTTATATGTATATAAATCTTTAAGTTCTGGAGGTATTCTAAGTTATAATAGACAGCTCTAGCTGGCATTTTGTTATCTTCTAATGTATTGTTACAATATTTACAAATACATTGTACAGTACCTAACTCAAAACGACCTTCCACAAACAGATACGCAGCAAATTCTCTCCATTTATCATTGTTTTCTTTTTCACTTTTTAAAAACACATCTACATTCCTAGTTTGAGTTTTATAATGAGTATGTCGGCAACAAATACAAACATAGTTGGGATTTTCACCAGAAACTACTTTAAACTTTGTTATTTCTTTTTCAAACTTCACATCAGTATTATCTTCCACCTCTTCTTCAACACCTACACTTATCAAGCTCTCACTTTTTCTACATTCTTCTTGACCAGCAAAGAAACGTAATTCTATATCATCACAGACTTTTTTTACATCCAACACTGAACCATGCAAAAGAGTTGTATTAATTTCATTTAGACATAATGCAGGACTTTTCACGTAGTATTGTTTTCTAACCAACTTTCGCATTTCGGAATGATGTACTGCTAACATTGTCAAATGATGAAAACAACTTTGACACACTTTCCTAGAAAGACAAGACAGAGAATGACCTTGCAACCCTGTATTTTTTCTCACTTTGCAAGGATCCAGTCCTTGTAACATCTTAATCTTCTGTTTCATAGTTTTTCTTCCATATTCTTTTAAGAAATTTAGTAAAATATCAATAGGTTGTTGACGTATACTACAAATACTACTACAATCCCATGTAAACACTGGAGCCTGGGTACGTCTCCCTTTAACTTCCTCAGCTATTACTTCTTCAACATTTCTAGGAACTATCTTTTCTTTTTCAATTGGACAACCATCTCCCACCTCATAAGAACGACCACCGGTATCAACTGCATGCACTAAACTATTTCGTTGAAAATAACTTTCTTCATTAAAAAAAGGTTCCGTACTAGAAGTATGCTTCCATGCCCCAGAAAATATTTTACAAACATTTTTTTCTATTTACAATTCTTTTTCTTTTACATTTCTCCTTCATACGATGCCTTATTGTATTTAAACTCAAATCTTTTTAAAATTTAGATAAACAATCTTCTTTTTAATTCAATAACACTTAGAATCTCCTTTTTTTGTCTGTAAAATGCTGATCTCTTTTTGTATATTTTACATTGTTTTAGTAAATTCTGGAGTACTCTACTTTTATATATTCTTTTTCGAATTTCTGAAAATTGTTTGTTCTGTATTCCAACATAATTCTTTTTCCAATAATCCAATTTTCCAATTTTTTCAAAATTTTTATTTTTCTTTTGTTTCACTATTCCTATTTTGTGTGTCCTTTCTATATTTTTACTATTGAAAACAGTCTTTGCAAGTTTTTTTTTTTTTTAAAGTTAACTTTTCTTTCCAGAAGACTTTTTCTTTCAAGATCCATGTTCTCTTTTCTTTTTTTTTCAAATAAACCTCCTTTCTCTCTTTTCTTTTTCTTTGCTGTTTTCTCATCATAGTATCTCTTTCTTAATAAAGATGCTAAATGTCTGTAAAAAAATAAACGTTTTAAAAACAGGTTAACAAAATTAAAATAATGGTATTTAAATATTGACATGTATAATTATAAAAAATACATACAAAGAAACTGCATCAATGATTTCCGCAATGGAACAGTGCTACCTGCATAATTGTGGTGGTCTATGAGTAGTGTGAAAGATACTAGAGCCCAGCTTTAGTAGTACACATCTTATTGTGTAACTGCATGATTAGAACTGTATCATTCCATAAATACATGGCTAGTGACTAAAACATTACAATTCTACAAGAAGAGTGCCTGAGTGCATTTATAAGTACTTACATTTTGGTGGAGCGATAGGATAAGTAGATAGTGCCGGATGGATGATTAGAAAACTGCATGGGACCATATAGATATTGACTGGGTATTTAGAAGAGTGTATCAACAGTATGTAGCTGGTTACAGCTCCGCATGCATAGTGCACAGAATATTGTATCTATTCTAGTGCTAGTGGCTAGGCCATTTCATAAGTACATAACTACTAACTAGAATTATTACAGTGCTACAAAGAGAGTGTGTGGTTAATTTATAAGTACTTAGGTTTTGATGCAGTGAAATTAGATAAGTACATGGGACTGACAGCAGCATTTCTAGACTGCATAGGTACTAACTGGGTATTTATAGGAGTTTACCAATAGTATGTAACTGGTCAGAGGTGTGCATAGATAGCACACCGAATGTTATAGCTGTACTTGTGTTAGTGGCTAGGGCATTCCATAAGTACATGACTAGTAATTGGAATGATTACAGTGCTACAGAGTCTGTGGTGAATTTATAACTACTTAGGTTTTCGTGCAGTTATAGGATAAGTAGATAGTGCTGGATGGTTGATAGGGGAAGTGCATGGGACAGACAGGAGGATTCCTAGACTGCTTGGTTACTAACTGGGTATTTACAAGAGTGTATCAATAGTATTTAGATCGTTAGAGGTCTGCATGCATAGTGCACAGAATATCGTAGCTGTACTACTGTTACTGTCTAGGCCATTCCATAAGTACATGACTAGAAACTGGATTGATTATACTGCTGCAAACAAAGTGCATGATCAATTTATAACTGCTTACATATTTGCAGAGTGGTAGGACAAGTACGTAGTGCTGGATGGGTGATTATGGAAGTGGGTGGAACTGACAAGAGAATTCTTACACTGCATTGGTACGAACTACGTATTTAGAAGAGTATATCAATAGTCTATAGCTGGTTAGAGGTCTACATACTGCACAGAATATTGTAGCTATACTAATGTTAGTAGCTACCCTATTCTATAAGTACATGACTATTAATTAAAATGATTACAGTGCTGCAGAGCACATACTAAATTTGTAAGTGTTTAGATATTGACATAGAAACAGAATAAGTAGATACTGCTGGAGGGATGATTGGAAAAGTGCATGGCATTGTCAGAAGGATTGCTAAACTGCATGGCGTGCAGGAGGAGAGCTGCGGGCCGGCTAGAACAGGAACAGCTACGGTCCAAATACTATAGTGAGAAGTACGGGCAGTCGCCTTGCAAACGGATAGCTGCGACCAATGATGTCAAAAGAGCATGAACGCGATATTTTGCAAAAAACAAGTTGGCTTGCACAGGTACACTTATGGGCCCAACGGCTCGCAGACGAACAGCTGTGAGCTGAACAATGGTTTATAGAGGGAGAGCTGCGAGCTGGCACGCTACCTCGTAGAGGAAGACATGCGAGTCGACTAACTGGGTCGTGCAGGGAGAGCTGTGGGCTGGCTCAGAGGAACATTTGCGGGCCGGTGGGCTGGCTCATGGAGGATTAACAGTGGCCCGTCAGCTCGCAGAATGAGAGCTGTGGGCTGGCTCACATAGGAACAGCTGTGGGCTGAGTATAATAGGGAAAAGTGCGGCCCGTGGGCTTGCAAAGGGATAGGTGCGGGACAGTAATGTGGGGAGAGAGAGCTAGGGGAAGGCTGTCAGAGGAACAGTTGCGGGCGAATAGGCTAGCTCGTACAGGAAAAACTGCGAGCCAACTCGCTGGCTTGTAGAGAGAGAGCTGCGAGCCGGTTCACAGAGGAACTTTTGTAGGCCAGTGGGCTGGCTCGTAGAGGATGACCTTTAAGCTGACTGATTGGCTCATAGAGCAAGAGCTGTGGGCCGGCTCACACAGGAACACTTGCGGACCCACCACTATAGGGAGAGGTGCGCGCTGTCCACTTGTATAGGGATATTTGCACAACTGTGATGTGGAAGAGGGAGCATAAAGAGGGTATCTCCCAGAGAAAGCTGCAGTATATTTCCATTGTTGGCTTGCAGAGGTACGACTACGGGCCCGAAGGCTCACAGAGTAAGAGCAACAAGCCGACCGGTCATTCACGGTTGGAGAGCTGCGGGCCGATTGGCTGGCTCATATAGGAACAGCTGCAGTCCGTCGCCTCAAACAGGGAGAGCTGCGGACCGGCTCGCGCAGGAGTAGCTGCGGGCCAACTACTATAGGAAAAGGTGCGGGCCATCATCTTGCAAAGGCAAAGATGCGAGACAGTGATGTAGAGAGAGGGACCGTAAAGGGGGTATCTCCTACAGAAACAGCTGCGGTATGTTTCCAGTATTAGCTTGCAGAGGTACAACTGTGAGCTGGCTCATGAGAATGAGCTGCAAGCCCACAGTGGTATGCAGAGGGACACCTGTGAGCCTGTGGGCTGCCTCTTAGAGGAAAACCTGCGAGCCCACTAGCTGGCTTGTACAGAGAAAGCTACGGGCCAGCTCACAGAGGAACAGTTGCGAACCGGCCAGCTGCCTCGTAGAGGAAGACTTGCGAGCCGACTGCCTGTCTCATAGAGGGAGAGCTGCAGGCCGGACCACAGAGAAACATCTGCAGGCCAGATCACAGAGGAACAGCTGTGGGCCAACTACTATAGGAAATTGTGCGGGCCGTTGTCTTGCAAAAACATAGGTGCGGGACAGTGATGTAGAGAGAGGGAGCATAAAGGGGGTATCTCCTAGAGAAACAGCTGCAGTATGCTTCCAGTATTGGCTTGCAGAGGTACAACTGCAAGTTGGCTCGCAGACAATGAGCTGCGAGCCCACAGTGGATCGCAGAGGGACACCAGCGAGCCAGCGGACTGGCTCGTAGAGGAATACCTGCAAGCCCACTAGCTGGCCTGCTCACAGAGGAACAGTTCTGAGTCGTCCGGCTGGTTCATAGCAGAAGTCCTGCGAGCCGACTGCATGGCTCGTAGAGAGAAAGCTGTGGGCTAGGTCACAGAGGAATAGTAGTGGGCCAGCAAGCTGCCACGTAGAGGAAGACCTGCAAACTGACTGGCTGGCTCGTAGAGGATGAGCTGAGGGATGGATCACAGAGGAACAGCTGTGGGCCAACTAGTATAGGGGGAGGTGCGGACCGACCACCTGTAAAAGGATAGGTGCGGGATGGTGATGTTGGGAGAGGGAACGTGAAGTGGGTATCTCATAGACAGAGAGCTCCGGTATATTTCTAGTGTTCGCTTGCAGAGATAGAACAGCGACCTGGCTCGCAGACAAACAACTGCGAGCCGACCGGTAGTTTGCAGAGGGACAGCTGCGGGCTGGCGGGCTGGCTCGTAGAAGAGTACCTGCGAGCCGACTGGCTGGCTCGTAGAGGAACAGCTGGGAGCCGACTAGTATAGGAAGATGTGCGAGCGGTCCACTTGTGGGCAGAGGGAACATGAAGGATGTTTCTCGTAGAGACAGAGCTCCGGTATATTTCCATTGTTGCCCTGCAGATGTACAACTGCGGGCCTGAAGACTCGCAGAGGGACAGCTTATTCCTAAAAGCATGTAATCTTTTAAACATATGTCACGTCCCTTTTGTACCATTCAAACTCATTACGACTTTCTCTGTACACTACAAATCCCACCAACACCAACCAGGTGCTATTTTTATACTAGATAAAGGTCTATTATTTAATTTTTATAATTTTTATAAACACTACTGTTGGGTGCACAAAATGGAGAATGTGAAATGAGGAGAGTAAACAGAGGTGTAATTCCTAACATTTTATTCTATGATTCATTTAATATACGTATATTCAGGGCTTTCAGTGGGATACAAAATTTGCGGATATCTGAAAGGCGCAGTTGTGTACAACACAGCTAAGACCCGGCCCACGTAAAGTCCTGCATATATTCAGCACAGAGATACATCCTACCAATTTTCAATCATTATAATCAGTTACTTTACTAGTGTGAAAAAAACGTACAGAAAATGTATTGAAACATTTCTTTTTCTTTTTTTATCTCTCACACATTTATAAAATATCTCTTCTAAAGAAACCCTCCTCTTCACCTTCATTTAGTAACAACGAGCAATAAATAATCCCTTAAGCAGCATCTAGTCAGTTACACAGTGCAGTATACCCAAGTGTAAAGCACAAACACTATTTAGATCATATCTTAAAGCATCATCAAATTATTCTGACCATGCATACAAACAGAAAGCAACATGGATGTTTACTTTCTCCATTTACTCTCAATGTAATCTGTGCACATTATGAACAGGTTCGCAGTATAAAACCTGTCTTCACTTATATTCAAATGTACCCCACAGTGCAAAATATAATATCACAACCTATGCATATGTAATATTTCCAACATAACACAGTGCAGTTTTATACCATTGAAACTGATTGCAAATATTCTTATATTAACAGCTTTAAGTGGAATAAAAATGTGGCAACTGTCTTAAACGTGTGAAAGAGTTCAGTACTGACAAGACCTGGACCACTTAAAGGCCTGCGTATATTGAGCAGACAAACACACCCTGACAATTAACTTCACTAATAATCACATTTACTCTAGCACTGTGCACAAAATCATGCAGAAAATATACATAAACCTTTTCATTTATTTTTTATCTCCCACATATTTATAAAAAATGTCTTCTGAAGAAACGCTTCCCAACAACTTACATTTCATAACAACACCAAAACCAAAACCTCCCAGTAACACACCAGTCTTCTCTGATATTGAAATCTACCTCTTTATGTAAAAAATTAGACCACAGTTTGTCCACATAACATTTCTGGTTTTTGTTCCATCTCTGTTAAGTTAATAACAAATGAATTTTCTACTCTTACCCCTTCCCCACTATTTCCAGACTAAGAAAAATTTGGAAACGTGTCACATTCTGTTTATCGCATTGCAGCACATATACAAATTCAAATAAACGCTACATATAATTTTCAAAACCATACAGTCTTTTACAGATGACAAGTTACATCTTTTTTTATCTGAAAAACTTCTAAACACATATAAAGTACTTCTTTAACAATTAGTCACACTTTATCCATGTTTTAGAAACAATTTGAAACACCACACTACACTAACACTGTTACTTAGAAATAAAAAAGTTAAAGTTGAAAATAACGCCTCAAATACTTAACCACTACTACACAACACATAACACACCTTCTTAATTTCTAACTTACAGCAATTCTTTCTTTATCACAGTACATGTAATGCACCGCTCTCATCAAGAATGGAACCAGTAATGGCACAATTTCCTTGTTGCTCCACACATAAATACATGTAAAGAACAAATCAGAATAGTTCTTTGATTTTTTCAAATTGCAAAACTTCTCTCTATTGGTTATTTTTTAACTTTTCATGTAATCATTTTTTTAAAAAAATCTAAGCGTACATACAGGTGAGAAGTTCAACGTATTCTATCAACACACTTTCTAGAACATTGTGCAACACGTGCAGGTTAAAAGTTCATAATTTTTTTAAACCTAATGATATTTTTTTGCAACATTTTCTCAAACATTTAAGGGCACATGCAGGTTAAAAGTTCACCATTGCTTTAAGTTCAAACACTGCTTTCTATATACAAGTAGCAGGTGTGCTTGAACTAAGCAAATATTATCCTATCATATGAACTCCATGTTCAAACTGCTTTTTATTAACCAATGACAAAGGTGCTTTTCCACAAACTAATGTGAACCCTACTTTTTAGAAAACAATGCTTTTCATCTCCCAATCAGTTATCGTTTTGAATGAGAAAAAAAAGTAGTTCCGCATCAATAAACATATCTCTTATTCTACAAACGGACTGCATGAGCTACAGACATCTATCCATACCTCCCAGCTATACCTTCAAAATGCTAGTGTGGATCATAGGACATAGCTATGTTTTCTGGTGCAAGAGGTATGCAGAACAGAGACTTATTGACTTAGATCTAGGTTTACAAAATGTGGACATTAAATGGTTTGGACAGAGAGGATTGAAGTGACACCAATTGTTGCCTTTGGTTAAAACCTGTTAGCATCTCCAACACCCTGGCCTCATGATTGTGCACTGTGGTGGAAACGACCTAAGCACATTAACTGGGATAGGTTTGGAAATGCTAATGAAGGACACCTTTCGACAATTGATGTGGCTTTTACCTCAAACTGTCTTTGTCTATTCCAATATATGCCAAAGACAGAAAGGGAAATGGTCAAACTAATTTTGTTCTCAGATTGCAAAATTTAGGAAGAATGTCAACAAAGCTGTGTCTGCATACCTCAGAGACCATAGAATGTGGTTGATCTACAGCAACAACATATGTTTAGATATAGCTGATATCTACAGAAGTGATGGAGCACACATCACAGATCAGGGAAATCAAGTGTTTTGTGAATAACCTGAAGCTGTGCATCCCCACTTATATGTAGCACCAACTAATAAACACAGGGGCTCTTTTTAGAGCCCCTTTATATTCCCAATATCGGTTCGTAGAGTGACAGCTGCGATCCGGCTAGCACAGGGAGACCTGCGGGCCGTCGGGCAGCCTTGCAGAGGGAGAGCTGCTGCCCATTGGCTCGGCTCGCACAGGGAGAGCTACGGGCCGTCCGCTCGCAAACGCACAGCAGCGTGCTGGCTCGCAGAGGGAGAGCTCAGGGCTGACTCGCAAAGGGACACCAACGGGCTAACAGCACTGCTAGCAGAGACACACCTAAGACCTAACGGACTGGCTCGCAGATGTACAGCTGCAGACCCTACGGCTCGCAGACGCAGACCTGCGAGCCGACGGGCTGGTACTGTTTTATGCTTTAGGGTAGTACAGTGGTGTTTGTGTACTGTACGAGGTTGTGCTGCAAGTACTGTTTTAGGACTTACAGTAGTGCAGTATGTTTGTGTAGTGTTTGAAGGCTCGTGCTGAGAATAGTGTTTTAAGGTTTAGAGTAGCGCAGTGGTGTTTGTGTAGTGTATAAGGTTATGCTGGGAATAGTGTTTTAGGATTTAGGGTAGCACAGTGGTGTTTGTGTAGTGTAAGGGGTCATGCTAGGGGTAGTGGTGTAGGGTAGTACAGTGGTGTTTGGGTACTGTAGAGGGTCGTGCTGGGGGTAGTCTTTTAGGATTTAAGATAGCACAGTGGTGTTTGTGTACTTTAGGGGATCGTAGTGGGGGTAGTGTGTTAGAGTTTACGGTACTGCAGTGGTGTTTGTGTAGTGTAGTGGGTCATGGTGGGGGTAGTCTTTTAGGGTTTAGGGTAGAACAGTGGTGTTTGGGTAGTGCAGGGGGTCCTGCTGGAGGTAGTGTTTTAAGGTTTATGACAATGCACTGGTGTTTGAGTAGTGTAAGAGGTAGTGCTGGGAGTACTGATTTAGGATTTAGGGTAGTGCATTGGTATTTGGGTAGTGTAGAGGGCCCTGCTGAGGGTAGTGTTTTAGGGTTTTAGGCTAGTGCAGTGGTGTTTGCGTAGTGTGGGGGCTCCTGCTAGGGGTAGTGCTTTAGGGTTTACGATAATGCAGTAGTGTTTGGATAGTGTAGGGAATCATGCTGGGGTAATATTTTAGAGTTAACGACACTGCAGTGGTGTTTGGGTAGTGTTTGGGTAGTGTAGGGGGTTGTACCGACACACTGACTCACAGAGCTCCGAGCTGACGAACGGGCTTCTCTCCTCATATCACCATAACTGGTGATATGTGGAGAGGCAGCGTGAAAAGCATATCTCAAACAGACACAAATACCAGTGTTGCCTCGAAGAGATAAAACTGCGGACCGGATGGCTTCTACATGGAGAGATGCGAAATGGCTGCCAACACTTCCTGGTTTCAACAGTTCACAGTCAATGAGCCGCAAGCTCCTACTCGCAACCCCTCAGCCAATGAGATGTCAAAATTCTCAAGTATCGATATTGTAAAATGTGATATTTCTCAAAAACTACTGAACAGATTTACACCATTTAAACAAAAGCCTGCTTTCTGGACCATCACCTTTCTCCCTGCCAAATTTGACATGATTCTGTTCAGCAGTTTTACCTGTAGTCTACTGTAAACTTTTGTATTGAAATTGCATAGATAACACACGTTTTGGGACTCCCTTTTTTCTCAGCCCCTCCTACACCATTCACCCCCAAACTTACAATGTAGGAACTAATCAATAAAAGAGAAACTTTTTTAATAATTTCGTAAAGATTCATCAAACAACGCCAAAGTTATAAGCACATAGAGGGCTCCAGGAGGGGGGCCAGACAACCCCCCTCCCAACATGAGTGCAGCCCCGGGGCTGCGCAGACCCCAGCGGGTCCCCGTAACCCCTGCAAGCCCCCGCTATTATTTTTTAAGAAATGCCCCGGGAAACTAGCCCACCCAAGAGCCTAATTAAAATAAAATGCGGGAACCAGCGACCTCAGCGCAAATTGCGCCAATTTATTTTTTGTAAATGCTTTTTTGGGCCCTGGGGGTCCTTCTTGGACCCTCTGAGCAAGCCTAGGGGGTCAGGGTGTTTCTGCCCTGCCTCCTTCTCTTGTTTTATACATTTATTTCTCTGTTTTCGGGTGACTCGCTTCTATCGAGTCACAAGATGGCTGCCAACACTTCCTGGTTTAGACTACTAGCAGCCAATCACAGTGAAGCTTGCGCACGGGACTTAGGGTCTGCCAAGATATCGAAACTTGTATTTTTCTAATTTCTCAGCAACTACTGAACAGATTTACACCATTTTAAAAAAGGTTGCTTTCTGATCCAAGCACTACCTTTCTGCCAAATTTGGGGTGATTCTGTTGAGTAGTTTCAGCTGAAGCCTTGCACAGTTTCCTTTGGGAAATTGATTTTTTCACTCTTATTTTTTGAATTTCTCAAAAACTACTGAACGGATTTACACCATTTAAAAAAAAGGTTGCATTCTGAACTAAGCTCTACCTTTTTGCCAAATTTGAGGTAATTCTGTTCAGCAGTTCGAGCTATAACTTGTCGCAAAACTTCCTATGGAGAAAACATGTTTTGGGATCCCCCTTTTTTCTCAGCCCCCGCTTCGTGAATCACCCCCAAACTTTAAGGATAGAAGCTGACCTGGATAGACTTTTTTTGTTTGAGAATTTCAGGAAGATTCCTCAAACAACGCCAAAGTTATTAGCAAATCAAAAAATGCTTTTCCGATGGAAACTAATATATATATATATATATATTATCATAATACCTATTGGTGGTCGGCAATAGGTAGTTATTGTTAGAATGTAGTTTCCATAGGAAAAGCATTTTTTCATTTGCTAATAGCTTTGGCTTCGTTTCATGAATCTTTTTGAAATTTTCTAAGCTAATTAGACACCATCTTTAGTTGATATCTTGACTATTTCAGGGTGATCCGTTAAGAGGGGGACGAGAAAAAGGGGGGGGTACCAAAACACATTTTTCACATGTTAATTACCATGGGAACTTTAGACATGGCTACAGCCCGAACTGCTAAACAGAATTCCACCAAATTTGTCATAGAAGTAGCTGTTGGTCCAGAAAGTGATCTTTTTGTTAAATGGTGTAAATCTGTTAAGTAGTTGTGGAGTTATTTAAAGAAATTTCCAGTTGTACATATAGGGAAGCGGTGTATCCATGACCCTACCCAATCTCGTGCTGAGATCTGATTCGCCTCCAACACTTCAAACCAGGAAGTGTTGGTTGAACTGAGTCACAGAAAAAACATTACAAAAATAGAAAAGGGGCAGAGTAGAAACAAAAGGGGATGATGGACGGCGTGTTTGAGCAAATCAAACACTCACCCCCAGTCAACTGATCTGGGTTTAATCCATCACCATTCTTTAGCCCACTCAGCCACCCCAGTTCAGACATGGCCATATGCAAATCAGTCTGACCCTGTGCCTCATGGGAACAGTCCAGCCCGAACTGCCAAGCCATGTCTTCCCCAGACCGGAAATAAGCATCCTGGGACCAGTTTCGGATTCATAATCCTCATCAGCCAGGCTATCTTGAATCCAGTGGCCAAGTGAGCAAGGGACTCACGTCTGAGCATACCCTGCCACACTTAGGGCGAACAAAGCGATACAAGTCAAGTCAAAATATATGTTTATTATGACCATAGTCTTTAAACAATGCAATGATCGTAACACAGAATAGAGTATACACATTAAATTCAATAAAACCTTTTTTTTTAAATTAGTCTGTTAAAAAGATCTTACACACCATTATGAAAAATACAAAACACCAGTAAAAATTGCATTTGCCTTAAAACTTATATTTACATTTAAAAGCCCATTCATTTTCTTACCACAGCGAGTATTTTCATTCACTAAAATTTCATACGGTACTACGGATTATTCCTGGTTTCTCAATGCACTCAGGGCCACCTTTATAAATTTCCCAAGGGCAATTACAATATCAATGTAAGGGATTTCTGTTAGAAGGCTGGCCGCCTGCGCCTTTGTTCTTATATCATGTTTTAGGAATACAGGGCGCAGCCACATTTTTCGCTGTTCTAAGAGTGTCAAACAGTCTAGCAATATATGTAGCAGGTCTCCTTTAGTTCCCAACTTACACCTGCAGAGACCTTGCTGATCTAGCATTTTTGCTTTAAGGTCTCTGTTTATTAACCATGGGTTAATCCCAATCCGCAGCCTCAGGATCTCTTGCCTGTATCCGCGGTTGGGTAGAATGTCCATGTAGGGGAACCAGTTTTCGTTGGTCCAAGCGTTTAGCATATGTACTACTGATTTCTTCTTTGCTAAATATTCTATATCAATCAGTCTAGAAACTTCCTTCCCATTTTGCTTCAGCTCACACTTGGTACTGAGGACTTGATACGTTTCCTGGTCCACATCGATCTTTAACATTTTACAAATTTCCACCAATCTTTCCCTACTGGCCTTTGCCCATTTTAGCTCACTTTTCTGTATTTCTTTCCGACACCAGTGTGCTACTTTTTGCCTTTCTGGGTCTTCCAGTCTTTTCCAAAATCTGATTACAGCCATCTGAGTTTGTATCACCCAGGACTTTGTGCCTATTTCAGTTCTTATGGCTTGTATCATAGAAGATTGTGGAAGAGATAGGAGACTTTTTATGCATTTTCCCTCTACCGCGTCCCAGGATCCCTTACCGCTCAAATAAAGGATCTCTGCTCCGTACAGGACTTGGGAGGGGATCATTGCCTCAAAAGCTCTAAGCATTGGTCGATGTGACATCTCTCCATAATCCCTATTAAACCTTTTTAAACCACAAATGGAAGAGTATGCCTTTGCTTTTTGTGTTTCCAGGTGGGTGTTCCAATTTAAAGCCCTATCGAACCATATACCTAGGTATCGATACTCATTAACTGTCTCCAGTTTGAGATCGCCTATGTACCAACTGAACCTGCTTATCTTTTTCCCAAAGCATAAGGTTTTTGTTTTGTCTAGATTGATTGTTAGAAATTTACTAGCACAGTATGCATTAAAGGCGTTGAGCTTTATTTGGAGACCTCTCTCGGTCTGGTCTACTATTACCAGATCGTCTGCGTAAAGTAAGCAGGATACCTTATTCCCGTCCATTTTGGGGCTGGCACTACCCTCAACCTCTAGATGTGCCGGGAGGTCTGACAGAAATATATAGAAAAGCTGAGGGGCCAACACACAGCCCTGTCTTAGTCCATTGGCAATGAGTATTTTAGGGGTCAAAGATCCCACAGTATCCTTAATGACTTGCCCCCAGTTTTCTCTGTGTAGTTCCTTTATTATAGTCAGGAGGTCTTTGGGAATCTTTAACCTCATTAGGGTATCCCATAAGCAAGCCCGATCTACTGAATCAAAGGCTGCTCGGAAGTCGACGAAACAGCAGCATAGCTTGCCATTTTGTTCCGTTGACTTCCTAGCCATAGCCCATAGAGCAAATCCATGATCTATTGTAGAGTGGCCCGCTCTAAATCCTCCCTGTTCTGTGGGTACTATTTGGAACTCCTTTACCCATGCGTTCAATTGGTTCAGTACAATTTTTGAAAATACTTTCTCTCCTATATCTAGGAGGTTGATCAGCCGGTAGTTTTGTGGCGCCTCCTTGCTCCCTTTCTTGTGGATTGGCCTAATTATGGCACCCTTCCAGGTATGTGGCATTTCGCCTTCTTTTAATATTACATGGAACATCTTTGCCAAAAATCTTGCCCACCATTTTACATCCGACTTCAGTATTATTGCAGGGAGATTATCTGGTCCTGCTGCACGGGTTAGCTTAAGTTCTCTTATTGTAAGCTCTACTTGATCTTCATTAAATTTGGCTATTAAGTCTTCTGAGATTTCTTGCCATATTTTGGCCTCTACATACTCTCTTGGAGCTCTTACCCCGTACAGTTCCCTTATGTACTCTTCCCATGCAGCCTCACTCACCACACAATTTAATACTCCATCTGCTGTTCCGGCTGCAGCCTTTACTAATTTTCAAAATTGCCTTAAATTTTTTTCCTCTATGGCTTCTAAGAGGTCTGACCAGCATTTCTCTTTATATGCCCTTTTTGCGTTATTTACCATTGATTTAAAATCTTTTTTCTGCTTGATTATAAATTCCTGTCTCTCTTGTGTGAAGTTCTTTTTTTGCCTACTTTGTGCTGCCCGTATCTCCTTTTTTTTGGTTTGACTCTCCATAGAAAACCCTTTACCTCGGTTTGACTGTTTTACCTTAGTGATTTTTTTCCTTGTTAATTCTATTCTTAGGCACTGGACCACTTCTTCTAATTTCCCTATAAACCATTCCAGGTTTTTCTTCTCAAAATTTTCAGGTTCCATTTTTATTTGCATAGCCTTCAGTTTTTCCATATATTCTTCTGTTAGTCGTGTCGTCACCCGTTTGGGGTACTCGACCTCCTGGTTAATCACGGATTCTCTCTGCAATTTCCTTCCCCCCAATATTATTAGATGGAGAAGTTTGTGATCACTCACCTCTTTTTGTTCTAACCTAAATCCCCTAATCTGGGAGAAGTTCCAGGCTTGCATATACATATAGTCGATAGGGCAATTCTGTAGACCTAGATTAAAGGTCTTCCCTGCTGGGCAGTCTGTCTCTATTCTGCCATTTAAACAGTGGAGACCCCTACCTCCTAGGGCGTATACTAGTTCTGAGTCCTGTTTTGAGATCTCCCCAGCTGGGAAGCTAGCAGGGTTTATTCCATACACCTCTAACTGTTCCCTATTCCATTGGTCTGCCTTTTTAGGATTTAGTTTATGGTTAAAATCCCCCATTATTATTATTATTATATCTGCGGCATATTTATCTAATATACTGTCAACATCCTCTTTAAAATACCTCATCTCCTTTTCATACTCCTCTCCGTTATCCCACTGCATATATACATTCATTAAAATCAACATTTTATGATTCGATTCCACCGTCAGAAGTTCTATTCTACTTGATTGAACCCATTTGCATATTGTTTTCAACAGTTTTACTTCCCTCAGCACTTTTGTTGATATCAGTGTCAACAAACCCCCCGAGGGACGGCCAAAGTTTTTCTTCGTGGCGGGGTGATGTAACTGTAAGTATCCATCAAAGGTTGGGGTTTCGTCGCATGTCCAGGTCTCTTGAAGGCAGGCAATGTCCACTTTATTTAATATTTCCTTTATATATTCCCGTTTTTGCTCATTGCCTAGCCCATTCACGTTCCAGGTTAGGAGACCTAGTTCTTGCGACCCCCCCATCCTATTCTACATCACTCAGACCGCCTTCTTCTTCCTCATCCTCCGTATTGCTATCGTTGGAATCTCCCACGGGACTACTGTGTAAGGACCAATTGTCCTGTGAGGTTTCATTACCTGTGTTATCTATCGCTACTTTCAGACAACTCCGGTCTCCTTCTGTTTCTCTATAGAGAATCACTTGTCTCTTCTGTAGCCCGGCATGCAGTTTTAGGAAGGTATTGTCTTTAGGGGTTTTTATTTCTCTCTCAGGGATAAACCTTATTCCCTGTTGGTTTATCTCATTGGAGGCTTTCTGGATAGCCCTTTTTACCAGGTCTGAGTAAAGAGTGATTTTTGTTATTTCCTTTCCGTTCTTGTTCTCTACAAAGCCTACTTGCTGGAGGTCTTTTGTGCCGATCCCCCTCAAACTACTGCAATTGGCAAATGCAGTCAAAATCCGTGCCCTATTCAGGGGGTTTGTTTTTCTTGCCAACTTTTCCTTCTTCCCGGCTTGTAACAGGTCCAGAAATAACCATTTGTTGTTATCTCTCTCTTGTAAATTCATGTTTGTTTCATGCACCTGGTGACTAGCTATTATTCTCCCTGGTTGCCACCCTTTATTTCTCGTGCCGGGTGGTTCCTGTGCTTGGGGGCTTACTGACCTTCGGCCATTGGATCGTTCAGCCGTTATCCTTACTTGCTGCTTCGTAGTGCAGGTAGAAGAGGATTTCTTAATTGCCTCCTTACTTGTCTGATTTTTCCTTAATTCTTTCGGGGTCT
The DNA here is from genome assembly GCF_964261635.1 of Lissotriton helveticus. Lineage (NCBI taxonomy): Eukaryota > Metazoa > Chordata > Amphibia > Caudata > Salamandridae > Lissotriton > Lissotriton helveticus. The sequence continues at coordinate 529,308,677 of NC_136069.1, forward strand.
TTGTTGGTTTAGCCTCTACTTGCTTGTGACTATTTGGTATATAGGTCGGTGCTGAGGCATTTAATCCTGACAGTATCCCCCCACCGTTGTTTTCTTCCCTTTTCTCTTTCCTGATGGTTTTGGTTGACTGGACTTTTCCGCCCTGTTCCTGGCCCCAGATGTTACATACCCCCCACGCCTTTTTATCAGCATAGGTCTTTTCGAAATATAAACGTTATCTAAGACCTCGGCGGAATCCTTTGCGGTTTGCTCTGTGGGATGAGGGGAACTTTCAAGAATTACCATGATTTCTTCTTCTGGATCTATCTTGGCACTTTCCTCGATGGGTGGAGCTGTGTCGGTTGGCCTTAGCCTACTTGGCATTTGGCTCTTTATCTCCACTAATTCTTCTTCTATTTTTTTTAAAAGTTGTTTCTGAGCTTTCATCACTCCGTTGTTTGAGAGTGTTACTTCAAGGATTCCTTGTAGAGCCTTCTGAAGCATCAATATTAGTTCCATCAGAGATGATGTGGGTGTTTCGGAGATCTCCAAATCCTGTGTATTAATTCTGACTGGGTTTACCTGGTGACCAGTACTTATGCTATCTTGCTGTAGTGGGGATTTTTGCATTGTGAGGTGCTGCAGGAATTGATCTGGCGCGCCTCCCCAGACAAAACTCTGGTTCTGACCTTCGTTTCCCCTATGTCCTTCATTCCCTGGTGTCTGCAATGAGAACATTTTTGGGGAGGATGATAGTCGGGGCGCAGAAATGTGGTGGATTTGGCTCTGAAGCGTCTGGTTTATGGATTTGGGGTTCTCCCTTCCCTCGTCAATGTCGAGGACATCTTCTTCCTGGAGATCTCCCTTATCTATCCATCTCTGGTTTTCTACTGTCGTGCATGATTTTTCGCCAATCTCCCCACTATTTTCCACTATTTCTCCGTCTAGTTCCGATGTTATCACTGGGTTTATTGATTTATAGTGTTTCCCTACAAACTCCTTTATGGATTTTGATGCTGCCGTGTTCTCTTTCTGTTTCATAGTTGTTTGATTACATCCTCTTTTCGCCTTCTGGGCGTTCTTCGTTGCCCTTTTGACTTTTCTTTTCTTGCGTCTCCCCTTACTGTTGTCCATAGAGGATGCATGACTTTCCTGGCTCTCTTCCAGGGATCTTGAGCCCTCCATTGATTTACTCCTCCCTGGTTCATCCACTGTACGTGATTTTAGCCCTCTTTTGGGTGCCATTTCTAGAGTTGTAATGCCAAATCTGTGGTTCTGCTGAAGGTGGAATCACTTATTTAATAAATACAATTTACTCTTATTTAGGAATTATCACTTACCTCTGTTCTGCCTTGTTGCCTTCAGCCTGCTTGCCTTGCCACACTTGTATATCTCTGTCGTATTGTTTCACCAACCTTTCCGAGGTACTTGTCCTTCTTATATCCGGGAAACTTTAATGCCCTTTTATTTCTTAGCTCCTCGCTCATTCAGGTGCCTCAAAATTTTACAATATTTAGTTCCCTTGTCTGGCTCTGCTGGTTTACTGATTATGCTGATTATCCAAGCCAGCAGTACTGGGGCCCCCCCCCCTATTTTCTGGCGTTCCGTTGGTGTGCTCCTGCTTATGCTTAGTTACACCAAATGCCTCCTTCACTTCCTGCAGGGGCTGGGTCTTCCGATCTTGCCCCAATTTTTGCTACAGCGGGGGTCTCCCAGGGGCTCGCGGTCGCTGGGGTTGCCGGCGTCTTTACGGGCTCATCATATGCCCGACATTCCCCTGCGTCACTGCGGCGCTCGGCGCCGCACCCCACTCCCCTCGTCTCACCCCGAGGGTTCCGCGGTATTCCGGGGCTGGGGAGGGTATCTGTAAATCTCGTTGTCCTCAGCCGTAGATAACTTGTCTCCACGTCCTCGTCCTCGGTCACGGACTTCCACCGGGTCCGTTCTCGGTCCTGCTCCCGCTCGTCACTCGATCCGCTTGGTCTGGCTGCAGCTGTGTGAGGCAGGGCGCGGCTTAGGCTCAGCTAGGCTAGGCTTGGCGAAACAAAAGGGGATGCTGGACGGAGCGTTTGAGCAAATCAAACACTCACCCCAGTCACCTGATCTGGGTTTAATCCATCACCATTCTTTAGCCCACTCAGCCACCCCAGTTCAGACATGGCCATATGCAAATCAGTCTCAGTCTAACCCTGTGCCTCATGGGAACAGTCCAGCCCGAACTGCCAAGCCATGTCTTCCCTGGACCGGAAACAAGCATCCTGGGGCCGGTTTTGGATTCATAATCCTCATCAGCCAGGCTATCTTGAGTCCAGTGGCCAAGTGAGCAAGGGACTCACGTCTGAGCATACCCTGCCACACTTAGGGCGAACAAAGCGATACAAAACGGGATGATGGACGGAGCGTTTGAGCAAATCAAACACTCACCCCCAGTCAACTGATCTGGGTTTAATCCATCACCATTCTTTAGCCCACTCAGCCACCCCAGTTCAGACATGGCCATATGCAAATCAGTCTGACCCTGTGCCTCATGGGAACAGTCCAGCCCGAACTGCCAAGCCATGTCTTCCCTGGACCGGAAACAAGCATCCTGGGACCGGTTTCGGATTCATAATCCTCATCAGCCAGGCTATCTTGAACACAGTGGCCAAGTGAGCAAGGGACTCACGTCTGAGCATACCCTGCCACACTTAGGGCGAACAAAGCGATACAAAAGGGGATGATGGACGGAGCGTTTGAGCAAATCAAACACTCACCCCCAATCAACTGATCTGGGTTTAATCCATCACCATTCTTTAGCCCACTCAGCCACCCCAGTTCAGACATGGCCATATGCAAATCAGTCTGACCCTGTGCCTCATGGGAACAGTCCAGCGTAGAAACACCCTAACCCCCTAGGCCTCTTGTGGGGTCCCTCAGAGCCAAAAAAGTATATTTAAAAAGAGGCATATGCTCCCACACTTTGTTAATTATAGACTCCCGGGTGAGCCAGGTCTTGGGGGTATTTCTCAAATAAAGGCAGGGTCACAGGGGGGCTCCCTCCTGGGGATTATTATGCCCCGGGGACCACCACCTCCCTAGGGCTTACTAATTTTAAAGCTGGAGGGCCTCCTGGACCCCCCCAGGGACCACCACCTTCCTGGGGCCATATTAAAAAAATAAATAGGAGTTCTCTTTGACCCTCATGTCTTCGGTGACCACCACCTCCTCAAGCCAAAATTATTATATGTTGGAGGGCCTCAGAGACACCCCCAGGCCCAGGGACCGCCACCTCACTGGGGCAGACCTAAAAGAAAACAAGGGAGGGGGGCTGTGCGCTCCCACTCCTGGGGCAGTAGACGGCCCTGGGGACCTTCACTTCCCAGGGCCGGCTCCTGCTATGTCCCACCGGTGCCCACCCTGGGACACAGCTGTTTGCTATGGCTTGGCTGGAGCTACCACTCCCGCCAAGCCATAGCAAACTGTACTCCACTTTGACCAAACAAGAGCATTTTGCTGTCGCCTGCTCAAAGCAGAGAACAATTGATTTTGCACACAGGGAGCTGCATGTTAGCAGCTCCCTGCGTGTAAAAGCAATGCCGGCACAGGCAAGAGGTGGAGAGCAGGCAGGGACCATGGTGGCATTGAGGCTCCCCCATGGTCCGTGGTCCCCAACAGTACAAAGTGGGTACCCTGGGTGGGACTAGGGCACCCACACTAGAGGCCAGACCCTGGGATATAGTGTCCCCGGGACAAATTTTGGCCCAGGGAGGGGGTCACCACCACTCCTCCCTATTTAAAAAAACACCTGGCACCAGAGGATGGGGTCAACAGGGCTGAACTTGGGCCAGGGAAGGGGGCAGTGAGCCCCCCTAAATAATTTTAAAGAAAGAAACAGCAAGTCGCTGGCGGCCCCACCCCCTTTCACCACCACTCTACAAATGCACCTCCTGATACACTTCTAGTAGGAGGATGAAGTTCCCTTGGATGTTGTGGGTCCTTGGGGGACACCAGCTCCTCCTGTTACCTGCAGTAAGTTCCACACAGCTGGATTGCGGGATTGCTTTGGAGGACATGTCCCCTTTCTCTACCACTCTGCAAACTGACTTCCTGGTGCACTACTAGTTAGGGTATGAAGTCCCCTTGGATGCTGTGGGTCATTGGGGGCCAACTACCCCTTCTGTTACCACACAGTGGGATTGCTGAGAGATCTTCGGAGACCCTGACCCCTTTCCCCACAACTCTGCAAACGCAACTACTCATTAGAAAAAAACATAGGAATTCACTGAAAAAAATAGGTTACAGGGACATTATAGTTATGCTCAAGTTTCACTTGTACAAAACCATTGAACTTCAGCAGTTTTAGTTACCTGAGCTAACTATAACTTATGCCCCTGTAATGCACTGGTTATGACCTCACTTATTACATCACTGATGACAACTCAATTAACATCACTGATGACATCATCCAGTGAGTGTGTTTTCTAAGAAATTATGAATGTTAAACATATATCCTAAGCTACTACAAAATGTAGGTACTTCACTAGCTGTGCTACTAATGAGTGATACTTTTAAAATATAATATGAGAGTGGCTGCATGTATCCGTGTGTTTGTGGGTATGTGAGTGGCTATATGTGTATATGAGTGGGCATGTGATGGGCATGTGATGTATGGGTTTGTAGTTATAGTTAGGACCTAGTTTCCATAAGTAAACAATTTTTATTTGGCTTATAACTTTGGCGCCGTTTGACGTATGTTCATGAAATTTTCCCGAAACAGTGCCCCACTTTGTCTAGTTGTGCATGGAAATTTTCAGGGTGATTCGTCATGGGGGGCTGAGAAAAAGGGACAGTCCAAAAATTGTGTTTCTAATGTTAATTCTCATAGAGATTTTAGACATGACTACAGCCTAAACCGGTATTACACCAAATTTGGCAGAAAGCTAGATCTTGGTTCGGGAAGCACGCTTTTTGGGATTTGGAGTAAATCTGTTCACTAGTTTTGGAGTTATAAAAGAAAAATGAAATGTAGAAATTTAGGGCTGCGAACCCAATGTGAACCCAATGCCATGATTGTCAGGCCACAATGTGAGAGGAATATTGTGGCTGCCATTTTAGATATGAGGGAACGGCCGCTGGTTGTGATAATTGACAGAAAGTGGAATAAAATGGATTGTGGTAGAGGTACCCTGACCCCATGTGCATGAATTTGTGGATCCGCTGCAATGCTCAGCATGGTTCCCCATGTATAATTGCTGTAGATTCTTGAATTTGACCTTAAATTAAAAAACTAAAATACAGCCTCTCACTGAGCCACTGATATACTCACAGACACTCAGACATCAGTCAGTGACCCACATGGACACTCCAACACCTACTCAGAGACCCTCTCACATACTCACTCAATGACCCATTCACATACTCACACACCCACTCACTGACCCACTTTCACGCACCGACACACAGACCCACTCTCACTCACACACCCAGTCACAGAACCAGTAGGACCCTCACGCAGCCACTCAGAGACCCATTCACATACTCACACACCCAGTCACAGACCCACTCACAATCTGACACTCCCACTCACAGATCCACACAGACACTCACTAGCTACTCACAGACTCATGTGGGTACGCAAATTTACCACAAAGTTACACAGGCCTCACTAAGCATTGCAGTTGGTTTGTGGATTCGCAGAAAAAAATAACCAAATTAGGCTTCTTCACTGAAAACATGGAAAAGGTTCAAGAAATATTGACCGTTTAGAAGTTACAAAAATAAAAGATGAAAGAAAGCCTGTGACTTGTTAACTAGAGCAGTATAAGTAAGAGCACATGTTGAAGGATAGCGATTTTAGCTGCTTTTATACTGCACATGGAGGTGGATTGCCAGAGTTGACACTCGAGATTTGGAATGAAAACAGATGTTAACAGACATGGAAATAAAACTAGGAGAACAGCAAAGAGCTTTTACAGTGATGTAATTAGATTGTAGTATATAAAAGTAAATTTAGACTATCATTTATGAGTGTATATATGCTGGATGAAAATGTGACACTTTTAGACACAATAAAAAGAAGTGTAGATGAGAACATAACGTAAAAATACAGGACAGCAGGAAAGGAGAAGGAGGATACTATACTCAAAGTATAGTAATTGTATTAAGTCCGGTATGAATGAATGTGTTTGAAATAGGATGTGAGTGGTTTCTTAGAGTATGTAATTTAGGAGAATGTAATTTGCACACAGTCAGGCAGGCACTTACATATCCAGTTACACTCCCACAAAAGCACTTACGTACCCACCGCTCATATAGCCAGAAAGTGACTGCAACAATTAGTCACACACCCATAAAACCATTTACACACCCATTTAGTCATCTATACGTCCAGGTTTGAGTACTAGTTCACCTTAGAGCCTGCAATAACATTCGCAGAATGCAACTACAGGAAGAGTTTGAAGAGGACTAATTCAGCACTGTTGAGAAGGGAGAACCCTGATTGCAGTTGACCTCAGAATCAGGGCCCCAAAGGTTTGTGGTTCTGTGAAGGAGGGAGGGGAGCAAATAAATAACTGGGCAGAGGCTCAAGAGGAGAGAGGGGATTCCCAGAGAGATTTTTATTAGCTTTATGTAGTGTTAGCTAGACCCGAGGGTATCAGAGCGCTTTACATTTGATGTGACTCCATTTTCAAGAGGTCCATGCGTGTATTCATAAAAGTCAAGGTCAAAGAACAATACAACATTAAGTGGTTATAAGGTCACAAACATATAACACAAGGAAGCATTAAGGAGCATCATCTGGTATAGAGTAGGATAATAAAAGAGTCATGTGTCCGATCAACGAGGGAAACAAGGAGCAGCTAGTGCAAGTGTTGAAGTAGTTGTGAATAGTGGAGATTTAATGTCCTGTTTGAAGGAGTGAAAAGAGGGGTTGCAGCGGAGATCATTAGGGAGTGAGATCCAGATCTTGGGAGCATTGCCTGAGAAGAAGTACGACTGAGATGATTTCTTCTTCTTTCTTCTTTAGGTTGGGATGAATAGAAAGAGGAGCTTTGAAGCTTCTCAGGGCTAGGACTCTTCCTGCTCCTGCTCTAGAAATGTTGATTTCTAACTATTTGGGCTTATTTGTATGAAGGGCTTTGTGGGTGATACAGGCTGTCTTGAAGATGAATCTTCCTTCGATGGGAAGCCAGTTAAGATTCTTGAGGGCAGGAGAAATGCAATCAAATCATTTAATTCCAGTGAGGAGTCTGGCTGCTGCTTTGAGAACTGTTTTTACGGGTGCAAGGGGTGCAAGGATACATTCTGGACTTCCTGTAAGGAGGGCATTACTGTGGTCAAGTTTTGAGCTGACAAGAGATTGCACTACCGTCTTAAGATCATCTGGGGGAATAAACATTTTTATTTTTAGAGATATCTGAGTGTGCACTGCGCTCCTTTGGCTGAGTTCTTTCTGTGCTCCTTCTTTGACAGGTTTTTGTAGAGGGTGATGCCCAATGTCTTAACGTAGTTTGAAAGAGAGCAGCTAAGCGGGTCCATATTCTTGATCCATTCTTGGGTAATTATTCTGTCAGGACTTCCGTCCCGACTATTGGGTAAACGAAGATATGAGCGAATCTGGGGGTAAGGTTTACCAGCTTTATTGCTTCGCCTTAGTTTTGGGTACTCTGGCTGGCTCATGAACAAATTAACACACTCTGGAAGTGTTCAGTTGTACAGTCACTGAAGTAGTAATTCAAACAAACTAAGGAAAGTCAATTTATAAAGGAAAAGAGTGTTCTGGACTTGGTCTGGATTCTTGCTCTCTTCTTCCTCAGGTGGAGCTTGACTTCACGGAGTTGATGTGGACCGGCCTCCAGAAACCAGGATCCAGGGGAATAAAGGAAAGGAAAGAAAACACAAGCGTCAGGGTCTCTGGCTTCTCTCTGTGCATTCAGGGAAGGGGATGTGTGCACCTTATACCGGTCCCTAACTGTGAAGTGTCTAAGTGGGGGAGTGCTTGTGCTAGTGACGCAGTGAGGTGCTCAGGCGGCCTTTCCACCACCCTTTAAACCAACACCCGGTCTCCCCCGTCACTTGCCTGTTGCCACGGTCCCAGGTGACCGTGGTATCGTGAGATCCTGCATCCTCGCGGCTCTCCTCGCTCTTGTCGGCGTCTTCTCCTGGGTCTCTCTTCCTCGGGGCGTCTTCACAGGTCTCCTCTCGGTCGTCCGTCTCCCGCTCCGGCTCTTCTCTCTGCGGTTCTGTAGACTCCGCCATTTGTGTTGCCGGGCTCGAGTGGTTGTGGACGACTGGAACGCCAACCTGACTTCCGGTTGGGTCCAACCCCGCGGCCGTCTTGGGTTGGGTCGGGAATCCCTCACACTGCCTTTCCCCCGAGAATGGACGATCGGGCCATTCGGACAAAGGACACCGGGAGAGGAAGTCCACGTTGCTCTGCATGGTCCCCGGCAAGTGGAAGGTGCTGTAGGAAAAAGGCTGGAGGGCAAGAAACCACCGTAAAACCTTGGGGTTAGTATCTTTATGCAGGGCTAGCCAGGTCAAAGGTGCATGGTCAGTCAAAAGGTTAAAATGACGGCCCAGGAGGTAATATTGCAGTGCCTCGACAGCCCATTTAAACGCAAGGCATTCCTTTTCAATCGTTGCGTACACCTCCCTGGGGAATAGTTTGCGGCTGATATACAAGACCGGGTGGAGTAGGCCCTTCTCATTGGGCTGGGACAAAATGGCACCTAAACCCCTGTCCGATGCGTCAGTCTGAAGCACAAAGGTTTTGAGGAAATCAGGGCAGGATAAGACGGGGTCTTTACACAGAGCTGTTTTCATTTCCCTAAAGCTCTGTTCTTGAGCTGTGGTCCAGGGCATTTTGTCCCTTGCAAGTGGCTTGGTAAGTAGGTCCGTTAACGGACTGGCCAAGGAGGAAAACTGGGGGACAAAACGCCGGTAGTAACCTACTAGGCCTAAAAAGGAGCGGACCTCTTTTCGCGTTGTGGGGCGAGGAATGTGGGTTATAGCGGCCACTTTATTTACCTGTGGGCGTACTTGTCCATCCCTAATGTCATATCCCAGGTATTCTATGTGGTTAGCACCTAGGGTAGTTTTCCGGGGATTGAGTGTCAAACCTGCTTCCTGAAGGGCTCTAAAGACCTGCTGTAAATGGATCATGTGGGTCCCCCAATCTGGACTGTATACCACGATATCATCTAGATATGCCCATGAGTACTCTCTATGGGGACCCAGAATAATGTCCATCAGCCGCTGGAAAGTTGCTGGTGCTCCATGGAGGCCGAAGGGCATTACTCTGAACTGAAAGAGACCCAGTGGTGTCGCAAAGGCGGGTTTGTCTCTGCTGTCTGGGTGTAGGGGGATCTGCCAATATCCTTTGGTAAGATCAATACAGGACATGACCCTGGCATGCCCTAGTGTCTCGACCAATTAGTTCACCCTTGGCATCGGATATGCATCGAATTGGGATACTGCATTTACTTTCCCAAAGTCGATGCAGAAGCGGATGCTTCCATCCGGCTTTGGCACTAAGACGATGGGAGAGGACCAGGGACTCTTTGATGGTTCTATAATCCCTGCCTCCAACATCGTCTTGACTTCTTCTTCTATCGCTATTCGTCTGGCTGCTGGGATACGGTAAGGAGCCTGTTTAATGGGTTGGGGCGTGTGGGTGATGATAACATGTTCCACTAGCGTCGTTTTCCCCGGTTTTCCGGAGACCACCGTGGGAAAAGAAGCACAGAGGGTCTCTAGTTGCTTCTTTTGTTCCTTCGTGGTTTGGGAACCCCAGGAGGGGTTTTCAGTGTTTTCTTGAGTATAATATGCCACTTCTAAGGGTTTGTTTGTGACCACCAACCCTACGTTTGTCCCGGAACCCGAAGGTAGCGAAGCCGGCTCTTCCCAGGCTTTCAGAAGATTGATGTGGTAAATCTGGGAAGCCTTATGGTGATGTGGGACAGCCACCTTATATGTGACCGGGGTGATCTTGGCTAGCACGGGAAATGGTCCTTGCCAGGTGGCTAACAGTTTCTTGTCTGATGAAGGCAACAGAATAAGCACCTTATCTCCCACCTTCAGCTCTCTTAATCGGGTATTCCTGTCGTACAAACGTTTTTGCTGTGTTTGTGCACTTTCTAAGTGCGTGTGTGCTTCTTCCCATACAGCGGACAGGATATCTCTGAGGTTTTCGCTGTATTGAAGAAGGGGCTTTCCCTCGTCCTCTGCTTCCACTCACTGTTCCGCAGCCATGTCCACGAGTGTACGGGGCTTCCTTCCGAACATGAGTTCAAAGGGAGAGAACCCCGTCGACCTCTGTTCATGGGTGCGAATGGCGTAAAGGACATGGGGTAGCTGACGATCCCAATCTCTGCCTGTATTGTCAATGTGTTTCCTCAACAAGGTCTTGATGGTCTTATTGTATCGTTCCACCAGACCATCGGTCTGGGGGTGATACACAGAAGTCCTTTGCTGCTTAATCTGTAGGATGTCACAGACTTGCTTCATAAGGCGTGACATAAAAGGAGTCCCTTGGTCACTGAGGATTTTGTTGGGGAAACCCACCCTCGAAAACAGGGTCACCATAGCCTGTGCCACCGCTTTAGAGGTTGCGGTGGTAAGGGGGAAAGCCTCAGGATAACGAGTGGAATAGTCCACAATGACCAGGATAAAGCGGTGTCCACGGGCTGAAGGAATCAGGGGTCCCACTAAGTCCATTCCTACCCTGGTAAAGGGAATATCGATAATGGGCAAGGGATGAAGGGGGGCTCTAGGTAGGGTGGGTTATTGACTAGTTGACAGCGCACACACGTAGCACAAAATCTGGCAACTTCGTGATACACCCCTGGCCAATAAACAAGATCCAACAGATAATCAAGGGTCTTTTCTTTACCACAATGACCTCCCCCTGCTTGGCTATGGTCCAGTAACAGGACCTGAGGACGGAACGGACCTGGTACTAGGAGCTGTTCCCTTTTCCCTCTAGCCGTATGAGTCAGACGGTACAACAAACCCCTTTTAACCACAAAATGGGGTCCTACCTTTCCTTCTTGCTCGTCCTTAGCCTGTGTCCATGCATTCTGTAGCGAGTTGTCTTCACGTTGGTCGGCCCTAAAGTTGCGGTAGTTGCTCGGAGACTGTTCTGAGGAGGAAAGAACATGCACTGTGGGTTTATTTTGTTGTTGGGAATAAAGAAGCCTTTCCTCCCTCTTCTCCTTTTTGCTTTTTATCTTTCGGTCCGCTGGTTGTGCTATGGGGGTGTTGGAAAAAGGGGCGTTCGTCAACCACTCTGTTGTTGAGGGAGACCCTGTAAATGACTGTAGGTAATCAGAAAAACGAGGTAAGTCAGTTCCTAACAGGACACATTCGGGTAGCTCAGGGATCACCCCTACTTTACGCAGCAGGACCTCCTTTTGGATCTCCAGTGCCACCTCGGCAAGCGGGTACAACTTATGGTCCCCATGCACACATGTGACCTTCACCTGGGTGTTAGGTATCAGAAGGGCCTTGGGTACTAAGTCCACGGCCACTACTGTTTGTTGGCAACCTGTGTCAAGTACGGCTATCACTGGTTTCCCATTCACATGTACCTTCATGTTGTATGGACTGGTGATATCCCCTGTACTATAGATTTTCCCCTTTGTGTATCCCACATCCATAGGTTCAGGCCCAGGGGTTCTAGTGGGACAGTTGCGTGCAATGTGACCCCACTCGGCGCAATGAAAGCACTGGGGTCCTTGGTGTGGAGTGACGGGGGACTGAAACCTAGGGGCTGTTCTACCAGAAAGAGGGGTACTCCGGGGCTCAGGTAGAGAGGTAGGTGGGCGTAAAGGAGGGCGGACTGGTGTGAAGGGAGCGCGTTGCCCCAGGGGACGGAAATCAGGGGAACGGTGAAAATCACAAGCCAAATCCACCGCCAAAGCCACTGAGAGATTCGGGTGTTGTCGTATCCAGGCCCTGGTGTTGTCGGGCAGAGCCTCCAGATACTGTTCCAATACTACTTTCTCTGTTAAGTTCTCTACAGATGCGTTGGAAGGCTGTAGCCAATGACACCCAAGATCGCGAACGCGATGGAACAAGGTTCTAGGGTTGTCGCCTGTAGACCACTTTTCTTTCCTGAAGCGTGTCCTGTAATGTTCGGTGTCGTATCCTAATCATTCTAGGATTGTTCTTTTGATTTCCACATAGGGCGTGCTTCCATCAGGGTTAGCAGCCTGGTAGGCCGCCTGTAGTTCCCCAGATAGTAAGGGGGCCACATACTGTCCCCATCGCTCGGGAGGCCAGGCAGCAGTGGTGGCCACCCTTTCGAAGTTTACAAAGAAGAAGTCAGGGTCCTCGCCTGTTTGATATTTCTGAAGGACGGCCCTGGGCACGTTGGGATGGACCATGGCATTGGCCACGACATCCGATAACTGTAGAATGGCCGTGTCCTGTACTTGTTGATTGTTAACCAGTAAGGAAGCCTGATCTCTGAGTGCTGTGTGTAGCTCCTCTCGGTCCTTCTGGGCTTGTTTTCCCTGCTCCTCCACCATCAATTGCAGGTGGCGCTGTCCTTCCGCCAGTTGGGTGACTATAGTCTCCATGTTGGTAGGGTCCGACGGCGGTGTCGTGGTCGAGATCCCACTTCTGACACCACTGTCAGGACTTCCGTCCCGACTATTGGGTAAACGAAGATATGAGCGAGTCTGGGGGTAAGGTTTACCAGCTTTATTGCTTTGTCTTGGTTTTGGGTACTCTGGCTGGCTCATGAACAAATTACCACACTCTGGAAGTGTTCAGTTGTACAGTCACTGAAGTAGTAATTCAAACAAACTAAGGAAAGTCAATTTATAAAGGAAACGGGTGTTCTGGACTTGGTCTGGATTCTTGCTCTCTTCTTCCTCGGGTGGAGCTTGACTTCACGGAGTTGATGTGGACCGGCCTCCAGAAACCAGGATCCAGGGGAATAAAGGAAAGGAAAGAAAACACAAGCGTCAGGGTCTCTGGCTTCTCTCTGTGCATTCAGGGAAGGGGATGTGTGCACCTTATACCTGTCCCTAACTGTGAAGTGCCTAAGTGGGGGAGTGCTTGTGCTAGTGACGCAGTGAGGTGCTCATGCGGCCTTTCCACCACCCTTTAAACCAACACCTGGTCTCCCCCGTCACTTGCCTGTTGCCACGGTCCCAGGTGACCGTGGTATCGTGAGATCCTGCCGCCTCTGGTTCCCTCAGGGGGCCGGTCTTGCTCGTGTTCTCTGGGGTTCTTTCGGCGTCTTCGCTCTTTCTCGTGGCGTCCTCGCGGCTCTCCTCGCTCTTGTCGGCGTCTTCTCCTCGGTCTCTCTTCCTCGGGGCGTCTTCACAGGTCTCCTCTCGGTCGTCCGTCTCCCACTCCGGCTCTTCTCTCTGCGGTTCTGTAGACCCCGCCATTTGTGTCCACAATTCGGATGTTGCCGGGCTCGAGTGGTTGTGGACGACTGGAACGCCAACCTGACTTCCGGTTGGGTCCAACACCGCGGCCATCTTGGGTTGGGTCGGGAATCCCTCACATATTGTTTTTGGGGAGAAGAGTAGTCGTTCAGTCTTTTTTATGTGGTTGGTTTTTAGCAAGTCTTGTGTCTGAACCCTGATTTGAAAGTGTCATGGAGGTTGAGTTCCTTTATGTGTCGGTTAAGTTGAATGATGTTGCACTTCTATAGTGTTTTGCCTAGGAAGGTAAGTATGGTGATAGGTCTGAAATGTTAGAGTTGTTAGGGTTCTCTCCTGCTTTTTAGAGAATGGGTGTGACAGCCTGTTTGGAAGTAATTAGGAAAATAGCCTGAAGAGAGAGAGGCGTTGATGATTTTGGTCCAAAATGGGGAGATGATATGGTTGAGGTTCTGTACTAGGGTGGAGGACAGTGGATCGGAAATGTGGGGTGTGGGTTTCAAGGTTGCAATTATTTGGAAGACTTTACTTTCAGTCATGGGTTTGAAGTCTGTCCACTTAGCCTTGTTTTTCAGTTGTAGACGATCAAGATTAATTTTGATTTTTTTGGGGTTATTCTGGTCTTTCGTTAAACCTTGGGAAGGGGTTTCAGTTGTGACTGAGGGGTCAATGACGCAGGAGGGCAGGGACATGAGAATGCTCTAGTGGAGAAGAGATTGTTCAATTTTTGCAACTTTGCAGATGGGGACATTAGCAATTTTATTGCAGCGTTTAATAGTGACTGGTGTTTCTGGTTGGGAGGTGGTGGTAGTTTGATGTTTATTTATGTTGAAGAGCTCCTTACGTTGGGTCTTCACACAATTCAGCTGATTGCAAAAGATGGTGGCTTTTTCTTTAAAGATGTGTTTCTTGTAGGAGATCCATACAGAACTTAGGAGTGTGAGGTGAGCCAGTGAGGGGTTTTGTCTCCAGAGCCTTTCAGTTTGCCTAAGTTGTCTCCTCTCAATGTTGAGGTCAGAGTTGAACCAGGATCTGGATAGATTTTTTTCTAAATCACTTACGTTTAAGCAGTACAACTTGGTCAAGCACATCAATCATAGCTGAGCTACAGTGGGTGGTAAGGTCATCAAAGGTGTGGATGAGAGTGAAGCTAGGTGCAGACCCTGGATTACAGTTCTGTTAGAGGGATGTATTTGGTGTTTTTTGCCAAGTGCATGGGTTTGTTAGCAAGGGCAGGGTGGAGTCTGAGATGGGCATTGAGTTAGAGGAATATGAAATAGTGGTCAGATTAGTTAAAGAGCATGATAGATCGGAGGGAAACAAGCTCTTTTCAGGAAAATATAGCATCAAGATTGGAACCTTTCTTGTGGATCAGTTCATGCATAATTACTTGAGGTAGTTTAAATTAAGAAGATTAGTTAAGTCACAGACTGGGGTTTCTTCTGTGTCATTTCAGTGCAGATTGAAGTCACCGAAAAATGTAATTGGAGTTCTGTGTCATAAAAAGAGTTCCCTATTGGATTTGATGCAGGAAGTACTATCTCCTCCCAACCCCTGTTCCCTGAGGACCTCAAGGACAGACAGGCTGAGTGGGTGCTGAGGGTGCAGCTGGCCCAGTTGGCTGCAGAGGAGAGAAAAGCTGAGGCTAAGAGAGCCTTATAGGAGAAAAGGGTCTTTCTGGCTCATGAATTAATTGTCAAGGAGCTAGACTTGAAGGCCAAATAGCTTTTAGAATCTAGCAAAAATGGTGGAAGCATCACTAACGTGTCCAGTACAGAAGACAGAGTCCATATACCCAGAAACTTGGTGCCTGACTTTAAGGAGGGGGTGATGTTGTCAGGTGGTTTCAGGCATATGTAGTAGCTCTAGAGGTAGAGAGTATCTATGAAGAGGATTAGATAGCTGGCCTTTGGAGACATATTCCTGTGATGGGATGGATGACCTACTGGCCCTAGAGAAGGGGAAGTATGACTTCACCCCAGAGGAGTTCAGGTCGAAATTCAGGGTTATTCAGAAACGGTGTCACCAGTCCTGGGAGATTTTGTGGGGTACTTTTGAAATGTTTGTAAAAAGTAGTTGTACTTGTTTTTTAAGTAGCTTTTTCAAACAGTTTTATTCCTTTCTTTTAAAGAGAGCTGGGAAGAAGCAACTGGTTTCAGACTGTGAAAAACATGAAGGTTGAATGGGGAGCTAAGAAAATAATTAAATATTTCTGCTGACAGCACTTTCCACATCTATGTGATGGAAATGCAGTACTTGCTGCTTTGGAATTTTTTCCTAGGTGTCTTTTGAAATGCTACATGTGATAAACTGTTGTTTGAAAGAAAGTATAGACTGTGTCTGTTCAAAGTTTATGTACATATTTTACCCGGAACATTATATGACTCTGAGGAGCACCTCTTGCTTGGTACTCTTTTTGCTAAAGTAAATCAGTAATTTATCCAAGAGGAGGATTTGTTTTGTTTCAGATGAAGGGTATCATTGTTGTCAATCTCAGCTTAAAGCACCTGCAAACATTTGCCGGATCCAAACAACAAGGTTCTCCTAGTCACTTCAATTTGATGCCTTTAATGTTACAATTTGTTTGTCTCAAAACATTATGTAAGTAATCCCCTGGACAATCTGCACAGCTCAGAATTAGAAACCAAGTAGGTGTATTACATTTCTCCATAGTGTAATTTTTTACATACACATACAATGCAGTTTGGGGGTGGGGGTTCTACAATCTTTATTATTGTTTTTTCCTCATTATTCATTGGTGATTCTTTCAGCAGTACATCACTGTTGGTGTATCAGTATAGAATCTGAGAACAGTAAAAAGAGAAAATGCACCCACAGAAGACATTTGTGTGGTGGTAAGCATGTATCATTATGCAGTTAGTAAGCATATCTCTTAAATATTATACTGATTGCAGCTGTTGGTGGTACGTCCAAGGGTGCTGTACAGGTGGATCTTGTTTCTCCCGCAACATTTAGTTGTGGCCTCTTTCTGGAATTGCTCTTAAGTGCTTCCACATGGAAGTTGGCCCATGTAAATAATTGTTTGTAGTGCCCCAGGATAACTGTTTAAAGCAAACATTAAAGTCCAGATATTTATCTGTGACCTGTTCCCTTCACTGTATTGTAAGATGCTTCTAAACATCACTTTGTTTTGTGCTTCCTGAGGTACTTGTGCACAAAAGTGCATTTTGAAATAGTTAAATAAGTTATGCTTTGTTTATGTGACAATTGTTTGGTTTAAATTGTAAAGGGTTAATACAATGTATTTGTAAACTTATAAAAATATATATTACTAATTTAACTTATGGGTCACAAACACGCCCATACAGGTATTCATACATGAACTCACATACCTATAGAGTCATTCACACAGGTACTGACACACCCACACATACACTACTACACCTAGTCAAAGCCTCATACATGCAAACATCTATCTCCATAGACCCGTACACCTATACAGCCATTCACACACCCACTCACACACTCATACAGTCACTCACACACCAAGCCACACACCGATACAGTGACTAACACACTCAGTAATACACTGATGCACCAACTAACACACATACAAGAATACACTTACTCACACATTGTGTCATCCACTAATAAAACCATACAAAGGCTGTCACATCCATGCACACACCAATGCAGTCATTGACACACCCAGGCACTCATCCATACAACCACTGACAAACCCAGGCTCACACCGATACAACCTCTGCCACATCCAGCCACACTACAATACAGAAACTGACACACCTAGGCTAATACTCATACAGCCAATGACACTCAGTCAAATATCAATACAGCCACTTAAACATTCTGCAAAACACTGATTCAGTGCCTCAAACACCCATATGCATAAAGATACAGCCATTTACACACCCAACCACACACTAATACAGACACTAACACAGCCAGCCAAAAACCAATGCATCCAATAATACACCTCAACACACACTGATGCATACACTGGCACACCCAGGCATACACCAATGCAGACACTAACATATCCAGGCATGCACCAGTCATATACTGACACACCCAACCAAACACCAATGCATCCAATAACACACCCAGGCACACACTGTTGCATACACTGACATACTCAGGCATACACCAGTACATAGACTGACACACCTAGGCATACATCAAAGCAGACACTGACATACCCAGGCAAACAATAATGCATCCAGTAACACACTTAGGCACACACCAATGCATACACTGACTGAATACGCATCAAAAGGATGGCCGCGGCCGTAATAAACAATAAATAGATAATTAATAAAACCGAGATAGCAAAACAGGATAAAGAATAAACGAATAACAAATACAAGGGAATTTAGCACAGAAATTACCTATGCCCCACATAAATATATAAAGCAATGTGTAGATGTATAATAAAAACATCATACAAGATGGCCGTCGCGAAACAGACGAAAAAGAGGACAATCTACCATAGCTTACAGAATGGATTGCCCTAATGAGAGTCAATCAAAGGAACCTGAACACTCCCCAAAATCACTTGCAGAGCGAGAAGGCAGGAGGGAGGACACCCACCAGGAATCATCTTCCACCAAGTAAGTTGCAGGAGAAGCACTTAACCTAGGTAGGAAGCTATATACATCAGGAGCATATGTTAATTGGTAATACTTACTCTCTCATTGCTTGGAATAAATCAAACTCCAAACTAGTGGAATCCCCATTTAAATGAAGGGGATAACAAAGAAGAATTCATAGAAAATTGTGGAAAACTTCAAGGTAAGAAGGCTGTAATCACTAAACCAGACAGCAAGGAAAGGGGAGATTAGGTATTCAACTTGTGACCTCCCTATAAATTATAAATCATTATTTTTTGCAGATTCAAGAAAGGAAGTTTATGGTTTCTATCGAAAAAACATGTTCTCCCCATATTTCCTCAAAGGCTAACAGCGGTAAGAATGAGGGATAAATGGTAAATTTATATATAAAAGATAAATAATGGAAAGTAGACAATAATGATATAACATCTCTTTAAATAGGAAAAACACTACTTCTGGTCAAAATAACAAAGAATAAATATACAGAGTTGATTTTAAGGTATCATCTTTACCCTATGTGATAGATGTAAGAAGGAGGCAAAGTAGGGGCAAAAGCAATTCCTAACGGCATCTCACTTTTCTTTAGCAATATGATATAAATAAGTAAGTGACACGCCAAAAGAACATAATAATTCATCAGGAAACAAATATTTCCTAGGTAAGAGACACCAAAACAGGTTATAAAATTAACAACTCCAATATGAAGGGCAGAGTTAATGGTTTTTTCCTTTCCTTCCTGCAGAGCTTGACTTACCAGCAAGCCTTAAAGATTTTAACCACACAGATTATTGGAGGTCTCCTGAAGACCCAATAGGTATGAGACAATTTACTATTATAATAGTGCTAAAAGAACAAGTAGAATTGTCCGAGGACCTGGAGGCGCGTGAGTAAACTTTTGACGGGTTACCAAATAATAGGGGATTAGTAAGGATGAATTTAAGTAATTGCCAATGAACGATGTATGAAATGAATAAATAGGATGATTATGATAAATGTCTGAAGATCATTGATATCGGATAAGATTGTGAGAAAAACATAACCCAGTACTTTGTCTAACTGATTGTTATTATACATTTTTTTGTTTAGATGTATTTTAAAATAAAACAACAATGTCCTGAAGAAGGTGCAGATATTGTAGATCACCGAAACGCAGCGTCGACAATTTGTTTGTTAATACATTTTTATGTTTTAAGTGTAATAATTTGTGCATATAAGTTTTGTGATTTCTG
Organism: Lissotriton helveticus; assembly: GCF_964261635.1. Classification (NCBI taxonomy): domain Eukaryota; kingdom Metazoa; phylum Chordata; class Amphibia; order Caudata; family Salamandridae; genus Lissotriton; species Lissotriton helveticus. The sequence goes on from NC_136069.1 coordinate 529,327,856, forward strand.
AACTTTTAGTAAATATGCTTTTATAAATAATGTGACCATGTGTTTTTAACCGCATCTATTGTTTTCAGAAATGTATCAGTAATTCAACAATCAACAATAACAATAAAACATAATATATATCGAATTTTGGTAATGGGTTATATATGACTTAGCCTTTGTATATAAATCTGACTCAAAAACACTCATTCTAGATTGGTCCACCTGTTCCTATATAATATAGTGATTCCTAAGGATTTCCGGCTGAAAATTTGGAAAAGAAAATTTGTTTTTTTGAATACACTGACTCAGCAACGCATACACTGATGCTGACACTGACCCACCCAGGCTTACAGCAAAGCAAAAACTCACATACCCAGCCATATACTCATGCATGCAATAACGCACACAGGCACACACTGATGTATAGACTGACACACCCAGTGACATACCAATGCAGACACTGACACACCCAGTCATACACGAAAGCAGAGACTGACACACCCAGCCATACATTAATATATCCAATGACACACCCAGGCACACATTGACACCCACTCTGACATAACCAGGGGCTTACAAATACAGACACTAACACCCACAGGCATACAGCAATGCAGGCATTGACACACCCAATGAAATACAAATGCACACAATAACACACCCAGGTGCACACTGATGCATACACTGACACACCAGGGGACATACTAATGCATACAATGGCACATCCACGCATACAGCAATGCAGACACTGACACACCTTGCCAAACACTAATGCATTCAATAAGACACCCAGGCACACACTGGTGCACACACTGATACACCCAGTCTCACAACTATACAGTCACTGATACATTAAAAAGAGAGTTATCTCCTTGTTTGATCAGATGGTGGTTCTAAAAAGTACTATATTTTCTTTTCTAGAAGGGTTTTTAACAGTTTTTTAAAAAATGTGTTTCTTCTTATTTTTTGACCATAGAGTGCCAGGGTAGTAAAAGGGTAAGGATGGGGAAATGCAAATAAGAAACTCGCTTCAGGCTTCAAAAAACAATACATGCTACCTGAAAGCAAAAAACAAAACAAAAAAACTGCCAGCAATGCTTCTTCACTGTATTCAAGTATGCAACTACTGAGGATATTTTTACACAACAAGCATGTGGCACTTCATACAGTGAGCAACCATCTCACTCAATTCTTCTCAGGCAGCTGGTGTCGTAATGGCATTAGCTGATGATGTTTGTCCTAAGGGTGCTGTATTGTTGGACTGTCCTGCAGAACCTACTTTCTGCTGCCTAATCTGGTTGTAGTCCATTTCAGTAATTGTTTTTAAGATCAGAGCACCACTGATTCTCAATCCTCTTTCTAAAGACTTCATGGGAGAACTAACTATTTGTGGGTGAGGTTTTCCATGTACATAGTTGGGGTTCTAATATATCCAATCGAAAGAGAAGGTTTGTGTGTGTCATTGCCGAATTTGCAAATTCGGTCAGTAGATTCACAGATTTATGAAACTCGGAAAATGGGTAACTTTCTTGAAATACAGATATAGCGTGCCCTATATATACACTTGTAAATATGTTTACACTGATGTTGTTATGAAAATTGAGAGGTGTGCATGTTTAAAATAATGTATGCAATTTTCAGCAAATCCACATATTCAGATCTTTGGATTCATTCCGACCACATGATCGGGATTAAAAACCATGGAGCACTAGTCCCGCCTATGTTTTTCAACCCAAAGAGGTACTAGAAATGAAAAAATAGTTTGGAAAAAAATATTTAATTACTTTAACACAAAAATGTATATATTTTACATTATGTACATGTGTGATTATATATAAGGAATGTCTGTAGTTCGAAGGAAAAAACTAAATTAAAAATCAGAATAAATTGTCGTATACTTAGTATTAAAGATAAACCCTCGAAATTAACTAAAAAGGCTAAACTTTACAGGGACATAATGCTTTAGGAACAGGATTTAAAAAATCTTAGAAATTCACTCAAAAACCTATGTTATAGGGTTATTATAGTTAGGAACTAGAATTAAAAAAAACTTTAGAAAGTCACAAAAAAAAAAGGTTGCTGGGATGTTATAGTTAGGCTTAGATTTCACTTGTATAACACCATTCAGCAGTTTTAGTGGCCTGAGCTAACAATAACGTACACCCTGCAAAGCACTGCTTATTACCTCACATATTACATTACTCATAACATGGTCAGTGACATCACTGATGACATCACTGATGACATCTCAAATGACATCACTGATGACATCCACATATCCACAAACACATGATTTCACACCCTGTACAGCCTCTCATACACCTACTCCTATATCAACAGAACCAAGGGGGACCTAAAACGCTTTTTCCCCAAGCAATGTCTATGGGTATTTTGCACGTTTTAGACATGGCTACATCCCAAACTGCTGAAAGTAACTTCATCAAATTTGTCAGAAAGCTAGATCTTGGTCCATAGATTGTGCTTTTTGAGATTTGGCATTAACCTGTTTAGTAGTTTAGGAGCTTTTAAGGGATGAAAATAATAGATATCTAAGAATGCAGATCCTAGCAGATCTGCAGGAACCTGCCGGGGATTTGCAGGTATGCACTGGTGCCCGTGGATCCCGGCAAAAAGCAAGGCCCTGATCGGCTGGCTGCAATCTGGAAGTAATTTTCTTTCTTGGCTGGGCCCCCGGGGCAAATTATCAATAAAAACACACAGAAGGGGAGGAACTCCTCAAGGACAAGAAATAGCCAATTTGTTTCAGGGGCCGAACCGCAGATCCACTGTAGTGAACAGTGCAACCCCCAGTGTAAATCTGCAATGGATCGGGTGTTTCAGACTTCAACGGGAAAAAACCTCACACATCATAACACTGCCATGCACAGCCAAAGGCCGTATACATTGTGGGGTTAAATTCATAAAGGGAGGTTGGCTGTTGGGCCAACCAATGTGGCAGTGGTTGTATTAAAGTACAGTAATTATATCATAATTTAACATTAATAAAACAATAGAATTATACTGAAAAATATCAAAGAAATTATGACTCGTGTCTTTAAGTAACTTTAGGCCTTAAGTTATGATTTCTTAACATAAATATAACAATAAGTAAAACTAAAGCTGCTGAATTTCTATGGTTTTGAGCGTTTTTTCTTTTCCCAATATCTTTTGTGTCGTTAGATGAATCTTCGTGGAATTTTCAAAACTAATGGCCCGCTCTGGTCAGCTCCTATCTTTGAGGTTTCGGGGTGATTTGTCAAGTGAGAGGCAAGAAAAAAGGGGGGTCCCAAAATGCATTTTCCCCACTTTAATTTCCATAGGAAAAATTGGAACAGGCTACAGCCTGAACTGCTGAATGGAATTACACCAAATTTGGCAAAAAGGTAGCACTTGGTTCAGAAAGAGCCCTTTTTTAAATGGTGGAAATCCATTGAGTAGTTCCTGAGAAATGTTAAAATGAAAAAAAATGATATCTGAGCACCGAGGAGGAGTTTCGACTCCTCCCGAGCACGAGCTGACTTCTGATTGGCTGTCAACACTCCAAACCAGGATATGTTGGCTGCCATCTTGTGACAGAAAACAGTGAAAAAAAATGAAAAAACAGAAAAGGGGGCAGGGTAAAAACACCCTGATCACCTAGGCCTGCTCAGGGGGTCCCACAAGGACACCCAGGGCCAAATAAATGCATTTTTTTCAATAATTTCGGCAGAATTCATGCAGGGGTCACCAGGGGGTACCAGGGGATGCGTTTGCACAGTGGTGCTGGGAGGGGGTGGACCTGATATTACAAGTGTGCAAACACACCCCCTGGCATGTTGTAAATTGGGGGATTAAGTCCACTTGAATCCTGAGGGTCCCTGGGGCCAACTAACCCACCAGGTACCTCCAGTAAGTGCCACAGAGCTGCATTGCAAGGATGTGGCCTGAGGCCATGCCCCTTTTTACACACTCTGCAAACGCGGCTTCTGTTGCACTGCTGGTGGGGCGATGAGGTCCTCTTGAATCCTAAGGACCCCAGGACACAAGTGGACTTCATCCTCTGAGCAGCAGTGCACTAGAAGCTGCGTTTGCAGAGTGGTGTAAAAAAGGGCGAATCACCCCAAAACTTTCATGATAGGAGCTGACTGGAGCTGCTCACTAGTTTAGAAAATTTTGCAAAGGTTCGTCAACTAGCACCAAAGTTAATGGTGAAACAAAAAACACTTTTCCTATGGAAACTAGGTTCTAACTATAACTACTTACTGGTCATCCTCGACTTCACCCTCTCCATCACTTATCAGGTCAATGCCGTGTCCTCCTCTTGCTTCAACACCCTTCACATGCTCCTCAGGATCTACAAGTGGATCCCCACTGAAATGAGAAGAACGGACACTCAGGCCCTCGTCAGCAGCAGGTTGGACTATGGAAATACCCTCTACTTAGGAGCCTCGGCCAAACTCCTGAGACGGCTCAAACGCATCCAGAACACCTCTGCACGCCTGATCCTCGACATCCCTCGCTGCAGCTACATCACACCCCACCTGAGAGACCTGTACTGGCTCCCGGTCAACAATAGAATAACCTTCAAGCTCCTCACCCACGCACACAAGGCACTCCACAACACCGGACCAACATACCTCAACATATGACTCAGCTCCTGCACCCCCACCCGCCAGCTCCGCTCCACCGACCTCACCACAGTCCCCCGCTTCCGAAAAGCGACCTCCGGCGGCAGATCGTTCTACCACCTCGCCGCCAAGACCTGGGACACCCTCCCCATCCACCTACGGCTGACCCAAGACCTGCTGACATTCAGAAAACTCCTCAAGACTTGGCTTTTCGAGCAGTAGCAACATTCCCACCCCAGCACCTTGAGACCCTCACAGGTGTGTAGTGCGCTTTACAAATGATATGATTGATTGACTGGCGTCCGCCAGTTGGTAATATATATACCTATATATGTATACATGCAGACACACACAAACATATATATATTTACTGAAGAAAACAAAGGTTACAGAGATGTTATGGTTAGGCTCACCTTTCACTAAAAAAGCTGTGAAATTCAGCAGTTATATTTACCTGAGCTAACTATAACTTATGCCCTGCAATGTACTGCTTATGACCTCACGTATTACTTCAATCATTACATGGTCAGTGACATTACTAATGACATCTCAAATGATCTCAAATGAACCCGGGGCTAAACCTTACAGAAGCGCCGTGGGAGCCATGGCTCCAACGCCGCTGAAAATAAAAAAATGTTTTTGCCCTGGAGGGGTCTCTCTGGGACTCCCCCTAAGAGGCCTAGGGGGTCAGGGTATTCCTACCGTACCCCCTTTTTTTTATAGTTTTTTGTTGGACCCTGCACAAGTCTAGTTCCAAGTGGCTGTCAACACATCTTGGTTTGAAATGATGGCAGCCAATTAGTACTATATTGAGAGGGTTCTCAGAGCCTTTGCATCCCTATATCTACAATTTTTAATTTCCTTCAATAAATCCGCAACTGCTGAACGGATTTATCGCCACACTCAGAGGAAGGCACTTCTCTGGACCAACAGAGACCGGTCTGCCAAATTTGGTGTAATTCTATTAGCTGTGTCTAACATTCCTATGGAAATAAAGATGGGAAAAACACGCTTTGGGACCCCCTCTTTTTCTCTGGCCCCGCTTGATGGATCACCACAAAACTTTCAAGACAAAATGATAATTGTAATTGACTTTCAGGGGCATGTGCCTGTAGTACAATTACAGGATGATGATATAATATCACTATAGGTCTGAGGCGCTCAGAGACCCAACCAACTCCGAGGTATAAACACTATTTAAATCATAAGGTAGTAAATGTTAGAGTCATTCAGCTGCAGATCAGCAAGAGCATTGCCTGCCCTTGGCTTAATTTATACAGATTTTCTAAAATAAATTAATGTCCTTTTATATATGCCACCAAATTCTGATACTGCCTTCTTTATAAACAACATATTTTCATACTCTACCTGCGCGCCACACGTCAATACTGTCATGGATAGGCCTATTTTATTTACTGTTCTGAAAGAAGGTATTATTTTCCATTGTGTTTTCCTTCTACTCCTAAGCATTATTTAACCTGAGGCAAAAGGATATATTGCTGAAAGTCAAATGCAGAACAAACGTTTGGTCATAACTCCAATGTGCCCTCTGAGAAGAAATCTCTAGAATCTGCAAGAAAGTAACAGGTAAGTGGGTGAAGTTGAGCTTTAGCTGGCCCTAGAAACCCAGTTTGAGATCCAGCATTTGTGGACTCGCTTTAATTAATCTGGCCATGTTAAAATCATGACAATCATTGGTGCATAAGTAAAAGGCCCTGCAATAGCTCTAAGGAAAATGGACTGCATTTCACAGAAAAAAGTTTGCTTTATTAAAAAGCAATTGCAGACATGGTGGTCTGCTGACCCTAGCAGGCCACCACTCCTGTGATTGCTCTGATTCTGAAGGATCACAAACTGTGACCGGCCTCATTAATATTCATGAGGTAGTTCAAGTTGCGACTCACTAGTACTGGCTAAGTGAAACTCAACAAGTTTCATACATTAGGATCAGCGATTTCCTAATTGAAATTCACAGAAAATCACAATTTGGAAACCACTAGACCCACATTTTGCACAACTGGTCCTAAATCCTAACCTTGCATTTACTCCCTGGCTATTGGTAGAGGTATTCAACGGAAAATAAAGAAAAATACAATAAAAATCATGGAATTATTGGGGAAGCAATACACCAAATAAATGCAACAAAGTAAATGAAAAGCTTTTGTAAATAGTATCACCTCAATTTAGTCTCTTTTTAGAACAATTTTCGATATTTGATAGTCTTCTGGTACTTTTTTTTGCATGGTTGGCCATAGTGTTGTATTTTATTGTATTGTATCGCATTGTGTTGCATTGTACTGTACTGCTCAAGTGTATTGTATAATGAATTGCTGCAGCTACTATTGCCCTTAGCACTCGCTGTCAAGTATTTTAGTATCTTATTCAGTAGCGGCCAACAAGGCTCGTGGGTGGCGGGGGGCATCGTGAGGAGGAGAGCCACACGGGGGATTGAGTGTGGAATATAAAAATAACGTACCTTGCCGCCAGTGCCGCCTCCTCTGGTCCTGCTCTCCTCGTCTTGGAACGGGAAGCACACCCAGTCCCCACTGACCAATTACAACATCGCAGTGTTGTGATTTGTGAGCACCCAGGCTCCCCTGACAATCACATTGCTGCATTACAGCTTTGTGATTGGTCTGAGAGCCGTGATATGGAGCTAAGCCAGGGGCTGGAGAGGTGGGCATGTTCTCCATGTAGGCTGTAATGCAGCATGCATAGAGAACAGGGAAAGAGTGCATAACTGGTTTGGGTAGCCTGAGAGGGCCGACCAAACATTCACTGCACACTTAGGATTTGGCAAACCACTCCTCCCCAACCCTGCTCCGAGACGAGAGCAGCCCCGTCCTCCCTCCTGCCCGCAAAGCAGCATGAAGCATAAAATCATAATAACACAAAGTTATTATCATTTTATGTTTCGTGCTTTGCTCAAAAGCAGTGGGGTGACTCTCCTCTGCCATATCGTAAGAGCCGCTAGAATTTGGCGCATGTAATTCTCTTTCACTACATGGCAAATGTCCTGCCCTTAGTATTACAAGTGCATTAAAGCCTTTGGCAGTGATTCTTTTTTTTTTTTATTTCAACATATTTTTTATTGATTTTTACACATAAAGTCATCAACGCTTTGTTGTTACAGGGTGGCAGCCCAAACTGGCTGTGTTTGTTGGCAATACAGTTATACAGTATGTATGTTTGACTGACCCCTTATCCACTGTCCCGCTAAGAGAATAAGAATGTATGAAAAGGAAAAGGATAGAAAATAAGGGATAGAAAAGAAGAGATAGTATACCAGAAGTTTACTTCCTTCTCGTTAGTGTTCTGATCTTGGGGTGTGTTGTTTAGGGCCATTTGGTCCCTTTTGCTGGGTCTGCTCATGGGGGTTCGTCGGGGTCCAGGAACTTGTCCAAGGAAGCCCACATTCCCCTGGAGGCTTGTCTCCATGGTGAGTTTCGCAGGGCCGTACTGTCAGCGCCTCTGACGTACGTCACCCAGTAGAACCAACACTTGAAAGTTGCCTTGGCTGTATCTTTCCATTTGGTGAGTACTATTTTCACTGCCGCTGTCAGTAGGAGATCCAATAGGTCTTTGTCATGTTGTGAGTCTAGCTCTGTTGTCATGAATGCGGTGGTTAACCTGTGGTCTAAAGATCTCTGGGGGTCCTCGAGGGCTATTCAGGGGTCTGTGATTGTTTTACAAAATGTAATAATATACTTGCTTTTATATTTTTGTGCTTTGATTTGAGGTTCAAATCAAAGAATTCTCTTATGCAGGGGGTTCCTGGCGTTTAGTAATGACCCATTGGGGGTTCCTGGATTCAGTAATGGTTCATTGGTGTTCCACAGTTAAAAGTTAAAAGTTAAATGTTTAAGAACCGCTAATCTATGGTACATGTAAAACAGACAGGATAGCCGCCTCGTTTTGACAGGATATCATGACTGCAAGAATCTAAATACAGCCCTCAGTCCCCTTTTCCTTCACTACTATAGGCTTCCTATAACGTGATTGACCGCCCTCTGTACCTTGAAACAGCTACAGGTAGTTTACAAAAAAAAAAAAAAATTTGAGTCTGTGCACATGGGATCTCGAAAGACTAAACCCAATAAATAATTTAATTTGTAGCTCATGTATGCCTCTTTGATAGAAGTCATCTCCAGTCCAGTGTTAAGTTTAATGTTTGCGGTTTCTGACAGAAGTGCAAACACTGATGCAAAATATTGTCTGTAAAAGCCTGAGGGGGACCCCTGATGTACTAAACATATAGGTTCATCGAAAAGAGCCTGCAATGGCAGCATCTATAAGATGGAGCCATCATTCCAAAAAATGCCTACCATGACACAGTTTGTGAGGATGCCTGTGACGAATGCATCCCTTATGGGGTCATCCATGGCCATAGCTCGATATTGACGACTTTCCCAGAAGCAAAACCGTAAGGAGACCTATGTTCCAGACACTGGCCCTCTTGAGAGCGGAATGAGGAACATCTTTTTTTTTCGATCTCACCAGCTCCTATTGCATACTTTATGGATCAGTTCTCTCATTTCAAGTATATGTTCCCAAGACGTGCATTAATTTTAAATGCTCTCTCTATTTATTCACAGCTACTGCGGTCGTATCCTCGTTTTATAGTGGAAGCCGCGCTTTGTACTCCTTTTAAGATAAATGCCTTTGGGGGGAACTGGGGACTTGGAGTCCAAGGGTTATTTCACTTTCACGCAGGATAGGTTTTTGGTATGGATTTAGCATTTTGAAAGCACTCTCCTTTTAATTGCTTTCATTTCTTGCTATAATTCCAAGATAAAAATGTGCTTGGTTTTTATTGACTTTCATTTTGATTTTAAAACTTTCACAAACAGAGTGACACGGTGACGGTTTTATTAACTTGTAGAGTTACTTTGTGATTAGAAAAATCGCCTGATTACTGTAAAACGTGTAGACTGTGTTATATTTTAGCTAGAGTGTTATTATCACACATTATCTTACAAGACTTGCTATTTTCCATTCGAATGGAACATGAGCCTAAGGTTCCGATGATCTGTGGACATTTCCCCTCCGAGCAAACACAGACTCCCTCTTGATGCTGGTATTTGCCCCGCAGTGATTGGCACTTTCTTTCTTTTTTTTTTTTGTAGGAAGGGTGCTCCACCCCGTGCCCCGCCATCCTGCCCGCAACGCTGATGGGCAGTTGGCCACCTCCCATTGCAGCTCTGTTAAATTAGGAGGTACAGTGCAGGGACGGGAGGAGAAATTCCGTCAGCAGGAGTGACACATAGGGACACATTTATGGAAAAGTTGTGCAGTGCAGCGCACCAAGTCACCTTGCTGCTCCGAACTGCGTCACTGGAAAAGGGCAGGAATGCACCGTATTTAAGGCATATGGCGCATTCCTGACTATTCCCCCTGCGCTTGCGCATAACCCCCGCACTCTGCCCCACTCCCACATGTCTATCACATTTGCCCATACACCTTATCGGGACAATAACAGCCAACGTACACGTTCCTCTTGTGGTGGTCATTTGTTGGCCGCAGTTTATTAGGAATACAAGAAAACATGTATATTACTTTGCATATTTTGCATTGCATGTTATGTCTTGACAAACTTCCTTGTTATTGTCTCTTGGCCCTTCTGGGTCGTTTTGTTTGGTAGGTTAGTTTTCTGCGCTCCCTTTGCACGGGAGGGAGTAGCTTCTGCCCCGGAGTTAGGCCCCCTCGCTACCTTGTCCGATTCTTGTTGTGCCCTGCCTTCTGGCGGGGGCTGGGCTGCGAGCGCCGTCTCTGTTTGCTACCCCTCCCATCTTTGGTAGGCCAACTTCCCAGCCGTGAGGCATCCCAGAGAGAGTGGTCCTACACACCTGTCCTTAGTCCGACTCACCCAGCCGTGAGGCATCTGAAGGTGAGTGGACCTATTCTGGCACACCGCCCTCCGGTGTGCCTCCCTACCAACCGATATCAGCGTAGTTCTTCGTCACGCTTTGCTTGTTTCTCAGCCCTGCGACTTCGCTGCTCCTTAGGTGCGGGTGGGTGGGACAAAAATTTGGGCTCCAACGCCGGTGCTGCTCCCCCGCTCCTCTAAAATGGGAGCTTTCCTGGGGGAGCAGTGCTTATATGCCCCCCCTCCTCCGCTGGGTGGGCACAATGCCCATTGGGTGGTTCGCATCCCGCCTCGGCCTCCATTGGTGAGCGTCTCTTAGCGGCCACCGCGGGGGGGCGGGCGTTCCTTGGTCTTTGTCCGCTTTGCGCGCCCAAAAACTGGTCCTTACTAGTTTGTGGCTGGGGGGCCCTGCGCTCGTTATGGCGCCGGCTCTCGAGCCCCCTTTGGGGGCAGCCTCTGCAATAACTCCCGCACTCTCCCCCACTCCCACATGTCTATCACATTTGCCCATACACCTTATCGGGACAATAACAGCCAACGTACACGTTCCTCTTGTGGTGGTCATTTGTTGGCCGCAGTTTATTAGGAATACAAGGAAACATGTTAGGCATACAGAGAGAGTGGTCCTACACACCTGTCCTTAGTCCGACTCACCCAGCCGTGAGGCATCTGAAGGTAAGTGGACCTATTCTGGCACACCGCCCTCTGGTGTGCCTCCCTACCAACCGATATCAGCGTAGTTCTTCGCCACGCCGTCTGGGAGGCTTCTGTCTCCCCACGGCTCCCCGCGGCTCCCCCCAACTACGTCCATTTTTTCTTATTTTTTTTTTTTAAAGGCCTTTGCCCCCTTCGGGTTGGCATGGCTTGCGCATCTACTCCCTCTATCTTCTATGAGGCCATCTTCCTCTATTTTGCTCCCTCCGTGTGGTTCCTCGTGGGGCATGCAGGGGCATCGCCTCTACCCATCCCTTGGTGGTATGCCCCCCTTATTCCTTCTGTGCCCCTCGCCATGGGTCACCCACATGCCTGTGTGGTGGGCGCACTCCCTCTACCTTTAGCAATCTCTTCCCCTCCTGTATTTATTGCATTCCTTCTGCTTCTCTCCTGCGCGAAAAGGGAGGGGGGGCTGTGCACCCCTCTGGGCCTGCTGCCCTTTCCCTGTGGCACCCTCCCCGGACTGGGGTAAAGGGGGAGGTGTGCCTCCCTACCAACCGATATCAGCGTAGTTCTTCGTCACGCTTTGCTTGTTCCTCAGCCCTGCGACTTCGCTGCTCCTTTGGTGCGGGTGGGTGGGTGGGACAAAAATTTGGGCTCCAACGCCGGTGCTGCTCCCCCGCTCCTCTAAAATGGGAGCTTTCCTGGGGGAGCAGTGCTTATATGCCCCCCTCCTCCGCTGGGTGGGCACAATGCCCATTGGGTGGTTCGCATCCCGCCTCGGCCTCCATTGGTGAGCGTCTCTTAGCGGCCACCGCGGGGGGCGGGCGTTCCTTAGTCTTTGTCCGCTTTGCGCGCCCAAAAACTGGTCCTTACTAGTTTGTGGCTGGGGGGCCCTGCGCTCGTTATGGCGCCGGCTCTCGAGCCCCCTTTGGGGGCAGCCTCTGCAATAACCCCCGCACTCTCCCCCACTCCCACATGTCTATCACATTTGCCCATACACCTTATCGGGACAATAACAGCCAACGTACACGTTCCTCTTGTGGTGGTCATTTGTTGGCCGCAGTTTATTAGGAATACAAGGAAACATGTTAGGCATACAGAGAGAGTGGTCCTACACACCTGTCCTTAGTCCGACTCACCCAGCCGTGAGGCATCTGAAGGTAAGTGGACCTATTCTGGCACACCGCCCTCTGGTGTGCCTCCCTACCAACCGATATCAGCGTAGTTCTTCGCCACGCCGTCTGGGAGGCTTCTGTCTCCCCACGGCTCCCCGCGGCTCCCCCCAACTACGTCCATTTTTTCTTCTTTTTTTTTTTTTAAAGGCCTTTGCCCCCTTCGGGTTGGCATGGCTTGCGCATCTACTCCCTCTATCTTCTATGAGGCCATCTTCCTCTATTTGGCTCCCTCCGTGTGGTTCCCCGTGGGGCATGCAGGGGCATCGCCTCTACCCATCCCTTGGTGGTATGCCCCCCTTATTCCTTCTGTGCCCCTCGCCATGGGTCACCCACATGCCTGTGTGTTGGGCGCACTCCCTCTACCTTTAGCAATCTCTTCCCCTCCTGTATTTATTGCATTCCTTCTGCTTCTCTCCTGCGCGAAAAGGGAGGGGGGGCTGTGCACCCCTCTGGGCCTGCTGCCCTTTCCCTGTGGCACCCTCCCCGGACTGGGGTAAAGGGGGAGGTGTGTGCTCCTTCCATGGGGCCACCTTTCTTGGCATGAAAGACCTCTTGCAAGTGCACCTTGGTAATACCTTAACTCTTAACCCCCTGGCTAAGCCTTAGGAAGCACACTGCTCTGCACCCTTTGTAGTGTTCTGTTGACGTGTCATAACCTGCCAGCTGACAGTTATGCCTGCCACCTGCCTGGCCTCCTTGGCCCCCTTACACCACGATGCGACCCGACTTGTTATCCTTAACATGCGGTCTTGCTCTTGCATATGTGCCCTGGAGTCGCAAGCTCCCTCTTGGATTACGGATCGTGCCTTGCGTGCTGGGGGAAACCCGACTGTGGGCGCCGGGAGGGGGGCCTGCTTGCCTTCCCCGCCACAATATATACGGGCTGGTTCTGCCACAGGGTCCTTTAAACCCCCTGTTGACTCTTAGGGCTGCACCCTCCCCACAGGCGGGCCTAGGGTGACCAATCCCACTCAGGCTGTATGGATTCCTTGCGCTTCACAGCCTAGACGCTTCTCCAGGAGGATGCCAGCCATACCCTAAAAAACTGTGCATTATGAAAATAGTTTGCTGCAGGGTTGGTTTTTTAGGCAATAAGCTTTTTGTGGGGTTTGTCGTTCGAGTTTAAGCCCTCTTCAGAATTCAGTCTCCAATCAACCAGCATAGAACTGGGGGCCTCGGCCCTACCCTGTCACTGTTACATGTACTACCTCCGTTTGCCTTCTTTAACAAATTTCTCCACCGCTGCGATAGCGTTCCAGGAGTTTCTGTCATCCCTTGTACCTTCGGGCGCCTGTTATGGAGCTGAACACAGCACAACACCCTGGGGGCCCGTTTCTGCTTTACCATAATTTCCATGTAAACCACCTTGATAAGAGTCCGGTGCTGCTCCCCCGCTCCTCTAAAATGGGAGCTTTCCTGGGGGAGCAGTGCTTATATGCCCCCCCCCTCCTCCGCTAGGCCAGGTTGGCACCATGCCCATTTGGTGGTTCGCATCCCGCCTCGGCCTCCATTGGTGAGCGTCTCTTAGCGGCCACCGCGGGGGGGGGCGGGCGTTCCTTAGTCTTTGTCCGCTTTGCGCGCCCAAAAACTGGTCCTTACTAGTTTGTGTCTGGGGGGCCCTGCACTCGTTATGGAGCCGGCTCTCGAGCCCCCTTTGGGGGCAGCCTCTGCAACAATCGGCAACCTAAGGCCAATGCAGGCACCCTTGCACCAATGCTACAAGAGAGCCCACTTGCATGCAGGATTGTTTTTGTGCAGGAAGTGGCACCTACATGCACAAAAACAATCCTCAGAGGCTGTTCCCTCTTTCTAAGTGTTCTCCATTCTGCAGCACACATAGGAAGAGGAAGTAACAAGGGGAAATAAAGATATTTCTCCTCGTCACGCCTCCCCTGGGGAGGTGAATCTTTTTGGCTCATTTGCAGGATTACAAGGCCTAGTAAATCTAGAAATACTTAAAAAGCCATGGCAGTTGCATGGGAACACCCATACACCCATGGAACGGCTACCCAGGGCAAAGTAACACAACACAGCGATTTGGCAAAGGTTGGCGAGTTTGACCTACCCAAACTTGTAAGGGAAAAACTGCAAGGGTGCACAGTTTATCACACCAATTTAATGGGTTTGACAACCTCCAAATTACTTACAACTCTGATCGCTACGCAATTTGGACTTTGGTCGGGGATCATAATTGTAAGGCCCACACGTGATTGGGGGGGCCTATGTTGGGATGGGGCGGTCCGACAGAAAGGTGAGATAAAATATCAAGAAATCTGATCATACTGATTGTGCGCTGTAAAAAGAGTCTATTGCAACCTTCTACATTATATTTTATCTGACTGCATAATTGTAGCCCCTTTTGTTCAGATCTGCTTCTGTTTCTCATTCATGACTAATTTTCCTTCCTCATCCCAGTACTTATCATTGAAGGGGCTGTATTTCCAACCAGTAGGCACACTGCTGCTCTTTCCACAAAAAAATAACTCCTCTGTGCAGTTACTCTGTCATACTGAGTGCGATCAAGAAAGGGTGGTCCGATCTTCTTTTTCTGTCTGTCTCTGTGAAATAGGAAATTCCAGACACAGGCCAGGCCAAACATGCTGTCAGGTAGGCATGGCAGTTCTCTGGACTCCTGTTAAGTCCCTTGGTGCAGCAAGAACCTTCTTTACACCCCTAAGTGATTGTGCCTCTGGTAGAGAAGCAGGATGCGAAACTCACATGGAACAAAGTGCACATAAAGGAAATCCCATAGAGGATATGGTATTAGGATATTGTTGGTAGAATATTGTCTGAAAAAATATATTGTGTCCTAAATATAATTTACAACAAATATTGACACTTAGGAGGGATGATGTTTTCGTACACGATATTTAGTGCACAATATGTATGGCAGACAATATTTCTTTAAACCATAGGGCTTTGTTGGCACATTCCCCAAGATGGCTTCTAAAAAGGGAAATTGTGTAACACTGTCGGTTTGCTACAAGCCCATCATGCCTGATCTGGTGGTATAATTAATGTTAATGCAGACTGCAATCCCTGAAACCACAGCAACTCAGTATTCAGGAATGCAGAGACACACACAGTGAGGCCTGTCAACCTGAAAGTTGGGGCAAATATGTATCACACCAGTAGAAATATTCCAGACAGTGATGAGGATATTCCTTGAGTACTTGCAGTCGATATTATTCCTTTTTTTGTTAAATGTAGTTTGATGGGGTAGTATTGACCCTAAAAACCTCTCAAAAAGGCATTTGCAATCACACTTCCAGAAAATCCCCTGGAAGGCATGTTGAGCAGTATTGGGGCAGAGAAGATCTTTTTACGGTGGTTGTGATGTCTGGTGCTCACCGGCAGGCATTATTCTAGAATCTATCTACAAACATAATATAGATCCAGGAGGTCTCCATCTCCAGCACCTATGCTGTGTTTTTTTTCCTCCCATTCTCCCTCATTCTGCTTTTGCAACTCTTCTGAGATTGATCGCAAGAGAGAGCCAGCAATAAAAGGGTGCTTCCTTTCCAATCTAAACTTGTCTTTGGGCGATGTGCAGTCTAGAATGAGTGATGCCCTGTTTCAGTCGTTCAACAAAAATACAAACCTGAACCTGCCACTGAAAAAGTTTAGTGATATTCTAGCGGACTGCAATTACCTGACTATATAGGTTGGCAGTATCCCTTTAATAAGGGAGAATCAAAAATATCTCAATCATACCTTCTTGTTCTCTTGTCAGGTGGAGAAGACCATCATGGAATAGGCATACCGTTTCTCCAAATGTGATCCTCCCTTGTGAAGATCTCAAAGGCGTAGCCTTAAGTATTAAATCCGGCTCCCGTAGAGGCCCTGCAACACCCAAAACGTTGAGAGAAGGCCTAGAAATCCTAATACCTTACATCAGGCATCCCCTTGAACTCTCCTTTGCTGGTGGTGTGGTTCCAAAATGGTAGAAGCAAGCAGTTGTTCTCCCCATAAAAAAGAAACCGGGTGCAGACTCGAATCAGTTAGAGAACTTCCGCCCTGTCTCACTCTTGCCCTACTTTGCAAAAATAGCCAAAAAAGTAGTTAATACCCAACTGTCCGCCCATGTGGAAGGGCACTGGGCCCGATTCACAGAACTAACTTAAGACAAAATCCTAAACTTACTACCATTTTGGTATTCACAGAAGGCACTTACTCATTTGGTATTCACAGAATGCACTTACTCATTTCGGTATTCACAGAAGTTAGGAGTCCTAACTTTAGGACTCTTAAATGCCTTCTGTGAATACTGAAAGCCTTAAAATTGGGTTTTTTCTCAGTATAGTGGTAGTAAAGTTAGGACTCCTTACTTTAGAACTCCTAAATGCCTGCTGTGAATACCGAAAGTCTTAAAATTAGGATTTTTCTCAATTTAGTAGTAGTAAAGTTAGGACTCCTAACTTTACTACTACTAAATTGAGAAAAATCCTAATTTTAAGACTTTCCGTATTCACAGCAGGCATTTAGGAGTTCTAAAGTAAGGAGTCCTAACTTTACTACTACTAAACTGAGAAAAAACCTAATTTTAAGACTTTCGGTATTCACAGAAGGCATTTAGGAGTCCAAAAGTTAGGAGTCCTAACTTTACTACTACTAAATTGAGAAAAATCCTAATTTTAAGACTTTCAGTATTCACAGCAGGCATTTAGGAGTTCTAAAGTAAGGAGTCCTAACTTTACTACTACTAAACTGAGAAAAAAAAACATTTTAAGACTTTCGGGATTCACAGAAGGCATTTAGGAGTCCAAAAGTTAGGAGTCCTAACTTTACTACTACTAAATTGAGAAAAATCCTAATTTTAAGACTTTCGGTATTCACAGAAGGCATTTAGGAGTCCTAAAGTTAGGAGTCCTAACTTTACTACTACTAAATTGAGAAAAATCCTAACTTTAAGACTTTCGGTATTCACAGAAGGCATTTAGGAGTCCTAAAGTTAGGACTCCTAACTTCTGTGAATACCGAAATGAGTAAGTGCATTCTGTGAATACCAAAATGAGTAAGTGCCTTCTGTGAATACCAAAATGGTAGTAAGTTTAGGATTTTGTCTTAAGTTAGTTCTGTGAATCGGGCCCACTGTCTACTCCACCCTACTCAATCAAGCTTAAGGGCTACTTACTCCACAGAATTTGCATTGCTCTTGTCAACTGAGACAATCTGCAGACATGTAGATGAGGGTCAGACCGTCGCACTGATCCTTTTGGATTTCATTGTGGCATTTGACACTGTGTCTCACAAATTGCTTTTACAGCATCTCAGTGAAGGGTGGTTAGACAAAAAGGCACTAAAATGGATGGCTGCCTTCTTGCAAGACCAGAGCTTTCAGGTGGCCGTTCGACCTCACTGTTCTAAAGGTCTTCCACTGTCTCAAGGGGTCCCTCAGGGCTCTATACTGAGTCCCACCCTTTTTAATCTTTACAGCGCCTCATTGGCAGAGATTATAGAGAAGCACAGAATCACTGTTGTGTCAAATGCAGATGACACGCAATTGATTGGTATCGCTGTCACAAACCTCCGAGGCAGCAGCCACAAATCTGTCCACGTGTCTAAAGGATCTATATTACTGGATGACAATGAATTGCCTAAAACTTAATGGCAGCAAGACCGTGATTCTATTGGTGGGGAAATCTCCCTCCATCTGGTCATTGGTATGGTGGCCACAAACATTGGGCCCCACCCACTCCCCAAGTAATCAGGTTAATAATTTGGGTGTGTGGCAAGACTCCAATCTCTCCTTTGAGGCCCACACCAAAAAGGTGGCAGGGTAGTGCTTCTCCATTTTGCGCGTATTACGGAAAACTCTGGATGTGCTCCCCATCTCAGCCAGGAAAACTCTTGTCCATGCACTGGTTAAATCTAACCTGGACTATGGGAAAGCTCTATACCTGGGAGCAACAAAAAATGCGTTCATAGGCTCCAATGCATTCAGAATGCAGCTGCCTGCCTTGTGCTGATGCTGCCTAGAAGAAATCAATGCCCTAGTATCTAGAACCCCATCTTTACTAAGTGGTGACCAACCAGCGACACAACCTATAAATATAGACAAAATAGAACATTTGAAACAATTGAAAAAGAAAAACATTAGAACGCAGTTACACGCAAAAGTACTTTCTGAACATTTGAAGAGTAACACCACCCCGGTAGGTTTACAAGTAAAAAATATCCCTGTGATTTTTATCACAGATAAGACTTATCTCAACAGATTTGGTGGTGTGGGAACTAAATGTTCAATAGATTGGATGGTACTATCAGTAGAAATGGCTTTAAGACTAAGTGAGGAAGAACTTAGAGAAATTGAGACTTTGGAACGAGAAATAAATAGAGACAGCACTATAAAAGATTCGAAACAATTGCTAGAATTAGTTGAGAGAACTATTGCAGAATTTACGGTGCACTATACTAATCTTAAAATTACAAAAGTAGCTAGAGATATTAAAAACTTCAAATTGGAAGAAGTCTATCCTTTTTTAAAGGAAGACTTCTATCAGAAAAATAATACAAGTGCATTGAACCTACAATATAGAGGCAGGTCACGTAATAAATTCATTACGTTTTCAGACACATCATCGGATTCAGACCCAGGGTCATACAGTGGTTACCAAAGCTACCCCCAATATCCAAGAACAGCACCACCTATTTTAGGCAGAGGCAGGTTTCGAACAAGGGGAGGAGGACCACAATGGAGGGGTTACAATCAACAAATGGGAATGTTCCAACCCCAGGGCCCTTTCCAACAGTTGGAACAGTACCAGAATCAAGAGACGGAAACCTTCCGTACACTGAAGAAAACATACAGACGCTAAGTACAAATAGGTATAAAGAAAGAGAAAGAGTTTATACAGTACCCATTTATAATTTGTCGGAACATATCCCTACTGAATCTTAATTATCGTTTCTGTCAAAGGGACTTTCTTTTGTGCCAACAGCTCTACAAAATCCAATAGAGACTAAAACTGAAATCTTATATTTCCTCCGTCAAGTTCGTCTAAAAGCCTTTTTTATGGAACGTGAGTCCTTGGAACAAACCAATATTTGTGGGCTCAAAAATGAATCTACCTTCATTCCTGAAAGTGCACTATTGCCAGTAGAAATATCAATTCTTACGAGACTAGATACTTTACAAACCAAGAAATTCTTTTTTAATGCAAATTGTAGTAAGTCAGAAAGGATTGCCCTCAAAGATCTGTCAAATAATTCGAAAGTAGTAATCAAGCCAGCCGAGAAAGGGGTGGAATAGTCCTCTGGGACAACAATAAATATGATCAAGAAGTAATGGGTCAATTATCAAATACATTACATTACAGACCGTTGGATAATAATCCAACGCTATGTTTCAAAGAAGAGATTCAGGACATAACGAGAGCTGGTCTAGAGCAGGGGTGGTTGTGCCAACAAGAATTTGACTTTTTAAATAATGAACAAAACAACATTCCAAACATTTATGTTCTGCCAAAAGTACACAAGTCCACTACTAATCCACCCGGTAGACCTATTGTAGAAGACCTGCCATATAACATAGAGAATCAATTATTGGTATCATTAGATATGGAATCACTGTATACGAATATCCCCCAAGAAGAAGCTCTGGCAGTAATGAGAAATAACCTATACCTACAAATATCTGGGGTAGCTATGGTTTGCAGCTTTTCACCAGAGATAGCCAATTTAGTGATGGCAGAATTTGAACAAAAGTGGATATATAGCGACACCAATCCCTTTAACCCCTTCTACGCTCATGACGAGCTCAGCTCATCATGAGTTACGCCTCTCGTACGCTCATGACGAGCTGAGCTCGTCATGTAACGCGGTTTTCCGCAAAAGTCAGCGCACAGTGGGAAAACCGCTAGCGCGCATGCGGTTAAGAACCAGGTTGATTTTTGGTGTCGCTATATAGATGACATTTTTATGATCTGGATTGGTGACAATTCACTTTTAAATGATTTCCATAATTGGTTAAACTCACAGACTCAGGAATTTAAATTCACCTTATCCTGTGATCCGAATAGGTTGAATTTCTTGGATGTATATATTAAACATGTAAATGGCCATTTACAAGTAAGTCTGTATACAAAACCTACAGACCGCAACACATATCTACACTTTTCAAGCAGTCATCCTCGAACACTAAAGGAAAATTTGCCTTACGGCCAATTTCTTCGTGACAGGAGAAATTGTAGCAATAAAAGCGACTATTTTGAAAATACAAACATACTAAAAGAAAAAATACTGGAACAAGGTTATCCTAAAAAATTGGTAAAAGGTGCTCTCAAAAGAGCGTGGTATACACCCAGAGAGGTGTTACTAGTTCCTAAAATAAGAAAAAAGGAAACCCCTTTAACATGTGTTCTGACATATGATCCTAGGGCAAATAGAGTAAAAAAGTTAGTACAAAAAAATTGGAAACTTATTGAACATCTAGGTATTCCAAAGCCCTTGTTTGCCTTCAAAAAAGGCAAAAACGTGAGGCAACAACTAGTGAGAGCGGCTAGAAAAGAAGAAAGTGACCAAAGAACTACCAGAGGGTTACTTAAACTACCCCCTATAGTTGGTCACTACAGATGTCAGAATTGTGTAGCATGTAGTTTAACAAAAGACTCGAAGGAGCTTGATATAAATGGACACACACACCAACAGAGGAGTTTTTCTAACTGTAATTCAAAAAATACATTTTATTGTATTAAATGTCCTTGTGGTAAGACCTACATAGGACAAACTACTCAAACAGTAAAGAAACGTATCCTACAGCATAAATCACGAATTAAATGTAAGGTTCAAGGTGCCCCATTGGTACAACATTTTGGGGACTTTAATCATTCAGAAAATGACATAGAGTGGTCAGTTGTGTGTATACTGGGGAGGACCAATGTCAATGAAGTTGAACACAAATTGAAACGTCTTGAAGCAAGACTAATTGAGAAATATAACACTGCAGTGTCAGGTCTAAATGATAGGGATGAAATACTTGGGAGGAGTAAGTAAGTAAAATCTTTATTCGGGATTCATTTTCCATGAATTACCATAAAAGCATTTTTACATTTCATTTACAAACATTTTGACAATAATATAAAAAAAATTCAGATCGTTACAATTTATCATAAAATTGCTTAGACAAGCAATTTAGCTATTGTTGTTCTGAAAATTGACCCTTGACTTAAAAATACAATTTAGGAAGGTGCTGACGACTTTACAAATATATTCTGAGTTTAAAAATTGTAACCTCAGCATTGCGGGACGGCATTTTCGAAGTCCTAAGATTTTCAACAATGGGGTTAGGAAAAATCTTCGATGGACGGAATAATATTTACAAAACAAAACCGTATGCATTGTTGACTGTTCAGATAGTTCATCACATGGACAGGGAATTAAACACTCTTCCCAACTGTTTCTATTTGGGAATGCTACTATCCTGTGAAAAATGTTCAGTCTGAATCTTGCTAGTAAGAATCGTTCGAACTGCGAGACAACATAGGTTAAGTATGGTTCCATTTCCATGGTCGTCATAACTGCCAGAGAATGCTGTACAGATGGTTTCTTAATCTCCTCAGTAATACGTAATTCTTCAAAGTGACTCAGCGCCTTTGCCTTGAGCTCTTTCTTAGGAATTCTGACTATAGTATCCGGTTTATAGTAAAAGTCGGCCATTCCTAGATCAATGAGGAGATTTTTAACATAGGTTAACCAATCTATTTTATCTGCGTGGTCAAGTTTCATACAGTCCGCAACAATAGCTTTAGTTAAGGAGTTCTTTGTTGAGACCCATATTCTACGCCATAGGAGTACAGGTTCAATTTTGGCCAGGTCCTCAATATGTGGTAGTCCCAGTTCTGCGTGGGAGGCAAAGGTGGATACTCTTTTGGGTACCGACAATAAGAATCTTATGAAGGTGTTCTCTGCAACCTGTAGGGCTTTAGTGTGTTTGTGGCCCCATAAACCCGCCCCGTAAAGTGCAATTGAGTGGCACTTGGCTCTGTAGATTTGGAGGAGTTCAACCGGAGGTTTCTTCCCTAGTTTCTGGGCAAATTTCATACTTGGGAGGAATATAGAGATAACTGTTCTGTATATAAACTGATAAATAGGTATAGATTGTAAGGAGTGTGGCACATTTCATCGGGTTATAAGGTAATTTTGACACATTTGGTGCACTATAACTCATTACGTTAAATGTTTACTTTTAGTTTTATTTTAAATTTTCCGGTACCGCAGTGCCTTAAACGACATGTGTTATCGATTCCTAAATAAAAATGATAACCTACTTCTTTGCAGATTGAAAATAGGTAGGTTTTCATACAGCTCCCATTCAGTCTGTTTACCTTCTTTTTTGTATTTTATTTTTGAAGCTTTATTGCTCATTTAGCAATGGATTTATAGATTGCTTTGTATATTTAATTTTTTCGGGCGACTACCAAGAAAGACGTTTAGTCCTACATTTATGTTTTGGACACGATAGATCAGTCCGTCTTCTCTTCTATTTTTTTGACTCCTGAAGTCGAGTTTATATTCATTTCTGCATCGCGGGATACTCGAAAATTCAGACGGATGGAAAGTGGCGTGTAGAGAGAGAGGCGGATTAGAAACGTGGAAAATAAGGTGAGCGTAGCTCCGAACTAGTCTCGAGGGTTTTTTGCGTTGAAGTGACGCTTGGCAGAGGCAATATATTATAGGTTTAAGCTAAATTTGATCTGTACGATTATTTTCAGAGAACCAGGAGACATACATTTTCTCTGAGGAACACTTGTGCAAGCACACCAAGAAGAGAGTGGAGCCATCTAGGGTAAGAGTATATAGCTTAGGACAGATTTTAGTAAAAGGTTTTGAGAGCGTATATATACAATTTGTTTCTTATTAAACACTTCATACACGTTTGTCTACAGAGAAAGAGTATTCATTCCTCCGGACTACAGCAGTTCCCTGATACATGAGACACGATAATAGACGCTTTGAATCTACCTTAACTAACAGTTGGTAAGCTTAGTCCCTGTTGGATGATCACAAATTTCCGTACTTTGCCATTTATATACCTAACAGCTTGATCCTTATGATTTTTTAGCTGTCGATTGAACTAGAAGAGTTTTTTGCCGTAGATACAGTATATAAATACCACCATCGTCCATTTCTGGACAGACACAAGGTATTAACATCATGCATGGAGAGTTTGCAGTAATGCCTCCACGATAAAATAATGCATGCTACCATCCTTCATTTTAGAAGACACCTGTTTTTATTAAAAAGTTAAAAATGAGGCCCCGGCTTTGGGCCTGGAGTGGGCGCAAACGGGATCCCGCCCCGTGGCTGTGCAGCCGGGCAGAGGCTCCCACACCATGTCTCCTGAATGCCCACAGCCTGCAGTCTGCCCCGGATCTTGAGCCCGTGTCCACGCGCCGGGGCTACCGCCGGCGCAGGGGCCTGGTTCTGAGCCCGGTGAGAACCCGCCCGCTGCCAGCTCTTCCGGCGGGTCGGCGCCATACCTGAGGCCCCGGCTCTGGGCCTAGCTCTGAGGACGGAGGTGGGCCGCCTGCGACTGGGGGGCTCCCGGCGAACTCTGGGCGCACTCGCGGGCCTGCCCGCGAAGCACCTGCACCCTGGATCCAGCGCTTCCGAGACCTGGACACAGAAAAGGCCGGGTGCTCCCCCACGGGCCCGCGTTACATCCCTAACTGCCTCTCCTTGATATGGACCTAGTGTTACCCTGCTCAAGCATCTGATACCACCCGGCTCCTGACTGCAAGGAGATGCCCACATGTGCCCTGACACCGCGCCTAGCCCTCGATTTCGGAGGCGCTATAGCTCGCACCCTGCCCGGCTGCAACACACGGTGTGACAGTACCTGCGCCCCGGAGGCTTTGGAGGGCCTGACCACGAGATTCCCGCTGAACTGACATCACCCCCCTTAAGGGAACCCCAAGAACAGAGGTACTGACAGAAAGCACCTGCCCTTTCACCAAATCTGGCTACCGCCGGGGACTACCACTAACCTAAATCCTCTTCTCAGATTTGACCCCCCTGACATTTGAAAGCGACAGGGCAGCTACAGCATGGCCAACTCTGGGCGCAGGAACAATCGCAACATCGTCGACATGCTCCACAAAAGTGCCCCAAAGGGAGAGAAAACTCAGGCGCCATCCTCACCCACACCGCCTGCCAATACCCCGCGCCGGGAGGATGAAGGGGCCCCAATCCCGAAGGCCTTCCTCGAATCGCTTTTTAACACCCTGAGAGATGACTTTCAGGCCCTGAAACAGGACTTGGCAGGGGAACAGCGCGAACTTCGCCGAGATGTTGATGGCCTGGGGGAACGCGTAGCTACGATGGAAGAAGCGGACCAGACGCGCAGCATGGAAGTAGAACAACTGCAACAAGAAATCCTCCGCCTCCAGGAGCAACAAGTGGTCCTCCAGGCCCACTCAGAAGACCTCGAAAACCGCTCTCGGCGGAACAACATACGGGTGATCCGTGGTGAGTCCGGTGAATTTGACATCCAAAGTGACCGTGCGCACAGGGTCGGCCTGGCGCGGTGCGCACCGGCTCCCCCTCCGGACATACTCGCTTTCCTCCCCGATTTCCCCCTGAAGGAACGCATTTTGAAAGAGTCTCGGCAGAAACAACCTATCTGCTTTCGGGGGGATCCCATGGCCCTCTTTCAGGATCTCTCCGCCATTACATTGCAGAAGAGGAAGGCCTTCAAAGTAGCCACGACTTTCCTAAAGGACAATGGGGTGACCTACTCCTAGGGGTACCCATTTCGCCTAATTTTCAAATGGAAAGGGGCACTACACCAACTCAGATCGCTCCAGGATACATGCGCCTTGCTGGGCATTGAAACACCAGGGGAGGGAGGATCCAGAGACACCTCCCCGCGATGGTTGCGGGACGAGGCTCCACTGAGATCACACAGCGACTGGCAACAAGTCCGACGGCGAAGGTCCCCTAAAGTCAGCCTCAAGCCGGACCATATTGACACTCTACGGACCTGAACTTTGTTCCAGTAGGCCAGAGACTATGGTTTGTGTTCTAGGGGTTCTTTGGGTGGGATCCAGGAGAGGGGAGGAGGGTTGGGGTGGGGTTGGTTGGAGTTGGGGCAATGGGATGGGGGGACAACGGGGGGGGTCTCAGTTGGGGTTAGTTCAGGGTAACGGGTGGGACTGCGGGTGGGAACCAGTGTGCCAAAGGGGGATTGCCAGAGATGGAATAGCTATAATCCACATTTGTCTTCTATTGCCTTGCTTGCCTCTTCAGCTAGCGCCTTCTCTCACTCCCCACTCACCCTCCTTACTATGGCAGACTCCAGTTTGAAGGTTCTGACCCTTAATGTGAAAGGGTTGAACAATCCTGTCAAGAGGACGGCTGTGATTTCATACCTGGAGAACTCTGGGGCCAAGATTTGTTTATTGCAAGAAACTCACCTTTTGCCCAAGGACTGGCACAGGATGCGCTCCCGTGCCTTCCCCCAGCAGTTCTTTTCCTCTCTCCCAACGAAGAGGGCTGGGGTGGCCATTCTGGTATCTAGGCGCTTCCAGGGAAGGGTGGGGGACAGGGCGGGGGAGATCAAGGGTCGTGTCTTGGCTTACACCTTTCTAATAGGAGACCGAAGCTTGACGATAGGCTCCATCTACGCCCCGAACACGGGATAGGAGTTTTTTTTAAAAGGTGCAGTTTCAGAGTCACTTCAACCCTCTAATTCTCTCCTGCTCATAGGGGGGGACCACAATCTGGTTATGGACACGAATAGAGACAGGTCAGGGCATCGCTATGGGGATTCAGGCGCTATTACAGCCACCGGTACAGAGTGGTTACGGGAGAGAGGCCTGGTGGACCTCTGGAGGACCAAGCACCCTAACACGACGCAATTCACCTTTTATTCCCATGTGCACCGCACATATGCCAGGTTAGACCATTACTTGGGCTTCTCTGAGCTACTCGCGACCCTCGGCGATGTTTGCATAGTGCCTGCGGCCCTCTCGGATCACGACGCGGTGGAGCTGTCGCTCAAGATCCCTACGCCCATCCGCCCCCATGGGTCATGGCGACTGCGTGAAACCCTCCCGCAGCGACCGGACGTCACCAAGCAGCTTCATAAATGTATAGTTAAATACTTAGCCATTAATGATACTTCGGAGACATCGGTGTCAGCTCTGTGGGGAGCCCTGATATCGGTGGCCCGAGGTGAACTTATCGCGATAGCCGCGGCAGAGGCCAAGGTCCGTAAAGCGAAGAGAGACGACCTCACCGCTCAGGTCTCTGAGCTGGAGAGGGTTCATAGCCGCACCTGCGGTCCACGGGTCTGGAGACAATTGAAGGCAGCCAGGACCCAGTTAGCCAGCCTAGACACTGACAGGGTGGAATTTGCTGCTCTCCGTCTCCGCCATACGTATTACGTTAGGGGTAACAAAACTGGCCGCTTACTTGCTAGCGCCCTGAAAGCTAAAACCCAACGTTCGAAAATCTCCGGCCTTACAGATGACTCGGCGCAGTCCTCACTGAGGAGACTCAGGTTGCGGAGGCGTTTCGGGCCTTCGACGCCTCTTTATACGGAGCCGACGCGGTGTCCCTCGAGGACGTCGATGCTTATTTGGATTCGGCGGCGATCACTGAGCTGTCTCAGGCAAACGCAGATGCTCTGGACGCCCCCATCCGTCTGAATGAGGTGCTGGCCGCTATATCCTGCCTTCGCCTGCTCAAATCCCCAGGACTGGACGGCTTCTTGGCCGGTTTTTACAAAACCTTTAGTCAGCTGCTAGCTCCGGTTCTCACCCGGCTTTTCAACTCCTTTGAAGGCCCAAGCTCCATCCCCCCGGACATGCTGGTGGCCGAAATAGTTGTGCTACCTAAACCGGGTAAGAAACCTACGCACTGCTCCGCGTTCCGCCCTATTTCTTTACTCAACCTGGACCTGAAACTCTTTACCAGAATTTTGGCTGCGCGTCTTGGTCCATGCCTGCCTGGGATCTTGGAACCTGACCAGTCGGCCTTTGTTCCTAATCGCCAATGCAGCGATAACACCAAACGGGTACTCTATTTGGTTGACAAGGCCCATTTCCAGGACTCGGACTCTGCGCTGTTGGCCATCGACGCTGAAAAGGCGCTTGATCGAGTCGACTGGACCTACTTACTGCGAGTCTTGACGCGCTTTTGGCTAGGAGACCGCTTTCAGTCCTGGATCGCAAGTTGTTACCACCACCCCCAAGCTCGGATCCGCTTGGGTGGTCTCCGATCGAGCCCTTTTGAGATCCAGCGTGGCACGCGGCAGGGGTGCCCCCTCTCACCCCTCCTGTTTGCCTTGTACAGAGAGCCCCTTGCGCAGAAGATCTGGGATAACACTGCTATCCATGGCATCACCTTCGGCCGAGAACCTCACATGGTCGGCCTTTACGCCGACGACATAATAGCCACTCCCGACCATCCAGACCGCTCTGTACCCACCTTTCTGGAGGAGCTGGAATCTTTTGGAGCTGTCTCAGGCTTCAAAATCAATAGGTGGAAATCCCTGATATTGCCCCTGGGAAAAAATGCCCACCGTTGCAGGAATACACCCGCATACAGGGGTGACTTACAGCTGACCACACAACTCCTATACCTGGGTGTAACTCTCACTTCTTCGACGGAGTGGACGATAGCTCTCAACTACAAAACCCTCACCTCCCAGATCCGGACCGATCTTACGCGCTGGTCCAAGCAACCCCTCTCCCTACTGGGGAGTGTCGCAGCGGTGAAGATGCCAGTTCTACCAAACATCTTATACCTCTTTCAAACCCTCCTGCTCCTGCCCCAAGCTGGTGTCCTTGCGGACCTACAAGCCGCTCTCCACCATTTCATCTGGGAGGGGAAGCGGTCGCGCTTACATAAACGGCTAGCATACCTGAGCATAGATGAGGGGGGTCTCGGAGTCCCCAACCTTTTGCAATATTTCCAGGCCTCCCAACTCCGCTATTTGGTGGAATGGCATAGGCCAGAATCCGAGAAACGGTGGCTATTTCAGGACAGGGCGATGGCCCAGACGCCCCTTTGGAGGGTTCCCTTCCTCCTCCGGCAGCACCGGCCGCGATACCTCTTGAAATCACCTATCACTCGCACGATCATGCGGGTTTGGGACGTGGTCGCTGTTAAAAGAGGTTTGACAACCTTCCCCTCGCCGTTTACCCCCATCCTGGACAACCCGAAGTACCCGCCGGGCAATGACCCCCACGCCTTCTCGCAATGGCGCGGTACCAACTGCCGTTCTGCCGGTGACCTTTTCGATTTGCGGGGCTTTCTCCTCCTCTTGGACATCAAGCAGGGCTATGACATAACAAATCCTCACCTTTTCCAATACTTCCAACTCCGGCACTGGCTCACAAACCCGGTCTACGCCCCTCTAGTTGGTCGACCGATGATGGTCTTTGAGAAATGGCTGATGACAAAAGACTCGGATAGACATCTTATTTCGGTCATCTACAAAATGCTCACGCCCCCAGCAACACCAGGCAAAACAGCGGGTCAGAAGCGTTAGGAAGTGGAACTTGGCAGGGCTCTGACACCCAGAGAATGGAGCTATATATACTACAGGGCCTCACACACCACACGCAACACTGCAGGCAGGGAAACTGCGGTGAAGTTGGCCATGTACTGGCATCTCACTCCGGCCCGGCTCCATAAGGGGAACCCGACCCGTAGCGAATTGTGCTGGAGGAGATGTGGGGAACGGGGCACCTTGACCCATCTCCTCTGGGACTGCTGTGAACTTCGGGGCTATTGGGAGACGGTCCTAGACGACATTGACTCTACCTTCGACACCGAAATCCCGAGATTTCCCGCCTACACCATCTTGGGCCTACCTAACGCACTCACTTTTCCCCTGAAATCTGCCCGGGGTCGCCAAATGGGGATCGCCATGCAAGCGGCTACGCAACATGTCCTATCGCTCTGGGGCTCGACCACCAGGCCTACACTCACGGGATGGCTACACAAACTCTAGTTCACTTTGGGTATGGAACGCATCCAGGCTACACTTACACACACCACAGCTGCATTTCAGAAGGTCTGGCTACCGCTGCTATCCCTCTTGTCCAAAGAGTTTAATGAGATCACATGCCCCAGATACCTCCGCATTCTGCGACTTACCGAAGGTACGCATGACACACCGTGATCTCATGTATCATTGCAGTACTCACTACCTGATTGTTTCTGAGATTGTATCCCATGGTTGGGGTGGGAGGGGGGGGTTTGGTCGGGGGTGGGTTCCTGGTTTTTGTTCTTACAGTTTTGCTCTCTTACAACGCCTACCATTCGTTGCCTTGGCATTATACCTCTGCTCTGGCATATGGCATATCCCAGCGCAACCAGAAACCAACAGAGAGATCAGGGAGACTTACAAGCGCGAAAAGTTACAGAGTGGGGAACAACCATGTTTTTAATGATTTCTGAAATGTCAGAAGATTAGGAATCGCTCGAATGCTAACTGGAAGAGAATTCCAAAGTTTGGCTGCCATGAAACCAAAAGAGCGACCCCCAGCCCTTGCTTTCCTCACTCGAGGGACACAGACCAAACCGTGGTGTGCGGAGCGCAAGACGCGCCTAGGCAAATAGGGCTTCAGCAGGCCTGATAGCCCAATAGGGGCTTGCTGTCTCGGGATTTTGTGCACAGTGCACAGCACCTTAAACTGAATACGTGCTTCGATCGGCAACCAATGCAGGTTCAAAAGCACTCGTGCAACAGATTGAGATCTTGGGAGTCTCACTAGCATGCGAGCTGCCGCGTTTTGGACCCTCTGCAGGCGTTTGATACTTGCCTTGTTGGCACCTAAAAATAGGGCGTTGCCATAGTCAAGCCTCGCAAGAATGAAGGCTTGCATGATGGTTTGGCGAATGCTGGGCGGAAAGAGACCAAGCAAAGGCCTCAGTCCTCTCAAGAGCCCAAAGCATACAGCAGCAACAGCTCTGGTCAGCTTCTCAAATATTAATCCAGAATCGAACCACACACCCAGGTTCTTTACCGCCTCCTTCGGAAGCGGGGCAGGTTTCAGATGTTCAGGCCACCACCGCTCAGACCAAAGCTCCTGGTCCTTCCCATATAGAAGAATCTCGGACTTGCTGGCATTTAGTTGAAGTCAATTAGCCTTCATCCAGTCTGAGATAATAGCCAGATCTTCTTTGAAGGACTCCAAATTGGCGCGACTTTTTTTGGAAAAAGCAATCACCAGTTGAGTGCTGTCTGCATACGACACTACGGACAGACCCCTGCCTCTGGCCACCTCCGCTAAGGGTCCCACCTATAGATTGAATAAGAGTGGGCTTAGGATAGAGCCTTGGGGTACCCCTCTACACAGGGCATGGTCCTGCGAATGGAAAGGAGGCTCAGATACTTGGAACGATCGCCCTTCCAGAAAGGATCGAATCCAGGCCAGAGCCTCACCTCTGACTCCGATTGTCTCGAGCCGTTGGAGAAGGATCGCATGAGACACCGTATCAAAAGCGGCGCTTAGATCCAACAGGACCAAGGCCGCGGAGTCGCCTTCATCCAACCGACTTCGGATAGTCTCTGTAACAGCAAGAAGAGCTTATTCGGTGCTGTGACGGGGGCGAAACCCGTGTTGAGAAGGGTCAAAGATATTGTGCTCTTCTATATATCTGGACAAGCTGGAATTAACATGTGCCTCCACCACCTTCGCCATAAACGGAAGTTGGGAAATGGGCCGATAGTTACCAGGATCGTCCTGGTCAAGTGAGGACTTCTTTAATAGTGGGATGATTTTAGCATGTTTCCACGCCCTTGGAACAGAGGCTGATTTCAATGACAAGTTGGCCAGTTCGAGGGCCACGGGGGCAGTAGATGATAGGGACTGGTGAAAGTAGGTCGCCGCCATTGAATCCGCTGGCGAACCCGACTGGATTTTTGCACTTAACATCTCGAGCTCCTGAAGCGACAGCAATGGAAAACACGACAGGCCCCCACTCGGCCCAGCATCTGACCCTTCCAACAGAGCATCCTCACTAGGGGGATTCCCTGTAGAGAGGCCCTGATAGATCCGCTCCACTTTCTCCACAAAGTGGTGAGCTAAGACCTCACAGTGATGATTTGAAGCCACGGGGGAAGTGTTAGGCATGCCTGCGCTCTTCATGTTTTTAAGCAGCGTGAAGATGGTCTTAGTCGGGTTATCGCTGTTCAGGATTTTATTGGACACAAACTCAGCCCGTGTTTAGCGGATGAGCTTGTGGTAATCTTTCACTGCCTCTCGATATGCTACTTTGGCAGAAGGCTCATAAGAGCGGCGCCAGGCACATTCCAGTTGCTTGCTACCCTTCTTTGCCTGTGTTAGTAGATCTGTGAACCAAGGATTAGATGGCCCACGGCTCTTACCTCCCCGTTTAGCTGGAATGCAACTATCCAGGCCAGCTACCAGCCAATCATGAAAGCACTCTTGTGCCTCCTCGATATCCGCAGGGAGCTAAGGTCTCAGCACTGCCAACTGAGTGGCGAGCGACTCCTGATCTAACTTATACCAGGGCCGTTTGGCCACGACTACAGGATGGACCACTTCGGCTCTGCCCTGCCACCGCAGAGAGAATGGAATAACTGAGTGGTCAGTCCAAGTCAGTGGAACTGGCGAAAGGGTTTTTAGGCATTCTATGTTGGAAAAGATGGGGTCAAGTAGATGCCCGGCCACATGTGTGCCCTCCAAGACCAGTTGCAGTAACTGAAAATCTTCCAAGTCTGCTAAGAAATTGGAGATCTTAGCCTTTCCTTCCAGCTCGAGGTGGAGATTAAGATCTCCCAAGATAGTAAAGTTAGCTACTTTACTAGCTATAGGTCCAATTTTATTCACAAGGTCCTCATGGAAATTCTCAGAGGGCCCAGGGGGTCTATAGATTAAAAGGCCAGACATAGATTGCAATTTAGCTCTATTCTAAATAGAGCACTCTCACAGCCCGCTATTTCTTCCTTCGACAGGCAAACGTGGCTTTGGCTATTACCGATATAGCGCCCCCTCTTCCCCCTTCTCTATTGATGTTATATAAGGTAAAACCATCCGGAAGGGCAAGCCCTGGTTGCGCTACTGTGTCATGGGTCAACCAAGTTTCTGTAAGAAAGAGGGCATCAGGGGCCTCAGCCATAAGAAGGTCAAATATTTGTGCGTAGTGACTCACCATAGAGCGGCAATTTAAACTGAGAAACTTGTACACAGTTTGACTAGGAGTACATAGAGACTGCTCCACCCCGTTAACCTTGAAGGTGCAAAGTTTGCACACAAAATTCGGCTTGTGAAAGGCCCACGGTACCGCTAAGCACTCAGAGGCCAGCCCCATCATTCTTCACGGGAATATCGGAGAATTTCACCAGTGGAGGGTGCAGGGGTCCTGGCATCTGGCGTCGACCTGGCATGGATGGGCGCAGACGGGCTTGCCTTTGGAGCACCTTTGGCATGCCAGCGGCGCGCCCGCTGCGTGCGTCCACTGCGCGGCCACCTAAGTGAGGTCATTTATAGTGAACCAGGAAGTGGCCAGGCAGGCGAGTCGGCAAACACTACTCTGCAAGCTCGAAAATCCTCCCCCAAGATGGCGCACAACCTCTCTCCCTTGTCCCGTGCAATGAATCCTAGAAGGTGGCAGCAGCAATGCGGTAAGTTTTAAAAGAGCGGCGAAAATAGCAGTGATAATAAAATAAGAGTTCCCCCCACACAATAATTCAGTTTGTGGCAAATATAAATTTTTATTTAAAATCGCGATGCTAAAGCTCCCGGCTCACGCTTTAGGAGTCTGGTTACAGATGCTGCTTAGGAGGGCCTCGACCAAGAAAGCTCTCACTACCCTACACTGACTGCTACTGAAGGAGAGGATACTTTTCAAATCTTTGTGTATCAGCCATCGCATCTTGCAGAGCTACCTACACAATCTACTCACTCCCTATACCCCTACTCGTCATCTTCGATCGACCAGTGCTCACCTGGTTGGAATCCCTAAAATAAAAAAAGCGAGATTCGGAGCCCGCTCCTTCATCTATCTTGCCTCTAAGCACTGGAATGCACTCCCTCTCTTCCTACCGGCAAACCCTCAAAGCCATTTTTTCCAAAGAAATTGAAAACCTGGCTCTTCTGCACTTAAGGTCTCTTGCCTTCTGTTTCCTGCCCTTTACATCTTGACAAGTCTGTGCCTCAGCACGGGGACCGACCAGTAGATGTAACCAGGTGCTTTACAAGCTTGTTTATTATTATTATTATTATTCTGGAATGCTTATCAGTAAAGTCACCAGTGACAGATGAATAGTAAATGTAAATGTAAATGTGCTGGACTTGTAAAGCGCACAGCTG
This sequence comes from Lissotriton helveticus, assembly GCF_964261635.1. NCBI lineage: Eukaryota > Metazoa > Chordata > Amphibia > Caudata > Salamandridae > Lissotriton > Lissotriton helveticus. The sequence goes on from NC_136069.1 coordinate 529,361,433, forward strand.
CCCGTGAGCGTCCCAGCGCTTGCTTAGGGAACCCGTCCTGGTATTCCCCTGTGAGAAACCCCGGCAGGGTGTCCACAAGGTGAAAGCCAGGCATCCCGCCGCGAGGGGCCGTAGTGGAGATTAAGCAAGCTATTGCCCAGAGTCGCAGAGTGTGACCCCGTGAGTTGAGTAGGCACCAGAGCGAGAATTGTCGAGTCCGTGGAATTTTTGGGCCCGAGACCCGCCGAGGGGGGGAATCGAACCCTGGTCGATCTCAGCTTCCGGGTCTGCCGCCTCTAACCACTGAGCCACGCTTCTCCATAGTCAGTTTATGATACTGTGGTGAAAAAGTAGGACCCACCTTAAAATGGGCCTATTATGGTCTTAATCTTGGTAAGAGATTGCTTTTACTTTCTTGTTCTCTGTGGCATAAAAGGAGTCTTTGCCCTAATCCACTGTGTTCCAAACAGAAAATAACTTTTTTTTTTTAAATGTCACTAACTTAGTAACACAGACCATGCAGGTTTCACGTGCAGCTTTCGACAAATTCAGTATTTTGATGCTCACACCTTCGCTCTAGATGTAGATTGTGCACAGGTACATCTCAAAATGAAGCAAGCAGTACATTCCTGGAGGAAGCAGCAGGCGGGCATACACTGAGCCGCAGGGGTGTGCAATGTATGCATGGGAAGTCTTTGGAGTTTACTGTGGTGAACGCTCTGGTGGAGTGGATGAGTGCCCACTAAAGGGTTTTAGAATCAGACTGAAGGCAGAAGTGATCTCTATTTCCCTCATTTTTATACCTCCAGGAAAGGATGCTCGGGGATGCCTGTATCAGCTGCAAAATCTACATAATAGCTTGGATGGTCACAGTAAGGATGCCACAAGACAGAACCAGGTCAGAACAGGGCTTAATATGATCAGGGGGTAAAACCAGGAATACATGGGAAGGAGTGAAGCACCATGGCAATAGAGCAATTGTTTTTGGGCATCCAAGCAAAAAATGAAAACATAGGACCCAAAGAAACAGGTTGCAAATCGTTTGAGAACATCATCTGTAAATTGGGCCTCACAGTTACAGAGGAAACAATGGGGCCTCAATTCACAGGTCCCTTAATATTCTTTGAAGCAGCAAACAACCTCCTCAATAGTTCCTTTTTATTGCACGGACATCCTTGACAACCTACAAAATATGCTTGTCAATGCCTGTTAATACCTTGTACCCAGCTCTTCCTCCCATACTTCACAAGTAACCTTTAGTAATTAGAGAGGTGTAATGGTAATGAGTAAGATAGAGACATTGTCAAAAATGAAAGTCATTAGAGAATGATAGTTTTGATTGTAGCCTCCCCCAGACAATGGACACTCTTGGAGAGGCTTGGTGTGGATTTTCCTTTCATCATGTTTGGTGAGCCCAGATTCCAACTGCATGAGTAACCACTTGCACTTTTACTTCTAGTGCTTCAGGTATCCAAGCTAAGGCATTCTGAGCTTCAATCACCAATGTCGAGGCCTGGGAACACCCAGGTCTGTGAGATGCACAGCCTTGTCCCTAAGGTTTCAAATATGGTTAATTTTCCTTTATAAATGTATTATTATGAAAATGCAAAGAAAACGGACACACAAACAAATTATGTTACTTTGAATGCCAGACGCCATAGCTTTTAAAGAAGCAGTTTTCTATATTTAAAAAAATATATATATTTTTTTAAACTGAACATTATCAAAAGCAACATTCAGTTGCTTGTGGATTTGCATGGATAAACATTATCACAACACTTAAAATACAAAATTCATCAGAAAATCCCAATGCATTTTGGGTTATTTCAACCCTTCCTCAGGGGCGTTTTCAAGTACAAATTTGTTGAAAAGAAGAGAAAATTCAGTTCCTTCTGATGCACACTACAACATAAATAAAGAACAGGTTCAAGTGTTATCTGAATGCATGACGTATTTTAACCCCTTCTGCTACGCCGAACGTTCCGTGCTGGTGCGGAACGTTCTATTGTGCGGGCGGGGCCAGAATGTTCAGCGGCCGTGCGCAGCACTACCAAGGTAGTGCACGCGACGTCCGCTGAACGTGCGCCGCACGGAAGGAGTTAAGTACACAATACACTGAGCTTCAAGCCATGAGATTCCCACCTTAGCTGCCTCTTTCTCCCTCGTCTTCCTCTTTCTCTCAATCCACTGTTCTATGCCCACTTGAAAAAAGTATCACTGTGAAGTACGAAAGGAGGAAAGAATGGCAGAAGCAGTCGCATTTAATGGAGGGGCCATTGAATGGCCTGCAGCATGCAGTCGAGTGGGGAATTAGAGGTCAGAAGAATACCCAAGCTGGCCCTGTTCACAAATGCTTCAGTTAAGACACTGGGCATTTTCTCACTGTGTCTACCAGGTCCAATTACCCAAGGGCAGTGACATATTATGGAGATGTTTCCCAAGTCTGGACTCCAATTAGTCAGTGACTATGTCAGAAAGGCAATGAACCTCTTACCCCACATTTGGGTAAAAGTCAGTCATAGAAATGAAGGGGTAAGTGCCAAGCTCGCAAGAGATACCACCCGTAGCAGAACTAGGGCTGCAGTGTCCTCTGCAGTTTCAAAGAGAGCAATATCTTCTGCTCTCAAAACCCTTCCTCACAGGCAGCCCGATCTAGAAAATCCTGTAAGAAGCAACAGAAGAAGGAGGCTTGAAGTGATGAGACAGATCATAGGGGAAGAGACAGTGGTGTATTGAAACTTGAGTGGGCCCCCGTGCAAAGTACCCCCCGACCCAATCAGGAGATATCAGGCCAGGGGCTCGTAACCGTGCAGAGTGTCGGGCCCCTGGAGCTCCGGGCACTGCAGGGCATGCGGGGGCTAATGTTACGCCTACATGCTCTTAAAGAGGAACCGAGTTTTTTAAAATTCTAAACTCGAACTGGCGGGTGAAGGAGAACAGTTCCCTGTGATCACACTTGTCTGCAGCTCAACATAGTTTGTCTCTCCCTGGGCCGTGTAGAACGCGGAAGGCTCTACTACTTTTCAACCGAGCACAGACTTGGCAAGGTGGCTTCCCCATCACTCCTGGATTTAAAGGAGATAGGGTAAGCACCTAGGGATCAGAGTTGGGAGTCCTGAATAAAGCAGAGGTAGTAATTTTGCCGGCTGAAACATGTCGACGCTTTTGAAGAGTGGAGGAGTTGGCGTCTCATTATAAGCTCCCCAACCCAGCATCTACATTTTTTCCGTTTTAAATCTGGACCGGGTGCCTAACATTAAAATTATAACAAGGACTTCCTGATACTAGTTTTATATAACCTTCTCTGCTCATTTTTCTTGCGTTGGATTGTGCAGAGGTGTGTCAGTAGCCCTGTGATGACGCATTATACAGCTTCCTGTGTGTGAGGGCAGTTGTATTAACTTGGTGTATTTCCCCTACACTCATTCACCACCACGTAGAGCCTGATAAATAATACCACATACCTACCAGACCCCCTCTCAATTTCTCCATCTTCAGTGTCACAATCCCATAATCTATTCTTACTGCAATAACAAAGTGAAGCACGATCCTGGATGGGTCCTATGTATGAGGACCAGACTGGTGATAACAGGGTTTACTGGATACTCTAAAGTTTACCGCTCTACAAAGAGCTCCCCTGGTAGCATCACCCCAGGATTGACTCAAAATTACAAAAAAGAGCATAGCGTGCCTAAAGGTTTACCAATCGATTGGGTCTGTGGCCATGTTAGAGAAGAATGTAACACCTATGAGCCGCTTAATTTCTCTCCCCAAAAGTGGGCCAAAATAATATGCATTCACCAATGTTATAGATCCCTTAGGCATCCTGTAGCGAATTGGTGCTCTTAGTAGAGGTTCAGACGTCAGAGTCTATCAACTTGGTGATAGAATAAAAGTGTACAGAAGCAAAACTTCAAGGGTCAGATGTACGACTCACCACTTTGCGACTCGCAAATTGCATTGCCATTTGTAACTTGCAAATTGGGATGTATAACAGTGTCTCAGACGCTATTAGTGATTCCAAATGGGGTCGCAAATTGCATTACTCATGAATATTAATGAGTCTGTCGCAATTAGCGACCCCATTAGGAATGGCTAGCACTCCTAGGGATGGCGGCAGTCTTTTTTTTTTTTAATGCAGCCCGTTTTCCTTAAAGGAAAACGGGATGCATTTAAAAGAGAAAAATTAAACTTTTCAGTTTCATTTGTTTAAGGGCAGGCAGTGGTCCATGGGACCACTGCCTGCTCTTAAAAATATGTTCCCACCTATTCACAAAGGGGATGGGGTCCCTTAGGGACCCCTTCCCGTTTGCCACCTACTTGAAGTAAGTGGTAAACTGCAAGTGTTTTGCGGCCGCAAATGCGGATGCAAAACACTTGTACATGGCATGGTGACTCGCTATTAGGAAGGGACGCCCCTTCCTAATAGCGGGAGTCGCAAATGCTATTTTGCGAAATAGCATTTGTACATGCCATTACTCTTTTTTGCGGTCGCAAATGGGAGGATCTCCTACATCTGGCCCTTAATGCTTTAAACCCAGAATCGAGGGGATCAAGACCACACTAACACAATGCACCTCCACATGTAAAGCGCCAACCCGCATTCGTCAAGAGACTACATAAAGCCCATTGAAAAATGTGCTGATGAAATTAAAGCCCTTAGACCTAATACAAGAGGTAAATCTGTGGAACTATCAGTGCTGTAGGTAGCCAATAAGACAATGAAAGTGCAGTGGCCGAAGAAAGCAAGGCACTGAAAGCACCCCAATGAGCAGGTGGAACAGTGAATACCATAATAATAAGAACAAAAGTCTATTTTCTGCCAATCATCGACATCCAAAAATGTACTCTAGTGAACGATGCCAGAAATATTATCACAATTGTACTCAGTGGAAAGGAAGTTATGGGACGTGTTATGGAATAAAAGCCTAGGTTGGCTAAAGAAAGTTAATCTTATCTATTTTGGGGACATCATACAATATTCTCAACGAAGATATGGATTCTAGAAGGAAACCGAGTGACTGGCTGAATTTTGATAAGGCGTGGAAACTGTGAATTCTCGAACTTCCTTGGAAGATGTAATTTCTTAATATACCCGTTCTCTAATTGCCAAGATTTTTGTTTAATCCACACATTTCCAAACTTCTAAAAGTCCATCCCTTTGAACTGTGACATGCATGATCCTTGCTATGAATAAGACCTTGACTAAACTTTTAATGTATTTCTGGGTTGCTTTCTGAGCGTTAGATATTCTTTAAGAACACATTGGAAGACACTCAGTTTAAATTATTAAATTAAAACACACATACAGCAAAAGAAGAGCATACTTAGGACACAAGAGAAACTAAGTGCTGCTTCCCTAGGTGACTGCACTCTTTTTTTCTGCTGTCCATCAACAGCTCTTTTGTAGACTTAGCAATAGTAGCAGGTGGTGAGATGCACCACAAACCCTCCTAGCAAGCTTCGACAGTTGTACTGAATATGGCTGTTACATTTTGGGTCTCTATTTGGCAGAGGTATGCACCCTATCCAAGTAGGGATCACAACCCTAGTCAGGGTAAGCTAGATACACACTAAAAGATAACTAGTGCCCACCCTCTGATAGCTTGGCACAGAGTTATAAGGCTTATATAAAGAGGTAATGTGTAAAGTATTTGTGCGGCAAACACACACATGGTAACACAATGAAAACAACAGGAGTGGCTCCTCCATAAAAGCAGAGGAGCCTCGCTCCCCTAATGAAATGCCCCAGAGCTGCTAATAAATAAGATGGTAATAAAGTTTATTTATTGCCATTTTATTTTGAAGGAACCTGTCTTACACAGAGTGTAAGACGGAGAGAGGGTTCAGTGCTGCCAAGTGGCAGCAGGAAGCTGTGCATTTGTGTTTAAAGTGTACATGTCTCTTTGGCTGTCCGGCTTGCTCTGGCCAGCCAGACATGCACATTTATACTTCTGAAAACTTGCTGTCTTAAACAGCTAGGTTACAAAGAGTGCAGGCCTTCAGTGCTCATAGGAGTGCTGCGGGAGGCGGCTCCCTCCAATCCTGATGCGTCTCTCATGCTGAGAGATGAGCCAGGATTGGAGAGTGCAGTTTCCTGGTCTGGAGCTTCCAGGAGCAAACACACGAGAGCTAGGAGGACATCTGTGTGACAAGCCTGCAAGGTAAGTGCCTCTTTTTATTACCTTAATGCCACCCGTAGGTTACCCACCCCACCACCCTAAATATATGCCAGCTGCCACTGGAATACCCCAATAAAATATTCCACACAGGTTTAGAAACATTGAGAATCATTCTGTGAATAAAACAAGACCACAATGACAAACATCAAATAAGTAGAACCGGAGTTATGAATTTTTAAAGAATAAATCAAAAATCAGTGCTTAAAGGTCTGTTTGTTTGTATGTACTTTATTTTGGTCATAGACCATAAAAGTAGCAAGCAACAATACAAGAAATCATCCAATAACATTAAAGGAGAAATCTTTACAAAGAACAAAAATATATATAAAAAACACATAAAAGCTATAACACATCTAAAAAAACATACAAAGGGGCAGTCCTACCTAGAGCCTTATAAAAATCATAATGGGTAACCAGATTCCTAAAAAGCAACCATCACTGAGATCGAGACCGAAAGAGATAACATTTTGCACCAAATAGGCCAAATACACTCACGATATTTTGTAATAGAAAACACTACAAAGTGAGACTTGTCAGTTCTACATAGTCTCAAGGCAAATCTACAGTGTTTGATGCATATAGAACGGCATAAAGGGACTATCCAGTGTCTACGCTTTTTGCTGTAATTCAAGCAAAAAAATAACAAATGGTCAATTGTTTCCTCTGTCCTTATGCACGCAGGGCATCATTTATCATCACTAGGAACAGTCTTCCAATTTTCTGTACCAAGTGCTATTGGCAAGGTCACCAGCCTAAATGTAATATATAGTGCTTGGACAAAGAGAAGAACTATTTCATGTAAATAGTTCTCAAACAAAGGAAAAGGTTTAAATTCAAGGAAGCTTCCAGTAAGTTTCCCCAAATCTGTCTCATGATGCAAACCGAACTTCTCTTGTTCCCAAAATGCAGCACTTAATTTTACTTTGGAAGTAAAGGAAATAGTACATGGATCATACCAAAATTCTTGTAGTCTTTATGAAAAACAAGTCTGTTTTGAACATTTTAGCGATGGTAATTTCATCTCATCTTGTACCCTAGTCAGAACAATTTTTAAGCCCTCTCGGTAACATGCCGACTCTGGTATTGACCAGATACGTAGCCAATACAAGACTGATCTCAAATAAATCAGGTGCCACATTGTCAATCCTGTGGATGGAGGCAAAAGCATCTGCACCGATCCATACAGTTGATGAAGGCTTCGGTTTCGAACCTCTTTATGATGCATGCCCAGCATCGTTGAACTGCGACATACGTCGTCATCAAACCGCGCAGTCTGTCGGTTATGTCTTCGATTGGCTTCTCTGTCAAAGAGCAATGTATCAGTTCCTATTGACACAAAGTCATCACCACATCGATTTTGATGGTTCCGGACAGCAGAAATCACCCTTCAAGGGCATAGGAGTGGATTGGCATCACTTGACAGGGCAGGACTCACAGATGGCAGAGTTCAGGCGCTGTAACAGATTTGAAGGAATTTTCGAATGGCCCTGAGTCTTCAGAACAGGGTGCAAGCCAGCAAGTCATTGGAGTCACTCCGGGTTCAATTTGATGGGTCCAGTCCTTGTCCTCAGCAGCGCAGAGATCACTTGGCAGCTCAGAAAAGCAGAAAGCAGTTGCTTAAGAAAAGCAGACAGGCAAAGTGACAATCCTTGTAGCACAGCAGGCCTTACTCTTGGCAGAGTTCCTAATAGGTCCAGTAATGTAATGATTTAGTAAGGCCAGAGCCCCAGTACTTTTACCCAAATGTGCCGTTGAAGTGGGGGTAACTTTAAAGCAGCTCTTTGAAGTGCACAGTTCCCCATTTCATCCCAGTCCTGTCTGCCAGGCTATCTCTGGGGGTAATCAGTCCCTTGTATGGGACACAGGACATTGCCTATTCAGATGTAAGTGTCAGCTCCCACTCACCCTCCCTTTCCAGGAAGGCTATCGGAATGTAGATGAATGCACATGAGTCTTCTGTCACCCCCACCCTTACCTGTGTTTGGGTCTGTCTATAGGAAATGCACAAAGTGTAGCTGTCACCCAGCCCAGACGTGTATCGGACTCAGACTGCGGGCACACAGAGCAAAGTTAAGAGCAGAGAAATGTCCACTTTCAAAAGTGCCATTTCTAAAATAGTATTGTTAAATTCAACTTAACCACTAAAGTGGATTTATCATTACTATTCCAAAGATAAGAAACATGATGTAGCTTCCCCTTTCTAATCAGGAATTATTGCATAAATGTGTTTTAAGGAATTCCCAATGCTAGCCCAAGAGAGGAGCAGGCCTCACAGTAGTAAAAAACTAATTTGGTTGTTTGTCACTACCAGGACATGTAAACCTTAAAATAATATCTCATTCTTTTTAGTTACACATTACCCTGCCCATAAGACTACCTAGGGCCTACCTTAGGGGGTGACCTATGTGTAATAAAAGAGGAGTTTAAGGTTTTGCAAGTGGTATTAAATGCCAAGTTGAAGTTGCAATCAACTGCACACACAGGCCCTTCAATTGCAGGTTTGAGAAAGGTTTGAAAGGCTGCTTATGTGGGTGGTACAACCAGTGCTGCAGGACCACTAGTAGCATTTATATTAAAGTTCCTGAGTATATGGTATACCACTTTACAGGTAGCCTACATATGCCAATCAGGTATACACCAATGTTACCATGTTTAGGGGAGAATCACATGTACTTTAGCACTGGTTAGCAGTGGTAGAGCGCTCAGAGTCCTAAGGCCAACAAAAAGATACAGCAGGAAGTGGAGGTAATTAGGCAAAAAGTTGGGGAAGACAACCCTAAGGATGACAGGTCTAAATATGCTGAAGGTCAGATTCAGGGTTGGCCAGTAGGAGGTTATTCTGAAAATGGAGGGGCATTGTTCAGATGCATGGCTTTTAGACATTGCTGTGGGGGAGCATGTAATAGAGTTTGTTGTGCTACTGGAAGATTCAAGGCTCATTTCAACACAGTGTCTGCATTGCTGTGATGAAAGTAGTACTGAAGTTGGTACCAAAGCAAGTAATTGATCCAATTTTGTCTTAGCACAAAAGGCTCTGTGGTCATTCCTCCATGTTGTAAGTGCAGCAAGGACTAATGGGTTTTTAAGCTAAACAATTTGAAGAGTATTAGACCATTTGTTTGCACAATGCACTTCAAAAAGAAAATGCAACGATGATAATTCCTTTGATTACACAGAGGTATTCATTACCCTTGATTTCCCCCCAAAACTATCATCTCAATGTCCAGATTTGACTATCCTATCAAAGGTTCCTGATGTCTTAAGGGGTCTCATTACATTTTTCAGGTTTTCCTGTTCAGTTTGATATTCTTGCAGATGGTGTTTACCATGATCCTTGCACCTTTGGTGGAAGCACTGCACAACACAACAATCATATTTCATCCATACCTTGATGGTTTCTAGATAAATGGATCCTCCATTACAAAGGTGAAAGAAGACACATATCCTGGAATTTTTATGGGTGAATTAATACGGCAGGGATCAACTTATCTGGGTTTAATACATCATCATTCTATAGCTCACTCCGCCACTCCAGTTCAGACATGGCCATTTGCAAATCAGTCTGACCCTGTGCCTCATGGGAACAGTCCAGCCCGAAATGCCAAGCCATGATGTTGATGAATTAAACCCAGATCAGTTGACTGGGGGTGAGTGCTTGCAATGTTCAACACTCTGTCCATTATCCCCTTTGGTTTTGCTTTGTTCGCACCTATGATGGCAGGGTATGCCCAGAGGTGGGTCCCTTGCTCACTTTGGCACCGGATTCAAGCTAGCCTGGCTGATGACAGCTGATTAGCCAGAAACCGGTCCCATGATGCTTGTTTCCGGTCCAGGGAAGACATGGCTTGGCAGTTCGGGCTGGACTGTTCCCATGAGGCACAGGGTCAGACTGATTTGCATATGGCAATGTCTGGACTGGGGTGGTGGAGTGAGCTAAAGAATGATGATGGATTCAACCCAGATCAGTTGACTGGGGGTGAGTGCTTGCAGTGTTCAACACTCCGTCCATCATCCCCTTTAGTTTCACTCTGCCTTTTCTCCATGTATGAAGGGGCAGCTGGTGTTAATGGGCAAAATGGGCATCGCTCTGCCCCTACCACCCTAAGGGGAGAGGCAAAAAGAGAATTTGATAAATCACCACGCAGTTGAAAAGAAACACACTACTTGCTCCTCTCTTATTTGTTGGGGCATCTGTGATGAACTTTGCAGGTGTCCTGCTGCGCATGTGCCTGCTGGGTGAGGTATTCTTCGACCTGCAGGCACAAGCTACAGCTGTGACATCAGGACAGAGGGTGTGCCGCTTTTCAATGCTGTCAATAAGGTTGGATTTCGGGCGCTTACACAATGGCCCTGGGAGGAGTTCACAGAACTCTATTCATTTCAATGGCGGGGGCGGGGCAGGCTAAGAAAGAGGTAATGGGTGGTAACAATTTAAAGTCACAACGGGATGGGGTGGGCTGTAGGAGGGGTGCAGCTGGATTCTCTCTTCATTCCTCGTGTGTCATGTGCTTTCACTTTTGGAAACGTTACTTATGAAGCTGAAGCTGAGCCTGAGCCCTTTCTCTGTGGGCACCTTTCTCATCTTGTTCATTGCACCTCAGGCACAAAAGAATACAGGTTGGCACCTATGTTCCCTTTAAACTGTGATTACACGAGCCCCCTGGCTCCGTTACAGAGTTCAGCTATTTTTAAGCACCAGGTTAAGCAATTTGCCCAGAATCACATCACAGGATATAGAGTCGGCACCGAGACTCGAACAGCGTGTAATACTTTTTTCTCTTGAACCTCTGTTTCGCCTGGTGCACAGCCTGTGTTTTTCTCTTTTGGCATTGCACATCCTTATCCCTGTGTCTTGTTGTAGTGTTCACCCCATGTCTGTCTCTGCAGATCACATCGCATGCCTTTCTGTAGAGTGGCAACCAGTACCTGTCTCTTGTGCTGCACTTCCTATTCCTCTCTGCATATCCAGTGTCTGTCCCTGCAGCACCCTACCTGTGTCTGCCTATTGCTGTAATTCTCATCCTCTGTCTGTGTCTGTTCGTGTACAGTGTCTAGCTGGTGTGTCTTCCTGTAGAGCTCATCCAGTGTCTTTCCCTGCAGTGTACAGCCTGTGTCTGTCTCTTTTGGTAGGGCACTCCTGTGTCTTGCTCTACTCTCCATCCTATGTCACTCTCTGAAGTGCACATCTTTAGAAGTGATGTGGCTGTCTGTGATGTGACTGGGACTGTCTCTTGCTATGGTGAAAATGTTATGTCTATCTCTTGTAGTGTTTATCTGTCTGTCTCTGCAAAGTGCAGCTTGTGTCTGTCTCTTGCTACACTGTTCATCTTGTGGCGGTCTCTGCAGTGTAGAGCCTGTCTGTCTCTTGCTGTGCTACACTTCGTCTGTTTCTGCACCACCAATGTCTGTCTCTGCTGTGCATAGCTTGTATCATTTTCTCAGTGTGTGCCCATCTCCTGGAGTGCAGTGCCCGAGTTGTCTTGGCCTATCTCGCATAGGTTGAACCTGTACCTTGTTTGTCTCAGTGTGTCCACCTCTAGGAGTGCAGCCACATGCCACGTCATAGCCGTGTTAATCCCAACCTGCATCTAGCTTGTAGCAGTGTGTGTCCGTATCCAGGAGTGCAGTCACCATTCAAACTTGGCCTGCCTGCTCTGTGTCCTGGTCAGGGTGCCAAAGTCACCCTTGTCTCTACCCATTCTAGCTTAGAGAGTTGCTCACATAAAGCTATATTTAACATTTTATTAACCACACCAAACCTCTGATCATAGGATAGATATCTTTGGAGGAAATTCGAGTTACACGTGGTTTTCATTGGTACGATGTACTTGGTAGCATATATGGAATTTTGGACATGTAAATAACGGATATGGAAAATCAGCCCATTTGTAGCTGGGAACTGGACACAAGTACGTATTGGCATTCCTTTGTTTTTCTTAAGGACATATATAACCAAGTCCTGCAATTGGACCCTACGAAAAGACATTTGCAGCCGGTGAACTCGAAATTTAAATCAGTTGGTTGATTTCAGTTACATCAAGGAACTGGAACTGGAGAACACTGCCTCATAGAGCTCGTTAATAGTATCTCCTGGAGCTGGTTAATAGTATCTTATTGAGCTGACCACCAGTGTCACTGAAACTTGTTCAATAGTGTGTCATGGAATAGTCCAATAGTGTGTCATGGATAACACTTATTCTCATCTTTTACGCCCCACCACTTTCAAATGTCACCAGCCACCACGGCATGTAGGCTGTATGCAGCCTACATGGAGAAAATGGCCTCCCCATAGACGCCTGACTGGTCGGCGTCCAGACCAATCACAACGCTGCCATTTCAGCATTGTGATTGGCTTAGTGGAGGGGACGGAGGCTGCCTGCTTCCTGTTCCTGAGAGGAGAAGAAACGACATCGGACCTTGCCAGCGAAGGTTAGTTAACTTTTTTTTAAACCTCTCCTCGTGTGACTCCTTCCCTGCATGACCCCCCTCTCCCACTCCCCCACCCGCGAGTCATACCAGACACAACTGAGTCCAAGCACAACTTCAAGGCTTCCAAAGAGGTGCATGTACTAAATTTTTTAAACGCCACAAACAAATAATGTTATTTCACTTGCAAAAGGCTTGTGCATATCGCAAAAACGATGAGAAATAGACTAATTATCAAGTTAAAACAACCTACACTTGTAATTAGACACAGTATTATCACATAATCTTAAAAGACTCGTTAAACTGATAGGGAATTGATAGAAATGGGGGTTTCTAGTTATCAGTGGCTTGCACTCTGTCCAAGTAGGGGCCCTTCATTCAAGTCAGGGTTAGGGGATTAGACAGCTAAGATAACCCCTTCTCACCCCTTGGTAGTTTGGCATGAGCAGTCAGGTTTATCTCAGAGTCAATGTGTAAAGCATATTTACATAAACAGACAGTAGCACAGAGAAAACACTACAAATGGAAACCACACCAGTTTAGAAAAATAACCAACATTTATCCAAACCAAACAAGATAAAAATGACAAAAATCCAGCATACATAAATCAAGATATCACTTTTAAAGGCTTAAAACAATGTAGTTCATATAAAAGTATGGATGTGTCGTCACAGTTAGCACAAAGTACCTGGGATGCGTAAAAATCAAAGTAAAAAACAGGTGCAGGGGAAGTGTAGTGCCTGAAAGCAAGCAATGCTTCAGTTCTTTACATGCAGGGAAGGTGGTTTATTGCTCCCAGGGGTGGTGGTGCATTGTTTCCTTACTGTGAGAGGAGGTGATGTGTCGGTTTCATATTCAGCGGGGAGGTGAGGCATTGTTTCTCCGGACACGCGGCCTTGGTTTCTTACTGAAGCCCAGCATCAATGAAGACTTGGCAAACAAGTGCGATGTAAGGAAAATCCGGATGCCCTGGAGTCGATGCAGCAGCAAAACAGGTGCTGCAGTAATTTTTCCTGCCACTACCACGTAACGCGTCGATTCCTTCAGCCACACAGCAGGGCCTGTGTCGGAGTCAGAGCTGGGGTCTCGGACGTTAGAGACCCGATGCTCTGGACTCAGACTGCAGTGGTTCTCTCAGCCACAGACAGTCGCTGCAGCACTCTTTTCTGCCACACCATGGTGATGCCTTGGTTTTTCAACTGCACTGCAAGCTTGTGGTGGGAAAAACGACCCTGAAGGGTGATGCATGGATTTTCAGATTTTCTTGCAGCAGAAGTCACTTCCAAGGGCCCAGAACTGGAATTGGCACCACTTAGCAGATCAGAACTCCTGGCAGAGGAGTACAGGGGCTGCAGGTGCAGTTTTTAATGGCCCTAAGTCTTCTTGAAAGGAGAATAGCACACACAATACCCTGGAAGAATTGTCTCAAGCAGAATACTAAAGCCAAAGTCCAGTCCTTGGTCTCTCCAAAAAAGATACAGCAACTTCAGGACCACCCGACAAAGCAACAACAGCAAAAGGGCAGTACTCCTCCTGGTGGCAGAGTCTCCTCTTGATCCAGAAGCATTGTGTGAGGACAGGCACATCCCTATTCAGGTGTCAGTGACAACTCCTCCCACCACTCAAGCTCAGGGAGACCCAAAAGCCTGGCGATAGGCACACCTCAGCTCCCTTTGTGTCATTGTCTAGCGTGAATGCACAAACAGCCCAACTGTGTGTCTAAACCAGATGTCGATTCCGCAGGCAGGCAGGCAGGCAGAGGCATTAAATGGTAAATCAAGAAAATGCCCACTTTCTAAAAGTGGCATATTTAAACACACATTTTAAAACCAACTTCACTAAAAGATGTCTTTTTAAATTGTGAGTTCAGGGAACTCAAACTCTAAAACTCTATATCTTCCCAATTAAAAGTTACACTTGGAAGAAATTACAAGGCAGCTCCAATGATAAGCTATGGGAGAGATAGCCCTTGCAACAGTGAAAAACGAATTTAGCAATATTTCACTACCAGGACATGTAAAACACACCAGTACATGTCCTACTTTTTAAGCACACTGCACCCTGCCCATGGGACTAACTTAGATCTACCTTAGGGGTGCCTTACATGTAATAAAAGGGAAGATTTGGACCTGGCAAGTAGTTACACTTGCCAGGTCAACATGTCAGTTCAAACTTGCCCAAACAGACACTGCAGAGGCAGGTCTAAGACATGTTGAAAGGGCTACTCATGCAGATGGCACAATCTTCGCTGCAGGCCCACTGGTAGGATTTGAATGACAGATCCTGGGCACACACAGTGCACTTTACAGGGCCCTTAACAGTACATTGAATATGCCATTCATGATTAACCAGTCAAAATCACAATTTAGACAGAGAGCTTATGTACTTTAGCACTGATTAGCAGTGGTAAAGTGCCCAGAGTTATAAAGCCAACCAAAACAGGTCAGACAAATGCGAGGTAGAAGGCAAAATGTTTGGGGGTAACCCTGCAAAAAGGGCCAGGTCCAACAGGAATTTTATCATCATATATGCCCTACACTCATGAGGATTTAGACCAGTTAACAAATAAGGTTGTAAAGTAAGACTTCTCAATCAATTCAGAATGGTGAAAAATATTTACTTGTAGACTAGCTCCACTTCCAGCAAGTAACTTTGGGTCATTTGTACAAAAACATTTTTGTGGTTGAAAACATCCTGATTTTGCCAATCCGGCTGTTTCCAACTGCAAACAAAGCTTTTTGATAGGTACACAACACAAATTGTGATTTGGTGACATGTTACCAAAGTGCAGTTTGTGTTTAGAGATTCTGAAAAGAAGTACTGCTACAGAGTTGGTAAGTACTTTGTTTATTCATGTCCCATCTTGGCAGCTCCCAGGCAGCAACTGCCAGACCAACACATTCTATGTCCCACACAGGGAACAGAACCACAAGGGGATTCCATGTAAGAATGTGCTTGAGATCCCAACACACCTCCCTTCCCACAAAACAAAAGAAGAGAAAAAAATAGAGAAATATGCTACAGAGCAATGAGATAAATTATAGAGCAAGAATCAAACAACTTTAAAAACAAGATACAAACATTGCAAAATGTGTCCTGACATTTACCAGAATAGATCAGAACCTGAAAGAAAACATAGTATATCATCAATACATGGAATAGTCTTCAAACTTAGCAGGTGAAGATCTCATCCTGGAAGGAAATCTTTTGTAGGACGAATAGTTCGGATGATCATTCCTATTGGGCGGAATTGCGTTAGGAGAAGAACAACATGAACAAACAGGAGTTACATGAGAGAAATCAAAATGAACACCCATCTTCCCACCGACGTTCACCGTTTTGGATTGAGGAACAATAGAAATGACACATTTATTCCAAATCTTACCATTCTCTAACACCACCACATAGTCTTTTATTTCCCTAACTGAAGCCAGAGCTGAAAACCGAGAAGTCCCCTTGCGAATAAAGCCAGTCTTCTTGATTCCTATCCAATCTCCAACACACACACGGGAAACTCTCTCAGAAACACTGGTATACTTGGACTGGACAGCGGTTCTCACATCTGCTACCTTGCCAAGTTTAGCTTGGTCACCTTCCTTTCTGGACACCCAATCCTTGTTCAACTTGGAACTCTCCCTCTAAGCAGAGTGAAAGGAGATATCCCAGTACTAATACTAGGAGTGGTTCTGATTGCCCACAACATGTCTGCCACAGCCACTGGACAGGGTAAACCATTCACCAAGGCCAATTGCAGTTGATCCTTGATAACACGATTAAAGCGCTCAACTAATCCATTGCTGCAGGGATGATAAAGCGAAATTAAAAAATGTTTGATGCCATGTTCTTTGAGAAATGTTTGCATTTCCAAAGACACCAATTGAGTCCCATTTTCTGTCACAAGTTCCTCAGGGGACCCCTCCCAGAGAAACACTTCTTAGAGGAAATTAATGACAGACAAAGAATTTACACACTCTACAAATTTAATTTCCGGCCACTTGGACATATGGTTTACCAAGACCGAAGCATACAGAGGAGAACTACCAGAAATCCCAAATGGGCCAGCAACATCAAAAGCTAGTTTGCACCAAGGTACATTTTTTGACAATCACAGGGTCAATGGGCGAGGGATCGGTCACCTGTGTCTTATCGCTGAGAACACATGCACAACAGTCCCTGACAAAATGCTCGATGGACCTATCCACTCCAGGCCACCAAAAGTCCTCATGGATTATGCGTTTTATGGCATGAATACCCTGGTGACCTTCGTGGGCAAGATCTAAAACTTTTTTCTGCATACATGTGGGAACAAATAAAAGACCACTTCTGCATAAAATTCCATCGACCAAAGATAACTCATCACAAACTCTTTTGAAAGGAATTAACTCAGAAGATAAGTCCCTGTTAACTGGCCACCCCCGAACCAAATAGTCCACAACCATTTTGATATTTTTGTCCTCAGATAGAGCTTGCAACCATTCATGCTCAGAAAGTGCAACCTTCACCTTGTCAACAACAGAACCAACAGCACATACAATATCAAGATCCTCCGCAGAAGATTCGCTGATGCCTTTGGTAAGAGGTAAACAGGAAAGACAATCAGCAATGCTGTTTTTGACACAAGCCACATATTCTAAACGATAGTTGAATTCCTATAATCTATATTGCCATTTAGCAATTCGTGGAGTGGCACGACCACCACCTTTGGCGGTGAAAAGATCCACCAAAGGTTTGTGATCGGTTCTGAGGATGAATTTGTTCCCCACAGGAAATTCCGAAAGTACTGGACACCCCACCATAGAGCTAATGCCTCTTTCTCAAAAGTGGAGTAAGAACTCTCAGCACCACAAAGTGTCCTAAAGTAAACGCAATGTTCTCCTCTCAACCATCACTCATTTTTTGCATCAAAACAGTGCCCAAACCAATATTAATGGCATCAGAAGAAACAATGCATTTGTCATTGATCATGAACAATTTAAAGGGGCAAGCTTGCACAATTTTCCTTTTAAGAATATCAAATTGATTAACACGTTTTCCGCACCACACAAATTTAACAATTTTCTTTAGTAACTCACGCAAACAGGAAGTTTTATCAGCAGAATTACCTATACATTTGGCATAGTACTCAACAAGTCCTAAGAAGGAAGGCAATTGATCCTTGTTGGTGGGTGCATTTTGAATGGCATCTAATATTTTGATTGTGGGTTCAATCCCTTTGCAAGAAATAAGGTGACCCAAATTATCCACACCCTCCTGAAAAAATGTACACTTGTCCTTCCTTAAGGTTAGCCCGTGAAGTTTCACATTATCTAGTACATGGTTAACTCTGCTGTCATGCTCTACCTCAGTTCACGCATACACCAGAATATCATCTTGGAAAAACACGACTCCCGCTGTGTTTTTGTATAAATTCCCCATGAGGTGTTGAAACACAGCGGAAGCTGATGCCAGACCTAAAGGCATACGTTTATAATGGAAAACTCCTTTCAGTGTCATGAAAGAGGTGAGATGTCTGGACTTCTTGCTTAACTCAACCTGGTGATAAGCTGAAGGAATGTCAAAAGACGAAAAGTACAGCTCCATCAAGCATTGCTAGCATTTCATTAATGTTGGAAAAAGGCTGGCAGTCGATCCAAATATTAGTATTCAGATCAAGCAAGTCAACACACATCCTAAGGGACTTGTCAGCCTTGCGTGCAAGAACTATGGGGGGCAACCATTCGGATCCTTCAATGGCTTCAATCACATCCATACTGCATAAGCATTCAAGCTCTTGCTTAAATTCCACACACAAACTCAGGGGTACCTTATGCACCTTGTGTGCAACAGCCTTCGCACCACTTTTCAGGATGATGCGGTGTTGGAAGCCTTTCAGCTTCCCGAGTTGTCACAAAAAACTTACCTCTGGATCCACTCATCACATGATCAATGTTTCACTACCAATCTATCAGAAGAATTGGAGGATGAAGGAGGTGTGTAAAATGTGAAAGCTTCATGTCTAGACAAAACCATGCCGCATGATTAGGTACAAGGATGATCGCGAGTTCCCCCTGCTCCTCCCATCCCAACAAGTTTTCACCATCCTCAACAATGTATACATGCCTGTGGCTAGATCCCCAAAGAATTCCAGATTTGTTCAAATTTGCCCAGAACTTCCACTCTTTTGCCCCCATAGGCAAAAATTATAATATCTGACTGGTGCAAATGAATGTCTTCCACCCCCCAAAATCCTTGATATTGACAAGAGTAAATGGAGAACGGGAATCAGCCAAGGAATTTACATTTTTCCCATTTACACGGATAACACACGCAGGGGATTTTCTTTTATGCAATGGACGCAATTTCAACGACACCCTCAGATTGAACAGATGACGAAGACAGCATTAATAGCATATTATCATTTTCTTCACCAGAGTCAATAAAGTCTTCTTCAATGGACTTGACGATTTGCGTGTTTCCCTTGTTAGACCCTATGGCTGTACAAAAACGTGCCAGAGTACCTTTTTTCTGCATTTAAAACATATCTGGTTCAAAGCAAAGCAGAACTTAGCATTGCCTAAATGATTTTTGCTCCCACAACGAAAATAAAGGAGTTGTATTTTTTCAGATTTGATCTTGGGCGATGGTAGAGAAGGTGAATTTCGAATTGTATTCTCAATGGGAACTTTGGGAGACTTGACATTATGCTTTGATGACAATAGTTTGACTTCAGTGGGTTGAGGAAGGTTGCTCATTTCCTTCATGCAAATTGAGAATGTTCAATGCTTTTCGCAAGAGTGATGGCTGTCTCAAGATTGGGTCATCAGAAGACAAAAGTTTCTACAGAATTTTCTTGTTGCAATTGCGTTCGATCCGTTGATCATGTATGATTTCATCCCTAAATTCTCTGTAGTTACATGTGACAGATAGAGTTCTGAGCGCAGAAATAAAATCATCGATAGATTCACCAGAAACCTGGGCACGTTGCAAAAACTTGTGGCCCTCAAGTACAACATTCTTCTTAGGGTTGAACCTTTTGTCCAAAGTCTTGATCAAAGATGCATAGTCATCAATGAGTATGAAATCACCGTCATTACCGCCGAAGACCTCAAGAGTTAAAGTTTTCAAAATACTTCTACCCTTCGCACCCAGATTATACATAAGAAGTGCTTTCTTCCTTTTTTGTAGTGAACGTGTCGCCATCAATGGTTTCCAAATAACACTCAAATGTATCCTTCCATTGTTGCCATATCATGGGAGGAGAACCCGGGAATTGTAAGAAGGGTGCTGGAGCTATCACTTGATCCATGCTGAAACAGAGCATGGGTGAGTTGCTGCCCACACAATTGTAACAAAAGCAAGAATGCATGAATTCACCTAAGCACAGTAAATTCTTATGATGCACACTGTGAGTGCATCACAGAAGTAGTTGACTACTAATCAGAAAAAAATACGGAATTAAGCTGTGCACATCAGCAAATACTAATGGGCGCATAAACTTATGAATGTTGAACAACAGTGCGCATCCAAACAAGCTGTGCACATCAGCGAATGCTTTGCAAGATGTGCACATGAACTATAAATGAGAACAGATGTGCGCATCAGCGGAGAAAACAACATTGGTGTGGTTTAAATTGATGCGCAAATTAGCATGGAGATTAGATCAGCAGCTGTGCGCATCAGTGTGAAAATAAGTGCTTGGTGTTGTCATAACGACACACACAAGAGGAACTCGAGTGATCCAAAATGGCCACACGCAACATGAGGACGTTGCGTACGGGGATGACAGGCAGGTAAGGCAAGTCAGGCAGAACTGTGAAGACGCTACGTATTGTGGAGAGACTGTGTTGC
This sequence comes from Lissotriton helveticus, assembly GCF_964261635.1. Classification (NCBI taxonomy): domain Eukaryota; kingdom Metazoa; phylum Chordata; class Amphibia; order Caudata; family Salamandridae; genus Lissotriton; species Lissotriton helveticus. The sequence continues at coordinate 529,381,847 of NC_136069.1, forward strand.
GGGGACAGAGCGTGAGAAGCAACGACCTCTTCAATAGCACACGCACCCCAGCACCAAACAATACCTGAAATGGTCAGAAATCGACCAGCCGAAATAGACGTCGAGACCCCCGGACAGAGAAGAACCGCAACAGGAGTCCATAAGAATCTTCAGGAATGGCATTGACTCAGAAGAGGCGCTGTGTAATAGAAAACGCCACACAAGGGAAATGAAGCTCCAGAGGTCGACAGGAATGAAGCAGAACAACGCGGATCCACACAGGAACGGGAGGCCAAAGACGGGACAACTCATTTCCAATGAAAAAAAGTACAACTACAGAGTATTACTTCGTTTATTCATGTCCCATCTTGGAAGCTCCCATGCAGCAACTGCCAGACCAACACATTCTATGTTCCACGCAGGGAACAGAACCACAAGGGGATTCTATGTAAGAATGTGCAGGAGATCCCAACAGATTTGTTATTTGGAAGGGGCGTGTTTAGGACATCCCTTCCAAATATCAAATTGCAGTGGTATGTTTAAATGTTTTGCTACTGAATTACAGTAGCAAAACATGTATTTTTGATCAACACCAAAGGGTGGTGGTAACCAATCGCAAATGGGAAGGGTCCCCATGCGACCTTTTCATGAATGTGAAACAAATATTCTTAAAGAGCAGGCAGTGGCCCAAAGGACCATTGTGTGCTATTAAAAAATGATAAATAAATGTGTCATGTTATTTTTTGGAATGCATCCCATGTTCCTCAAAGGAAAATGGCTTGCATAAAAAAACAAAAAGATTGCTTTATTAAAAAGCAATTACAGACATGGTGGTTTGCTGACCCAAGTAGACCACAAACCCTATGATGGCGGCAATTCCTAATGGGTCGCAAACTGTTTATTAATAATTGAAAAAAAGAGGGGGGGCAGGGAGCTAAATGAAGGTACAGCGCCCCGTGCTCCCGAATAATGAGTCATTCACTAAAGAGAGTCGCTGTTCCTAAAAGAGAAGTGTGGGAGAGGTCGTTTTAGAAAAAGGGGATGTGCAGAGAAACTTTTACTTGATGCCCTCACACACCCCGAAGGATGTCATGCTTCTTCATAGGGCGGTGCTTTTCATTGGGCTGGCACTGCAATGCCCTACGGGTCCCCCGAAGGGACACTATATGGGAGATCTTTTGGTTGTCAAGCCGTATGGTGTGGGTGGGCCAATGTTAATTCTGTGATAATATAAGATAAGAATCGAAAAACTTACACGTCACAGAATTTAATATAGGAGTTAGAAGTTATAGCAAAAGCACATTGTGGTTACCTTCAGTTGAGAAGAGAAGGTCATCAAACTTTGTCTCAACTTAAGTTCTTCCTTATTCCTCGAGTTAATGGAGATTATCCAAGTTTTCCAGAACATCCCTTTTCCCCAAAATTCAACAAGAAGCTTATTTGACATGAGTGCCACAAAGAGAGAATTAATATCAATATTATTTAATAACTCTAATGGTTCGAAGACTATGCAAAAACCACGAGCCCGGCTTTAATATGATCGTTAAACAATGCTTAGTATAATGTAATAGTTAACAGAACAAACCTTTCTATCTCACCTAATGAGTAGTCTGTTTATTCCATGGAAGATGTCAAAATCAAGCCTCAATCAATATGCAGGCCTGATGAGATATGAGCACATTTGGAAATCCTACCTTTCTAACATCGAATGTTTTAGTCTGTATAGACGTGCAACAAAGTTGTCCAGCACAATCATTTTCATGATGCTCATCGAAGATCGGATGTTTATGTTTTCTCAGCTTTGCCAATCGAAATTTTTTTTTTTCTTTAGCTTCTGCAGTTTAATAGCATACTATAAATTGCACTTGGGAAATTTAGCTAAATGAATTTATTTCAAATGCCCCGTAGGTGGGACGTTCTAAATATATTCAAAATGTACCCGTGAATATACAAACTGTATAACAACAACAGAAACGACTTCTCTACACATATTGCAGCGATCTTTGAAAATAAACAAACTAAATCAAAAGAGGAAGGAGAATATTTCAGATGCTGAGCAAACAGTGCAAGTTTAGTGCTTCTGCTTCTGAACTGCAATAAAATTAAGTGTTGGTGGAAAGAGATTCTTGATTGAATCAGTATAATTCAATCAATGGAAATAATGCTGACATTTATTTTATTCAATCACCTTTTAAACTGGTCTAGGCTGGATAAATATCAAAAGCTCTGGATGACAGGTGGACTAATGGTTAACTAAGTGTTCTTCTATGAAACTTAAACATGTGTTGTAGTCTTCATAAACAATCTTGGATTGAAGGTGCATTAAATCAAGAATTACTGGAGCAGATCTCTTGTAGCCCTTGAAACAATTAGCAGACCTTTAAAAGAATATGTAAACAATGTAAGGGGTGAAGATATGAATAATCACAATTCCTTAAATACCCCTCTAGAATTAATGTCTTCCTTCTTCGTCCACCGCATTGTAATATGGATGCTGAAGGTGTTTGAGAGGTTTGTTGGTATATTAAGGGTTACGATGAGCCACTTTCTAATGCATTGTATTTAATCACTTGGTTATAATACTTTAATGCTACTAATTGTTTCCCTCCACATTATTCTGCAGGCTGTTATTAAATATACTAAGATTGTGTTAAGGCTATAACACCATTCTTTAAAAATGCTTACTAAAATCAAAAATTGGTATCTCAGATTTCCCTGCTATCTGCTAACCAATCTACCTTTCCAAAGTATAGGGCGGCATGCAAAATACGCTAGGCAGTACAGTCTGCAGTTGCAGATGATCCTGTGCAGTTGTAGATGGTCCTATGCAGCTACAGGAGAACATTTCCGTAGAAGGCTTATTGGTCGGACCAGTGCCTCAACGTCCTTAGTGCTCAGCAAGAGTCTAGATCAGAGATTCAGGCCAAAACCTAGAGACACTCTCACAAATACTCAGATAGGGAGGAACTCCTCAAAGCAGTATTCAAAGATTTTTTTTAATCGTGATCTGAGCAAGGTACTTCTCTACTGAAAGCATGATGGGGTTTAGAGGAAACCAGTCTGTAATCGACAATAACCCATGAAAAAATCAAAGGAAAGTTCTTGTACTTTCTCTATCCAGTATTTTCAAAACTGTGAGCAAGTTCCTGTTTAGCTAACAACTTTCTGGCAAATGCTACCCCAAAGTTCCCCCTACTATGAAAAAGAAACATAGCAGCTACCAGTTTTCCTTCTCTGCATATCTATCTCTAAACTCCTCCATAGTCCAGTACAGTTCTTGATAAAAGAAAATCTCCACCTATTGAAGTCTCAATCGCTTCTCTATTCCATGCTGTTGTAGCCCAGTTGTCTGAGGATATACCCCTCAATAAGGTACGTTAGATTCATGCCGTAATTTCACATGGTGCGGAGTTCTGAATATGTGTGGAGACAGATTTCCAACTTCCTACATCTATTGAGAGGGCCTTCAAGCCAGGCAGTTGGCGACCTGAACCACAATGAACATTAAGATCCTTATTTTGATGTTTACAGAGCCTGACGAATAACACAACATAGTGATCCTCCTTCCTCCTTCCTCAGAAACCTGTGGTTCATTGGCCAATTTAGAGGTGGTGTAAAATAATTTATGACCAGACTTCACTATAAGGTCACTTTAACCTTTTGTTTTTTTCAGTGAAATTTGGGGTTGTTTGTTTGCATAAAGTAGGAATTTACTACTAGACCTAAGTATAATGTCACTTTAATTTCTGTTTTTTTTAACAGAAAGTAAGATGTTATTACTGTGAATCAAGTAATCTATTGTAGCACTTGACTCTCTTAGGGTAGCAAAGTAGTGCAGTTCAAGGCTGTTGGACTTGACCCTTTTTGCAGGATCATCCACAAACTTTTTGCCTTCCTCCTGTATTTAGTTTGACCTGTTTTTGTTGTTTTTATTACTCTGGGCACTTTACCACTGCTGATTTACTGTCAGACCCTAGTACAGTGCACTGTGGGTTCACAGGGCTGGTAAATCAAATGCTGCTGGTGGGCTTACAGCACTGGTTATGCCATCCACAGATGCAGCATGTAAAAGTGTGTCTCAGGTCTGCCATTGCAGAGCTTGTGTGCAGTCTGGTACTGCCATGTTCACTGGACAAGTGCACCCACTTGCCAGTCCCTAAACCTTCCCTATTCTGCATATTAGTCACCCCTATGGTAGGCCCAAGGGCAGGGTGCATTGTAGATAAAAGGTAGGACATGCCCTGGTGTGTGTGTCATGTCCTAATAGTGAATTACAGCCATTTTCGTGTTTCACTATTGCAAGGCTACCTGTTCCCCATAGGCCAGAATGGGCAGTTTGATTATTACATATTATACTCCTTACTGACTCAGGGAACTAGGTAGAAATTCAAGTTTAGTATGCCTGAACTCAGAATGATAAAACGCATATTTTAGTGAAGTTGGCTTTAACATTCTGTGTTTGAAAATACCACTTTGAGAAAGTAGGTATTTTCTTGCCTAACTGTCCAAGTCTGCCTCTGCTAGGTTGTGTATTCCTTGTCTGGAGTTTGGGTGACAGGGGATGGGGGATTCCAGGAGACAGAGTGAGTCAGCACAGGGCTTAATGGAGCTATCTGCATGTAGATGGGTGGTAGGAGTGCACCTGGGACCTGACTAGGGCTGTGCCTGCCTTCCACAATGCTGGCTCCACCTCTTGTGGTGTGCCTGATGTCCCTGGCCCACACTGTCAAAGGAAAGAAGGATTCTTGTCAACAAAGTGCTCCAGGGCTGCACATAACTGGTTTGGACTGGGTACAGGACCCTCTGCCTTCAGAGGACAAAGGATTTGCTAGTATAAATATGGGGACCCAGACCCCAGAAAATTAGATCACTTTTGGGAAACAAGATGAACCTTTGCCTAGGAGAGGAACCAAAGAAACTGAGGGGGAGACTATCCCTAAGCTGAGTGTTGTTTGGGGGATTGGTCTGCAGTGTTTGCCTGACTGCCAAAGAAGGAGGAAGGACTTTGTGCTACTTTCAAATCAACTTGTAAAGGACCTCCAAGGGCTTGAGATAGAGCTTGCCTCCTGCTGAAGTCTCAGGGACAACAGACTTCACCAACCAGCTCCCCTGCCTTCCCTTGCTGGGAATTGAAACGCCTACTGGTGAGCTGGGCCTTCTGAGAGACTGCGTGAGAGCTGGAAGCGCGACTCAAGATGGAGTAGTGTGTCTCTGCTGCATCCGTTGTCATCGCATCACCGGAGAAGAGTGTCGCCGTCGCAGCAGACGCCGTTGCATCACTGGAGAAGCATGCCGCAGCTGCCGTTGTCATCATTGCATCACCCAAAGCGCCTTGCATCACCGGAGAAGAGTGTCCCTGTCGCAGCAGATGCCGTCGCATCACCGGAGAAGCGTGCCGTAGGGCTTGTCGCGGCTCAGAAAAATCGTTGAGTCACCGCACGGCCGTCTTGCGAGCATGCATCGTTGTCGCATCAAGAAGAAGACGTCATTTTGTTTCATTGCACTGGATTTTCATCGCATCACGGCGCTGCTGGTCGCATCGCCACGGAAGCGCAGTAAGAAACCGAAGCATCACCTCCCCACGCGGAGAAGAACCAACGCATCCCTTATCCAGCAGTAGGGACCCGACGCATCACCTTTCTTGCGTGTAAGGAACCAACGCATCTCCTTCCCTGCAACAATTTTGTTGTATAACGTTACGCATCCAAAGGTACATTGAACTTAAAGTGTTGCATTTTACAACGAAAGAGAACTAAGCTATTTCTACCATTTTTGAAGTACAGTATTGTGGATTTTTGTCGTTTGTGTTTTTGTGTTAAGTCTATATAAAAGTACTTATTGTTATACTACAACTTGTGTGGTGTCCATCTGTAGTGTTGTCACTGGGTTACTGTATGTGTTCACAATGCTTTACACACTACCTCTGAGATAAGCCTGTCTGCTCGTGCCAAGCTACCAAGGAGGTGAGCAGGGGTCATTTTAGGAGTGTACCCCCTTACCCTGACTAGACACAAGGGTTCCTAATTGGTCAAAGGTACCTACCTCTGCCAACTAGCGACCCCCAAATCTAACACCTACTAAGTGGAGGTGGTGTGAGACAGTGATCTCTATTTCCTGATACACAACACTAAAACTCAATAAATTATTTTTACAGTCAGTGTTTCTTCTTTAAGAAAAGTAGAGCACATTTATTACACACACTACTAAATGATAAGCATTAAATTACAAATATGCACATCCTGGTATAAATGGATACTTTTAGTGACACCCTCGAATCTCATTCGACCCCTAGAGGGACAGGATCTGCATAACAACAAACCATTCATCTATACTAGATACAACATCACAATCTAAAGTGGTGTCATTTTAAATAAGGCAGGTGTACTGGCTTTGTCAAGGTTTAACCACATCAATAAAAAAAGGTCAGGCCAATTGGCCTTGTCAAGGGGTGACCTCATCAATATATGAAAGCAAGCCTATTGGCTTTGTGAAAGGGTGACCACATCAATACACATAAGCCCATTGGCTTTGTCAAGGTGTCACTGCATCAATATATGGAAGAGAAGCCATTTGACTTAGTCAAGGGTTGAACACCTTAACAAAATAGCAACCACATTACAATTAAACATTAAAACCAATAGAATCCAAAATGATAATCAAAGGCATTCATCATTATTAATAAGCATCATGTTTGTCAATAAAGCTTTAAAAAACATTTGAAATAAATATGTGTCAGAGTTGTTCTTATAAATTTTCAGGCCATGTCATAAAGCAATGAAACCAACCACAAGGATTCCCTGCCATCCTCAGCTGAAAAGCAAAAGCACCAGATCTGGGAACATCATAAACTTCAATGGGGTCATGGTATATAGGCCCTAGGAAGCATAGGGTTACTCCGAAGAAATCATTTCTGGGGAGCTGCTGCAATCCCTGCTGCCCCTCACGAAACATGCTAGTGGTGCACCTACCAACATTGGGACACAAAGCAGGACCAAAAATGCAAAATAGCCCACTATTGGCATTATTGGTTGGTACTCGCTGGGATGAGTATAAAATTAGGGGCGAATTTGCAAGTCTTGCACCACTTTTGTGTCACTTTTAACATGGGAAATGTGATGCAAAAGTGGCGCAAGGGGCTTGTAAATCAGCCCCTAAATGAGTAACTTCAGCCTCTCATTTATTATTCCTTATTGTGACATCCTACTGCATTCTTTTCTTTTCTTTTTGGGTGACCCAGTCCCATCTGGGACATCTACAGCTTGCTGCATTGTTGAGGCTGTAGGGGAACTCCAAGGCCCCAGCAGCCCCACCAGCTCCTCGCATGCAGCCTCTGTCATCTGGAGCCACCTAGGAACTGGCAACATTTCCTACAAGGCAGGAGTAGCCTTTCCTCTTGGCTCGTGGTAGCAAAACACCTGTTTCCCCTGCCCATGTTAAGCGCGGGACTGTGCAGACAGTGCGACTCATCCTGCCCCAGATGCAGGCAGGGGGAGTGGGCAGCGTGCCGGCCACACAACTAATTCACTGTGCCCCTGGAGATGGGTTCCCCCAGAACAGTTTGGTGCAGGTGATAGAGTCCCAAGGGATTAAAGTTGGCCTAGGGAGGAGGGGCCCATGCATACCCTCTCCCATCCTAATTCAAAATTAAGGATGCTTCACCCTCTGGCCTCTAGCCTACCCTGCTTTTTAAAAACATGTTTGGCTGATGCCCCAGGACTCCCACGGGGCTGCAACACAAAAGAAACATTAATTGTGGCCTCAGTAGGGGTCCCTCTGGCACCCCTCACACAAGGAAAAGTAGGCAGGGTATCCCTGACCTGCCACCTTATATCCTTTTTTCAAAGGATTTTCTGGACAGGGGAAAAAGTATTTGAGTCCAGTAATGGTCACCACAAGCTTTTGTTCCTCTTGTGGCCAGCCAGTCAGAGTGTTTCACTCAAAAAATTCCCCTTTGGGCAATTAGGTTGCTTGACTTAAGCCCAACTGTCAATATATCTAAATATTTTTAACCCTAATTTCTCAAACACTACTGAACAAATGTTCGTCAAATCACAAAAAGCCCGCTTTCTGGGTAAACATCTAACTTTCTGCCAATTTTATTTTTAACAAAACAGATTTGCTGACAGCAGATGTTATTAGCAATCTGAGGTTATACAATTGACAAGGTATCATGACGCTTGACAGTAAATACAAGTTTGTAATGCGCCCCAACCTTCATAGCAATACAGTAACAAATATGACTGCTAAGCCTCCTATGTGCTCCTGTGGCAGGACGTGCAGTTTAGTCGCTTAAGTCAGCGTCTGAAGCCTCCGCTGGGGGGGTATATATTGCCTCGGAATGTGTTCCATCTGTCCTATATGCGCGCCCATTTACGGGGACAGCCTCTTTGAGTGAATACCATCCTCTCTGCCACCATCACTCTGTCTAAGTCTTGACACCAGTGCTGGTGCAGCGGGGAAGTGGGCACCCCCCAGTGTTGTGCGATATTCCATTTTGCCAGCATGATCCCCAGGGTTGCCCAAGTCTGTGCTGCGTGGGTGAGATCAGTAGGTTCCCAGATATTGAGGATGCACCGTCAGGGTTCCGGGAAGACCTCCACCCCGCTGACTCTGGTGATAGTAGCCATGATCTTTCCCCAGTATTGTGCAATGGTGGGACAGTCCCACAACGTGTGGAAAAAGGTACCCAGTTGCCCACAGTCCCTTAAACATAAAGGTGTCTCCGCCCGTCCGATTTTGTGAATCATCATCCTAGTGTAGTATGTCCTGTGTAGTATTTTCAGTTGCACAAGTTGTAGTCCAGATGGGATTGCCACCTCTCGAGGTGATGCCAGGGCCGCCTGCCAGGCATGTTAGTCCATGTCCCCCACTTCTGTCTGCCACTTCTCTCTCAAGGAGTGTGTAGGATCTTTCTGGTTATTCACCAGTTTACGGTATGTGAGGGAGATTGCATTTTTTGGTAAGGTGGTCCGTTAGGAGGTGATCTTCTAGTGGCGATGATTTGGGGAGATCGTCACCTTGGGGAATGGCTTTGGTGAGTGCGTGCTTGATTTGTAAGTACCGGAACCGCTCCGAGTCTGCCAACTGATATGTGGTGCATAGTTTGGCAAATGTCATAATCTCCCCTTTTTTCCACAAGTCTCCTACTCTGGAAATCCCTATAAGTTCCCAAAAAGCAAACCCTTTACTGCTACGTAGCATACCCAGTTTTGGGGAGTCCCCGAGTGCCGTGTGTTGGGTGATTCTTCCCACCCAGCCTAGCGCTTGTTGTGCTTTAAACCATGTGTGTATTGTGTGAGCGGTGGGGTCGATCAATGTGCGTTTTTTGCCTTGTTGTAGCGTGTGCCCATGAGTCTATCCCTGCCTAGGGCATGTCTGTCCATAGGAAGGGCTGGTTCCTCGTGCGGGGAACTTTCTGCCAAATCTGATGTAATTCCATTTAGCCATTTTGGCTGCAGAGCTATCTCAGATTCGCTGTGGAAAGAGCAAGAAAGAGGGGGGAGAGAGGGAAAGAGAGAATGCATAACAGATAATTGCATAGTCTAGACCTATATTGCCATTGAGGGGTTATGGTGACCTTTATAAACCACAAGCCTGGTTGGATTATAAATGTCACCTGAACACCAAGATGGCAATGTAGGACCATATAATACATATTACCCATTGTATTTTTTTATATTACATGATTTAATAACCTATATTTCAGTATCATCATTTTGGTATTCATTTTCTCAATGATACTGCAGATATGTTGGTCAATGCTTTGAGAAATGTGTGTTTTTGTTGGGGATAATGTGCTACAATTTAAGATGTGTTTCATGTAACAATGAGTAGTTTTCTAACACAACTTTTAAATGCAAAGTACATTGTAAAAGAATTAAACATGCATTCTAAAATGTGCTCTTCTTTTGTAGCACGTATCTGAAGAAAGCAAAGAAAGTGCGACTGTGAAACATTTTCCGTCAGGGTTCTGGATTACAATGCATTTTTGCTAAATGTTCCTTATTAATGCATAGGACCCCTGTGGATCTAGTTCAGGTAACAGCTTTATTTAGAATACCCCAGTCCGCTCCTCTGCTCAGCCCAACCGTCCTTTCTGGAGTGCTATAATATAACATTCCAAGATTGCTACACTTGTTGTGCTTTAAACCACGATTATTACTCCTTACCAAATAGTTAGATTGAGTTAAATTTAAAATTAATGGATAAAAAAATATTCTCTCCCATAATCAACATCTCTTAATCTACCCATAAACAAAACCCATTATTACCCTTCTTATTTTTAATCCTAGCATTATATTAATATTTAATTAGAATTATTTATTTATTTTAATACCTTTTTAACCCTTTCTGTTCAGGGTCTAGCCATCACCATGTCTGACATGGAGTCTGATGATGCTACTGCCAGCTCCCCATCGCCAATAAATCAATCACTTAAAAAATTCCTACAACAGGAGATCAAATCCTGTATGATGGTAACTCTGAAAGAGGTAATGTCCTCCAAAAGACCGATTGCTGACCAGGACCCTCCCGACCGCATCAACGGTAAGAGGACCAAAAAGTCTAAGCACTGTGATATACCTTTCCAGAGCACTACTGGAGGCCCTAGCGTCTCTTCTGAATCAGGAGTTCCTAGCACCTCACTTTGGATGGGAGGCCATCGCGCCTCACTTGACCCTGATGTCCCTCGCGACACTTCCTTGAACGGTGCCCATGGCGGTACAAAATTGAACGGTGTCCCTCACGGCACATTTTGGAGTAGTGCTAACAATAATAACAATGATGACTTTGACTCTTCTTCTTCTGATGACGGGGTCACCAGAGATCTTGACGACGAGTTCGTCTTCGACCTAGATGAGGTCGAGCCTGACTTTAATTCCCAACCTGACCCAGAGCCAATCTCTAAAAATACAATTCTTAACCCTATCGGAGAGGAGATGTTCTCTCCCCTAAATATCTCACGCCCTAATAGTTCTAAGTGGTTCTCACAAGAGCATGTTTCCCGCTTTGTCACACGCTGACTAAGGAACCTACTTGCTAGGGATACTCGGAACACCATGAGATCTGAATCCCCCAGACCTACTATTGATGACAAGGTGTGTCAAACTCCGAACTTAGATCCCGACCTTATTAAATTCTTTTTCAAACTGGGGAGAGACCCTAGAAAAGGCCTGGAGAGAGCACTTAAGGGTTGTCAGGACTGTCTTTTAGATGTGCTCGGACCACTCACTAGAATTTTAGACGTGGCTGAACAATCTCACCTCTCCTCTACTCCCTTAAATATCGATCTTGTTCGAGGCTGGAGTCAAAGAGCAGTTGTACTCCTCTGCAACGCAAATTCAAGCCTAAATGTTCAAAGGAGGAGATCTATTCTGTACAAATTTAACCCCAAACTTGGAGATTTAGCAGAAAAAGAACCCTCAGAGAATCCTAAAGGGCTACTTTTCGGGGAGGATATAATTAAAGAAATTGGCAAGTATGTTTCAACCTTTACTGCCCTCGACAGAGCCCAAAACAACCTCAAACGCGTGTTTAATTCTAACCTTTTTGGGCAGGCCGGGAGAAGGGGTCGCTCTTCCGGCCGAGGTTATCAATGACCCTACTCGACCTGCAGAGGAACTGGTAGAGGTTTCTACCCACCAAGACAACCTTTCTTTCCCCAGAGAGGAAGAGGTCCAAGAAACTGAGGTTCAAGAGGACGTGGTACTCCTAACACCTCCAATACTACAAGTAAGTCTTCCTCTTCCTTCTTCTTCCCCTCCTCCCATGGTAGGGGGCAGACTAAAACACTTTTATCATGTTTGGGAATCCCTTACCCAAGATTCCTGGGTTTTAGAAACCGTTCTGGGCTTCAGAATAGATTTTGTAGAGGTTCCCTTCCAATCGCGCCTACCCCAACCCTTTATCCTTTCAAAGGATCAAGAAAAGATCGGCCCTTAAGGCATGTATGTGCCCCACATGTGTACACGTGCATATTGTAGGGGTGCAACAGGGTGTCCTTTTGGCACCCTTGAAAATTCATGCTCAATTTGCGAGTACCTATTGGGTACCTGCAAATTGTGCATGCAATTCCCATTCATTCGTATAGGCCTCTAGGCCCATACAAATGAATGGGAAGCCATTCCTTCTTTGCGATTCATAATTTGCGAGTCGCAAATAAGGAATGTGTAGGATTTGGAATTTTATTTGCGAATCCTACATACATTGCATTTTGCGAGTCCATAATAGCGAATCAGTAAAATCTGCTATTAGGAACACACAAAATATAGTGTTAATACTTCTGGCCCTATGGCTGTAAAGTCAGATAGTGAACCTGTTCCAAAATGGCCACCTAACCATTTGATATATTGCCAATGGGCAATAGTGCTTGTTTCACTAGGTAATCCTGCTCCAAGATAGCCACCTGTACATTTTTTATGTTTTCTATGGGCATTAGAGCTTCTCTCAATAAGTGAGCCTGTTCAAAGATGACCACCCAAACGTTTGTTTTCTGTGGGCAGCAGAGCTTGCCTCAATGAATGTGCCTGACCTAAGATGGCCGGGTTCCGCACTGAGACCTATTTCTAAAGAAGTAGCTGTATTCACTTCACTAGGTCGCTCCTCAACACACAGCTATGTTTAATACGATTAGAGCCTCGTATGCAAGCCTATGAGTTCCCAACTGAACAGCCAAATTATGCTATAGTGCTTGCTCTGTTATTTTTTCTCCAGCCACAATGGTTAAGCAATTGTCTTACCAACTCCTTCAGCAAGCGATGTTGAATTAAATTACAGTAAGCAGCAGCCATTGAGGTGTTTGACTTAGCTTGTCAGTGTAAAATGTCCCTTATGAATGCACATCATGTCTATGGAGCCAGTTCAAGTAGGAGCTTTATTCAAAACACCCCAGCTAGCTCCTCTGCTCTGCCCAACTGACATCTCTGGAATGCTGAAATATAACATTCCAAGGTTGTTGGGCTTTGAGCAATTAGCACTAGCCAGGAGACATCATTGACATCATGCCACAGGATCACAATTTTCATACTTAGGGGAGGATTTGCTGCATCAAGGGAGGGACTAAAAGTGTTTGCTTATCAGGGATGCTGATTAATGCTCGGAGTCGAGCACGGTCATAGAGTTAGTGTGTGTTTTCTTTGTTTCTTTTAAAAAATATAACAAATGCTGTGTTAAACAGCAATTTTACTTTGTTTTATTTGTTTAGGGAAGCTAATTATCCTGCAATTAATTTCAGCCCTGTGAATTAGGGTAATTCATTCACAGTTAGACCTATTTTCTGTGAAATACAAGCTTTATAACCACTAACAAACATTCAATAAAAAGACTCACCAATGTGATATATGAGGTATATACTTCCAACAGGTCGGTGTCATATAACTTCTTAAATGTCAGCAAACAAGTCTTATTTGTGAGTTCAAATAAAAGAGTCTGGGTTATAAAGTGAGGGCAGTGGATTTTACTAGCTCAGATGACACTAGCTTCTGTGGTACAGTTGCCATTTGTCAGGGTTCTTTGCCAGGGGTTGTAGGGTGGTGGGTATTGCCTTGAGCATCCTAGATACAGTAAGGTTGTTAATGAGGCGATCGCTTGCAAGGTTTTGAATCTGTCTGTTCATGAAAAGTGGCAATAACATTTTTCACACATAGGGCCAGATGCATCAAGCATTTTCTGTCTTTGCTAACGGCCGATCGCAAAGAAATGCTTTTCTAATGCAGCAAACCCTATTTTGCGATTCAATAACCTGATACCGAATGGCAAAATGGGTTAGCGATTCGCTATTAGGGAGAGGCGTGTTTAGGGCGTCCCTTCCTAATACCGAATTGCATCGGAATGAATGAATGGTTTGTGACCGAAATGCGGTCGCAAAACATTTGCATTTTACCACCTACTTCGAGTAGGTGGTAACCATTTTGCAAATAACCCCTTCCCCTTTGTGAATGTCTGTAAATGCATTTTCTAAGAGCAGGCAGTGGCCCCAGGGACCACTGCCTGCTCTTAGAAAATGAAAGGAAAAGTTTTCAGTTTCTCTTTTGTAAAGCATCCTGTTTTCCTTTATGGAAAACGGGCTGCTTTACAAAAAAAAGATTGCTTTATTTAAAAGCAATCACGGACATGGTGGTCTGCTGCCCAAGCAGGCCACCATACCAGTGACTATTGTGATTCCTAGGGGGTCGCAAAATTGCGACCTACCTCAATATTATTCACAAGGTAGGTCATTTGCGATCCCCTAGGAATCGCAGCAAGTGTTAAACACACTTTCCTACTTTCAATTTTGCAATTTTCTAATTGCGAATCGCAATAATTCGCAATTAGGAAATCGCAAAATGGATTGTTGATGCATCTGGCCCATATTGATCAAAACTTATGGCTAACTTAAATCAGTAATAAGTACAGTAATAGAAACAGCAAAATACCCAAGATATTTTTCCATATGGTATAGAGGAAGGATTTCTCCACATTAAATAAAAATGTACTCATTGTGAAAAAGATAAATGTGCAGACTCACATTTACGCGATGTATAAACTGCATATTTTCTGGCCTTTTCCAGGCATTCAATTCGCAAAAAAAAAAAACATACTTAAGAAAAGACTAATTCGATGCAAGTCACAGGCACACGTATGCCTGAACATACTCACTGACTGTGAATTTCGCCCGCCGGGAGTAACCTTCTCTAGCCGGGCATACACGGTGATTATGCCTCCATCCAAAACAAATGTGTTATTTTGAAGTGGAAAGCCATGCCAGATGGTTCATCTTGCTTTTCAGGGATTGTGCGCGTGTTTCAAGCAATTCAATTACCCAGCACGTCTGAGGCTGTGCACTGTGTGAATCTTGGGACATGTATATCCATTTAATGAAGCCACAGGCTGGACAGCACATCTCCTGATGATGCGTGACTGACGATTCATGTTTGCTACGTGCTTTTACATCATTTCTGTGAATAGCTTATGTTAGCACAGCTGGCTCTTCACAATCTCGTATAGGTGGTATAGGCAGGCACTTGTCAATGAATACTTTCCGACTGAGTGAGGCAGTACAGTAATTGTACACAGGCTTCAGAATCAATTTTATGTCTCTGTTATGGAAAATCTTCTTGACATGTTGGCCGCATGTTGATTGCTTTTGACATTCATTAGTAACATTAATGAAAAGGCAATTTATCTCACCAAAGTAATGTCTACCTTTTTGTTGTGCTGGTCAAAGTGTTTGGGATCACACAGCTGTTCACATTTGACAAACTGTTTTGAATCATGTGTGTTAATAATAATGTGCGCTCGAGAGAATCTGGCTACTGTAGTGTTCCCATTTCATGGTGCTAAATATACAAACATATGTTATTGTTATTGAATTGAAAGCAATTCATACAAATCAAATATTTGATTTTATTTGATTTGTATATTGAGCCTTTTGTTTGCTTACTCAGGTCAGACCCCCTTATTAAACCATTTAAGATTGCTGACCTAGAATTAAAATTTGCACTATACGCGGATGACCTGTTGATGTACACCTCAAATCCGGGAGTAGCCCTACCTAGACTAATACACCTAGCTGAAAGTTTTGGTGAGATCTCTGGGTATACAATCAATAAGGATAAAACAGAGATTATGGAATGGAACTAGGGGGTTGGGACGGCAGGTTGTAGAACAAAAATGAGATATCTGGGAGTACATCTAGTTAAAAAGATTGAGGACATTCCAAAAACGAATCTAGATAGGGTTATAAAAGATATCACGGCCCTACTCCATCGCTGGTCATCTCTCCCCTTAAACATCTTTGGGCGGGTGAACTTACTTAAGATGATTATCCTCCCCAAGATCACCTTTCTATTTAATTCAATACCCTTATCCTTTCCATTGACAGCAATTAAGAAGCTACAAGGGAAATTGGGATCCTTTATCTGGAACACAAAGCTCCACGAATAACTTGGAAAAAGCTTGGAAGAAGTTTAAAGACTGGAGGGCTAGCTTTCCCAGACCTATCTGTCTATTGCCACACCTTCCACTTTAAACATTTCAGACTAATGGCTGGTAAAATTGACCAATCATCCATGGGTGTATTATTTTTAGCACTATTGCAGGATATCCCCCAGGGACAGGATTCTTTCTTGTTTAAGTTCGGGGACCCAAAGTTCTTCAAGAAGGTCAGGCTCAAGATTCTGGGTACTGCTGTTAGAAACTGGGCATTTGTCAGGAAGAAGCCTAACATCCCCTACTACGCAGCACAGGCCCCGATATGGGACTCTCCTGGGACACCAGCTTGTCTTGACGACCAACTGTCTCGACCATTGAAGTTGGCAGGTATGGAATGCTGGGGGGACCTACAGGAAGGAGCATAGCTTTTAACCTGGGATACGCTCTTTAATCTGACAGGGGGATCACTCACCAGGTTTAAATATTACCAGCTATCTGGTTGGTGGTCAACTAGAATCGTGGGCAATAAAATCCCAAAACCCCAAATTTGACGCAGTAACCAGAAGAGGAAGGTGGAAGAGCCAAATCGCATATTGGTATACATCGCTGCTCGAGGAAGATGATGTAACCGAATCTGAGCTAAAAAAACTTTGGAATAACAAGTTAACCACGGACAGCATTAATCTTAGAGACTGGTGGCTTGACTCCTTTGCTATTTTACAATCAGTAGTCAAACCTGCGACGCTAAAAAGAAATCACCTGTATACCATGTACCGGGTATATATAACTCCAAAGAAATTAGCGAAGATCACCAATTTAGTACATTGTTGCCCGAGATGTAGCTATCCCAAAGCTGATGATGGCCACATATTCGTGGACTGTCCCGAACTGAAAGGCTATTGGGGAAAGATCAGTGACTTCTTGGGAGAGGTTCTTTCTGTGCCCACGGCAATAACCACAACCACCATCCTGTCGGGGCTAAGTATGGGCTATAATGTAAATGACCCCTCTACAAAATTCGTCTTTTATGTTATTCTTCTTGCAAGGCGCGAAATATGTAGAGCCTGGAAGGACTCAATCCCCCCTACTTTCCCATGCTGCTTACGACAAATCATTCTCATCAGCAAGTCTGACATGGCATGTGATCCCACAAGTTTGGTTAAAGTTTGGGCTGCCCTTGAAGCATGGCAATGCGGATGATTGGTTTTCCAATGATTTATCTGGGGCCTTGCCGGTTCCCTTGACTCCAAAGTGGCAAGGGGCTCCAGTAGAGCTGCGAAACGGAGTATGGATGGGAAAGCAGTGGCTACTTGAGGGATCAGGCTTACCTATCCCGCTATTGGTCAATTATAACAACAAGGGCCGGAACAGGACGACCAAATAGCGCCATGGTTACCAGTCTCGCATCAAGACTTCCAACAATGGTATATGAGGATTACCAAAACAAAAAAAGAAAAAAAAAGAAAGCAATTCATATTATTTATGATACTTAGCAGCTGTACTACTGAGTTTGCCCTCAACAGACTTGAGCCCATGACTATAAGGCGGCATATGGGCTCCTTCTGTAGGTACATTGGCATGAGCCATCCCAATGCGATGTTTACAGGCAGTAGTTTTATGGCACTAAGACAGTGACACAGATTCAATGAATATTCAGCAGCATTCTACTTTGTAACCATCTTGTATTTGATTGGTTAGAGCACTGGGCGATATAACCAAATTTGACCTCCTTCAATCAAAGATGTAGTTTGAAGGACTTGAAACATAAATAAGGCTTTTTTGAGTGAGCCCTATAGCTGAGCTAATGTGGTGTGACCATAATAATTGTTTTATTATTTTTATGGATATAGGGCCAGATGCATCATGCATTTTGCTCCTGGCAAACGGGCCGATTCGCAGAATCGGTCCGTTTGCGATCTCAAAAAATGCATTTCTGATGCAGCAAACCCAATTTTGTGATTTGGTAACCTGCTACCAAATTGAAAAATGGGTTTGGTATTTGTGGAAGGGGCGTGTTTAGGTATGCATTAATGTTTTGAGACCATGAATGCGGTCCCAGCACATTTGTATATTACCACCTACTTCAAGTAGATGGTAACTCATTCACAAATGGGAAGGGGGACCCCTTCCCCTTTGTGAATGTTAGTGAAATCATTTTTAAGAGCAGGCAGTGGTCCCACGGACCACTGCCTGCTCTTAAAAAATGAAAAGAAAACTTTTCATTTTTTTCAAACGCATCCCGGTTCCTTTAAGGAAAACGGGCTGCATTTAAAAAAAAAATGCTTTATTGCATTTATTAAAAAGCAATCACAGACATGGTGTTCTGCTGAGCCCATTTGGCCACCATCCCTGTGAGTTCTGTGATTGCGAGGGGGTCGCAAATTGCGACCCACCATATTACTTTTTCATGAGGTACATTATTTGCGATCCCCTAGGAATCGCTAAAAGTATTAAACACACTTTCATGCATTCCGTTTTGCGATTTCCTATTTGCAAATCGATTCACAGTTAGGAAATCGCAAAACATGGCCTTCATACATCTGGCCCTTAGATTGTAAATGTAGCGACTTCTTTTTTTTCTTTCAGTAATGTGATTCTTGCCACACAATTACTATGAGATATTAGCTATTTGTAGAACTACTGCACGATCCGCTGCAGTATTGTATTTATTTTGTCGTTTCATGAAATATGTCAAGTGCTTCTTGACTTTAGTGAGTAATTTAAAGAGTGCCTTCCAATGAAGTGATCAAGGCGTTAAGCCAAAACATGTTCCTGACTGCTGTTGGCTACTGTGCAATATACTGGACGGATTACACAGCAATTGGGGATGATTTAGAATATTTGGGTAATGTAAAGTCTACCAATCCCTGAAATAAATGATAAAAACTTAGGCAAATGTACTGGCATTTTCCTCAAGAAATTTGAATTTTTTATTAGCACCATGTTCTAATTTGACCCCCCGGTAATTAAGTAAGAGCAACTCTTTCTAATGTGCATTTCAATTCAGGTGATTATGTGTGAATATCAGGCATTTCGTTGTACACTGATACCACGTGGTACCATTCAATGCATGACTACTACACAAGTCTTTACCGAGGATTATAATATGCACTCACATAACTTACTCCTAAAATGGATGGCGTATAGCACATTTTTTGCCATGCATGTAAAAAAAGACATTATCTTAAAACAATATAACACAACTAGTGATAACATTTTAATATGATTGTAATAGACTTTATAAATATATAACATTCAATATTCGCCCCCAAGATGGTGCCAACAGTTTGTCACACAAGAAGTTCATAAAACATACATGCCTTAATGATGAATGGATCACATAAAAAGAATACTTTCTGAATCATATTTTTAAAAGGAATAGTGTTTATACGTGAATACATATGGTTAGAAATGAGCTTTTTGGTTGGTAGAGTTATGCACCCTATCCAAGCAGGAAACACAATCCTAGTAACAGTAATTCAAAAACACACCTTAAATTAAACCATGCTCACCCCCTGGTAGCTTGGCACATAGCAGTCAGGCTCAATTTAAGAGCCAATGTGCAAAACATTTGTGCAGCACTTCAAACGGTAAACAGTCTAAATATTTTTTTTTTTTATTTCGACGGGCAATAATATCGAGTCCAAAATTTTGGAGGGACAGAATATCAAAATCAAGAATATCGACGACCAGAATATCAACCTTAAGGTAATAAATATTGTTTTTGTAAATGTTGAAGTTAGTAATATCGATAGCGAAAATATCGATTTTACTAATATCAAGATTAATATTAGTGTTATGTATTTTATTTTATATGTTTATTTTTATAATTTTTGTTAATTATTGAACTATTTTTAAAATATATGTATCACATTTTTGAAGTTAGTAATAATTTATTCAAATAAATGTTGCATTTTTTGTACTGCCGCGGGTTGTGTGTTTATAGGGGAATAGGGTGAGAAGTAATTTAATCGTAATTAAGTAAATATGTAATTTGTATTTATTAGTATTGATAAATATGTTTATGTTAATTATTAATTGGTCAATATTTGTTATTAATTGGTAAATAATTTGTATTAATTACTTAATTGGTAATTATATTAAGTGTATTAATTTATTATTGAAGTGTGTTGTGAGGTTATAGGGTAATAGGGTGGGAAGTAATTTAAGTGTTAAGTAAAAACATTTTTTGTGTTGAGTATTAAGTATTAAGTATTATTGTTAATCAATTATTAATTGGTAAACATTTTTTACAAATTTTTTTTTGATAATTGTTTATTAATTATTTGTTGGTTTTCTCAATAATGTATTAATTAATTGTTAATTACTAAATTCTTTTTAGTGATTATTTTTTGGGGGCTTGGATATTTTTTTTCTTTGTTTTATTATTTGTTAAGACATTTTTAATGAATATTATTCAATTGTATTTATTTTAATTGGTAAACAATTATTAATTGGTAATTATATTTAAATAATTATTTATTGGTATTGTTCATTAATTTGTTGTAATTTAATAATTAAATTGTTATTTACATTTTTTTTTAATTCTAATTAGTAAGTTGTTTTGACCCCTATGCTATACAACACTTTCCCTACTGTTGCACCCTCTGGAGTTGGAATATTCATTCATTTGATAACTTTATTTCGGTCAATGACCATAAAAGTGCAATAAAATATGTACAAGCACAGAAGTAAAACCATAAATACAGACAGTTAAAAAAGTTATTAAACATTGAGTTATCAAAGATGTGAAAAAAGCAAGGGGGCATTACTTTTTGTTAATAAAAACAGTTCTTCTCCGCCACATGCCATATAAAAATCGGGAGACAGCGAAGACAATGGAAGGGGCAGTATCATATGTTAAAACTCTGCAGGCTTGTGCACATTGTCTAAGTCCCAAGTTTTTACACAATGGGATAAGCCAACATTTCCGATTTTCACTATATGCCGGGCAGAAAAAGTAAATATGTACAATGTCTTTCTTGCTATAATTACAGGCAGGACAGTTACCCTCCATCGGCTTTACCCATTTAGATGTCAATGCCCCAATCGGTAGAGAACCGTGTCTCAATTGGGTATATAATTTTCTTGCGAGTAAAGGCTGGACTAAGTCCAAGAATACCTCCGTCTTGGGTTCAATTTTCTTCAATAGGAACCCAGTAGACAGCCTACCCAAGGAAGTCGAACAATATAGTATTTTAAGGTTATAACACCTTACAGCTGCCACTAGCGCAGACCTTTGCATCCTCGCGCAGCTATCCTCCGGTGTGTCCCACAATTGGGGCAAACCAACTTGGTAGAAGAGAGCCTTTATATGAACTAGCCAGGGTATGTTCTTATTCTTTAGCTGCCCCCAAATTGCAATGAATTCTGCTCTAAAGGATACAAGCTCTGGCACAGACCAGAGCCTTCTCCAGTAGAGTAGAGGTCGTGCAGCTGCCAGTTCGTTGATGGGTTCCAGGCCCATATCCAACCGTAGTGGTATAAGAGGCGTGCTTTGGGGAAGGCCAACCAGACTACGCATGAAGGCCTGTTCTACTTTCGGTAAATTATGTGTGTTCGTGTGTCCCCAAAGTTCTACAGCATACAAGGCTGCTGACCTCACCTGTGTTTTATAAATCTTGAGTACAGGGGCAACAGGTTTGAATATTGAAGTTCTATGGAGTCTGCCAATACCCCCCATAATCTGCGATAGTCTCAGGGAAGATTTGGATACTTGTTGGTCCCATACAAAGTGCTCGGTCAACGTAACACCCAGATAAATAAAAGTCTTTACTCGCTCTAAGGGAGTGCCACTCAGAACGGGATTCGGGCGGGTGTGCCTCGGGGGATTGAAAATCATAAACTTGTTTTTCTCCAAGTTAACCTCCAATCCCTGCAAGGCACAAAAGGTCACAAACCCGTCCAGACCCGCTGGATGTCCGATGATGACCGCGACAACAGCAAAGTACCGTCCACGAACATCAGAGCGGGCACCCGGCCGGAAGCCAGGCGCAGAGCATCATTGTCCCTAACACTATTGCGTTCATCTATCAGTCCATTAACATATAGACTGAAAAGTGTAGGGGCCAATACGCAGCCCTGGCGTACGCCCCGAGTTACAGGGAAACGGGCTGATAATTTTCCGTTCCTCCCACACCTCACCTGTGCATAATTTCCTGTATGAAATCTAATTAGGGCATCCAGTAAATAGGGCGGGAGACCTAATTCCTCCAACACCGTCCAGAGCCTCTCCCTAGGAACCAGATCGAATGCGGCCCGCAGGTCCACGAAGACAAGGTAGAGGCTGCCACCCTCTACTCTTGCAGTTTTCCAGTATAGGACCTGGAGCCGGAAGATCTGGTCCATGGTCGAGACGCCCAATCTAAATCCGGCTTGGAGGGTGGTCAATGTTTTGTTCTCCTCCATCCAGCCCAATAGTCTATCGAGTAGAATTCGGCCCATCAGTTTCTGGGTAGTATCCAGTAAGCTGAGGGGGCTGTAGTTGGATGGAACAAGCGGGCAACCCTTCTTATAAATGGGAACAATCTCGGCTCCCAACCAGGTCTCTGGCAATGCGGTACCCTGCAAGACCGCATTGAACAAGACCGCCAGGTATGGAGCCCAGATTTTACGTTGGGAACGGAAGAGGTCCCCCGGGAGCTTGTCAAGGCCTGGGGCTTTATTCGGGAGCAGTTTCTCAATTGCAGATTCCACTTCCTTAAGGGAAATGGAGTCTAGATTATTAGCGGCAATCCTCTCCTGTGCATCCAGCTGTCCTATCCGGTTTCCAAGGCCCAAGGCCCCCGGCAGTCTATGCTCATGCGGGAGGTCTGGGGCCGTGGAAATCCCGGAGACTGAAACCACTTCTGGCATCGTATCCTGGCCTTGAGAGACAAGAGCCCCAGACCCCAAGACCCCCGACAGTCTATACTCATGCGGGAGGTCTTGGGCCATGGAGGTCCGAGGGACCGTAACCACTTTAGGCATCTTGTCCCGACCTAGGCACACAAGAGCCCCCTGCTCAGGGCTTGTATAGAGTGCCTTAAAATGCGCCTCCCACACTGAGGGAGCGATATTCGACACCCCAGCCTCTCTCTTACCTCCCGCCGTCGAAGTGGCGATGGCCCAAAAGGTCTTAGCGTCCTTTGAGAGGAGTGCTTGTCTTAACTCATCCCATCTAGATTCCTCCCCCTCGCTCTTACCCCTGGTGAGTTCCTTCTTGTAGAGCAATCTAGATGCTCGGATTTTTAGGGTATCTTTAGATTTGATTGCCGCAAGGAGATCTCTCTTTGCTTTTTTGCAGGCATGGTCATGCCAGGGATGTGTTCTAATCCTTGGCTGCTTAGTCCCGCTAACTGGATAAAATACCTCCCCTAGGCTCACGGCTAACTTCCTGTGAATCTCTATAGCCTGCCCATAAGAGGTAGATCCCCCTTTCACTTATGAGCAGGGTAGCAATCTGGTATATTTCTGCAAGTCGGATGGGAGAGTCCACACAGGTAGGCCATTTGACCCTTCTCCTGTTATTGGATATAATAAAAGGTGGCACTGCCATGTTAGGGCTAGCGTCAGGGTTAGTTAAACCAAATGCACCAGGCTTAAGCGTCAGGACCAGAGCGTTATGGTCACTGTCTTGCCTTGGTACAACCCTGAAATGTTTGAACCTGTCCCAATGTTTAGCTTCCAACATGAGATAATCAATGATGGAAGTGCGGTTGGTCCTATTGTATGTGGGTAGGCTGGAACTGTCGTTATTAGACCTTCCGTTGCATGCCCGCAGAGATGTTGCAAGGGTAAAGGATTTTATTTGTAATGCCAACGAGGTCCAGGCCCTAACCGGGGCAATCATAGGGACCGGGATGCACCAGAGCGAGTCAACTTTGTCTTGATCGCACATCTCGGATCCACCCAGGGGCTCGAACTGGCAATTAAAATCGCCGCCAAGAATTATCGAAATTGCGGGATCAAGTATCTGAATAAAAAGGTCAAGCGCTTTAAGAGTACTCGGTTCCTTTCCATTCATGGTGGGCCTGGAGTTGATGTTTATAATGGCCACTCGAGATTTATCAAGGGGCATTAGTAAAACACATTGGATATCTGGGGAATTTGTTTGCATCTGGGTAGCCTGTATACCTAAGTGTATACCTACCCATATGGATAGACCACCCGAAGGGCGGCCCTTGCCCCCGGAGACTGCAGGAATATCGTAAGTCGCAAAGCCAGGGCAAGCATTCTCCTCCAGGGCCCAGGTTTCTTGCATCAAACAAATGTCGTGCGTGGCCATGAAGGAGGACCACTCCGGTACAAGTAACTTACTCTTTATCCCGGCTATGTTCCATGAAAGGATTTTTATACATCCTTCCATTGCCTTTTCTAAGCCTTGCACATCCCCCTGTTCTTTTGAGGGGCCCTGAACCAAGCTCCGCTCTACTCTATTCCCCTCCCTTATAACATCAATAGGACAAAGGTCATCACCAGTAGGCGTGGGTAAAATCTTTTCCTTTGATACAGAACCTCCCGTATGTTCACCGTTATTAAATTCTGATGGGGGGGTTCCCTTCGAAGTAAGTCAATCAACCTCCTCCAGAACACTGAACCTATTCCAGTGAGCTTGGAGCGGGTAAGTAGGAGTAGGTGGGAAGGTACCCTCCCCAAATGTCTGCCAGTAATGGATTCTATTAGGAGGAGAGTAGTGATTCCTATTGTGTTGGGGCCTCCTAGGATAAGTCAATTTAAAATTAGGGGTAGGATAAAAATAGGACAGGTGCAAAGGGAATATTTGGGAATCTCTACAGGGAGGGACTTTGCAGATATAGTCCACAGCGGAAGGGTCCCTAAAGTTTATTGTAACAACATCTCCTGCCACTGTTTTTGGGCCCCTTCCAATCCAATCTATTCTTCTCACCTTCAATATTTCTCCCGAGATATTAGAAGGTAAGGGTCTGTTTATGCTCAACCACTGGATACACTTATTTTTTAAGTCGGTCTCATATTCTCTTTTCCCCTCGCTAAGGACCGGGACACCTACTAGTGCAACTACATATGGTTGTGCTTCCGGGGGCAAGTTTATTGACGGCAACTGGCAAGAGACTGCCTTAGGCAACGCAGACCTCACTAGTGATGATGTGCTAGTGTTCCCGGAATTTCACCCTCCTTAGGATGTGATCTAGATTTACCAGTTGGGTCCCCTACAGACTGAGAGGTATGACCTAGTATATTAGAGGTAGGGGGGTAGTACAGGGTTTACAGACTTGGGGGTAGTTATTGGAATCCCTAAATTTTTGTTCTGCGCTACTGGGATATTGGGTATGCAATGGGGGTTCACCCAGTATAAGTCGCTGGGACCTGGGTACTGTAGGCACTGAGAGGAGGGGTCCCAGCAATTAGAAAGGGAATTAGGTAAAATAGCAAAGGTATAAATCAAAATTGAATAGCAAACATTTAGCATACATTGTTGTTTATTCACAATGTAGACACATATTATATATCACGACAGTGAGTTGATAATATACTTCAATGGTACTCAAGGAAGTGCCCCTAGAAGGGAAGGGAGTGGTGTGGTGAAGGAGAGTGCGTAAGAGGTAGTGACATAAAAGGCTGAATAGCCACACTGTACTATGTCCATTCAATTAGACATAGATCGAGCCATCATCAACACAAAAGTTCCTTGGGGGTTAACATGCTCCACATTATACATTTAATGTTATATTCGTGGGGTGGAGCTGAAAGCAACAAGAAGCTGTCGACGTTTCGACCCCTAATAGAATTGGCAGGCGTTAATAAAGTCCTTGCAGCGGGGTCTATTCCCAAGGCTGACCGCGCTTTGGGAATAGACGGACTCACTCTCTACCCATCAGACGTCAGAATCTGCCGACGACGTCTGCTAACTACAGCGGCTTCCACCGCGTTGCTACCGACCTGGGGGCGGTTCTACCATTTCTTCACCACAATTGGATGACCGTTTTGGGGTTTCTACCACCGAATTGGAGCTCTCGCTAATAGGAATATTATCTACCTCCACCTACGACAAGAGACCGCCTGGTCCTGTGCCCCGCCCCGTCCTGATGAGGACCACGCTGCAAGGACTTTATTAACGCCTGCCAATTCTATTAGGGGTTGAAACGTCGACAGCTTCTTGTTGCTTTCAGCTCCACCCCACGAATATAACATTAAATGTATAATGTGGAGCATGTTAACCCCCAAGGAACTTTTGTGTTGATGATGGCTCTATCTATGTCTAATTGAATGTACATAGTACAGTGTGGCTATTCAGCCTTTTATGTCACTACCTCTTACACACTATCCTTCACCACACCACTCCCTTCCCTTCTAGGGGCACTTCCTTGAGTACCATTGAAGTATATTATCAACTCACTGTCGTGATATATAATATGTGTCTACATTGTGAATAAACAACAATGTATGCTAAATTTTTTGCTATTTAATTTTGATTTATACCTTTGCTATTTTACCTAATTCCCTTTCTAATTGCTGGGACCCCTCCTCTCAGTGCCTACTGGGATATTGGGCATGACTACCTCAGGACAAGGGACCTTTGTGGACGCACCACCAGATATAGAGGGTGTTAGGTTACCATGGGGATTTGTTGACTTCGTTGTCCCTACCACCCTATTGTTCAAAATGGAGGCTATTCTATCCAGTTTCCACACCAAAGGTTTGATGTGGGTAACAATAGTTTGCTCCAAGCTTGCCTGAAGGTCAGCCACCATATTGGTGACCCAACACGGTATCCCTGGAGATGGATGCAGAGTATTATCAAACGGGGTCACCAAGTTATGGTTGGCCAGCTTATTTTTACCCTTATTTATTGGGAAACTGTCTTTTGCAATTACCACAGGAGAGGGAGAGGTCAGGATAAGAAGTGGGTCCTCATCATTTATAGGGGACTCTACTGGAACCTGCACTATTTCAACATCTACTGGAGTCTCAACTGGCATCTGTGTACAGGGCAACTCAGCATAAGTAGATGTAAGGTAGGAGTCTAAGACCGTAGGGTCAATTGTAATAACTGAACAATCCCCGCCTTGGTCTTGGAAGCATACTGTAGGTGTGAGGGATAGTCTCCTTTCAGTTTTTTCAATTGCATTAGCCACAGCCCCTATAGTTTGTTGTAACATTTTGTCAATAGCCGTCAGTGTTGGTAAGGGCTGTGGCTGTGCTGCCTGAAATCTAGTGTTTGGGCGAGATACAGGTGGTTTTAATTTCTTGCCCAGATTGCTCATTTTTACTAAAAGTAATTAGCAACAATGTATCAGAAATTAGTAAATGGGGAAAAAGTCCTGCACAAATCAAATGTGGCACCCTCAGTCCTGTGCAAACCATATAAGTCAAGTAATAGTAGCTAGGAGGATATATGTCCAAATGTCAGTACCTTTGTGAAGAGCGCCTGTTCCTTGTATGTTTGAACGTCACTTGTAAGGGGTGTGGCCCGTCCCGTCCCCTGTAGTCCCCGGACGGCCACAGACGGCCCGCCCTTTGCCTGGGCTTAGCCCGCGCGCGGTCCCGCGACGCGGGAGGGGCTGCTTGCTTTTATGCGCCTCCGGGCGCCAAACTGGTGTCAGGCAGTAGGCGGTGTCCGGTGCCCCCAGCCAGCAAAGGATGCTGGACGCTGTAGTTCAACACACTCCCCACTCAGCGGCCCCGTTTGCAGCAGCGGCGGCGGAGGAGAGTGTCAGTCTAAATGGGGCCCCGACGGTGTCAGTGGGACCCGTAGCAGCAGCAGGTCAGCTCGAAAATGCCCCCAAGAAGTGATAGAAGCCCCCACTCCACAGGAGGGGCTGCTTGCTTTTATGCGCCTCCGGGCGCCAAATTGGTTTCAGGCAGTAGGCGGTGTACGGTGCCCCCAGCCAGCAAAGGATGCTGGACGCTGTAGTTCAACACACTCCCCACTCAGCGGCCGCGTTTGCAGCAGCGGCGGCGGGGGAGAGTGTCAGTCTCAATGGGGCCCCGACGGTGTCAGCGGGACCCATAGCAGCAGCAGGTCAGCTCGAAAATGTCCCCAAGAAGCGATAGAAGCCCCCACTCCACAGGAGTGGCTGCTTGCTTTTATGCGCCTCCGGGCGCCAAAGTGATGTCAGGCAGTAGGCGGTGTCCGGTGCCCCCAGCCAGCAAAGGATGCTGGACGCTGTAGTTCAACACACTCCCCACTCAGCGGCCGCGTTTGCAGCAGCAGCGGCAGGGGAGACTGTCAGTCTCAATGGGGCCCCGACGGTGTCAGCGGGACCCGTAGCAGCAGCAGGTCAGCTCGAAAATGCCAACAAGGAGTGATAGAAGCCCCCACTCCACAGGAGGGGCTGCTTGCTTTTATGCGCCTCCGGGCGCCAAATTGGTGTCAGGCAGTAGGCGGTGTCCGGTGCCCCCAGCCAGCAAAGGATGCTGGCCGCTGTAGTTCAACACACTCCCCACTCAGCGGGCGCGTTTGCTGCAGTAGCGGCGGGGGAGAGTGTCAGTCTCAATGGGGCCCCGACGGTGTCAGCGGGACCCGTAGCAGCAGCAGGTCAGCTCGAAAATGCCCCCAAGAAGTGATACCCCCATGCTATCCAACACTTTTCCTACTGTTGCACCCTCTGGAGTTGGAATAGCAATTTTCACCCCTAAGCTATCCAACACTTTTCCTACTGTTGCACCCTCAAGAGTTGGAATAGTTATTATAATCCCTATGCAATCCATCACTTTCCCTACTGTTGCACCCTCTAGAGTTGGAATATACATTTTTTCCCTACGCTATCCAACACTTTCCCCACTGTTGCACCCTCTGAAGTTGGAATAGTAATTTTAACCCCTACGCTTTCCAACACTTTCCCTACTGTTGCACCCTTTGGAGTTGGAATAGTAATTTCAACCCCTACCCTATCCAACACTTTCCCTACTGTTGCACCCTCTGGAGTTGGAATAGTAATTTTAACCCCTACGCTTTCCAGCACTTTCCCTACTGTTGCATCCTCTGGAGTTGGGATAGTATTTTAGCCCCTACGTTATCCAACACTTTCCCTACTGTTGCACCCTCTGGAGTTGGAATAGTAATTTTAACCCCTACGCTATCCAACACTTTCCCTACTGTTGCACCCTCTAGAGTTGGAATAGTAATTTTTACCCTTAAGCTATCCAATATTTATTGTTTTAGTTAATGTAGTGTCTTATTTATTTTAAATTATTTTTTTTAATGTGTTATATATAGTTTTGATATTGGTATTTATATTATTGTTGTATGTGTATGTAAGTATTTATAATTTATAATTTATAAATTATTTTTTAACAATTTATAAGTTATTAGAGTAATTAATTGTAAATATTATTAAGTATATATATTATATTTTATATGTATATGTTCAATTTTTTTACATTATATGTATTACTTATAATTTTAAATATATTTTAACTATGTTTATTTCATTGATATGTATTATTTATTTTGTTTCATATTATTTTTAAATATTAAAAAAACTATATTTTTTACAACAATATTTTTACAACAATTTTGTTTTTTTTCTGATATTTTTGTACTTACCTTAATGTAGATAGGACTTCGATATTTTTTATGTCGATATTCCACCTCCGATATTTTTGACGGCGATATTTTCTACGTCGATATTCTCTCAGTGATTCCTTCAAACAGTAAAATAGTGAAAACACCACATGAAAAGATACCAGACCTGGTTAGAACAATACAGCTTGATTTAATGAACAAAACTAGACCGGCTCAAAACCAGAAGTTCAGGCCGACTTCTATGGAGCGCAGTTTGGATATAATGACCAGCCTTGGCCCACTGACACACTACCTTGGTTCACTGTTTCGTCAAGGACGAGATGTGAGGAGGTGATGCGTCGGCGTTGATACTTATGATGTCTGCTCTGAGCTGCACAAAGTCAGAGATGCGTTGGGAATGAAGATAGTGCACCACATCATCGGTGGTGCGATGTCCTTGATCCTCGCAGTATCAGTTATGCGCCCGCATAAATGCCTTGATTTTAGCTGGACTAGCACTTTAGGGCACCTTCCAAGGGTCCAGGATTGAATTGGCAACTCTCTCAGATGGCAAAGTGCAGGTGATGTAGCAAAGTATTTTAGGTACCTGAGACTTCAATCAAAGAGGCAAGCCATCATGCCCTTGGAGTCACTTTGGTTCTGGCTTAGAGAGATGCAGGCCCAGTTCTTCTCACTCCAGGCAAGAGAGCAGCAGGTCTGCAGTGCAGGAGTCCAGCAGAGTAGCAGTCCAGCAGAGTGGCAGTACTTTCAGCAGCACCACAGTGCGTTCTTCCGGGCAGAGTATTCACATGTCCAGAAGTGTACTGAGTTGGTGGTGTTAGAGGTCCAATACTTATTTGGACCTTTGAAGGGGGAGACTTCAAAGAGAGGCCTTTGAAGTGCGCAGAGTCACTCTCCTTCCTGTCCTTGGTCCAGACTCACTACCGGGGGGTATGCAGCCCTTTGTGTGGTGACAGGACACAGCAGCATCAGGTGTGTCAGCTCCTCCCTCCAATCCTGCACAGAAAGGGCCATTGGGACCTAAGCTCTCTTTATGTGTGCAACAGAATCCTTTCCGAGCACACATAGAGTATTAAATTGACAGTAATGATCTAAGCTCACAAGTGCTGTCTCCGTCCAGTTTTAATCCATAGACACCAGTTCAGGATCAGGGTTCAATCCAAGTTCTTAGTACAGCCAGTAATCCATATGATACAGTCCATGTAACAAGTGTAGATTTCTTCAATGATTCAGCGATTGAACCAACGGAGGGAACGCCGATACGACTAACTCTGGGGCGTGCTGTGGAACGCCATTTAAGAGATACCCTTGATGAAGGGTCCCTTAGACCGTAAATGCATTGGGTTGGACTGAATTGTTAATCATAAGTGAACTTTGTAAAAGTGGCATTTTCAGAATTACAATTTAAAATCTGACTTCATCATAAGATTCCTGAGACACCAAACTTGGGGTTCCAAACTCTTCCCAATTGGAAATTTCAATTATATGAAATGTATTAAGGTAATCCCAATGTTATCACATAGGAGAGATAGGCCTTACAGTAGTGAAAAAATGAATTTAAGAGTTTTTCACTACCAGGACATGAAAAACAAAAAAGTATATTTCCTACTTTTTAGGAACACTGCACCCGGCCCTTGAGCTGTCCAAGGCCTACCTTAGCGATGACCTATATGTATTTAAAAGGAAGGTTTAAGTCTGGCAAGAGGGTTAATTTGCCAGGTCTACATTACAACTTACAAGTACACACACAGGATGCAATGGCAGGCCTGAGCGTGTTTAAAGGGCTGCTTAAGTGGGTGACACAATAAGTGTGGCATGCCCACTAGTAGCATTACATTTACAGGCCCTGGACACATGTAGTGCACTATACCAGGAACTCATCAGTAAATTAAATATGGCAATTGTGGATAAGTTAATGCTAGCATGTTTTAAGCAGAGAGCACATGCACGTTTGCACTGGTTATCAGTAGTAAAGAACCCAGAGTTCTAAACCCAGAAAAAAATGAAGTCTGCAGGCACGAAGTCAGGAGAAACCGTGCCAGGGATGCACCAATAATGTCACCACTCCTCAGGAGACCATTCCATAGAGAGGAGGAGCCACTGATTAATCTCAGCTTCCAATAAATTAGTGTCATTGATCTTTAGTCTCTGGTAAGAACTATATTAAAAAAACGTAAACTCTGAAAATAGTATTATAATGAAAACAATATGTTACTAGTATTTAAATTAAATTATTTCCGATTTCTACAGCATATCTAACAAAAAACCCTTTGAACAATGGTAATTAATTAAAAGACATGTTAATAATTAATTACTGTAACCATTAGATTAAAGAAAAAACAAATAAATTATCTAAACCACCTTTACATTTTCAGAAGAGTGAAATGGAAAATAAAGAGCTTATAGTATTATATAAAACATAGTAAAATATAAAACACGTTAACCATATTTTTAAATGTTATGCTTTCAGATTTACCAAAATGATCTGTAACATGGTCCACTTTTCAGGAAGAGCAAAAATGAAAGTACTACACTGTTCTTACAAAGAAGAAAGGGAAGCAAATCAAGAATTATAATCCAATAAATATTATTTAAGTAACAGTGAACTAACAACTAACATATAACCTGTAAAACAAATAATTTATTTTATTTACCACACAGGTACCATTGTAAAATTCTAACTTTCATGTAAAAAAAGAGGAGAACCTTGAGGAGAATATTTTAAATTATTAAAAGAATGCAATTTTACAGTTGTAATTTCATATCACCAGATTAAAAAAGCGGAAAGGGAGAAACACACTGAATAAAATTGAAGCCATCTAAATAGAAAGACATAGTACGATATAGTATTACAAAATAGTTAAAACACAACAACTTGAGGCTAGTTTGCACTCATAATCAAATATTCAAAACAAGTTTTCTTATCAAGTCAAGTGAGTCCATTATTATACAATTACAAATTTGAAAGGCCATTCACTTTCAAATGCTTTATTGTTCACTTTTCTCCAAAATGCAAGTAGTACAATTCATTCAAACAATGTATTTGCCAATCGTTGCATTTTGACTCAATGGGGACTTTTTAAAGGCTGCAAACAACAAATGTATATATGTAAATGTTATTATTAAATCCATTTAAAAACATACTTCTATACGTTTATTCACTCAATTGCAGTCATATCCATGGAATGCAGTGAGACAAAGGCGTAATCCAACTCTACAGTCATTGTTACTTCTTGGTGAAAGTATTTATGATTGGTAGTATGTCCGCATTACCTTTTCAACAAAAATCCTTAGTACATATGGTATAAAAAGAGGTCCTATACTATATGCATTCTTAAGCACAATCAGAATTTGATTTAAACAGTGCATGGTAAGGTAATAAGGGAATTACACCTGCTATACATTGTGTTATTGTCAAAAGATATGTTTAAAAACAATATATAGTCAGTCATCTACTATAGTGTGATATAAATTAACCCTAAAGTGAACAACACTAGGCATTAGTATACTAACGATTCTTACCATTTGTGTCACTAGTCTTTGCATCAGTAGGTTGATAAAAGCTCAATTGACGCGTCCACAATTTATTTCTTAAATGTATTAGTTTCCAAAAATACGTATCAATAAATAACTTACTCCCTGCATGTAGCACTAGTTTTTTAGCCCAAAATGCAGCAACGCTGCCAAAATTAACGCAAGAATGCATTTTGCACTAAGAAAATAGTGCTAAATGCAACAGACCATAAACAGCAGCACAAGCACCCACTGATGCTGTTTAAATGTGGCCTTGTGGTAGGATTTTCCCGCAAAATTACTGTTGGTTACGCAAGCATGCATAATCGTGTTATTGCTAATTCCATGTCAAAGCTTAACAAAGAATTATCGTAATTACTATGGTATAAATGAATTTCCAATCATGCCTAATATTGAGCAGTGTGCTATTCCCTAATTCCCAAATAGATGCCATAATTCAAAAGAAACAAGAAAAAAATTTGACATGAAATAAAAGGTCCTTTCAAAGTGAAATTTTTGATTGGTTACTACCCGATTTTGGCCTAAACAGCATGCGCGAAAAGTACTATTAATGTAAGCACTAAAACAAGCTTGTAATTGCTAGGTAAATACCTCACTATATAAAAAATTACACTATCTTTTAGTCATCCATAATGGCGCCATCTTAGATCGTGTAACAGGAAATGTAGTTTTGTGCTGCAAGTATGTGTCAAACACATTATAAGGGAGGTGAAATTAGAAAGCCTCTTAATATTGCTGCTATAAAGAATCATTTATCTTGAAACACGTATGATCAGCAGAAGTACGGTATGGGCTATTCGCTAATTACTAAATAGACTCTGTTGAACTTGGCCCTTTTTGCAGGGTTATCCCTAAACGTTTTGCAGTTCTCCTAGCCTTTTCTCTGACATGGTGTTGGTGGTTTTAGGACTCTGGGCACTTTAGCACTGCTGTCCAGTGTAAAGTGTGTGTGCTCTCTCAGTTACATATGGTAAGATTAGTCTACACCTGTTTAGCCTATTTAATTTACCTGTCTGTCCTTTGTAAAGTTGTATCTTATTTACCCAGGGCTGGTAGATTAAATGATACTGGTGGGCTTACAACGCTGATTGCGCCACCCACCAAAGTAGCCTTGCAAACCTATCTCAGGCCTCTGCCATTGCAGGGCCGGTGCAGCAGTGTTACTGCCGCTGTGACGTGGCACCTAAAGTGTGTGCCATGTCTGTGCCCCACTTTTACTGCTTGTGAGTCACCCCTAAGGTAGACCCTTGCTAGCCCTGTGGGCAGGGTGCATTGTAGGTAAAGATAGGACATGTACCTTAAGTGTGTGACATGTCCTGGTAGTGATAAACAGCCATTTTGGTTTCTCACTACTGTGGGACTTCCCTCCCATAGAAATGCATTGGGTATTCCCTGATAAGTGTTTCAGTGGTAATTCCTGATATGAGAGGAGGACGTGGTCAAGTTTAGTATACATGGAATGGTAGGAATAAAGGCTGCGCAATGGTGTGAGCAGATTTATTATAACTATTTCAGAAATGCCACTTTTAGAAGTAAAAAAAAAGTCAATGAGAAGTAAATGACATAAATGAATTGTCCGGGTAAACAAATAAATTTTGGTTTATCCGCTTGTATGAAGTAATTGTTGTTTTCAAACAAGTTCAGAGGCATAGGTAAAATTCCCTTTGTACCGTATTTAGGCCCAACCTACCCTCTTTCCCACAGGGCCAAACCCCCCCTTTTCTAATCACTTTTAGAAGTTGGCATTTCTGTGTGCTATGTGTCTGACTGCCTGATGTTAATTGCATATCTGGCTTTTGAGTGACAGGGGCTGGGAGGTGTTTGTGGCTCCAGGAGGGGCAGGGTGAGTCGGCACTAGGCTGAATAGGACTTCTGCATTTGGAGAAGTGGGAGGAGTAGTCCCTTGACCCTGAATAGGATTGTGCCTGCCCTGTACAATGCTGGCTCCACCCCCTGTGTTGTGTCTGATCACCGAGCCCCAACCTGGCAAAGGAGAAGAGGAGCCTGGTAAACAGAGTGCTCCAATTCCACCCTGATCCAGTTTTTGCTGGTCCCCCCAAGCCCTGTCCAGGGCAGATAAAGTAATATCTAATTGAAATATAGGGGCTGTGATCCCGTGATATGTGCTGTTCCTGGACTTGTTGGGGGCTTGCTGCTGCTGAGAGCCCAGGAGGAGCCGCCACAGGGGCTTGCCTTCCTGCTGGAGGACCCTGTGTGCTGGCCTCCCTGGGTCCAGCTATGCCCTATGGATCTAAGGACTTTTGTTGCATCCAGGGCCTCGTGAACACTGTTTTTACTTGCCCTGGGACTGGAGAGGAGCATGGTTGCCTGCATCTGCAGCGCTGAGCTGCACATCTTCTAGAGGGAATTCCCGGCATAGGGATTCCCCAGTGCTGCTTTATAGATCGGGAGCCCACCCCGCAGTTTGCGCGGCCGAGCAGGTGCCCACCACGCTATATATTTTTAATTAGAGGCAGGTGCCCACCCCGCTTTATTCCTCATTTCCAAGCGGGTGCCCACCCCGCATTTCTGCTGAGAGAAACCACCGGCCCGACCTAGAAGCCAGACAGAATCCGAATGACTCTGGGCGAGACCAAAACAGGAAGAGGCCCTCAATGGCAGCGCGGTCGTCCGGAAGCTCTTCAAGAGAAGCTTCAAGGAGTCCAGGAAGCAGGGATCCCACAGCCGCGGTGTGAGCCCTGCGTGTGGCACCTGGAGGGGACCGGAGTGTGAGAGCCAAGGTGAAGAGCAGAGGCCCGAGAAGACCTGGGGTGTGGGGCTATACTTACCTATTGTGGGTGCCTCCCCCCTGTCAAAGGGAGCACCAGAAGACGTGTAGAGCTCCCCGAGGCACATTGTCGGTTCCTGGAGTCTGCCTATTTTTCTTGATGGGTAATTTGTTTTACAGAGCCCCAAACCGGGGCCCCAGCGTGCACCAGAGCTGGCAGCTGCAACGATTGGCATATTTGTTTAGTTAGTCCCAGTGAGACAGGAGAGGCCCTGTGGTGCCAGTTCTGATGTAGTTACCTCAGTTGCACTGCCATAGCGGGCAACTGCAACGTGGAGGCACATTTGTTGAGAGAGCCCTCCAGTGATTTTCACAGGTGCACTGCAAGTAGTGGCATCTGCAACATTTAGGCCAGCGCAATTGCACACTTTTGGATTCTGCTGCAGTGGCAGCATGCCCTGACATTTGGGACATAGGGCATTTGAGCCTTCTGAGAAGTCCAGTTGGCCAGGGGGACAGTGTTAGGTTAATAGGGCACCAGGCCATGATGGGATTTATGTGCTAATATGCTAAATGTGTTTTATGCACCCTGATTTATGCCTCTGATGTTTATGTTTAGGAGGTTATTCCCTATTCTGAGGTTTAGGCGTATGAGGTTATTGCATACTGTGTTTAGGCTTATGAGGTTGGAGCAGAATGTGTTTTACGCCTAATGTGATGCTGATTGCATTATATGATTTATAGTGCAGGATATAATACTGAGTACAGTATTTTGCCAGTAGTTACTGGTTGTGTTTTACATTTACTATTTGTGTTTGTTATAGTTTTGACAGTGGCCCAATTGGCCCTATCATGTGTATATAATCCCTGTAAATATTGCCTAGTGCCAAATGGCACAGTGAATCTTGTGTGATGACAATTCTAATGTGTTTATATTAATACAAAGGCTCTTTTTTTAGATAACCTTGTGTGGAGTTCCTTTTGTGGTGTGCCTTGTTTGTTTCTGCTGTGTGTTGCAAAAATGCTTCACACATAGCCTCTGGGATAAGCCTGACTGCTCGTGCCAAGCTGCCAAGGGGGTGAGCAGGGGTTATCTTCAGCGTGTAACTCCCATGCCCTGACTAGAGTGGTGATTTCTGCCTGGCTTAGGCACAAGCCCTACACAACGAAAGATAAATTCCTAGGCAACTTAATTATATCTATATGATTTATGTATGTAATAATAATGAACTCAGTGTAACGACCAGAGTACAAAAACTACAAATATTTAATACCAGTTATTCATTGCCCTATTGACATAATAATAATTATAAATTTAAAACACAAATGTATTCACATTTAAAAAGCATCATGATCATAATTGTTTTATACATGAGTGACGTAAATAGAATCACAATTAAAAACAAAAAAGTGGCAGAATTATGAATCTTTGACACCTGTTTCGGAGCAAAGTACTCCTTCGTCAGGAAATGCCACAAATACCCTGAAAATAAAGAAATATATACTAAGAAACAAGTTGCATTGATAAATTACATGTATTAATCTTAAGTCATTCCTTACTCGAAGTTACACTGAGAAAGACATACTATATAAAAATCTTCTTCTACAGTATAGACTGCCTTCGTTTAGACTAACTAAACTCAAGGAAAATGATAAAGAGAAAAAATGGGTAGAAGGAGTACGAGATAAAATATAATAGTTGATGAAAGCTAAACGTCCCAATTCTATCTGTTTACCACCAAGGTGTTAAAAATTCCTACTGAAGGGCTTACTTTACATGTTTTTAAACTACTGGCATGAGGATCGTTGAAATTAGAATTCACCATATTTTCTACTCTGTGAATCAGAACTGTGAGAGTACATTAGTGAAGCTTCTAGAGACAACTAGTTGGAGTTGCATGCCCTAGCCACCCAGAAATCCCATTTCTATCAGACTCCTTATTAGATCTATGCCAAATCTGTATGCATACTAGTGCATGTAGTTACTGACCCTCACATTGTGATCCAAAGGGGTGAAGAAAAATGGGCATTTCACATGCACCATTTTAGATTCGGTTATTGATCCATGTTAAAATAAACGAAAAAGAAATATAATTCCAAGTATTGAGCTTCTTATAATTGATAGGTTCAAGCAAAAGTGGTTATAAGTAGCTACCTTACTGTATTGTAAATAGTAACACTATCTGCTTGTTAACAATAACTATATTTCAATCTGTCTGGTTATGTATCATCCCCTAAAAATGGCCACCAACTTGGAACGGGTAACAGCAAATGCAATTTTGTGTTAGCATGAGTCAAACAAACCACAGTCATCATATTGTATATGATTTAGCACACATTTTTGGCATCTCTCAGTATGAAATTACAAGAAAAACCTTTAGTAAAATTAGAGAAACTAACTATATAATTATAAAACTCATTTTCAGACCATTCAATACAAAACCCTTCAAATAAAAATTCCCAATAGTTATAATTAACCA
Organism: Lissotriton helveticus; assembly: GCF_964261635.1. Taxonomy (NCBI): domain Eukaryota; kingdom Metazoa; phylum Chordata; class Amphibia; order Caudata; family Salamandridae; genus Lissotriton; species Lissotriton helveticus. Next base: position 529,419,966 of record NC_136069.1, read on the forward strand.
CATTGGTGCTAAGGCAATTCCCGCTGGGTGCTGATATTTTAGGAATCCCATTGTTCATGACAAGGTCAGCTCGTCATAAGCACAGGAGCAGTGCACTGCATGACGAGCTGACCTTGTCATGAGCGTGGAAGGGGTTAATAAAAAAGGACATGAGGAACTTTTTATTGACACACCCCAAACTCATGAAGAATGAATGACGGGATAATGTTACTCCATCTTTTGATATGAACTGTCATCCGAATTAAAAAATTAATTTGTTTTATGTAAAAATATCAAACTTGCTTAATGTAATAATAATAAACATTTATGTACTAATGCGTGAACTTCATCCATATTTATAAGGAAGGTAAATTTCAGAGTGCTGTTGTGAGCTATTTGGCCATGGCAGCCATATTGGGTGGATAAAAGATACTGGTATTTCATCTTTTGGTGTAAACAATCATCTGATTCAAAACATCAAAACGTGTTATTTGAAGTATCTAGATTACACATTGTGCGAATATCTGTCTTAAACTCTATCAATGTACAGGTGTGATCCTTGAATATAGAAGCATTTTTTTAAAAATGTACATTTTATTAGTCCTTCGATATAAACAGTCATTCCATTTTATCCTAAATTCATTTTCTTAAGCGTGTCTGAATTATATTATGTTAGAGGCGCATCTGAAAAACCTACGCTAGCGGTCATATTAGGAATAATGTTGTAAAAGTCTGATAATTCATAGTAAACAATAATGAATTAAAAAGGGAATGAACAAAACCCAAATTCCATTTCCAATATGTTTTTGTCCTCATAAAAAGTCATGGAATTCATTATCCATATTTAGGCTATCAAAGCCTTCATATCCATTTTGCTTCCATCTCTTGTAAATACAGTTCCCTATCTCCAACCTTAGGGTTAGGTTTGACGTGGTAAATGCCATGGAGCCAAATGTTGACCTACCCAGTATGAAGTTCTCTGAAATGTGTGACTATAGAATATTTGTGGTTGTTATTCTTAATGGCTGCATATGTTTCTGCATCCTTATTTTAAGACTTATAATGGTACTGTTGCGTAGATTTTGCTGCATGATCAGCCTAGAACTGTTACAACATACATTGTGTTATTTGTTAATGAACCTTTATTAAAATTGTAATTGGATTGTTTGACTTTGTTGTATTCGTACTGACACAAGGTAGTAGAATTCTGAATTGCTTGGTTGGTTGATTGCTGAATTTGTAGAATGCTGAATTGATTATTGGAATATGTCTCCTAATGCTGTATGATTGTTGTAGCAGGGACACCAGGAGCTGCTGCATCACTGTTACTGTGAAGAGGACATGTAAAAGTATAAGGGGCATACAGATAAACTTGCCAATAAAGTAGCACAATGGAAAGATGTTTAAACATAAGGACAGGTAGATTATGCAAATACATTTTGCATTATAAAAGGCATTGATCTTTGCAGAACATGGGTCTTAGATTAGGTTATGGAATAATATAGTACTTATCATGACACTTAAACAGTCAGTCAGATCTCTTAATTCAATTTGCAATAGCAATCATAAAAGCACATTATAAACAAATAAAACAGTTACAAAACTTCAATAAATACATGGGCTATGGAGAAGCTACAAATTCATATATAAGTCTAAAAAAACCCTTGCAAAGATCTAGATAAATAGCCACATACATCACAACCATCTAAAAACAACAAAATGAGAAACATCTATTAATAAGACACAAGTGGTTGTGAGTGAACTGTAAGGAGGCTCATCCTAATAAAGCCTACCAAATAAAAGCCTCAATTTTAGGGTCTGCTATGTTAGCAGGAAACAAAGGGGGCCACCTAGAAACATTATTCCAATCATCATAAATATCTTTATACAATTTACATATGCAATCTTGAAGTTCACAGTATTAAGAAAAATAGTATAAAAATATGACATTGTAATACAGAATTAAGAATATCATCACAAATTAGCAGAATATAGCCCTGCCAGAAACTGGAATAAAAAGCAGCAGACTTTAGGTGAGTCTAATAATTGCAGGTACAATAAGGCTGGTCTTGCATTGTTTGAAATCAAATGCACAAATCAGGGGGTGAACATACTTATGTCTAAAGACTGACCAGTTAGGACGAATAAAACAATGTGTAAAGTGTCTAGTGCAGACATCCTATCACATGAGCTAAAAGGGTGATCTGATAGTTTAGGCCTGTGTGAAGATGCTGCAGAAAGGCGACAAGGACCTTGTCCACTCCTATGTCCTTCAGCATAGCCCCAGTTTAGATCTATCTACTCTGACGAATGCTGTGCTGAGGCGCGCAAAAGCGAGGTGTGTACTGACTTTTTAAATGGTTGTATACTTTTTAATCAATAAACAGAGATTAAGATTCTGTTCTATTGTCCCTCAGCCTAGCCTATAGCCATATTGGATATCGACAACATTTCTGTGAGTGGGTGAGAGAGAGAGTATGGAAAGATGTTTAAACATAAGGACAGATAGATTATACAAATACATTTTGCATTGTAAAAGCCATTGATCTATGCAGAACATGGGCCTTGGTTTAGGTTATGGAATAACATAGTACTTTTCATGACACTTAACCCCTTCGCTGCTAGGCCTTTTCCCCTCCTGTGCTGAGGCTTTTTTTGGCGTTTTGGAGTAGTGCGCGCTTAGGCCCTTGTAACTTTTTGACCACATAAGGTATCCACGCCAAATTTGCGTCCTTTTCTTCCAACATCATGTGGATTCTAAAGGCGCCCAGGGTTTGTGGATTCCCTTGGAGGGGGCCCAGAAATTAACCAAAATATAGTGATTTTTTTGTTTTTTTCAGAAAAATGGGAAAAACGGGCTGCAAATGAAAGCCTCTGGGTGTTTCCCTGAAAATGGTATCACAAAAGGGTTTGTGGGGCTGAAATCTCCATTTTCTCAGCTTTCAGGGAATGACAGACTTTTGTCAGAGAACCGAATTTTTTCACTCAGTTTTGGCATTTTTCTGGGACATAGCCTATTTTTGCTATTTTTAGAGCTTTCCACCTCCTTCCAGTTAATGGTAGAAATGAGTTTGAAAGCAATATTGGATCCTGGAAAGCTTTACATTTGCAAAAAGTAGACATAATTCTGAATTCAGAAAGGGGTCATTTGTCTAAATCCATGAAGGTTTTGTTATAGAAACTAACAGTTAGATATTGGAATATTTGAAATTTTGTTGAAAAAAACAGCCTTTTGTCTCAACGTTTTCACCTATAACTTTTTCTAATTTTGACAGCTCTTGGAAAGCAATATACCGTTACATCCGTTAGACCTTCCTGGTTGTGGGGATATATAGGACTTGTAGTTTCACCAAGAACCCGACGAACCCAGATCCAAAAACTGAGCAGCAACTTGCAATGGTATTTTTTCATTTACTGGGTATAGTGCACTTTGTCTTGGAAAATGTATACATGGAATAATCTGTATGAAAGACACCTATGTATTTCTGAATTGGGTACAAATTATAGAGTTCAGAAACAGTATATAATTGCACATTTTCAAAGTTGGGAATACTCATACTAGCATGAGAATTATTGGTCATTTTTCATAAAGATTTTTTTTTTACACAATGTCTTTCATTCAAAGGGAGAAATGCATGAAAGCTCAATTGGTAATAACAGTTGATTTACAAATCTGAATTACCCCAAGTGTCCCGATAAAAACGGTACCTCACTTGTGTGGGTCGGCCTTGTGCCTGCGACAGGAAACGGCGCAAAATGCAACGTGGTCACACCTAAATTTAGCAGTTACAAATTGACCCTTTTTTGGCAAAGTGCCTACCTGTAGTTTTTGCACCCTAGCTCTGCCGGCACCTAGGGAAACCTAGCAAACCTATACATTTTTGAAAAGTAGACACCCAGGGGAATTCAGGATGGGGTGACTCGACTGCCTACCACCAGGTTTTGTTACCCAGAATCCCTTGCAAAGGTAAGATTTTCACAAAATAAACACATTTTCCTCACATTTCTGTGGTGGAAAGTTCTGGAATCTGCGTGGATCAACAAATTTCCACCCACCCAGCGTGCCCCCAGGTCTCCCAAAAAAAATGGTACCTCACTTGCGTGGGTAGGCATAGTGGCTGCGACATGAAACAGCGCAAAACGCAGCATGGTCGCACCTCAATTTCCCAGTGAAATTTAGCACGATTCGGACAAAAAGACTACCTTTTGTTTTTGCGCCGTAGCTCTGCCAGCACCTAGGGAAACCTAGCAAACCTATACATTTTTGAAAATTAGACACCCAGGGCAATTCAGGATGGGGTGACTCGTCTGCCCACCCCCAGGTTTTGTTACCCAGAATCCCTTGCAAACATAAAAATTTGACCAAAAAAACACATTTTCCTCACATTTCTGTGGTGGAAAGTTCTGGAATCTGCGTGGATCAACAAATTTCCACCCACCCAGTGTGCCCCCAGGTCTCCCAAAAAAAATGGTACCTCACTTGCGTGGGTAGGCATAGTGGCTGCGACATGAAACAGCGCAAAACGCAGCATGGTCGCACCTCAATTTCCCAGTGAAATTTAGCACGATTCGGACAAAAAGACTACCTTTTGTTTTTGCGCCGTAGCTCTGCCAGCACCTAGGGAAACCTAGCAAACCTATACATTTTTGAAAACTAGACACCCAGGGCAATTCAGGATGGGGTGACTTGTCTGCCCACCCCCAGGTTTTGTTACCCATAATCCCTTGCAAACATAAAACTTTGACCAAAAAAACACATTTTCCTCACATTTCTGTGGTGGAAAGTTCTGGAATCTGCGTGGATCAACAAATTTCCACCCACCCAGCGTGCCCCCAGGTCTCCCGAAAAAAATGGTACCTCACTTGCGTGGGTAGGCATAGTGGCTGCGACATGAAACAGCGCAAAACGCAGCATGGTCGCACCTCAATTTCCCAGTGAAATTTAGCACGATTCGGACAAAAAGACTACCTTTTGTTTTTGCGCCGTAGCTCTGCCAGCACCTAGGGAAACCTAGCAAACCTATACATTTTTGAAAGCTAGACACCCAGGGCAATTCAGGATGGGGTGACTCGTCTGCCCACCCCCAGGTTTTGTTACCCAGAATCCCTTGCAAACATAAAAATTTGACCAAAAAAACACATTTTCCTCACATTTCTGTGGTGGAAAGTTCTGGAATCTGCGTGGATCAACACATTTCCACCCACCCAGCGTGCCCCCAGGTCTCCCGAAAAAAATGGTACCTCACTTGCGTGGGTAGGCATAGTGGCTGCGACATGAAACAGCGCAAAACGCAGCATGGTCGCACCTCAATTTCCCAGTGAAATTTAGCACGATTCGGACAAAAAGACTACCTTTTGTTTTTGTGCCGTAGCTCTGCCAGCACCTAGGGAAACCTAGCAAACCTATACATTTTTGAAAACTAGACACCCAGGGCAATTCAGGATGGGGTGACTCGTCTGCCCACCCCCAGGTTTTGTTACCCAGAATCCCTTGCAAACATAAACATTCGACCAAAAAAACACATTTTCCTCACATTTCTGTGGTGGAAAGTTCTGGAATCTGCGTGGATCAACAAATTTCCACCCACCCAGCGTGCCCCCAGGTCTCCCGAAAAAAATGGTACCTCACTTGCGTGGGTAGGCATAGTGGCTGCGACATGAAACAGCGCAAAACGCAGCATGGTCGCACCTCAATTTCCCAGTGAAATTTAGCACGATTCGGACAAAAAGACTACCTTTTGTTTTTGCGCCGTAGCTCTGCAGGCACCTAGGGAAACCTAGCAAACCTATACATTTTTGAAAACTAGATACCCAGGGCAATTCAGGATGGGGTGACTCGTCTGCCCACCCCCAGGTTTTGTTACCCAGAATCCCTTGCAAACATAAAAATTTGACCAAAAAAACACATTTTCCTCACATTTCTGTGGTGGAAAGTTCTGGAATCTGCGTGGATCAACAAATTTCCACCCACCCAGCGTGCCCCCAGGTCTCCCAAAAAAAATGGTACCTCACTTGCGTGGGTAGGCATAGTGGCTGCGACATGAAACAGCGCAAAACGCAGCATGGTCGCACCTCAATTTCCCAGTGAAATTTAGCACGATTCGGACAAAAAGACTACCTTTTGTTTTTGCGCCGTAGCTCTGCCAGCACCTAGGGAAACCTAGCAAACCTATACATTTTTGAAAACTAGACACCCAGGGCAATTCAGGATGGGGTGACTCGTCTGCCCACCCCCAGGTTTTGTTACCCAGAATCCCTTGCAAACATAAAAATTTGACCAAAAAAACACATTCTCCTCACATTTCTGTGGTGGAAAGTTCTGGAATCTGCGTGGATCAACAAATTTCCACCCACCCAGCGTTCCCCCAGGTCTCCCAAAAAAAATGGTACCTCACTTGCGTGGGTAGGCATTGTGGCTGCGACATGAAACAGCGCAAAACGCAGCATGGTCGCACCTCAATTTCCCAGTGAAATTTAGCACGATTCGGACAAAAAGACTACCTTTTGTTTTTGCGCCGTAGCTCTGCCAGCACCTAGGGAAACCTAGCAAACCTATACATTTTTGAAAACTAGACACCCAGGGCAATTCAGGATGGGGTGACTCGTCTGCCCACCCCCAGGTTTTGTTACCCAGAATCCCTTGCAAACATAAAAATTTGACCAAAAAAACACATTTTCTTCACATTTCTGTGGTGGAAAGTTCTGGAATCTGCGTGGATCAACAAATTTCCACCCACCCAGCGTGCCCCCAGGTCTCCCAAAAAAAATGGTACCTCACTTGCGTGGGTAGGCATAGTGGCTGCGACATGAAACAGCGCAAAACGCAGCATGGTCGCACCTCAATTTCCCAGTGAAATTTAGCACGATTCGGACAAAAAGACTACCTTTTGTTTTTGCGCCGTAGCTCTGCCAGCACCTAGGGAAACCTAGCAAACCTATACATTTTTGAAAACTAGACACCCAGGGGAATTCAGGATGGGGTGACTCGCCTGCCTACCCCCAGGTTTTGTTACCCAGAATCCCTTGAAAACATAAAAATTTGACCAAAAAAACACATTTTCCTCACATTTCTGTGGTGGAAAGTTCTGGAATCTGCGTGGATCAACAAATTTCCACCCACCCAGCGTTCCCCCAGGTCTCCCGAAAAAAATGGTACCTCACTTGCGTGGGTAGACATAGTGGCTGCAACAGGAAACGGTTCAAATCGTACGGTGGTGAATTTACATTACCTTATTGCAAAACTACCTTGATTTTGGGGGGGGGGCATCTGAGTTTGTGGCCCAGGGCTCGGTGGTATTCTTTGCAAAGTAGCAAACCCAAACAGTTCTGAAAACTAGACACCCGGGGGAGTCCAGGGAGGTATGGCATGCATGGGTCCCCCAATGTTTTCCTACCCAGAACTCTCTGCAAACCTTACAATTAGGTAAAAATTGCACTTTTCCAATTTTTTTGGCGTGGGATCGCCGGGCCGGCAAAAAAGTCATACCACCCTGCGTTCCCCTTGTTCTCCTGAGTAAAAGGATACCTCACTTGTGTGGGTGCCCCAAAGCAGAACACGCCAAAAATGAATTTTGAAAAAAGTAGTTTTTACTCATATTTACGTTTTACAAATTAAGCACCCCAGCCTAAGTCACATGCCTTTGGCCCACCAACACAAGTGAGGTATCATTTTACTCGGGAGAACAAGGGAAACACTGGGTGGTAGGACATTTGTTCCGGCAGCGAGATCCCACCCAAAAAAATATGGAAAAGTCGGTTTTTTGACCAAAATTTCAGGTTTGCAGGGGTTTCTGGGTAGGAAAACATTGGGGGACCCACGCATGCCATACCACCCTGGACTCCCCCGGATGTCTAGTTCTCAAAACTGTTTGGGTTTGGTAGTTTCCAAAGATGCCTGCCAAGCCCCGGGCCAAAAGCTCAGGTGACCCCCTCAAAAAATAAGATTATTTGGCTAAAGGTAATGTTTTCGTCTCCACAGTATGAATTGGGCCTTTTCCTAAAGCAGCCGCTATGCCTACCCACGCAAGTGAGGTACCATTTTTATCGGGAGACCTTGGGGAACGCTGGGTGGGAGGTAATTTGTGTGTGCCCAGTGATGCCACGCTTTCCCACACTAAAACGTGTGAAAAAACGGATTTTTTCCATGCAAAAAATGAGGTTTGCAAGGGATTCTGGGTAAAGGAACGTTGGAGGATCCACGCAAGCCATACCTCCTTGGAAGCCCCCGGGTGTCTACTTTTCAGAAATGTGTGGGATTGGTAGGTTTCCCTAGATAGCTGTCTCGCACGGGGCCAAAAACCCAGGTAACCCCTCTTGCAAAAGCTGGTGGACTTAAGATTTTCACCATTGTTACATTCACAAGCTTTTGCAATAGGGGTTACCTGGGTTTCTGGCCCCGTGCGAGACAGCCATCTATGGAAACCTACCAAACCCACACATTTCTGAAAAGTAGACACCCGGGCGCTTCCAAGGAGGTATGGCTTGCGTGGATCCGCCAACGTTCCTTTACCCAGAATCCCTTGCAAACCTCAATTTTAGCAGAAAAAAATCTATTTTTTCACACATTGTAGTCTGGGAAAGCGTGGCATCACTGGGCTCACACAAATTACCTCCCACCCAGCGTTCCCCCAGGTCTCCCGATAAAAACAGTACCTCACTTGCGTGGGTAGACATAGTGGCTGCAACAGGAAACGGTTCAAATCGTACGGTGGTGAATTTACAATACCTTATTGCAAAACTACCTTGATTTTGGGGGGGGGGCATCTGAGTTTGTGGCCCGGGGCTCGGTGGTATTCTTTGCAAAGTAGCAAACCCAAACAGTTCTGAAAACTAGACACCCAGGGGAGTCCAGGGAGGTATGGCATGCATGGGTCCCCCAATGTTTTCCTACCCAGAACTCTCTGCAAACCTTAACATTAGGTAAAAATTGCACTTTTCCAATTTTTTTGGCGTGGGATCACCGGGCCGGCAAAAAAGTCATACCACCCTGCGTTCCCCTTGTTCTCCCGAGTAAAAGGATACCTCACTTTTGTGGGTGCCCCAAAGCAGAACACGCCAAAAATGAATTTTGAAAAAAGTAGTTTTTACTCATATTTACGTTTTACAAATTAAGCACCCCAGCCTAAGTCACATGCCTTTGGCCCACCCACACAAGTGAGGTATCATTTTACTCGGGAGAACAAGGGAAACACTGGGTGGTAGGACATTTGTTCCGGCAGCGAGATCCCACCCAAAAAAATATGGAAAAGTCGGTTTTTTGACCAAAATTTCAGGTTTGCAGGGGTTTCTGGGTAGGAAAACATTGGGGGACCCACGCATGCCATACCACCCTGGACTCCCCCGGGTGTCTAGTTCTCAGAACTGTTTGGGTTTGGTTATTTCCAAAGATGCCTGCCAAGCCCCGGGCCAAAAGCTCAGGTGACCCCCTCAAAAAATAAGATTATTTGGCTAAAGGTAATGTTTTCCTCTTCACAGTATGAATTGGGCCTTTTCCTAAAGCAGCCGCTATGCCTACCCACGCAAGTGAGGTACCATTTTTATCGGGAGACCTTGGGGAACGCTGGGTGGGAGGTAATTTGTGTGTGCCCAGTGATGCCACGCTTTCCCACACTAAAACGTGTGAAAAAACTGATTTTTTCCATGCAAAAAATGAGGTTTGCAAGGGATTCTGGGTAAAGGAACGTTGGAGGATCCACGCAAGCCATACCTCCTTGGAAGCCCCCGGGTGTCTACTTTTCAGAAATGTGTGGGATTGGTAGGTTTCCCTAGATGGCTGTCTCGCACGGGGCCAAAAACCCAGGTAACCCCTCTTGCAAAAGCTGGTGGACTTAAGATTTCCACCATTGTTACATTCACCAGCTTTTGCAAGAGGGGTTACCTGGGTTTCTGGCCCCGTGCGAGACAGCCATCTATGGAAACCTACCAAACCCACACATTTCTGAAAAGTAGACACCCGGGCGCTTCCAAGGAGGTATGGCTTGCGTGGATCCGCCAACGTTCCTTTCCCCAGAATCCCTTGCAAACCTCAATTTTAGCAGAAAAAAATCAATTTTTTCACACGTTGTAGTCTGGGAAAGCGTGGCATCACTGGGCTCACACAAATTACCTCCCACCCAGCATTTCCCCAGGTCTCCCGATAAAAACGGTACCTCACTTGCGTGGGTAGCCATAGTGGCTGCAACAGGAAAAGGTCCAAATCTAACAGTGGTGAATATAAAATACCCTGAAGCAATATACCTTTGATTTTTTGGGGGGAGGCACCTGAGTTTTTGGCCTGGGGTGGGTGGTATTCTTTGGAAAGTAGCAAACCCAAACAGTTCTGAAAACTAGACACCCGGGAGAGTCCAGGGAGGTATGGCATGTGTGGGTCCACCAATGTTTTCCTACCCAGAACTCCTTGCAAACCTTAAAAATAGGTAAAAATAGCACTTTTCCAAACATTTTGGTGTGGGATCGCCGTGCCGGCAAAAAAGTCCTACCACCCTGCGCTCCCCTTGTTCTCCCGAGTAAAAGGATACCACACCTTAACAGAGTTACTCAAAAGTCAAACATTCAAGCACGGCTATCTATTCCTCAAAGACACACACATACAGGTTGGATTTGGCACGAGGGCGAGTGATGGTTCAGTACATAAAATTTTATTAACAAGATATTTCAAAAAAATGAAATGCTCTGTCAATAAATAAATGCATAAAAACTGAACCAGTGACTCGCAACTCGTGAGCTGTAAAGCCACGACAAGGCACCAACCGTTTTACAGGCCATTCACGCACCTTTCATACCTGATACAAACCAGACCATTGACACCATCCGAATGGAAAAGCAACACATAACAACAATCACAATAAGGGGCAAGGTACACCCTACTGCAGAAAGAGAAAAAAAACAATTGTTACTGCACATCCATCTAATCCGCAAGCACACATACTGGTTGGATTTGGCACGAGGGTGAGTGATGATTCAGTACATACAATTGGATACGCAAGTAATTGCATCAAAAATGAAATACACTGCGTATAATTGAAAGTATGATAAACTGAACCACTGACTCGCAGCTCGTGAGCTGTAAAGCCACGTCAAGGCACCAACCTCTTTACAGGCCATTCATACACCTTTCGTACGCGTGACACATACAAAACATTCACACCGCCAGCCGCGGACCCATCACATTTCAACACTCACACCAGCAAACAGCGCCATTCAAAGGCCCATCACTTTCACACGCCCACATTTCTGACACTGCAACTACACAAAATGATGGACTGTGTGGAGTGTCACTCAACTAGCAGTGTGTGTATTGACCAACAGAAAGTAACTACTCACACACCGCCTGCCGAGCGCCAGTCCACCCACACCACCATCCAAGCACCACTCCACACACGCCGCCAGCCAAGCACCACTCCACTCACACCGCCAGCCAAGCACCTAACCATACACTCCGCCAGCCAAGCAAAAATCCACGCACCCTCCCAGCACAACTCCAATCCATGCACTATGCCAGCCAAGCACCAGACCACGCACACCACCAGCCAAGCGCCATCCACTCACACCACCAGCCAAGCACCTAACCATGCACTCCGCCAGCCAAGCAAAAATCCACTCACCCCCCCAGCACAACTCCAATCCATGCACTATGCCAGCCAAGCACCAGACCACGCACACCACCAGCCAAGCGCCATCCACTCACACCACCAGCCAAGCACCTAACCATGCACTCCGCCAGCCAAGCAAAAATCCACTCACCCCCCCAGCACAACTCCAATCCATGCACTATGCCAGCCAAGCACCAGACCACGCACACCACCAGCCAAGCGCCATCCACTCACACCACCAGCCAAGCACCTAACCATGCACTCCGCCAGCCAAGCAAATATCCACTCACCCCCCCAGCACAACTCCAATCCATGCACTATGCCAGCCAAGCACCAGACCACGCACACCACCAGCCAAGCGCCATCCACTCACACCACCAGCCAAGCACCTAACCATGCACTCCGCCAGCCAAGCAAAAATCCACTCACCCCCCCAGCACAACTCCAATCCATGCACTATGCCAGCCAAGCACCAGACCACGCACACCACCAGCCAAGCGCCAGTCCACGCACACCAACAATCCAAGCACAATCCTGCACACACCACCATCGAAATTAGAATTTTTTAAAGAAATACCACAAATCAAATGTAGAAACCTACAAATCTGCTAACACAAATTCAAAAACTAAATGCTTTGCACTAATGCAAACCTAAAAGCAAACTAAAAAATATTACAGAAAACAGACCAGACAGTACACTTACAAGCTCAATGAAACTCCCAAAACTTCTTTTGTGTGTGGTACGATTTAAAACAAGCTGGCACACACAATCCAGGATTTGAAGGACAGTCAGGACAGTGCATACGAGACTCCCTCCGCACTTCTCTTCGCCAACAGACTCTACATCTTTTAGTGGGATTGTCTTTTGCAGTTGTGGGAGGAATGTATTCTGGAAAGTGGCGATCTTTCAGTCTAGCCACTTCCTCCACCACTCCAAATCTTGGCACACTTGCCTGTTCCACTAGTACAAGGCTGCCTATTATAGTCTCCTGAAACTTAACAAAAGGCATCTTTGACTCAGGACAAGATTTCTGGAAAACAACAAAAGCATTAAAGGATGCCAAGTGGAAAAGATGGATAGCCAACTTCTTGTACCAAACGTAAGCCTTTCGAAGAGCAGCATAAGGTTCCAACCTCTGATCTACTCTGTCAACACCACCCATGTGCCTATTATAGTCTAAAATGCACACAGGTTTACGCACTTCAGCAGTCTCACCCCGAACTGGCAGAGCTTCAGTGCTTTCGTCATGGATAGTAGTCAGCATGTAAACATCTCTCCTGTCTGAAAACTTCACAGCTAGAAGCTTCCCACATCGCAATGCAGTAGACTGTCCCCGCACAAGCCTTTTGCAAACAAGTTCTATTGGGAAACCTTTCCGGTTACTGCGCATCGTGCCACATGCAACAGTGCCCACTTTGGCCAACTCCTTGAACAAACGCACACTAGTGTAGAAGTTATCTACATATAAATGGTGGCCTTTGTTAAATAATCGTCTACCTAGTTCCCACACAATTTTCTCAGTCACTCCAAAAGTGGACGGACAAGCAGAAGTGTTAATGCTGGAATCCTTACCGGTGTACACCCTGAAATTATAAACATATCCAGTCTCACTGTCACACAGCATATACAGTTTGATGCCATAGCGTGCCCTCTTACTAGGAATGTATTGCCTAAAAACCAAGCGGCCCTTGAACAATACCAAAGACTCGTCCACAGCTATTTCTCTTCCAGGTGCAAACATCTCAGGAAAACGATCAACAAAGTGATCAAGGACAGGCCGAATCTTAAAAAGACGGTCACAATCAGGGTGATCGCGTGGCAACGCTAAATCATTATCAACAAAATGCATCATGCGAAGAAGAAGCATATATCGATCACGAGTCATAACTGCTGGAAATATAGAGGTTGCCATCAAGGGACTAGTGGACCAATAAGAAGACATTGATGGCTTCCTTAGCAAGCCCATCAAAAAAGTTAATCCCAAAAACTTCTTCATCTCTTCAACATATGTGGGAGACCAATGGGTAGCTCTGGAATGGGGCTTAAGGCTGGCACTGTGGTCCCTCAAATACTGCTCTGCATACAAATTAGTTTGCTCCACAATCTCCTGCAAAAACTCATCGTCAAAAAACAACTGAAAAAATTGAATCGGCAAAAAATTGTCAGTATTCACTCTACACCCTGGAACACCAGTGAAGTCTGGCAATTCCGGCTGCACCATGCCAGGGGCAACCCAGACGTCATCACTAACATGAGGAGAAGAAGCCACCCTAGCCTGCAGGCCAGATGCCTCTTGCTGCACTACATCAACGGGAACACTAGCATCCCCAGATGCCTCTTGCATCACTACACCAACAGGAATACTAGCATCCCCAGATACATTTTGCATCTCTTCACCAACAGGAGAACTCACATCCCCAGCTGCCTCTTGCATCTCAACATCAACAGAAGAACTCGCATCCCCAGATGCCACTTGCTGCTCAACAACAACAGAAAGACTAGCAGCACCAGATGCCTCATGCTGCTCTACAACAGGAAGACTAGCAGCACCAGATAACCTTTGGCGCACCACAGCAATGTGAAACCTTTTGGGCGCAGCCTTTACCACACTTGCCTGTTCCCGACGAGAAAAAAAGGGAAACCTTGAGGACCTAGGCTGCCGCTCACATGGCTCTTGCCTCTCTACCGGCACATCAATGTCCCTCTCTACCACAGGCACTTCATCAGCACTAGAAGAAGAATCATCATCCGATGATACCATGCGAAGAGAAAACTCACTGCCTGAATCTTCTGCACCTACCTCATGCTCCGAATCGGAGTCAGTGTCTGGACCATGGTCAGAGGAAGACTCAAAAAGCAAACTAACAACCTGCTTAGCAGTAATCCTGCGAGCAGCCATTATCCTAACAAATCAAGAAGACTACACACACAAGTGAACAACAACCTACACTGTGCAAAGGAAGAAGTAAACAAGGTAGAGTCTTCAGACAAAAATCAATACACTCAAAAACAATTCAAATCTAACCAAATATAAGAAGACTCACCAGCACCTACTCTGCTGAAACACAGCAAAAAGAAAGGAAATCCCACTGGAAAGAAAAAAAAAGTATAGATTAGACAAAGTACACATCAAGCAGCAATACAAAAAAAAAAGTTAACAATCAAGAAACACAAAGCCACACAAACAGCAATAACTTCACTTTTCATAACAACACATTTATCTAGGAAAAATAGTACAAAAAACATTTACTTACCAAGCACATGCAACTACACAAGCTGCAAAACCAGCATTAACCGAACCACAACCTACACCAATACAAACAGCAAAAAAGCCTGGATCAAAAAACAAAGAAGAAAAAAAATAATTTAATACTACATTTCACAAACAACATAACAAATGAATAAACAATACACAAATTTACCCCCAAAATCACATCCACACAGATGGGCCATCAAAAAGGGCAAAACGGACAAAAGTACGGGTTGATTTGCCCACCGGGGGGGAGGCCAGAAAATCTAAATTTAAAATCTGACCCACCTGAAAGCGACCCTTGCCCAATGGGTCACTTCCTACAATCTAAAATAAAATCCCTGGTGCTAGTGGGGGCATTTCCACCGCACAATCGCAATGCTGTGCGCGACCGTGAGCCAGAAATGCCCTGCAAAGAGACATCAGAAGAGAGGAAAATCACTTACCTCTCCCCTGATGCCTCTTTGCAAACCCCCCCAAATATCTCAAAACCAACCTAACACCTCCAGGCGCAGGAAGCAAATGGCTTCCCGACCGCCTGGGAATCCCTGAAGATGTTGGCGCGTGCTGTGCGCGCTGACGTCATCAGGGATTCTCATGGGGAGGGGGACAACAGAATTACTGTGGTTAACTGCGATGCTGGACAGAGGCACTTGCATCCTTGATTTTCACAAGCGCAATCCTAAAACAGTTCCTATGACCAGGAGCTTCTTTCTCCCCATCTGCTGCTCTCAACAGTCTCTGACCATTTATACACATAAGAGGCATGTGAACTCACACAGAAGATCCCCGTTTGGCAACGCCCACCAACTAGCGGAGTGCACCATCTTTCCTAAATTTACCCACTATGATGGACAGCTCACTCAAGGGACCTGTGCACACATTGGTGCGATGGCATAGTAACACACACGGACACTGGAGACAAAGCAAGCGCTCGAGTTGCAGCACAAATTCAGGAAAACATTCATCAGCCCAAAAACATTTGTGACCTTCCCACTATGATTCACAGCTCACACAAGGGACCCCTGCGCACATCTGTGCAATTGCATAGTAACGCACACATGGACACTGGAGACAAAGATGGGGCTCGAGTTGCAGCACAAACTCAGGAAAGCAATCATCAGCCCAAAAACATTTGTGAACTTCCCACTATGATGGACAGCTCACTCAAGGGACCCCTGCGCACATCGGTGCAATGGCATAATAACACACACAAAGGTCACTAGAGACAAAGCAGGTGATCGAGTTGCAGCACCAATTCAGTAAAACATTCATCAGCCCAAAAACATTTGTGACCTTTCCACTATGATGGACAGCTCACACAAGGGACCCCTGCGCACATCTGTGCGATTGCATAGTAACGCACACATGGACACTGGAGACAAAGATGGCGCTCGAGTTTCAGCACAAACTCAGGAAAGCAATCATCAGCCCAAAATCATTTGTGACCTTCCCACTATGATGAACAAATGGTCTCTGTTTCCAGATACCTAAGAGCCTTGCTAGTTTATTCAGATAACAACCAACACACACTGGGGTCGATTGTGAAAATATGGTATTGTGTACAAAAAAGGGGAGAAATGCTCCTCTTTTAGGTGTCCCCTCACTCACCAGGGTTGCCCCACGGTGACATGCTTCATCATTGGGGCCATCCCAGTCCTCTACGGGCTGGGGCGTGCTGCGACTTGCGAAAGTTACGTAGGAGCACTTTATTAGACTATGTGTGGTGCATGTGTATTTGAGGAGTGGACTATGTGATGTGTGTTAAAAATACCTGCCCAGTAGGTTTACAATAAACTTTATTCTTGCCTCTAGGTGGTAATATTAAAAACGGGGTGGAAAGATAGGCTGCCCTAAACGTAATGTGTCCAGATGTACCTATCAACTCCTATCGTCGACATGTTTCGTGCATACCCCAAGCACTATGATGGACAGCTCACACAAGGAACCCCTGCGCACATCTGTGCAATTGCATAATAACGCACACATGGACACTGGAGACAAAGATGAGCTCGAGTTGCGGCACAAACTCAGGAAAACAATCATCAACACAAAAACATTTGTGAGCTTCCCACTATGATAGACAGCTCACTCAAGGGACCCCTGCGCACATCGGTGCAATGGCATAATAACACACACAAAGGTCACTGGAGACAAAGCAGGTGATCGAGTTACAGCACAAATTCAGGAAATCATTCATCAGCCCAAAAACATTTGTGACCTTTCCACTATGAAGGACAGCTCACACAAGGGACCCCTGCGCACATTTGTGCAGTTGCATAGTAACGCACACATGGTCAATGGAGACAAAGATGGCGCTAGAGTTGCAGCACAAATTCAGGAAACAATCAACAGCCCAAAAACATTTGTGAGCTTCCCACTATGATGGACAGCTCACTCAAGAGACCCCTTCGCACATGGCATAGTAACACACACATGGTCACTGGAGACAAAGCATGTGTTTGAAAAGAAGCACACAAAAAAAAACATTCATCAGCCCAAAAACACTAGTGAGCTTTGCCTAGGCAGCACAGGTGTGTTTTTCAGCCACTTCAGGTACACAAAAAATAAAAGAGATGAAGGACAGAGGCACTTGCATCCTTCAATAAAATCAGCACTACATTCACATTTTAGAAATGACCCCATCTGTTTTTTTTTCCAACAAATCAACATTTTGTCATACCAGAGGCATGAAAACAAGTACAAAGTAATGTTACCCCACAAAGGGGAGCGACCCTTCCCCAAGGGGCCGCTCCCCGAACAACGAAATTGTCCAGAAATGCAACAAAAAAAAACCCCTACCATTCCAGCTGCACGATCGCACGATCGTGCAGCAGAATTCTCCAAACTTGCAACGAGTGAAAGGAAAAGCCTTTCCTTTCACTCGATCTCCTTTTCAAAAAATTCCCCCCTGCCCCAGCCACAAAACGAACCTCTTTGTACTCCGACGCGCGGGAAGCAAATGGCTTCCCTGCGCGTCGGTAAACAACTGGAACCCCCAGTGACGTCAGCGCGCCTCGCGCGCTGACGTCATTGATGACGCGGGCGGGGAGGGCGGGGGGAGGCAGGGGAAGGTCTTCCCCTGCCATCCCCGCAGAAACGAACGAAATCGGGCTGACTCGGGGAGAGCGCTGGCGCTTCCCCCGAGGGTGGGGCTCATGACGAGCTGGGCTCGTCATGAGCGTGCGAGCGCCCTACTCCATGACGAGCCCAGCTCGTCATCAGCCCCGAAGGGGTTAAACAAAGAAATATAATTCAACATATTAGACGAATAACAATTCAACTTATCCTGTAGCTTAGTATATATCTTTAAGTCTCAGAAACGTTTATTAAACACACTGATGGGATGATGTCATCAGAAATGTCATTTGAGAAATGTCATGAGTGATGTCATCAGTGATGTTACTGACCATGTCATGAGTGATGTAAAATGTGAGGTCATAAGCAGTGCATTGGGGGGCATATTGTTAGCACAGGTAACTATAAATGATGACTTTCTATAGTTAAATCTGAGCCTAACTATAACTTCCCTGTAACTTTTGTTTTTTTCAGGGAATATCTAAGAATTTTTAAATTCTATTTCCTAACTAAATGTCTCTGTAATCTTTAGTTTTTTAAGTGAGTTTCCAAAGAGTTTTACATTTTATTTCCTAACTATAACATGTCTGTAACCTTAGTTTTTTTAAAGTAAATTTCTAAGTTTTTTTAATTTTGTTTCCTAGCAGTAACCTGTAACCTTTTAGAGTGAGCGTGTGATTGAGTGCATGAGCATATCAGTGGATGTGTCCATGAGTGCATGAGTGTCTCAATGTATGTGAGTGGGTATGTGAGTGTCTGAATGGGCCTGGAAGTTGCTGCATAAGTGTCTCATAGGGGTGTGAGTGGGTGCATGAGTGTCTGAGTGGGTTTCTGAGTTGATGTGAGAGTGAGTGGGTTTACCAGTGCCTCCATATGAGTGAGTGCATGAGAATCTAAATGGGTCTGTGAGTGGGTACGTTAGTGTCTCACTGGGTGTGTGAGTGTCTGAGTGGGTCTAAGAGTGGCTGCATGAGTCTGAGTGAGTCTGTGAGTAGATGTGTGAGTGCCTGAGTGGGTCTGTGAGTGTTTGTGAGAGTGTCTGCATATCACGGACTCTACCATTCAGTGCAGGAACAGAACATCGAATGTTCCCAATGCCCTTTCTCTGGAAGGGACTGTCCTCAATTTAGAAACTCAAATGACATTTTGGTCCAGAGGGGGGAAAGGGGATGGGGATTGAAAGAAGAGACAGTCATCTTTTCCTCTTGCTAGCGCCTTCATTCTTCTCAATTTTGCTATGGTCGTCTTTTCCTGAAGAACCCTCAAGGATCTCCTTGCAGATGTAAAGTATCACTCTACATTACTCAACCTTTATATATTATGTAAAAATGACTATACTATTAATGCAGTACATTCTAAACCTTACCAAGAGTTTAACCACTGAAGCTTCTCCTCTTTCTTTTTTAAATATATATATTTTAACTGGTTATTAACTAGATTGTCTTAATAAGTACATTTTACTCAGTATTTCAGTTCACAATCTTTCCTTGCTCTTTTAGGTGCTTGTGTGTTTCTCTTCCGCTTAGAAGACTGAAGAAGCACAACACCAGATTTCAAGATAAGCTCCTGTATTTCTTGTTTCTCACAGTTATCCCTTGTACATGTAGTTTTCTTTTTAGAATAGCCTCAGTAGTTTTCTCATGCACGTTTGATTCATATACAGACTAGCTTTAGAGCTTGTGCTGACACTTCTTAGGAGGTGAGGGGAAGACTGGGAACCCAACTCACTTCTCATCTTTTTGGGCAGAAGAACGCATGCTCAGAGCTGGGACACTGAGTGCTCCGAACAAGGTACTACCCTATGACCCAGTGAAATTCGGCAATTCAATGAAGAGACAGTAGATTACATAGATACATAGAGGAACTAAACAACAGTAAGATGTCGACCCTACCCTGACTAAACTTTTGCGGGTGAGGATAAAATACACTGTTGCTCTCTGAAATTTCTCAGGTGAAGTGTGCTAAGCTGAGGGCAGGCACACAGAACACTCTATTGCAGCCTCTTGTTTTGCAACACTGGAGTGCAAACCAGAGAACAAGGTCTTGTCGGCCATCTTGGAATTTCGAGAATTCATCTTTGTCTCCAACAAACACCTTTTGTCTTCATTTTAGGATGTAACCAAATCTTGTGAGTTATTACATTTACCAATTGGCTTCTTGTGCGACTAGGTATCTTTCGAGTTCTGATACTCAGTGGGTTTGCTAGTGTCTCACTGAGTGTGTGAATCAATCTGTGAGGCGTGAGAGTGTCTGAGTTTTTCTGTGGGTGGGTGCATGAGTACCTGAGTGGGTTCTGCTCATTCTCTGCTCGTTTCTGCCTTTTGGCTGCTCACTTCAGACCTTAATTTTGCATGTTTATGTTCATTGCCGACCTTTATTTTGTGTCCTTTATTTTGCCTCCATCTGCTTGTTGCTGATCTTTATTTTGTCTCTTTCATCTCACTTCTGACCTTTATTTTGCCTCTTTCTGCTTGTTCATGACATCTATTTTGCCTCTTTCCCCTCATTGCTGACCTTTCTTTAGCCTTTTCTACTCATTTATGATCTATATTTTGCCTCTGTCTGATTGTTTCTGACCTTTTGTGTATATTTCTGCTTGTTTCTGACCTCTATTTTGCATCACTCTGCTCATTTTTTATCTCTTTTTTGCCTCTTTCTGCTTGTTGCTGGCCTTTATTTGGTTTCTTTCTGATCATTGCTAACCACTATTTTGCCTCTTTCTGCTCGTTTCTGGTCTCTCTGCTTTAGCTCTTTCTGCTAATTTCTGATCTTTATTTTGCCTCTTTCTGCTAATTTCGGATCTCTATTTTGCCTCTTTCTGCTCATTGCTGGCCTTTATTTTGCCTCTGTCTGCTCATTTCTGATCTCTATTTTGCCTCTTTCTACTCGTTGCCTGCATCTTGGTTGCCTCTTTCTACTCATTGTGGACCTTTATATTCCCTCTTTCTGCTCATTTCTCACCTTTATCTAGCCTCTTTCTGCTGACCTTGACCTTTGTTCTGTCTTTTTCTGCTACTATCTGACTTTTATTTTCCCTCTTTCTCCTCTTCCCCTAGGATCATCAGGGAAGCCCAGTCGGCTACTGACTCATGTTGGACCTGGCATTGCTCACGGAAGCAGGGAGCTGACTGAAGTAGCAGCTACCTACATGTGAGAGCAAGGTTTTCATCTGTTTCACTGGATGCATATTTTCATGCAGGGAAACAGATGAAAACTCTGCTTTTTGTAAGCTGGAGCTGTTTAACAGCTCCAGTTTGCAATAAGCGGAGCTATGTTTGCTTTAGATTGGTGGGAGCTGTCACCTCCCACCAAGTGAAAGCAAACTGCTCCCTCCCAAGGGTGGGCATGCTCGGACTCTGGGGGTGGCAGCCCCTGGGCCATTTATGCCTCTTCAAGGGGTCCTGCATGTGGCTCTATCATAAAACTTTGACCCCGGGAGGTGGTGGTCCCCGGGGAAAGAGTGTCCATGAGTGACCACCTAGATTCATTTATTTTAGCCATGGGGAGGTGGTGGTTACTGGGGCTGCTGGGGCCACATGCCCCCCCTTTAATTAAGTGGATTGACCGAAGGAGGTGGCAGACCCTGGAGCAGCAGGGGGGGCAAGTGGGCCTCCGCAATAATTGTATATGTTTTGTACCAGGAAGGTGGCAGTCCCCAATGTGTGATCGGGCTCAGTGGGCTCCATACATTAATTTAACTTCCTTTGTCTGGGTAGGTGGTGGTCCCCAGGGCTTTCACAAGCCCCATGAGGGGGGCCTATGCATCCCACTCCTTTATATATTTACTCTTACCACTGGGACCTAGCCCACCTGGGGGATAAAGATTACAGAACCACGGTAGTCTGCGTATCTTTCTTTAAAAAATTCAGCAGGAGCCACGGTTTCAGGGCAGCTGCCACCAATTTTTTAAAAAGAATGCTTAATGTGCTCTGTGGGACACCACCAAGAAGCCTAGGGGGTCAGGGTATTCCTATTTGTTTACGTGTTTTCTGGGACTCGGCTGAAGTGGAGTTCCAAGATGGCTGGCAACACTTCCTGGTTGCAGTTTTGGATGCCAATCAGACCTCAGCACGAGATCGGGAGGGGTTGTGAAGCCTTCGCATCCCTAAATATACAAATTGTTTTTTTCTCAATATCTCATAAACTACTAATTGGACTCACACCAATTTACAAAAAGGTTGCTTTCTGGACAAACAGCATCCTTTCCGCCTAATTTGGTGAAATTACATTTACCAGTTCGGGCTCCAATTATGTCTAGTTTATCTATGGGTATTAACCTAGAGAAAACGTGAACCCCCACATTTTTCTCTGCCCCTGCTTGACGGATTACCATGAAACTTTCTGGACAGCAGCTGAAGTGAGCATCCTACTACTTTTAAAAAATGTGCGTGTTATTGCAAAACAAAAAAGCTCTTCCTAAGGAAACCAGATCGTAACTATAACTACATACATCTATATTTTTAAACACACACACACAAACACTCACATATATATACACATGCACACATGTGCATACATATACATATTCACTGAAAAAACCATAGGTTTCAGGGGGGTTATAGTTAGTTGGACATTTCACTCGTACAAAACCATAGAAATTGCCCTGTTATAGTCAATTCAGCTAACTATAACTCGCGCGCCCGCAATGCACTGCTGATGATGTCACATATTACATCACTGATGACATGGTCAGTGACATCACTCAATGACATCTCAAATGACATCACTGATGACATAGCTGATGACATCATCCAGTGAATGTGTGTTTTTCTGAAAATTAAATATGTTTTATATATGTATATTTCAAGGTTGATGGAAGAATAAATTGATTTATAAGTGTCTAAATGGATGATTTGTTTTGTAAAATTGATTTTATAACTGACTGATTATGTGTATCTTAGTGAATACATGGGTTAGCGAGTAATGTTAAAATATGTAAATATCAGTATCAGTCTCTCACTTTGAGTATAAGGGGCTGCATGGCTTGGTGAGTAGCTACATGAGTGTCTATATGGGTTATTAGTTGGTTTTTTGAGCATCAGTATGAGTGTCTGAGTGTCTGTATGGTTCGGTGGGGGCTATTACTTAGTGCATAGATGCATGAATGAGTGACTCACTGTTTGTATGTGTTGAAGACAGCATGTGTGCCGGACTGTATCGGTGGATGAGTGTGTGTATGGGTGTGTTAGTGAGTGAATGACTGTCTCAATAGTGTATTTAAGAGAAACTACATATGTAGTAATTTGAGACCATACCTTTTCCCAAAAGTTCCAATAAGGTTTGCACGTGAAAAGCAAGTGGTAAAGGTCCACACGTGGTGACGAGCAAGACCAGCAAGTATCTGGGAGACTAGAGTGTCGCGTATTGAGAATAAGTGGAGAAAGTCGGGTCTGGTGGCTCAGTGGACTAATGCGTCTACTGCAGGGGCCTGTGTTCGACCTCATGGTCACAGGTTCAAATCCCGGCGGGTCCACTCAGCCTTGCATCCACCTGAGGTCGATAAAATGAGTACCATTGAGTTGGGTAACAACAAACATCTGTTATTCAGCGCCAAGATGCCCGTAGTGGTGAACGTGCACTTTACAAATACACATGTTATGTTATGTTATGTTAAAGTAAGAGTCTATTGTAAATGAAGTAGAGTGTGTGTGTGGTATTTGCGGCTCTGGAGGATTTCCTAAGTTTGAGCCAGATTTTATCCCATAATTCCACAGACCAGGAACTTTCGAAATCCTTTTCCCATAATGTTTCTACCTTGGATTTGTCTCTCAAACTAAGTGAATTATGTAAAAATGTATATATAGTGGATGCCTTAGATTCATGAGTGATAAGAGCTCGTAATGTATACGTGTGAATAAATTCAGGTGAAGTGCATGGTTGGGGAGGTATATATTTCGTGTGAGCAGTTTGGATAGCTATCAATAAAAGAGAGTATTGTGAGCTAAAAGTTGAAGGCAAGGCAAATAAAATGCGAGCATGTGCAAACTATATTATTTGGTCCTTGTCATATAATTGACGTACCCAAATGAGACCTCGTTGTCTCCAGGATTTCCAAAAGAGAGGTTTATTGTTTATCAAAATACATAATTAATAATAAACTAGTATGTGTTTCTATAAGTGATTGTTTAAGAGAGTAAGTATGTGTAAGTTTCTGTAGAAGTAAGTGTGGTGTGTGTGTATAACTGTATATGCAAGTAAATGGATGTTTAATACTTTGTTTGCACGTGTGACTATGTGTGTGAGTAACTCTGTGGATGAGTGGTGGTGTGTAACAGGATGTATAGGTGTATGAGTACATATGATGAGTGAGTACATGCATGAGTGTCTGTATAGGACTGTTGTTGAATAAGTGGATGTGTGTGTAGATCTTGGAATTACTGAATAGGTGTGCTGTAACTTGCATTGGCATGTCCATTGTTTTGAATATGTTAGTTTCTATTTTTGAGTGTGTGTATCAAAGGTTATATTAGGGTGAGAGCAGGTCTGCCACTCTATC
Source organism: Lissotriton helveticus (assembly GCF_964261635.1). Classification (NCBI taxonomy): domain Eukaryota; kingdom Metazoa; phylum Chordata; class Amphibia; order Caudata; family Salamandridae; genus Lissotriton; species Lissotriton helveticus. The sequence goes on from NC_136069.1 coordinate 529,444,361, forward strand.
ACGAGAATGAGGTCATCAGTGATGTCATCAGGGATGTCATTTGAGATGTCATCAGAAATGTCATGAGTGATGTCACTGACCATGTCATGAGTGATGTAATATGTGACGTCATCAGCAGTGCATTGTGGGCGCGCAAGTTATAGTTAGCAGAACTAACTATAACGGGGGAATTTCTATCGTTTTGTATGAGTGAAATGTCCAACTAGCTATAACGCTCCTAAAAACCTATTGTTTTTTCAGAGAATTTCTAAGGTTTTCTAAATGCTAATTTCTAACTAAAACATGCCTGAAACCTATTTTTTTTCAGTGAATTTTAAAGGTTTTTTAAATGCTAGTTTTTAACTATGCCTACAGAGGTAGGACATGTGAAGAAAGAAGAAAAACGCACTGAAAGAAGCAAAAGAAATGCAGAAAGAAGCAATAGAAGTCCTCAAAGACGAAGAAAAGTACAGGAAGAAGAAAGACATGTGCATTAAGCACCAACAGAGGAGCAGAAAGAGGCCTTGTTACAAAATCATCCTGTGCCCACAACTTTTTCAGACTAGTACTGGTGGTAACTGACGGACTAACCAGGCCTAGAGCCAGTGGTATGCTAAAAGACACTTAGAATACAGTGAAAACACCAACATACACTAGGGAACACTAGGCGATGTGGTACCCCTGTGATTAGCATGACCTCCTCTGTAAGCTCCCTAGTATATAATAGTAAGCACCACAGAGCTGCATTGCAGAGAGGTGGTCCGAGGCCATGCCCCATTTTACACCTCTCTGCAATGCAACTCTGTAGCACTTACTGGACATACCTGGTCGGTTAGTTGGCCCCCAGGGACCCTCAGGATTCAAGGGGACTGAATTCCCAACTTAAAATGCACCACAGGGCGCGTTTCCACACTTCTGACATCAGGCCACGGTCCCTCCCTGAACCACTGCGCAAACGCCCCCCCTGGTGCTTTATTAATTGGGGGATTAAATCCCCTTGAGTCAGTCAGTCAATCCAATTGATTCGATTAGTTAAAATCATAAAAGTACAGAAACAAACCACAAACATAAACAATATTACAAGTAATATAACATAATACACAGGCAATATTTCAATTAATTAAATAAACATTATCACCGGGTCGCACCCCTTGTCCTAATAAAATAACGATGAGCCTTACAATCTTACTTATGAAGAAATCATCTTCAAATTTCTCTTGTTCTTTAGCCTCACCACCGCTACCTAAAAAGATGCAATGTTAAAAATATCCCCAGGGTTACACATAGACTGTAAAAAAACTCGAGCTGGTCTAACCTGAGTGAAACCCTTTCCTCTCAGGATAGGAACCAGAAATCTCATGCGAATATTGGAATAAAAGTCACAGAACATCATAAAATGTAAGGTGTCCTGGGTTGAGAAATTATCACATTGGCTGGGTTCAGCGTCAACATGGTTACACCATTCCCGATAATCCCTCAATGTGAGATGAATCGTGTTAAAACAAAGCCTAGTTAGGAGCCAACGATGGTACGGCTTGTTAACAATTGATAAATAAGGTTCCATTTTAATTGATGTTTTTAACAGGTAATAGGCCCTAACTAGAGGTTTACATAGCTCCTGTTCTACTCGCCCCTTGAGTCCTGAACGTCCCTTTGGGCCAACTACCCATCCACTTACCTCCAGTAAGGGCCACAGAGCGCTGTTGCAGAGTGGTGTAAAAAGGGGCATGGCCTGGGCACCTTTCTGCAACGCAGCGCAGTGGCGCTTATTGGAGGTAAGTGGTGGGCTAGTTGGCGCCCAGGGATCCCCAGGATTGAAGAGGAATTAATTCCACAACTTCAACTTGAAACACGCCACAGGGTGTGTTTCCACACATGTAACCTCAGGCCCGCCCCCTCCCTTCACCACTGTGCAAACGCACCCCGTGGCACAATTTGAGTTGGGGAATAAAGTCCCCTTGAATACTGAGGGTCCCTGGGATCCAACTAGCTCACCAGGTACCTCCAGTAAGCGCCACAGAGGCCCGGGGTAGTGGCGGTCCCGGGTGCTGCTGGGGGCCATATGAGCCCCCCACAAATATTTTTGAAAAGCCCCGGGGGTTGTGGTCCCCGGGGTTGGGGCTCCTTTAGCCCCCATTAAAATATAAACATGGCCCCCGGGACGTGGCCCACCAAGGGCCCTGGCGGTCTTTGTGGGACCCCCTGAGCAGGCCTAAGCAGTCAGTGTGTTTATACCCTGCCACCTTTTCTAATTTTGCGCATTTTTATTACTGTTTTCTTGTGCCTCGGTTCTACAGAGGCACAAGATGGCTGCCAATACTTCCTGGTTTGAAGTGTTGACAGCCAATTAGCATGCAGCTCGTGGTCGGCAGGGTGCGCGGATCCACCGCGCCTCTATATATTGAAACTATTATTTTTTGATTTTCTCAGCAACTACTTAACGGATTTACAGCATTTAAGCAAAAGAGTTCTTTCTCAGGCAGGCAAGGGCTACCTTAACGCCAAATTTTGTGTAATTCCGTTCAACAGTTCGAGCTGTAGCCGTGTCTAAAGTTTCCTATGGGAAATGCATTTTTTCACCTCTTTTTCTTGAATTTCTCAGGAACTACTGAACGGAGTTACACCATTTAACAAAAAGAGTTCTTTCTGAAACAAGAGCTACATTTTTGCAAAATGTGGTGTAATTCCGTTCCACAGTTCGGGCTGTAGCTGTGTCTAAAGTTTCCTACGGGAATTACCATGGAGAAAACATGTTTTGGGACCCCCTTTTTTCTCGGCCCCTGCTTGCCAAATCACCCTGAAATTTTCAACATAGGAGCTGACTGAAACGCCCAACGAGTTAAAAATTTCGCGAAGATTCGTCAACTGGTGCCAAAGTTATTAAGCAAAGAATGTTCGATTTTCCAATGGATAAAAGGTCCTAACTATAACTACTAGGTAATATGAACATATAAATATATATAATGTATACACATCTAAAAAATATGCATATATATATATATTCACTGAAAAAAACAAAGGTTGCAGTTAAGTTATAGTTAGGAAATAGAATTAAACAGACCATTGAAATTCAATGAAAAACCAAAGGTTACACTAACGTTAAAGTTAGGAAATACAATTTTAAAAAACATTAGAAATTAACTAAAAAAACTAAATTTACAGGGACGTTATAGTTAGGCTCAGATTACACTTATACAAAGCCAGTGAAATTCAGCAATTGAGATGGCTTATGTTGGTTTGATTGCAAGATAAAGTGGACGCAGGTTTTTTGGGTGGCCTATGTGCCTAATTCAATGTACTGTTATTTGTGGCTTGGACCTTTTGCACTGTATTTTGTTAGATGAATATGTTAATTGAGATGAATTTGTATTTAAACCCAATTGTTGGACTTATTACTATTTATTGTATTTGTGTATACTTGCTGCTGAAGATATGTTAAATTATTGGGTGGGGAAAAGGGGTAAAAGTTCAAATGAATTTTTTTTTTTTAAAGTTATTTGCAAAAAAACGAAATATACAGGGATGTTATAGTTAGGCTCAGATTTCATTTGTACAAACCAGTGAAATTCAGCTGTTGAAATGTCATGAGTGATGTAATTGACCATGTCATGAGTGATGAACTATGTGAGGTCATAAGCATTGCATTGCGGGGTGTAATTATAGTTAACTCAGCTAACTATAGTTGCTGAATTTCTCTGGTTTTGTATGAGTGAAATGTCAGCCTAACTATAACGTCCCTGTAACCTTTGTTCTTTTTCCGGTGAATTTCCAAGGATTACTGAACTCTATTTCCTGATTATAACATCCCTGTAACCTTTGAATTTATCCCCTTCCCTGCACCGCACTGCGGGGGGCTAGGGGGTGGGTGCGGCGCTCTGGTACTTATGACGGCGTGAGTCATGGGCGGCGTGTGCTCATGCCGACGTGGAGCCATAATGACCCCACCCACTCACTAATTCGCCCTCACAGGCGTGGAAGTTGTACCGCATGGGCAGAGGAGCAGCGGCATGATGACTCCACGCAGTCATGAGCACACACCGCCCGTCACTCATGATGGCGTGGAGCCGTCAAGAGCACTCAAAGGGTTAAGTGAATTTCTAAGGATTTTAATTTCTATTTCCTAACTATAACGTCCCTGTAACCTTTGTATTTTAAGTGAAGATCTATATTCATATATATATATATATATATATATATATATATATATACACTGAAAAAACCATATGTTTCAGGTCTTATAGTTAGTAATTAGCATTTAAAAAACCTTTGAAATTCACTGAAAAAACCATAGGTTTCAGGCCTTATATAGTTAGGAATTACCATTTAAAAAACCTTTGAAATGCACTCAAAAAACTATAAGTTTTAGGCTGTTATAGTTAGCTGGACATTTCACTCATACAAAACCATTGAAATTGCTCCTATATAGTTAGTTGTACTAACTATATTTCGCGCACCCGCAATCCACTGCTGATGATGTCACATATTACATCATTCATGACATGGTCAGTGACATCACTGATGACATCTCAAATGACATCACTGATGACATCACTGATGACATCATCCACGTGACAATCACATACACCTTTTCATACACGAGTAAAATCTTTCAGCACAAAAGGGGGCAGGGTAGAAGCACCCTGACCCCCTAGGCCTGCTTGGGGGAAAATCGCGGGGTGCACGCACGGTGGGACCCCCTGAGCAGGTCTAGGGGGTTAGGGTGCTCCTACCCTTCCCCTCTTTTTGAGTTCTACATGTTTGTTTTTCTGCTTTCTTGTGCCTCAGTCTACAGAGGCACAAGATGGCTGCCATCAATTTCTGTTTTGGAGTGTTGACAGACAGTGGCAGCCAATCAGCATGCAGCTCGTGCACGGGAAGGTGCGCGCACGGTGCGCGCTTATAGATATATACATTTTTTCTCTTTTGATTTACTCAGTAACTACTGGAGGGATTTACACCATTTAAGCAAATGGACAATCTGCGAATCAGACTCTACCATTTTGCCAAATTTGGTGTAATTCCGTTCAGCGGTTCGGGCTGTAGCCGTGTCTAAAGGTCCTACGGAAATTAACATGGGGAAAACACGTTTTGGGACCCCCCTTTTTTCTCGGCCCCCGCTTGACGAATGTACTCGAGACTTTCAGAGACGAAGCAGAGCAGAACGGGCCATCTTCTTTGAGAAATTCGCGAAGATTCAACAACCAGCGCCAAAGTTATTCCCAATAGAATGTTGCGGATTTCCTATGGAAACTAGGTCCTAACTATATATACATATATATATATATTTATTTACACATGATAAAGTGTAAGGTTTAATTGAAAAATGGAAAGGGGAGTGTTGAAACGACCTCAAAAGAAAGAAAAAAGTTTATTATAGTTAAGGGGCATAAAGAGGGGGGTTGGCGTTATCCCCAAAACAATTTGTCATTGAGGATTTAAATATATATATTTTTTTAGTTTTGGGGGTTTGGTCTGTTAGAGCTAATCCACTAATATATATAAAGTCACTGTTTAGGCTCATTGCAAGCATCCTGCCATCACCTTTTGTGTTTGATATAATGCTCTAAGTGGCCACGGTTATGCCCAGACTCGGGTGCCTTACTCTCTGTGCCACTGGAGCCAAGTTACAGATGACTGAAAAAATCCCCATTAAGGGCATAAACAGTCTTTTGTTGCTTGTGTTCCGGTTCAGAGAAACATGGATGGGCAGTTCTGGTTGGACTGGTCCTATTGGAGCAAGGTCAAGACCGTCATGCATACGAGTGGGTCTAATTTGAGATGACATGGATGGCAAAAGAACAAACGGTTAGAATGCCACCGCCAGTGATTGGCAGTGGTTAAACTTATTGCCGTCACATTTTGTGTGTTTGAAGGAGTCAAAAGGAAACTGAAAGAATTACTTGTTGAATTAAGTTTGCCATCTACATATTAAAATGTGAATGCAAGAAACAATATGTGGTAAGTACAACACTGAAACTCAGAAATGGTTGAAATCATTTTGCAACATTTAAAAGCTATAAAAATCAAGATAATACATGTCCAATAGCCAAACGTTATGGGGGAAAAACTGAAGAACATCTGAAACTATTAAAATATTATGGCATAAAACATACTGCTAAAAATCCATGTGATTGGAAGTGTGAAAGCATGTCGAAGGAGAAAGAAAGAATGTTTCTATTAGTGGGCAGTGAAATGCCCTGGGGACACAATCAGGATGCTAAGATCCATATGCATTCATGAAACTCCCAATAAAATCTAAAATGTGATGATTAATTACAATGTTGCAATTATATATAATTGGAGGAACCCTGAAATGTTTGATGCATATTTTGAAATATATAAACTGCCATGAATGTTGTCTTTTGAAAACATAAATTAAATGTTTATATTTATGCTGAATAATCCTATAAAGTAAGCAGTTATAGCATTGAAAACCTCAAATACAATCGAATCACCAGGCAAGGAAGAGAAAAAGAAGGCCTGAATGCATTTTGAATTAAGACAAGACCCAATATCAGAAACTAATGTTCTGGATGTGCTACTCTACCCACAAAAAGATACTTAGAAATTTGCCTATGAACCTCAAAATTCACACCCATGAAGAATAACATTCCTTGCACCACGTAGTCTAAGGAAGATCACAGAACATAAAAATAAACAACATTGGTTCCTTCTGTAGCCGCTTAACCACGGTGGCAATTCCGCCACGGTGCGGCGGTTTGATTAAGTGGGTGGGGCCGTGTTGGCCAACGGACGTGCGCAGCACTACGGAGGTAGTGCTTGCGACGGTCATTGGACGACAGAAGCAGCGAAGGGGTTAGACTAATATATCTACTGTTAATGACATGCAAAAAATTTATCAGTTTCTATCTATCTGTCTATGGCCGCTACAGTATGTATGATGTATAATTAAACTCAAGACTATCCGTATTAGTGTGACATATCATAAATCATACAATACATTCCGACATTCTTTATGGGAATAACTTCCTGTGCATGACACAACACATTTAGGTCTAATTTGATTGCGTTGTTGCTAACATAGTGGCGACCGTGTGATATGATGCAGTTAATCAATCATAAACTGTCATAAACATTGGCAACAAAGTTGAAAATGGTGTATGAAAAACGTTATGTACGCATTTCTCATTGGTGGCAGTCTAGTTGTTTTTTGTTTTTGTTTGTTTATCTGTATACATATCCAGCAATTGCGGTTTGTATGAAGAGATGAGATTGGCCTGGTAGAAGGCAGCATGTTTCTGAAATGTGTTTGCCCCTTTTTAGTTGTTATCATGAACTGATTGATAAAAATGAAACTTACTGTTACTGCCCAGAGAATGTCTTTTGGAACATCCAGACCTGTCCACTTCAGTCTTGGATCTCCTGAGAGGGAGTTCTCTAAGCATCTACTAATGGCATCATGACCTACTTAAAATGCAGCCACAAAGTTTGAATCAGGAGGAAGGGAATGTGCAGCACGAGAGGGCTGTAGGGTGTCAGGGGTAGAAGTGTCCCTCGACTTTAGTTCTGCCAGGCATGCACTTGGAGGAGGAGTAAATGAGGGGGATGCATATGGAGGATATATGTGAAGTGGGACCTCAGGAGTTAAGGAGGAAAGGCCTGGATGGTGCTTTGTATGCTCCGGGGACACCATTCTATTTTTTACTCATTGCCAGGATGAGAACCAATAACTTCCTCTCCTGGGTGGTGGCGCCCACATCTACTGCCCATCCAGATGAGTTTGCAGCCTCCATCTGGAGTCTCACTGTACCAATAGGACTGCATCCTATTGATGAGCCCAAGTTTTTTGGTTCAGGGAGAACCTGTCCTTGGAATTTGAGCTGAACAGTTTCTTTTGGAGCAGGGTCAGGACTGATTATCAAATGGCTGAGTGCTAATTGATGTGGCAGGGTGTTCAAATTAACAACGGATTGGAATACAGCACCAAGGGTCCGATGTAGGTAGCCAAATACCGGTCGGTAACGGCCGAAATTCGGTAATTTCGGCCTTTACCGACCGGTATAAGTGCATTGAGAAGTATGTGACCAAAAACGTACAGAATCGGTAAAAACCAGTCAGTAAAACACCGAATCGGTATAACACAAATCGGAATTTACCGAATTCATATTTACCGATTCGGAAATTAAGAAATGGTAATTGTCCGAATCGGAAAATACCTAATTCATATTTACCGAGTCGGTAATTAAGAAATGGTAAAAATGGCCTGTTGAGATGTAGCAAATCCAAAAAATACAGAATTTCATGAAATTCGGTATTTAAGAGTCGGTATTTACCATGGATTGGAAGCAGGTGGAAACCAGGAACAGGATATATAAGAAGGCCCCAAAATGCAACAGTGCAACCACAATGGCGGCTACGGATACAGGCAGCAGGAGAGAGGGTCTGGCTAAGGGAGGAGCAGGTGTATAGGCAGACGATCACCCTCTTCCCACTGACTGAAGCTGAGATCCTGCAAAGGTACCGACTCCACCCCAGAACCATCCTGGACTTGATCAGGGACCTCCACCCATATCTGGAACACCCAACCCCAAGAGCACACGCCATCCCACCACATGTGCAGGTGCTGTGCTGCCTGTACCTTCTTGCCTCTGGGAGCTACCAGCACGTGATAGCCACAGTAGGTGGGGTGTCCCAGAGCTGCCTGTCATGGTTTTTCAGAAAATTTATTGACGCCATGTTGCAGAGGATGGAACACTACATTGAGTTCCCCGACACACCTGCAGAACTAGCAAGGACGAAAACCGATTTCTATCAACTTGCACAGTTCCCGCACATCATAGGCTGTATCGATGGGACGCACATCCCACTATGCCCACCTGCAGCAACTGAACACATATACTGAAACCGGAAGTCCACACATTCTATCAATGTGCAGGTTATCTGCAACGCTGGCAACATAATCACGGACATTGTAGCCAAATATCCAGGGAGTACCCATGACTCCTACATATTCACGAACAGTGGGATATACAGACGCCTTGTGGCTGGTGATTTTGGTGATGGATACCTGTTAGGTGAGTATGTGTGAGACACCCTGATAGTCCATGCAGAAGGATCAATCATGAGAATGTGACTAATCAAATATATCATTTTCCAACCAGGTGACAGTGCATATGCCCTGCGGTCATTTGTGCTCACCCCCTACCTGAACCCATCCACCAGGAGCGAAAGGCGTTATAACGTGGCACACAGAACAACACGTTGCGTGGTGGAACGCACTTTTGGACTGCTGAAAAGTAGATTTAGGTGCCTCCATAAGAGTGGAGGTGCACGGCAATACACGCCAATTATCTGTTGCAAGATTATTGCGACCTGCGCCATGCTGCACAATCATGCCACCAAGGAGGGCACAGAGATTGAACTAACATATCATGAGGACATAGATGATGGGACAGTACAAGCCGATCACAATGCAGCAGGAGCAGCACCAGCAACAGATGGTAGACTGTGACGCGCAGAAATCACCAACAGATACTTTTAATAGAGTGATGACACACAGGCATGTTCATGTCTTGGAACACTCACTTTAATATGCACTACTGCACTATTCAAGACCACATAAATCAAATTAAATGCACTTTGCACACTGGGTGGCCAAAGTTCACTTCACTGTGACCTGTCCTGTGTTCATTATGATTTCTCAATGTTTGCGCTTACGCATGATGTTGTGGGAGCCACGGGGCTGGGGGTCAACCTGCGCAGTGGTGCCGGTGTCATCTGCATGGAGTCTGCTGCTCCGACGAATGTCCTGTACAGGCGTGCTGGACCCACTCCTGCTTGTGGACTCCTCTGTGTCCCCAACACACGTGTTACCAGCAGTGGCTGTCTGCTGTGTCAGCAGTACCTCCATAGCAGAGGTCACCCTCCCCATCCCCCTGGACAAGTCACTGCAGCAGTGTACAATGTCAGTCTGCATGTTCACAGACCGGCGGCACAGCAGTGTGGTTGAAGTTGCCAGACGGTTAATAGACTGATTCAGCTGCCTGACCTCACGCCTATACCTGCGCCTTTCTTGGTGGTCACTCTCCAGCCTGTCACAGAGGGAACCCATGCGCACACCCATGTCCCTCACCCCCTCTGCCATGGACTCCATTCCTTTGCCCATTGACTCCATTCCTTTGCCCATGGACTCCATTCCCTTTGCCATGGCACGTATCCCCCGATCGATGTCTGACATCCTGCTGTTCAGGATGCGCACCTGTCTGTGCACTGCCATGATCCCCTTGGCCTGCATGCGCTGGACCTTAACCATAGTGGCTTCCAGCCCAGCAAAGACCCCCTGCACATTCTGCCCCTCATCCTGCTTACGTGCCCTACGGCCACGGTCCCTTGCACGGCCAGATCCCATTGACCCCTGTTGCCCTGCGTCGCCAGCCAGTGGTGGTGTTCTAGGTCTGGGAGCCTCCACCACTTCCTCCTCAGAGCTTTCCAGGATCCTTAATGGTGGTACCTCCTGCCTCCTTGGCCTCACATGCACAGGGGACCCTGAGCTTGGTGTTGTGCCATCTGCAGGTGCTGCCGGAGTCTGTGTCTCAAACAGCAGGGGCGACAGTGGCTGTGCAGTGGTGTCTTGCTCCATTGCTGTGGATGTGTGTGTTGTGGTTGTGTCCTCAGGGACAGTGCTAGGTCCTGTTGTGTCTGTGGCCTTCTCCCTCGCAACCGTTGTTGGTGCACTTGAATCCCCTCCCTGCGCTGCTCTGCGCGATGACTCTCCTGTGGGCAGACATGGACAATGATCAGCTGTGTGTTTTTATCACACAAATTACTAACACACATTTTCATATGCCTCAACTGGTTGTGTATGGGGAGTGTGGCATGGCATGCAGTGTTCGGTGTTGGCTGCTTTGATGTATGTACCTATGACTACGACTACCATGAGGCATTGCTGGTGACTACTGTCATGTGTGCTGGATTGTGAGTGAGTCACCCACATTGGGGAAGGGGCCAGGAAATGGGTGGGGTAGATGTCCTTGCATCTTACCTTTCTTTCTTGCAGCTCTGGCTGAGCTATCAGCATCCCCAATCCCGTGTATGCTCTCAGGCTCCATGGTGTATTCCACAAGCTGCTCCAGTTTAGTGAGGCTTGGAGCACGGCTCTTCCCCCCACCTGTGGCTGCTGATTCCTTCCTATGGGTGGCAAGCTTCTTTTTGGTGGTGATCCTCAGATCATACCACCTTTTCTTCATGTCATCGATTTTGCGATGTGTCACTCCTAGGGCATTGACTTTGCTCTGGATTGCCAGCCAGGTGTTCCTCTTTACAGACTCTGCTACTTGCAGAGACTGTCTCCCAAAAAGCTGACTGTAATGCTGCACAACCTCCTCCACCAGCACCTGGAGCTCAGTTGTGCTGAATTTCACCTTCCTCTTTCTGTCACCTCCATCCTTTTGTGCCTCCTGGGACTCCATGGTGTTGCTATGCTGGGCTCAGTGCAGCCTGCTCCTCTGTCTCCCCTCCAGCTCTCTCTGCAGTTCTGTTGCTCTGCACCTGCATGGGTGTGGCCACCTCCAGGTACTGGGGTGTGGTAGTTGCATCTGATTGGTTGATTTCTCAGATGCTTTGTTGTGGGGTGTGGTGGGTGTCCCTGATTGGTTCACTGGCTCACATGTCATGTGTTCGAATTTTCGAGATCGGATTTTACCGATTCGGTAAATACCGATTCGGTAAATACCGATTCGGTAATCTCCGAGTCGGTGTCTCCCATTCATTCCTATGGGACTGGAGGCCCATAGGGTTGAATGGGTGGTACCGAATCGGAGATTACCGAATCGGTGATTACCGATTCGGTATTTACCGAGTGTGGATACCGAATGTTTCCGAATCGGTATTTTTTACCGATTATTTTCCTACATCTGGTTTTCCGGTTCATAAATACCGAATCGGTATGATTCGGTATTTACGAACCGGTAAAAAATATTTACCTACATCGGGCCCTAAGTAATTACAAATGGCTCAGATAAATGCAAGCATTCCATGTATCACTATTTTTAATACTTCAGTGCAGAATTTGCCACATTTCTCACTTCCCTGTGCTTTCATACTAACACTTTATGAATTCACAGACCGTACAATTTCTAATTCAATATAGCCATTTAAAGTAGGTGAAAGGATAGGTAACAGTTGAATTATTTCAAAATTCATTTTTCATCTATTGCCAAGTGTTGGTTCACAACATTGCTGAGCTCCGAGAAGATTCCTACAAGATTGTAAAGCATTTTAAACCAGGACTGATGTATATTGTTGGACATCAATGTTCAACACATTATTCAGTAACTGTGTGAATTTAGAAAGAAAAATATGCAAATGTATGGTGGTTAGTAAGTAGGGTAAAGGTACACAATGACAGCATTTACAACATTTCAAAATACAGATTATCATTCAAGTCCACAAAAAAAGAAACATTCATGTTTGTAATGTAAAATTGCAAAACTTTCATACAACAACAAAACATGTTGTATAGAATAAGTAAGGTTATGACAAAGCTCATAGTGAACAAATGACATGACTTCACTCTCAAAACTCACATACACCATGTGAAATACATGTACTTCTCACTTCTTTGCTTCTAAAACTTACAATTGAGCATGGAGGGTCAGCCAGGCAGCTTTCAAGAACCTCCAGTACACTGGTGCTCTGTGAGGGTGATGTATATTTGGCTTGGAGGGTAAGGCAATATTGTCTTGGACCTTCATATGGGCTCCGCGATATAGGTCCCACCAGCGCTTGTGCCACAGCCTCTGCCACCGGGTGAGGATACCCACCTCACTGTAGCATGTGACAATGTCCCTCAAGGTTTGAGTCCACCATGTATTACTCACCTGCATTTCAGATGCCACATAAATATGAGGATCCTTGGTTACAAACTCCTCCGTTATGACGTTTAATTCAGATTCAGAAAAAGGAGGGCCATCTCTTGCTCAGCCATGTGGGGGCAAAAATGTGGCAAAGAGCAGCAAAATGGAGGAGGATGCTTCTTTAACCCCTTCAGTGCTAATGACAAGGGTAACTCGTCATGGAGTTTCCATTGATTTCAATGGAAAGTCAATGGAAGTGCATCAGGTGCCTTAGCAGCCAAGTGGTTAAGAAAAGATGGCTCAGAATGAACATAAAATGCCCAACTTCCTGTATGTCATTTTTTATTTATTTGGAGTAGACAGACAAATTGGTCCAGAGTTAGGAGTATCTACCCCCAATGAGGAGTCTCCGCACCGCGTGCAGAGGAGAACCTCCACACATGGGGCAGCGACACGTAGTCCAAGACACATAAACGTTAAAAAAGAATACGATTTCAGCATTGAAGGTTTCTGGACCTAATATATGTTATATGTGCTTGTTTATTTCTTATAATGTTCACCCTCAACCATAATTGGAAGAAGTGAGATATTGTTTTTCAGTGTTGGACTGAATAAGAGATTATTGACCTGATTTAAGTCTTGGTGAATGGGATACTCCATCACAAATATGACACATATCCGGTCCACCTTATTACAAGTGCATTATATCATGTGGCACTTGTAATACGACTGATGTGATATCCGTCCGTTTGTGACATAGTATTCCATTTGCCAAGATCTAAATCAGGCTCATAATATTTGGAAACATATAAAGAAAACCTTATTTTCCCTTGTGCCAGCATGTTAGTTAGAAACATTGTGAAAAGTAACCAGAGTTTCTTCAGAATGGTATGTATGGAAAGGGTCATAAGGGGTAAAAAGAGAGGCTAGGTGCAAGATCTATGTTATTTAATCATCAAAATATGTCAGGCTTAAATCTTGACTAAAACCAATACATAGAAAAATAATAAAGAGTGCATTTGAGATAAACATGTACACATGACTAAGACAAAATATTTGTTACAAAATATATTTTTTATTATTATTTATTCTACATTTTTCTTTTGTCCCTTTTCTTTTTATACTTTGATATTTTCAATAGTTATTATTTCACGTATTTAGTGTAATTCATAAAAAATCACTAATTTTTACAGTACATATGCATCAACAGACACAAGCACATATGTACAGAAACACAAATATTATACCAAAAACATCGATATACAGAGCTAAACAAAAAAATTATTTAAAAATATGAGAAGGAGTTGGAATGTTAGCAAATAATTCAAAGGCTGGCAGTCGATGGAAACAGAATGCAGGTTTCGGCGTAAAAGCCTTCGTCAGGGGAACCGTCTCAACTTTCTCTATAACAAAATGCAAAATAAACACAATATAAAACATACAAAAACACGCTAAGCCTGAGACAGTGATCTGGATATCAACGTGAGAACTATATGCTTCATATACGTGATGTCTATGCCAATGTTAGCAGAAGAACACACAATTTTCTACACAATCAATAACATATGGTGCTGGAACTCACAGCATGTAACATGCAGTGCGTTTGTATCATGTAACTATCAACCAGAGAAAAAGAGTGGGGGCATAAACCTTATCTCCCCATGAGAAAGATAAAGTTACCCGTGTAAAGAGAAAGTAGTTAGGAAAAGCAGGGGTAAACAGGCGTCCTTTGAAATTCTTTTGTGAATTAGTAAAAAGAGTTTTTCGTACAATGACTATCTTTAGTGTTTGAGTAGCTATTTACTTGTTGTGTCCCAATGTGGTAAGTAATTAGGAGGAGCCGTCGTAAATGTGGTATATAAACCTAACTTCTGATGCCGGAACACTGGTCTCCAATTTAAAGCAACAAATTTATCAATCTTTGGGTTTGAAAGCGTCACATGGGTTCTGTATTTCTATAGGAATATATAACAGAAAAAAGGGGATGCTAGTTATACATTTCCAATATTTAACGCAAATAGCGATTTTTACAGAAAATATGTGACATCATTTAAATAATGTATACCTTATTAGAGGAGACAACTAGATGTCTGATATGGATATTAGATTGGTTTATGTATCATGAGGAATTTCCAATCTGTAAAAACAAATGTAAGTTATCTATATTTAATCAATAGTTTGTTATTATCTATATTTAATCAATAGTTTGTTATTTAAACACAAAGAGAGACTATGTGCCTTTACTATTTATGTGTTTTAAGTTAATTCCGAGAGTAATTCTGTTCTAAAAATACCATGGAAAAAGGAGAGACGGAGCAGAAATATAGCACTTACAATAGATATAAATAATGTTGTTCATCCATGAGTAAAGATTAATTACAATGTGGATGCTGTTCTCCAGGGAAAGGGAAACTGACGTAAATGGCTGCAAGGAGTGAAAATGTATTTAAAAAAAGTATTTATTCGTGTTTCAATGGGTAATGGCCCATCTCTTCATTATTCTATGGTCAGTCTGCTTTTACTTACTAAACGATTGAATAGGATGAAGACACCATCAATAAAAGTTTTTGCGTTGGTGCGTTTGAATAATATACACCTACAATGGATCATATCTGGAAATATAAGTGCATATGTGTGTGAATAATCTACACTGAATTCTACAGTGTTCACAACTTTTTTAAGGAAACATTATATGTTTTCACTAGTTTATGATAGCAGCGTGTCCAAAGTCCGCATCTAGAAAGTCGGTACCCACTATTCTTTTTTGTGCTCGTATTGTCATAATGTGGGAAAATATAATCGTTGTATCTGAATGACAATAATGATATGCCATTCCATTACACATAAACTAAAGGGTAAAAAAAACGTATATTTATCCGACGTGGGGCAAAAAACTGATTTTATCCTACTGATCCTGAGCCAATTAATCTGCATATCTTTATAAGATACCTTCTTGCTGGAACAAAAGGTTGGAGGCTAATCTCTCTCAGTTGACTGAAAGGGAGCCCAACCCGTGTTTTATCGGTATTAGATATATACCCATGGCCTAAGTGTATGGATCGCAGCATAACTTACCTTAGTATATAGCGGATAACCGGCAAGAAAGTAATCCTCTGGGTGAAGGACAACGAGGATTGCTGCAGGGGCTTAGGGGTCGATTACGATGGCAGGCGGACAAAGTCCGCCCACCATCGCATTGGCAAAAGGGACTGCCCGCAATAGGTGTGGCGGTCCCGCAATGCCAATTATGATGCGCCTGCCACACTAGCGGGCGCATCCAGTATTTTTACATTGCGGCGGGTGGTGCTGCAAGCAGCACCCACCGCAATATAAAAATACATGTTGTGCATTTGAATGTACAACGCGACAGGCACCCTGCGGTGCCTGCCACCTTGTACATTCAAATGCAAGGGGGTATTATAGGTAGCCCCCACATGCAGCCCGCCACCCCCGGGGGCCCGCAACGGGCCCCCGAAGGCCTTCTCCGCCTGTCTTTTGGTGACCGGATCTCCTCCGAAAAAGATAGGCATCATAATGCCCACGGCGGTGCCTGCACGGCACCAGCTTCATTGCCCCATTGTACCGTGTCCCGCAAGGCGGGCAGAAAAAGGACCACCTTGCGGGACCACGGCGGATGGTCGATCCATACGCCGCGGTACCATTCCCATTCCCACTGCCATCCTAATTTGGCGGTGGGAATATTCAGGTTGATGGCGGGCGGATCGTCACCTCTGGGCCGTCGGTTGTCACCCCCGGCCCGGCAGTGGCGATCCGCCCGCAATCGTAATCGGCCCCTAAGTTCTTTTATACTTGGTTTTCCATGCCTAAATGGCATCTGACGTCATCAAAAAGTGCACCTGCACTAAACATGAAAACTAGCCCACTGATACATACGCAAGGAGATAGAAAGAATACTAAACAGTGGCATCCATCTTTTAGTGGATAGGCTATATCCGTATAGTATAGGGCGACAAGTATCAAGACTATGGCTATTTATTGATAAATCAATTCTATAGTCGGATGAGATATGTTAAAATTATAAAATTGTAAAAGCTATCATGGTAATGTGATCACAAGATAATAGGGAGAAGACTGAACATCCACATCCATCTTGTAGTGGATACTTCACGTTCATATAGGTTATGGTGATAAATGTCACGACTATGGCTATGGTGGAGAAGTGTGGCTCAGGGGTTAGAAGCGGCAGACCCGGAATCTGAGATCGGTCCTGGACCAGGGTTCGCTTCCCCGCCCCGGCAGGTCTTGGGCCAAAATTTCTACGGACTCGATAATTCTCGTCCCGGTGCCTCCTCGACTCACGGGTTCACACTCTGCGACTCTGGGCAATAGCTTGCTTAATCTCCACAATCAGCCCCTCGCGGCGGGATGCCTGACTTTCACCTTGTGGATACCCTGCTATCTCACAGGGGAATATCAGGAAGGGTTCCCTAAGCAAGCGCCGGGACACCCACTGCGGGTAGCTGTGCGCTATATAAGCACAATCTACATTTACATTTACATTAATATATCAATCCCAGCTACTGGCAATTGGAATAATCGATGTTTATATGGCAAAAAAACTTGTGTTACACTTTGCCAAAACAAGACGATCCATAGTGAATAGGATATTTTAAGTGAAGGCCAAAGATGAAGTGTTGTTCTGAATACTTGCTGAATCAATGGTATTTTACTGATTAAACGTAATTACTTGTTCCCGTGGTGTATCTTGGTTGAGTCCTATTTTAAAGTTATATAAAGTGTATATCCAATATACCTCATGTTTTCCTTATGGATTCACTACTCTGGTTGTGTTTAGGAGAAATTGTTTCAAGGATGAACCATTTAATGTCATCTTCAGCATGATTAAATGTTGCGTAGTGTTCCACTACAGGTGCTGACATTTTCTTTGTACGAATAGCTGAGCGATGTTCAGTGAGTCGTGTATTGAGGCTGCGTGCTGTTTCACCTACATACCCCAATCCACATGGGCAGAGTAAAAGATAGATTACATTTTTGGTCTTACTGTTTGTCATATTTTTCAACTTGACAGTCTGGCCATTTAGTTGTACGGTATCACTTTCTACTGCTAGAGGGCAGACTTTGCAAGTGCCGCATTTAAAATTTCCTACAACTGGTGATGTTCCAACAATACTTCACTGTATTGGTTGTTTTATTCGGGGCATCCATGATCTCACTACCAGGTCATTCAGGTTTTCGTTTTTGCGGTAGGCAAATAGGGGCCTTGGTATTTTTTATTGAGTGTCTTTGATGACATTCCGAATGTGCCAATTCGAAGAGAATATTTGTCTTATTTGTGCATTCAACATGGAATTTCTGGTGACAAATACTAATGCTTTGGTACTCTGTTTGTTGTTGTTGGTGAGTAGGTGCTGTTTGTCATAAAATCTCGCTCTCTTATATGAGTCTTTCACTAGTTTTCGCAGGTACCCTTGTGCTAGAAAATTTCTCTCATGACTGATGCTTTTAGATCAAAGTCAGTAATGGTGGTGCAGTTTCTGCGTAAGCGCAGAAACTGTCCAAACGGGATACTGTTTTTCTGTGACATAGGGTGGAAGCTGTCGTAGTGCAAAAAGGTATTGCGTGCCGTGGGTTTTGTAAACAAATCAACAGCTAACATTCCTGCAATGTGTTTGATAATAATATCCGGAAATTCTATCTGGTTATTACTCACAGCAGAAGTGAAGTTTAGATTGTTGTCACACAGGTTTAACCATGTCAAAAACTCATTTAGATTGTCTACAGTATCTGACCAGATGAAAAAAATATCATCTATGAAGCGCGACCATTTCCATATGGATTTAGAAAATGGTGCCACTGCATTGTAGATATGTATATGTTCAAATCTAGCCATATAAATGTTTGCCACTGTTGGTGCGCAAGATGCGACCATACTTACTTGATTTGTTGGAACAGCTGGCCATTGAAAAATATTGTCGTCACGGACTACTTTGAGGCATTTAATGATGAAGCTTGCATTGCAGTCGATGTTCATGGTTTGGATAAACCATTCTACCGCTAGCAACGCCCCTTGAATGGAGATGTTGCAATAGAGGCTTTCTATATCAAGAGGTACTAGCCATTGTTGTTGAGGATTGAAGGGAACCCCCTCAATGAGATTTATAATATGTATGGTACCTTGGACATATGCTGGGGTTTTGTTGACATGGGGGCTCAGGATGGCATCAAGATATTTGAACAATGGCTCTGTGACAGAGCCTATCGTCATAACAATGGGTCTGTATGGTGTATCCATATCATTTTTGTGTATTTTGGTTTCACCATACAAAGTCAAAGTCAACGTCAAAAGAAACTTTATTTCGATTGAATTTACAATCATAAAAGTACATTAGAGACAAATATTTACAACAATTTATAAAAAGTTTTCATTTAAACATTTTTGGGTGAAGGATACATGACACTATGAATCAATGCGTTAGGAAATCGTTAAAAATCGTCTGTACAGTATCACTCTGTACAGGGATAAGATAGCAAGTTATTCATACAAACTGAGTAGAGTCTTATGGTGCAGTAACCAATAGTTGGGAATGAATTTTCAAGCATGCTTTAAAGAAGCAAGCTACAGATTTGGCGGCAAACGGGGTGTCTAAGTACTGAAGTGCCAAAAGAGCAGGTCTGCATCTTCTCAGACCTAATTGTCGGAGAAGTGGGACCAACCAGCGTTTACGCGGGGTCTCATAAAAGCTGCAAAAAAAGGTTACATGCAAGGTAGACTGGCGAGTACATCCATCACAGGGACAGCTAGCTAATTCACGTGACCAATCAGAGGGCTCAGGAAGTGAAACAAGACGATAAAATAAATCAAATCGAAACCTAGTTAAAACATATCTATCATAATTTGACAGGTAAAAAGACAGATAAGGTTGGATGCCGTAGGAGGATTGTATCGTCATTAAATGAACGTTTGACTGTTTGCCAATTTCGGAACACATACGTAGGTCTCTTAAATGGGCGACACACAGATTCTTCAAAGTTTTTCTTGGTATAGCCATTAGTGAGACAGGGTCAGTGAAAAATGCTGGACAATTCAGATCATTCAAGAATTTAAAAACATATAATAGCCAGGGAATCTTTTTCCAGTAGGTCAATGTAAGACAATCAGTTATTAATGACCTAGTAAGGAGACATTGCTCCTGAGTCCATATACGATGCCAAAGGAGAATCGGTTGGTATCTAATGATGTCAGTAAGATACTCCCAACCGAGCTCCATATGGGTACCGTAAGTAGAAGCACTTCGAGGAAGGGCTAGTATATATTTCAAAAAAACGTTTTCGATTATTTGAAGCTCGTTAGCGGGCGTGTAGCCCCATACACCCGCTCCATAGGTGGCCACACTCATACATTTAGCTTGGTAAATTTTCAAAATTACGGCAGGGGCAGACTTGCCCAACTTCCTTGAAAACGAAGTCAAAGCCGATGTTGTGCGCTGAAACTGCAGTTTCTTGCTGGAAGTGGCAGGTTTCCAGGACAAATGGTTATCAATAAGAATCCCTAGATATGGATATGTTTTAGCAGTTTCTAACCTAGTCTTATCAATGAAAAGAGGTTTGCATTTCTGGGCTTTCTTGCCAGTATACATAACAAAAGTCTTGGACTTATTTACTTTAAGTCCAAGAGAGAGCATGTATTGGCAGTACTTGTCCAGTTGAATCTGGAGCTGATTCGGTGTCCTTGCCATAATGACAGAATCGTCTGCATATAGTAATGCAGGGATTGGCCGAGTGTTTATGCAGGGGAGGTCTTTGTTATCTACCAGCATCGCTTGCTCCAACCCGTTTGTATAGATGTTAAATAAGAATGGAGCAAGGACGCACCCCTGTCTAACGCCTTTTGCAATGCCAAATGATTCCGAAAGCTCTCCATTGATGCCATATCTCACACATGCTTTTGCATCCGTGTATAGCTCTCGGAGAAATTTCAGGAGTGCAGGATCTACGCCCAGGTTACTCAAAATCTCCCACAACTTGGAATGAATTACGCAGTCAAATGCGGAACTCAAGTCCACATAGACCAGATAGAGATTACCGCCTTTGGCCCAGGCGTATTTGCCCATGAGCAAAGTCAGATTTAGGGCCTGTTCGACAGTACCCAATCCCTCTAGGAAACCGAACTGTAAGTCGGTTATGATCTTGTTCTCTGTGGCCCAGTCCCGGAGACGTTCCAAAACTAGTCTTCCGGCGACCTTGCCCAGAGAATCCAGGAGGGAAATGGGTCTGTAGCAGGCTGGGTTATCGCGATCTCCCTTTTTGAATATAGGTAGAAGCACAGAGGTGGACCAAGAATCAATAAGGCCAATCTGAGAAGCTGCGGACATAACCTGCGTAACGATTGGGGACCATAAGTCTAAGTTACTCACAAAGATGTCAAGTGGCACACCATCAGGGCCGGGGGCTTTACCGGTCTTTGAGGAAGTCAACGCAGCAGTCACCTCCACAAGATCGAAATGGAGGTCAATGGGATAAATATTATCGCTTGTAGAGGCTGCCTCCCCAAATCTGGAAGTCTCAGTTGTTAAAGTGGGGTCCCCAAAAATCTGTGAGTAGTGAGCTACCCATTTCTCGGCCGGTACTGCCACATCTAGATGGCGAACGGCAGTCGCATCAGCTAGAAAAGGGGCCTTAACTGTTCGCCAAAACAAAGTGGTGTCCTTGTTTAATGTACTCTGGTGCAATTGGGCCCAAAGGTTGTTTTTTATTTCCCGTTTGCGGGTTTTTTGAGCCAACTTGTAATTTCTTCTTAGAGAGGCTATTAAGGGTATGTCCCTGACTTGATTATGTAGGGCACTTTTTAGTGCGCGAAGGGCTTTTCGGCAGTGGGAATCAAACCACCCCCTGGAGTCCTTGTCATGAATCTTGTGTTGGCGTGTAAGCTCTTGTCGTATAGTTTCTAAGATTTTGGCAAAGCTAGAGAGGATCAGCTGAGGAGATGATGTCTTCTCCAAACAGTGGTGAATTAGGGGAAGGGTTTTTTGGATAATCTTGCTAGTGACCTCTGAGGGATTAATCTTTGACCATTTTACAGTATAGCCATTGATTTTACTCATCTCCAGGGAATGCTGAGTTAGAAGGCTTGTTTTTGAACAAGCTGGGGAGGGTATATTTAGTATTATGGTAATGCTATTGGAGTAGTGATCGCTAGAGGGATCAGTACCAGTTATAAAAAATTTTAATCGATTATTTAAAGATTGCGAACACAGAATAAAATCAATAATAGTAGAAAAACCTCTACCATGGAATGTCGGCTTAAACTCGACAGCAGGACTCACTAATTCATTCGCAAATTCGAGTTCAAGTGCAAAAAAACAGTTATTTAAAGCAGCCCCAATACTGCAATGAGCAAAGTGGGCCAAGGGAACATCATGCTCATCTTGGAGCCCGCAAATACCTTTTTTGTAGTTGTTACATAAATAAACATTAAAATCCCCACCCCACACGACATGACATTGTAACTGCGGGTTCTTAACTTTTTGGTCATGCAAATATGATGAAGTTTCTAACAGAGATTTTACACAGTCAGCAGGTGTGGAATTGTTGTACATGTTAATAAAATAATAACAAGAACTTTTGTCAGGAACTAGTTTAAAAATTTGGAAAATTGAAGATATTGACGGAACTTCCATGGTCGTAAATGGAATTTGGTTGGAAATATAGATAGCTAAACCACCCTTGGGTCTTCCATGAGCAGACGGAATGGCAGGAAAGTGAAAGGTTTTGAAGCCCTGGATGTGGATAGGGTCTATTGCCCAGGTTTCCTGAAGGCAGATTAACTTATACTTATTAATCAAGTCGAGCCAAGGCTGAAGGTGAGTCTTGGATCTAAGACCTGCTACATTCCAGTATAGGACTGGAAGATCCCAGGTTGATGGTAGAATAGGATTTGAAATCTGAGAATCGTCAGAAGGACGTAAGGGTTGGGACTGAACTATTGGGACAGGAAGGGAGGAAAAACGATTTGGGTCACAGAGTTGTGGGATGGTGTGTTGTTGGCTCGGGGGTGAGTCCCCAAGGGGAGTTGGCTGGATGTAACAAGGATCATGATATATAGAAAGTGACGGCTGTGGAATCGGGGTTCGCGGAGGAGTGCAGGGCTCAGTGTGGGTATCAGACAAGGATGGCAGAGTAAAACCAACCATCCGAGTTTTCTTGGAGATAAGTTTGGGGTTAATCGATACGTCGTTGGTGCCATTGTCTTTGGTAGATGGGGTTGGTGGTCAGTCTACCATATCCAAACAATCGTATCTGTTGGATAGCGGTGGGCCTCTCCAGTTGGTAAAGTGGCCAGGTAGTGCATTACTAAAACCGTAACCTGACCAGTGGTCTCGATCTCTATTTCCACCCCAGTTCCCCACCCTAGTCCAGGACCACAGGGGACCGGCATTGCGTCGTGAAGTCGGGGGGTAGAAGTATGACAAATTATGAGTGGCTATCCCTTCAGTGGAGATATGATCTCCCCAGGAGCAGATATGCTCCACTGTGTTAGGATCGGCGAAATTTACTATAACGCAGTCACCCTGGATGTTTTTGGGTTCATTACCTAGCCAGGGCACTCTGCGTACAGTGGTGACTATGTTGTCCAAGAAGGTTGGTAGAGGTCTATTTTTGGACAGCCAGTATATTACTTTATTTTTTAGTGACCAAACTGGTTCGTCCTGATTTGGGGGGAGTTCCGGGACGCCTGTCGTTATTACTACGTAGGGGGATGCCTCAGGTGGAAGATGAATAGGGTGGCCCCTTCTCTTCCGATTACTCGGGATGGTGTTAAATCCAACAGAACTTTTAGGATGGGTAGGGGCAAGGGTAGGAAGGGCGGGGGTAGGGGGGATGGAAAGTGGGGTAGGTTTGGTAGATGATAGTGGTTTAGGATTAGTTAAAGGTTGGGACGGTATGGGATTAGAAGATTTGGGAAGTGCTTGTGGCTTGGTTGTAAATGCTAATGGTTGTTTTTGGTTAGGCTTCTCTGGGGCCTTTTGTTTGTTAGTATTGGGATTCGGTACAGTAGTACCAGGCTTTGACGTATTTGTATTATGAATAGTAGGCCTTCCTTGAGCCAAGTTGGGCTCTTTCTTGTTACCCTTATTTGAGTTTAGGCCTAAGGACAGTTGGGTTAATTGGGTCTGGACCGAGAGCAGAGCCTTTTCTGTTGGTTCTAAATAGGACTTAAATAAATCTCCAATTCTGCTAAGCAACAAACTATCGTTACTACAAGTGTTAGTTGTGAAGTTACCATTTTCCATACCTCCTTCACTGTCATAGCTACTAGAGCTGGCACAACTAACGTTCAAGTTATCCGTGTTAAGATCCGCTGC
This sequence comes from Lissotriton helveticus, assembly GCF_964261635.1. Classification (NCBI taxonomy): domain Eukaryota; kingdom Metazoa; phylum Chordata; class Amphibia; order Caudata; family Salamandridae; genus Lissotriton; species Lissotriton helveticus. Next base: position 529,468,500 of record NC_136069.1, read on the forward strand.
GTTTACAAAAGACAGGGAAGGAAGTTGGTGAGGAGTTGTGGGAGAATTAAAGATTTGTGGGGGGGGTGAGAAGCAGAAGGAGTTGCAGGAATAGTTATAGGGGGAGAAGTAGTAATATGGTGAGACTTAGTAATTTCCTTCTTCTTCGATTTTTTGGGAACTGCTCCTTCGCATGCACCCCTAGCTATAGTTGGGGAAGGGGCAGCGTCTGTTTGGGTAGCAAAAATGGCTGGAGATTTTTCAAGTGAAAGATGGGATTCGGAAAGATCTAGAGACGCGGATAGGTCCACTGTGCGGGGAACAGTGTGCGTCCCTACATGTACTGTCAAGGGAGGGGGTAACTCAACAGGACGCTGGGGAGTTTTTGCAATAGCCAGTAAGCCCATTGAAGAGCGTCTGGCAATAGCCAGGTCCTGTGAGACCCTCCGTTCCAATAAGATGATACCCTGCTCGATGGCCACATTGGCTTTAGTTATGAATTGGTCTATTGGCCCAACGACCTCAGCAGCAGTTTGGGCCTGCTTCTTAACAGTATTCCTGGTAGTTCTCGGAGACATAATGCAATGAAAATCGTTGCAATACAAAGGTACAGTAAATCTAATATATTTTAAAATCAAAATACAAGGACCTGTTTAGAAGTATACTCAATATCAGCGAGGAAAAGAAGATAAAAGGCAAACTTAAATGGGGTGGCCCAGTCCAGTCTTGGCCGGTCTTGAACGGGCTTAAACGGGCCCGCCCTTGGCCCGGGCTTCGCCTCGCGCTTTGTTCCGTGCGCGTCCCGCGTTGCGTGAGGGACTGTTCAATTTATTGTGATCGTACTGGGGGGGCGTGGCCGCCGGGGGAAGAGGCACCAGCTGTAAGGTGTAGAGCCTGCTGGTCCTCGCAGTCCCCCGGTGAAGGCAACAGGTAGTTTAAAGGTCCAGCGCACGCTGGGAGCGTGCAGGCTGTCCGCCGAGTGCGGAGAAGCTCCCACCAGCGACGCGACCTTTACAGAACTGCTTGAGTTGTCAAATGCACCCTCCGTGTGCAGCGATAAGGGTTCCTCCTGAATGGCAAAAGCAGGTTTGGTCAAGTGAGCGGCACCCGCGGAGCGGGTGTCGCGAAGAGTAAATAGGGCTGATGGGGGGCGTGGCCGCCGGGGGAAGAGGCACCAGCTGTAAGGTGTAGAGCCTGCTGGTCCTCGCAGTCCCCCGGTGAAGGCAACAGATAGTTTAAAGGTCCAGCGCACGCTGGGAGCGTGCAGGCTGTCCGCCGAGTGCGGAGAAGCTCCCACCAGCGACGCGACCTTTACAGAACTGCTTGAGTTGTCAAATGCACCCTCCGTGTGCAGCGATAAGGGTTCCTCCTGAATGGCAAAAGCAGGTTTGGTCAAGTGAGCGGCACCCGCGGAGCGGGTGTCGCGAAGAGTAAATAGGGCTGATGGGGGGCGTGGCCGCCGGGGGAAGAGGCACCAGCTGTAAGGTGTAGAGCCTGCTGGTCCTCGCAGTCCCCCGGTGAAGGCAACAGGTAGTTTAAAGGTCCAGCGCACGCTGGCAGCGTGCAGGCTGTCCGCCGAGTGCGGAGAAGCTCCCACCAGCGATGCGACCTTTACAGAACTGCTTGAGTTGTCAAATGCACCCTCCGTGTGCAGCGATAAGGGTTCCTCCTGAATGGCAAAAGCAGGTTTGGTCAAGCCATCCTTGGATTTTGCACATTAAGATAGGCATACTCCTTGTCGCAGATGTCACCATCCCTTAACACTTTGCTGGTAATGCGCTGGACTTTAGATTTTATTTTGTCAGACAGATTTCTAGTAATTTTAGCATAGAAGTTAGTTCTTTTACCATATTCTCTATTTTTGACACGTAGCTTATGGTGTTCATGATTGCTATGCTCCCACTTTTATCACAACTTTTGATGGTAATGGCAGAATTGATTTTCAGATCTAATCAGGCCTGATGTTCCTCTGGTTGGATGTTGTAATGTTGTAATGGGTTCTCTGAATGTATTTGGTGGCAGCAATAATTTTTTGATGTACCACTTGTTCAAATATTATGGCTTCTGGCAGTACTTGATCAGCAGTAGGTGTAAATTTGATTTAGGCATTAGGTCCGATTTGTTGATTTGGGGTCGTGGTTGAACTTTGTTCTGCAAAGAACAGTTTAAGACGAATCTTTCTGAAGAATGCACTAAGTCGCTAAACAAGTCAAATTTGTTAAAACCAGAATGTGGGACAAATGTGAGGCCTTTTGATATCGAGTGGGTTGCAGGTGTCAAATCAGAGGTGCCTAATTTAAATACTGGGATTTCCTCTACTTTCTCCAGTATTGGTCTTTTTGTGTTACCAAGAATTGGTTCTGGTTTGTCTGATGATTTCCCCGGTAACACTGTTGGTATTGAGGTCGCCAACTGCCTCTTCTTTGATTGTGCCTCCCTAAAAAAGAATGGGGTGCTTGGTAGGGTCTAGATGTGTTTCGGCTATTTCTGTTATCAAACTGATTAGGTGCACTGTCGTTGTTCGAATCAGAGGTTTCTGAGAATATTGTTACTTTCCTATTGTATTGCCTGTAATCTGGTTGTTCTTGTGGGCCACCTTCCTGTTGTGTATAGTAATGTTCTGATAAATATGGATACGTATTGTCTATATTTGAAGACCGGATGTCTTTTTTTAGTTTGTCAGTCTTTCTTTTATGAAGGTATTAAGTATATGAATTTATTTCTTGATCTAACTCTGGGCAATCCCCTGGTAGGCCGGAAGGGGTGGGGACAGATTCTTTATAGATAGTCAGTCTCTCTGCTATGCACAGTGCACTTTGACCTCTGCTGTACGGAGAAAAAGCACAACTGCTGTTGGTGAGGGGACCTCATCTCACGAATGGCAGTAGTGCTTTTTACTCGCACAGACAGAGGTGCAATAGTTGGGATGAATTTAGTAGTGCGTGTATGTCACACATGCACTACTGAATTCAACCCAAGTTACCATACCCAGCTACTGCACTGTGCATGCTCACTGCTCAGGGTCAAATAGCGCCCAGGCCGCACCCGCGTACACTTTTGGTGCCACGCCACCACTACCACTCGTGACCAGGGGCCCTGAGGCACCTAAACTGCCTTAATGTGGGCAGTGACATAGGAGGGAGCGCGGATCATTCATTGGTGTGACGCGTGAGTCTGACCAATGATCTGTGCCTTCTCTCCAAGTTCGCCTGCCGTCACCACAGAGAAGTTAGATCCCTGGGCCTCCGACTGCATTTCACACGCAATGACAACATAAGGTAAGTAAAAAAGCAATACCTTGTCAGACATCAGGGTTAAAAAAGTTACCTACACTGCCAGTGTAGGTCACGTTTTTCACACGAGTAAGTTCAGAGTTGTCGCTCGAAGCAGTTGTAAGAGGGTAGCTTTGACAAGGAGCTGGCCCAGCTTGACATGCATCAACATTTTGGTGATTTGCTTTTGGGGTTCCCGCATTTCTTGACTGATTTAAAGGTAAAGTGATTGTTGAAACCTCCAAATGAAACCTGTGCTTAATCATGTGCAGAACAAGAAGTACTAGGCAGTGACGTAGGTGCGTGTGTAAGTCCACGGGCCTTAGTGCAAGGAAAGAAGTGGCCCCCACTGGCAGCTGTTTGAAATGGAAATTCAAATCAGCACAATTTAGGGTTCAGTGGTCCTCTAGGCCCCATGCATTCGCGCCTGCTGTACAAATTGAACCTACGCCTATGGTACGATGGCCAAAACATGTTCTTACCTCTGTGGTTACCGACTGCTGGCACTGCCAATGGAATCCACTGGTAACAGGGTCGGGATGATCTAAAAGGCAATCTGACAGTGCAACAAGGGCTGAACTGGCATCTCAGTGTGTTGGTCAGGTTTTTGCCTGGTAGTGGTCATGTTGCATGATCTGGTAGGCCTTTTACTACCAATGTCACTGATATTATCACAAGCATTGCCTGTAGCAAGCACACAGGGCCTGCTCTAGAGCAGTGCAAGCGGTGCCTGGCGCCCTGTTTGCAAGTATATTTTAGTTTTAAAAGCACCTGCTGCCGCGTTCTTGGCTTCTAGCAATTTTCAGCCAACAGGAAAAACGTCAAGTTCTCTCCAGTGATTAATGTTCTTGCTAGAGAGAGAAGGAGGTTTGTCTAGTGCAAGTTTTATATCATTGTAAGGTAGTGCCATGGGTTAATATGCCTGTTGCAAAGAATGTGTGCCATGCAGATCACAAAGTACATATAATGCAAATAGGTCAGTGGGTTACTGCTTGTGTTCCAGGGATCCTTTAGTTACTTGCAGTTTATAAGTTAACATCCTAATATAACATAGTGAGCAATTAACTGTCATGAAAGAGCTGCATGCAATCTCCAAGATATATATTAGAGCTATATGTCTTTTTGCCCTGTCTTTCATTATCCTAAGCTTGCAAAAAGGGTTCATTTGGGTAGAAATCAATTCTTATTATTAAAGAGAACCCCTAACAATGTTGTTATGTTTTAAATTCTGAATTTGTGCTTTTCCAAACAAAGGTCTCCTAAACTATACTGCCTACCAGTATAGATGACATGTGACTCCTACACCTTGTAGTCCTCTGTCTTATGTAACATTCCTGTACACTGATGTATGTATGATTGTCTCTGTGCCAATGTGTGTGTGGTTTAAAGTACTCCGGCACCCTACACTGGTTTGAGTGGTGCAGTGGCACTATAAAACTAAATCAGAGAGAGTGGTTATCGAGAATTGAGGAGCACTGTAAAATGGTGGTAGTAAGGGAATCTATGGTAGATGTGGTCATTGGGGGGCGCCAACAAACATTGTCGCACAGGGCGCCACCAGTGCAAAAGCCGGACCTGCAAGCACACATGCATGGATCCCAATAGGTTGCCAAAGCCCTCTACAGTATGTTCAACACCGCCTTCATTTGCAAATATGGAACACCTTTAGCTGCCTGATTCCATTGTGGGAGGCCTCTTTTATTTTGGTGCCTAGCCTATTTTCTGCCCCAGTACGACCCTGGATGGGGAGAAGAAATGTATTTAATTTATTTCTCACATGACCATTGTACTAGTGTAATTATGAGCGACATTTCAAATACAAATGACTGTCTGTCAGTGTATAACTACCATCCTGCCGAGGTTGACGCATGTATTTTGAGGGCAAAGCATGCCACAGGTGTTCTCAAATTTCCAGGATTGCCCAAAAGAGATTGAAAATGTCTGCTATGGATGGGCCACTACACACATGTAACAATTCCACATCCTATCCCCTACATTTGGCGAGCAAGGCTGCTGATTACACACCACCACTGTCCGGCAGTAGCCGCATGGGTTCTTCTGAATCTGCAAACTTAACTCTGTGCCACAGCCAGGGCGAGGCCCTAGTTAGTGTGTGTGTTTCCTGGCTGTTGATACAGCAAATTCAATAACGGGATGTAACATCAGTAACTTTGCTGGTTACTCAGCCACAACGAGTAAAGGGTTTTCTGGTGCAGAATCAGGCCACAATGTCTGAATGACTCTTTTTATGTAGTCTTGGAGGAAAGTTGTGTACTATCCTCAGGGGTGGGAGGGGGATGACATTGTGATTGGCTGCACCTCCTTTCCACCCTAGTGATGCCCTTAAAAAAAAAAAGAAAAAGAGGAACCCACATCAGTAACGGTGGACCTAGCGCTCTTTGCGGGGTCACCCCTAAACATTTTTTGCCTTCACTCCTGTTTTCTGAAGCCATTTTTGTTGCCTCTTAGGGCTCTGTGCACTTTACCACCGTTAACTAGTGCTAAAGTGTTTACACTCTTTCCTTTAATCATGGTAAAATTAGCTTACACCCAAATGGAAGGATTTATTTCATGTGTAAGTCCCTAGAAATGTGGTTCTACATGTACCCAGGGCCTGTAAATTAAATGCTGCTAGTGGGCCTGCAAGACTTATTGTGCCACCACTTAAGTAGCCTATATAAACATGTAGTAAAACCTGTCATTGCGGCCTGTGCGTGCAGTTATAAAACTGTCATTTTGAACTAGCAACATTAATCTTTTGCTAGGCCTAAATATATTCTATTTTAATGCATATATCACCTTTAGGGCAAGTCCTTCCTTAATCGTCCATAAGGCAGGGTGCAGTAGGCAGGGTGCAGTATGCAGAGTACAGTGTATTTAAATGGTTTAGCATACACTTTAAATTGTAAGTGTCCATATTAGAACTGGGGGTCTCTTGTTGGCAGAGGTAGGTACCTTTGAAGAAATAGGGACCCTTGCTTCTAGTCAGGGAAAGGGGATTACACTCCTGCTACCCCCTTGGTAGCCTGGCATGAGGAGAAAGGCTTATCTCAGAGGCAGTGTGTTAAGCATTTGTGAATAAATACAGTAATACAGTGAAAACACTACAGAAGGACACCACACAGGTTTTACAAAAATAAGTATTCTTTATATAGCTTTAACACAAGACCACAAACGACAAAAATCCACAATACTTTACACAAAATAGACTTAAAGGTGGTAGAAGTAACTTAGTTCAATGTGATGATAAATGCAACATGTTTCTCACAAAAGTACCTTGGATGCATAACGCAAAACAACCAAAAGGTCAGCAGGGAGGGTGATGCGTTGGTTCCTTGCTTTGGTGGAGGCGATGTGTCGCGCCTCAATGCTTGCGCAGAGTAAGGGATGCTTCTGTTCCTTACCGGAGAAGAGGTAATGCGCTGATTCTCGTACTGTGTTCCGGTTACAATGCGGCCAGATGGCGCCTCGATGTGATGTGGCAATCCGGTGCGATAAGATGGCGCCCTTAGTGTGATGCGATGATGTGAAGACAAAGCGTGCACGCCCAACGGCTGTGCAGAGATCTCTGAAACTTTGGAGCCGCGACTGGCCCTGCGACACGCTTCTCCGGCGATATGACAGCGACCCTTACGGTGGCGATACACTTCTCCAGTGAAGCAAAGGCAAACAGCTGCGACGAAGACACGTTTCTCTAGTGATGCAACGGCGGCCTCTGCGGCGGTGACACGCTTTCCCGGCGATGCAACAGCAACAGTTGCGACGGCGACACGCTTCTTATCGTTGAGTCATGCTTCCAGCTCCCGGCGACACGCAGGCTTCTGCACACTGAATTCCCAGCAAGGAAATTCAGGGGGAAGCTGGTGGTGAAGTGTTGTAGCCCTGAGACTTCATCAGAAGGCAAGCACAAGTTCAAGCCCTTGGAGAAATATTCTGCAAGATTATGAAAGTTCCTTCTCCTTTCCTTGGCAATGAAGAAACCATTGCAGGCCAACCCAGCAAACAACACACTGGCAGAGGGGCAGTCCAAACTCCTGCAGCTTCCTTGGTTCTTCTCCTTGGCAGAAGTTTGTCTTGTTTTTCCAGAAGTGATCCAAAGTCCTGGTGTCTGGGCCCCAAAATGTATACTTCAAAATCCTTTGTCCTCTGAAGGCAGAGGGTCCTGTACCTAGTTTAAACCAGTTCTGAGCAGTCCTGAAGCACTTTGCTTACAGGACGTTCTTTTGTTAGGGTGGGGCAGGGTCATCAGACACAACACAGGAGGTGGAGCCAGCATAGTGGAAGGCAGGTACATCCCTATTCAGGCCTAGGTGCTACTCCTCCCACCAGTCTACATGAAGATAGGTCTATTCAGCTCTGTGCTGACTCACCCTGTTTCCTGGAGCCTCCCCAGCCCCTGTCACTCACAAACCAGACATGCAATACACAAGCTAGCAGAGGCAGGCTGGATGGTTAGGTAAAAAAATACCCACTTTCTAAAAGTGGTAATTTCAAACACAGAATGTTAAAATCATGTTCCATTGGTCAGTTAGGATAATAAGATGTTATAATCAAACTGCCCATTCTGGCCTACGGGTCCAGGTAGCCTTTCAATTGTGAAAAACAAAAATGGCTGTAATTCACTATCAGGACATGCCACACACACCAGGAAATGTCCTACCTTTTACATACAATGCACTCAATCCTTGGGCCTACTTTAGGGGTGACTAAAATGTAGAAAAGGGAAGGTTTAGGGACTGGCAAGTGGGTGCACTTACCAAGTTGACATTACAATACTAGACTGCACACATGCTCTGCAGTGCCAGGCCTGAGACACACTTCACAAGCTGCTGTTGTGGGTGGCACAATCAGTGCTGCAAGCCCACCAGCAGCATTGTATTTACAGGCCCTGGGCACACCAGGGTGCACTGTACCAAGGTCTGACAAGTAAAGCAAATGAGCCAATCATGGAGTCACTAATCAATACATCAATTTAACATAGGGGGCACTTGCACTGTGGCACTGAATAGCAGTGGCACAGTGCCCAAAGCATCTAAACCAGCAAAGCATATCAAAAACAGAGGAGGCAATCAGTGAAAAATGGAAGGGAGACTCACGCCAATAATACCAGGTCTAACAGTCCCAGAATACGTGAGGCTCATTTGCTACCCTTGTTCTTTGTGTGATTATTGGACTTTTTCACAATCCCAAGACTTCAGTGATGTAACATTGATGGCAGCACCCACACTCTGAAAAGTGTTCCAATCCTACTGGCCTGGGTGCCTTTGTGTGAAATGCTAATACATCAATAGGGCAGCCCAATATTCCCCAAGGAACTGGGTATCATCAATAACACAACATAATTGATCCTTGAGGTATCATTTACCTTTAAATTAATGCTTCTCATGTCACAGCAGTGAACACAATTTGACAGAACTCACAAGATTTATATCAAAAGCAACTTCTTTATGTGATAGAATTAATCAGTTACCACACTCAAATCATTTTACAATGAACGTAGAACAATATTCATCAATCATCATCATGCATGGCAACAAAATGACCACTGTTTAATTTCTTCTCATATGCACAGTGGTTTCAGACACCTTTTGTTCAAATATGGACCATATACAGCATCAGCCATACGTACTATTCAATTATTTAATTTTAATTCAATTAAATAAACATCCATTGATAAACATATATACAAAAATAGTGTCATAGCGCGACGTTTCGGTCTCACATCTGGTTACACAAATTCACAAGACCATCTTCAGGACAAATGTTGCACCATGAATCTAATAATGGAATATAGATAACATACAAAACTTTAATGTATAAACACTCATGAGTTCTAAATATGTATCGTCTGCTTATACCCACAAAAGAAAGTGCCACCTTACTGTATAATTACCAAATACCAAACATAATGCACTCCACACCTCAAGTAACATATTAGCCACATCTTGTGTATAGCTTAACCACAATAAAATCCAAAAAGCAGGAAACCTCCACCAAATTCATATCACCAATGCCTAAACAATAAGACAGTTAAAAACTCACCACATTTACTCACAAACACGCCTAATCTTTAGGCTAATTATTTCAACAGCACTTAAAAACAGTAGTCGTCGTCTTTGAATTATACAGAAACTACTAATGATAACTATATTCCCACCAAAAAGAATCTTCAATAAATCTTCAATTAATCTGAACCCGCTCTTACCGGCAGTCACTCTCACATGGATTCTAAAGGCAAAATGCATGAAGTGTATTAATATTCTGAGCCTATTAATCCAGAACAGCCACTTAACCACCAACAAACAGTGATGCATTACTCACATATAATTAAATGCTTTAATCCGCCATCTGTCAATACAAGACAAAAACAGTTTATTACTAACAATTCTTTCAACTCCTGAAAAAAACGCTACTAAGATTCCTACGCACACTTAAATCAAACAAGTTTTAAACTTACTCGTGCAGAGGTTTGATTAAATCCCTTCTTCACCCAAAGTTAATACAATTAAATATGTAATGAAACATATACTGTAAAATGCACCATTTTAGTCTGTCTCTTTCCAAAATTTTCGTGGGGGAGAACCCCCCAAACTACCCTCATAGTGCTCTGGCTTGCTCGCTCACCACACACCGGATGGGGGCTGGTCAGGAAAAAATTACCAGAGCTGCTTTCAGTTCCCAGTCCGGCCCTGGAAGATCACCTTTCATCATTGACAACAGACTGACCAACCACTCTTCTGTTGATGCATCTCAGTACCCTAAGAAAACAGCATAATTGACTTTCATGCGAGATGCCAACATTGTCAGATGAAACCCTCTAGAAAGATCCAGTGGCCATGATATGGAGTGCAGCCAATATTTTAACATAGTCTGAGATAGCCTGGGAGCAGGCTGTTGGTGAATCTATCTCTGCTTCAGGTCATAAACCATGTCCAGAATCACATCAGATAGGAAGGAGTATATGTCAATGACAGTTCTAAAGGACACCCCAAAGCTATTGAACCCATGCCTGTGAACTGTCTCATTTCTCCTCTTCAAATATTTGCTCCTCAAAAGAAGGGGCAAAACTACAAAGATTTACATCCACTTAGTTTAGGCCTGAAAACATTTATGGTGTGTGTGTTCCTTTGTTATGAGGTCATCCCGGCTGTGCGTGGTTGTTGTTGAAATGAGTTTCATTTGAAGATGGGTGGGCAAGTTCAGCACAATCCCTCATTCCATTACCATGTGTGTTGCCAGTGTTGTAATCCTTGTAATAAACATTTTACACATTTGGCTATATTGAACAATAGCTAAGCAGCAGAATCACACATTTACCCATGTTCAAACAATAAATTGTCTTTTAGTTGCAAAGTCTACCTAATTTGTATGTGAGAGCTACAAATAAAATACCTATTAAAACATTTTAATATTATATAAATCATTATTTAATATAAACAACTTATAATATATATAACATTTAATATACATTTATTTTAGAACTTTTTTTACGAATGTCATCCACTTTATTACTTTCCCTTATACTCTGCCATAGGGAGATCTTCATGCCGACTGCAGAGTCTTCTTTTGGTAAGGGATATGGAAAAGTAACTAATTTTATTAAAGTTGTTTAGAAAGATATTTTGAAATGAATATCAATAAACATAATTAACAAATTTTTGCAATGATTTTAAATGCACAACTGCTATTTAAAAATATTACAGCAATATAAAATTAATTTAAAATAAAAAATAATTATTTTACATATATATATTTTAAACAATTGCTCTTTAGTATTTGTAAGACAAACCTAAAGAAAAAATTTAAATAATTTAATATGCATTAATAATTATTCAATCAATTTAATATGCAATTAAGTAAATTTCATTAAATGTTATCTCACATTATTTTAAAAATGGAAAAAGGTATTAATATATATTTGAATTAAATGAAAACTATGTACCATATGTATAGATTTATTAACATATCATATTCATTTATATTTTTAACTTTTTAAACCAACATATATGTGTTTAACATTGTTTCTACGGTTTTTTTTTTTAAGTCTCTAACCTCATTATTTTCCAAGGGAAGGCATGCAATGCCAGTGATTGTCCATGTGTGGTGACAGACTTATTCCCATTTGGGTCTCTTTTTGGCTTAAGTAACTGTAGAAGCTTGTAAATGGCTAGAGGCTTACACTTTTGCGGGTGAGTTGATGTCCCACCATATATTGCTCCCTAACCCTGCCTTAAACTCTCTATATTCCTCCCTAATCCAGTCCTCTTTAGTCGTTAGTATTCTTCATTTTCCAGCCACTCCTGTGTCCCTTCCACATTTACTACTAAAATGTGTATTTACGTTTGCAGAAACGCCACGTTCAGAGCAGAGATCTTCTCACATGTAGGAGAGGTGGTAGCGAAAATTCTGCATGTTGGTTTGTGAATAGCATTTGGTAGTATCTTTTGTAGTACTACAAAACGTACTACAAAATGCAATTTGTGAATAGGCCTGATTATGTTTATAATATTTAAATATTGCTTGAATGGAAGTATACTTTTTGTTTTATTGGCAGAAAGGACAACAAACAAGTTATAAGTAAACAACCCAAACAAAAATGAAATTGAAAATCAGCAATTTGATCATTACATAAAATGCGTTGAGCAAAAGATAAATGGTACTACTTTTCGGTGAAAAACAGTATCCATTTTTAGGTCACACCTGAGCCAGTGCATGCCTTGCTCTGGCAAGACTATAGTAAGTGGGCTTTTAAAAGTCCGACCAGAGGTTTTGCTAGAATCAAGCTTGCGCGCACACGCACAGCCGCCATCTGCTCATCAAGGCTCATTAACTCTACACATACACAACCGCCCCCTCTCTTCCTCATTAAGCATGCTTGCAGCACCCTTACAGCATGATCACTTTCACTTTAGCCGCTGCCGCGCGCGCACCATTCGCATGCTTTTTTTAAATGTCCTTTTTGCGTGCACGCACACACAACTCGCTCACCACTCGTGTGTTTTTTTTATTTCCCTGTGCTACTACATACTGCCAAGAAATGCACACATGTGTTACCCTGGCACTCTCGCTCCAGATAGACTCTTTCTTATGCTGTTTCTACGGCTGTGGTGTTTGTGGGCTGACCAGCACATTCCTGCTGTTGGCCGTCGTTTGCCCACGGCATATCCTATATTTGAACATTGTCATTGACATAATGGCTGCTCACTCAGTCGTGCGGGCAATGTTAAGCCACGTTGAACCTGAACGTCGCTGGGTTCTGCGGCGCTTGGTGTTTGCGGTTTTCCAGAATTGAATGTGAACCGAGTTACTGGCTCTTAGCTGAGGCCGGGCCACCCTTGTGAAGGCGCTTTGAGGTCTGCTCAGAAGACAGCCATTCCTTGCTGATGCAGAATTTACCTTTTCACATGCATGGAGTGCAAGGAAACAAAATGTATCTAGAGTTCATGCTGTCACTAGGTACTTACTTACTGATATGTTGGAGAAAGGCCCCTCATTTGTTTATACGGCACTTGAGCACGTTCTGTATAGTATGAACTCAGAAACTTCGCTGAGATTCAAGATAGTGTTGATAGCTCTTTTAAAGTCCTTTGCATTTCTGGTATAATTTGTGAAAGGCATTATTTTGTGTTCGGTTTTGAGTGTTCTAAAGCATTTTGCCTGTTTAGAATCCATTTGAGTTTTGCAAATGATTGGTTGTGTTCACAGAATTAGGCCTCCGTAATTACGCCCTTATATTATTAAAATCAAGTTTGCAACAACTGAAGGAAAAGATAAACTACAATTTCTTATTTTAGGAAAAGTGGGAAACTTGCCAATTATGGCTGCGTAATGCACACATGCTCGTACTGCTAAAATAGTTATAATACGTGGAGCTGCCTCTGAAAAAAATACCCAACTTTTATTAAAGATGCTCTATTCCGAAATCGGGGATAATCATTTTAAGGAGACGTTGGCAAATCCAATTATTTATTTTCACGTGGAAAGCCACACTTTTGACAAACTGGAGCACTTTGTTTGTGTAAAGAAAGAAAACCTGGGTGAGGTGCTACGACTAGGTGTAATTGATTCTTGTGCCACTCCTTGCTCATTCCTGAATGCTAGCAGTAAGCAAGAAGTACTACAAGAGTAATTCACAACAACATTTTTGTGAATTTGTCCCTTTGTCAACATTTGAGCAGCTTTCTAATCTTGGGCTGCGCAACGTATCTGACAGAGGGGTAGCTATCAGGGACACAGCTGGCGCAGTGGCTCGTGGGTCCTGTGGTGTGAATGGTCCATTGCATTTCAATTAGAGCTGTACATTACTAAGCTGATGGATCTGGGGATAGACGCTTTTCCTCTCCTGAATCAAGGGACCCGAGTACATCCTTGTTGTACCACTGATAATTTGGATTCTAGTTTTAGTCTCCTTTTTATTTCAGCCGTTTTCTTTCTGTTGAAGCCAAAAGGAAGGTATCTGTGCATTCGTTGCATATACTCAAAGTGCCTTGGTATCACCTTTGAAAGGATGTATGACATTACAACGCATACTTTCACAACGCATGCTTTTACTACGCAATTTTTACAACGCAAGTACCATTACAACGCATGTTTTTACAACGAATACCATTACAACGCATTATTGTATTATTAATGGAAAAGTGCTATTACAACAAAAACAAGTACAACGCATACCATTACAACGCTTATATTGCGAATTCCCTATATATTATAAAAATTAAGAAATATAACTACTGGCACGGGATACAGGGAAAATAGGGGTTTTGGGTGGGGAAGTGTATTAAAAATGTAGAATGAAACTAAACGTAAATTTAAAGATTTAGCATGTTATTTATCAAAATTTATACTCGAGTATTAAAATAAATACTCCGGTATTAAAATAAGTACTCGCATATTAAATAAATGTGCAAAAATGTAACAGAAAATGCTCTTGAAAGGATTTTAAACATAAAAAATGAAATGATAATAATCGGGAAAACGTAACTATTATAGATGAAATTGCGAAACAAGCACAGATACGCCACTTTAGAAACAAAGGCAAAACTGAGTCCTACAACTCTTTCAATGAAACAAACACCAAGGAACACAAAACAAAATGGAGGGCGAAACGCAAATCAAAGTAACGAAAAACACACACATTTAAAGACGTAATTTAAATTATACATTCTCACAGCAAATAAATCCTTAAAAAAACCACATTCAAACGATAGTTTTACTAAAAATTAAAGTGACATTCGTAAAATACTATAAATACCAGTAAGACACCATTTTGAACTCAGTAGTGATTCTACTACCAGAGAGAGCAGTCGCTACTGATTAACCCTCTGACCTTTTGTGTTTCTTGAGTACTGATACCAAACAGAGACAAGTTCTAACCTTCCAACAAGTAAGATTAAATGATAGTAATTGTTAATATAGCTTTTTAATGAACAAATAATACATTTAGTAAAATTTGGCAAACATTATTATATTTCAGATTTCAACATAAATTACCATCACTTATAAAAAACGTTTCAAGTATTTTAAGAGTGGGAAAAATATGTAAGTAAGATTTTAATACATATATATTTTAAAAGATAATCATGTTTAACATGTTATTTTAAAAACGCGTTTTCTCAAAGTTTTAAAATGAAAATTGAAAGTCTATCTTTGAAAAAGAGGTTTTATTGAATAATGATAAAATAAATGAAAGCAGACTGGTAAACATACTTTCATTATCATTTAACAGCTAACTGAATATTTGAAAAAATCGAAACATCTTAGCTTTGAAACATTTTGCTAGAACGACCAGCAGAGTAAATAGGCAAGGAAAATAAGGTAAATAAAACATAGCAAAATATCTTTTTTTTTTTTTTATTGTAACTCTTGCTTAATTTTTTTAATTTCAAAGCGATCTTTATAATTGAAAAGCAATCGAATAAAATGTTTTCATTTTAAGAAACACAGGTTAAAATACGACATAGTTTTGAAATTAACAGATATTTTGTTCCTCAACTAAATAATAGGGTTTTCTGAAATAGTAAATAACATGTAAATTACATTTGATACCCTCTACAGATAAAATTTAAATCACAAATTCAGAACCAAGCAACAAGACCATCATAAATCAAGCTTCAAATAGATGAAAAAAGCGAGGACCAAGCAAGTGATATAGAAAAGGTAATTAAAAATTGAAATAGAGAATTAACCTAATTTCAAGGAACCGTTTTTAAACCAACAAACAATATCAAATTAAAACTAAAACACATTTTCACTATATTTTTTTACAGACTATAACCCTTGAAAAACTTCAGTGAAAACTAACCTGTAGCCAAAGATATCGAAGCAGAAAATCATTTCCAAAAGTAAGTCACAAGAAGTATTTTTAAAAAGCTATAAAACCTTACACATCTATAAACAACAGAAGAATGAGTTTTGATACTTTTCATCCCATACAGATCAACATTTGAAAAGCCAAAGAGAGCAAAGAACATCAAACGAAAAATATCTTGTAGCACAGAGCAAGGCGAAAGAAAAAAAGAAGGTAAAATTATAACATATAAACTTATATGTAAAAAGGGTGTAATTTACAATTCTAAATCCATGAAGGTGCAGAAGTAGGGAAAGTGATGGATAGTGTAAGGGTGTAATTTGCTATTCCAACTCCAAGTAGGTGGACCAGTAGGGAAAGTGTTGTATAGTGTAAGGGTGTAATTTACTATTCCAACTCCAGGAAGGTGCAGCAGTAGGGAAAGTGTTGTATAGTGTAAGGATGTAATTTACTATTCCAACTCCAGGAAGGTGCAGCAGTAGAGAAAGTAATAAATAGTGTAAGGGTGTAATTTACTATTCCAACTCCAGGAAGGTGCAGCACTAGGGAAAATGTTGGATATTGTAAGGGTGTAATTTACTATTCCAACTCCAGGAAGGTTCAGCAGTAGGGAAAGTGATGGATAGTGTAAGGGTGTAATTTACTATTCCAACTCCAGGAAGTTGCAGCAGTAGGGAAAGTGATGGATACTGTAAGGACGTAATTTGCTATTCCAACTCCAAGAAGGTGTTTTTAAAAAAAAGCAGATGAATTATTTTTTTTTCTTTTCATCCCATACAGACAAACATTTGAAAAACCAAACACAGCAAAGAATATCATCAGAAAAACATCTTATACCACAGGGCAAACAGAAAGAAAAAGATAAGGTAAAAATGTAATATGTCAAGTAACATGTGAAATAGAAAGTATTAAAAATGCAGTCAAATCCAATAACAGTGTAAGTGAAAGATATTCCAACTCCAGGTAGATGCAGCCTTAGGGAAAGTGAAGGATAGTGTAAAGAAATTGCAACTGTAGGGAAAGTGATGGATAGTGTAAGGGTGTAATTTACTATTCCAACTCCAGGAAGGTGCAGCACTAGGGAAAGTGTTGGATAGTGTAAGGGTGTAATTTACTATTCCAACTCCAGGAAGGTGCAGCACTAGGGAAAGTGTTGGATAGTGTAAGGGTGTAATTTACTATTGCAACTCCAGGAAGGTGCAGCAGTAGGGAAAGTGATGGATAGTGTAAGGGTGTAATTTACTATTCCAACTCCAGGAAGGTTCAGCAGTAGGAAAAGTGTTGGATAGTGTAAGGGTGTAATTTACTATTCCAACTCCAGGAAGGTGCAGCAGTAGAGAAAGTGATAAATAATGTAAGGGTGTAATTTACTATTCCAACTCCAGGAAGGTGAAGCAGTAGGGAAAGTGATGGATAGTGTAAGGGTGTAATTTACTATTCCAACTCCAGGAAGGTTCAGCAGTAGGAAAAGTGTTGGATAGTGTAAGGGTGTAATTTACTATTCCAACTCCAGGAAGGTGCAGCAGTAGAGAAAGTGATAAATAGTGTAAGGGTGTAATTTACTATTCCAACTCCAGGAAGGTGTAGCACTAGGGAAAGTGTTGGATAGTGTAAGGGTGTAATTTACTATTCGAACTCCAGGAAGGTTCAACAGTAGGGAAAGTGATGGATATTGTAAGGGTGTAATTTACTATTCCAGCTCCAGGAAGGTGCAGCAGTAGGGAAAGTGATGAATAGTGTAAGGGTGTAATTTACTATTCCAACTCCAGGAAGGTGCAGCAGTAGGGAAAGGGATGGATAGTGTAAGGGTTAAGCATGGGCGTAAAATCCGTTCCGCTCGCGGATTTTTCGGATTTTCGGCAAATTCGCAATCCGCGAACTCTCGCGAATTTGTCGAAAATCCGTGAATTCGCTCGCGGCGGATTTTTTGCTTGGTGATACAATATTGCGGCGTGCGGCGTGGTTCACGGCGTTCACTTTCCGTCATTCAGCGTTTGCCGAGTTGTTTTTCTCGATCATATTTTGCGAGTGCTGCGCCATTTTGGATCTTGCCGCGGGATCCCGCGGGAGTTTGGCGCCCGCGAATACGTAATCGCGGCTTGCCACCTTGCACAGCACGCCTCGCGAGAGTTCGCAATTGCGAACACGTAGTTGCGGGGGAAAGGAACAATCTCGCACTCGCGAAATAGAGATTTAGCAATTCTGCACAAGAAATCCACCAGCAAACAGGATAAACCTTCAGAAAATGATGATTTTTATCAGAATCACTCCTCAGGTTGACATTTGCATGGCCTTTTTTTTTTGCAAGGAGTCCATTTTTTTGGGGGGGGGAGGAAGGAAGTGCCCCACAGTCTCCAACTTCCTGTTCCTGTCCAGCAGGCTCCTCCCAGTGCTTTCTTCATGTGCTGGTCACTTTCATTTGGACCTTGACCTGGAAGGATTACTTTTTGTGGGTGCTGCTGGATATTTGGATTTGAGGCCTTTTGACTTTCTTTGGATCACTTTTGGATTAGAAATCAACTTTCACAAGTAAGTTTGTTTGGGGCATTACAGTTGCTGCAACTACAATTTTGGAACTTTCTCAGAACATTAAATAAAATATATTGTGGGTAGCCACAGTATCCAGTAGGACCAGTGTTGGTTATGGGTGCATGATACAACTGTTGTGTTGAATTTAAACACCATTGAGGCCATGGATGGGCTTGGAATGTGCTGATTTTTGTTGTTTTTGTCGTTTTTCGGGGCTGCTGGTGGGGCCCTTTGCCCAGGGGTGGTGAGTGTTGCATGGGCCCAGTCTTTCTGTGGGGTGTCCTCTTGAATTTAAGCACCATTGAGGCCATGGATGGGCTGGGATTGTGCTGTTTTTTTGTTTTTTGTCGTTTTTTTGGGGCTGCTGGTGTGGCCTTTTGCCCAGGGGTAGTGGTGCATGGACTGAGTGTGCCTGTGGGGTCTAACTCTCTTTAAGGTAAACATCCTGGATGGCATTGGATTGTGGTGATTTTTGGGTGTTTTTCTGTTTTTTTGGGGTGTACTGTTGACGTGGACTGGCCATGTGGGTGGTGGTGGTGGCCATCTTGAGTGCTGGCTGGTACAGGCAACATGTGCTTGGGGTGCAAGGGGCCATTTTGAAGAGAGGCAGTGTCTGAGGCCTGCACTTATTTAGCCTACTTTTCATCCATTATCCCCAGGGGTAGTGAGTGTTGCATGGGCCTAGTCTTTCTGTGTGGTGTCTTGAATGTAAACATCATGGATGGCATGGGATTGTGCTTATTTTTCTGTGTTTTTCCATTTTTTGGGGTGTATAACTGAACTGATGTTCCTCTGTCTTCCATTGCTTTTAGGTGCACAAGACTCTAGAGAACCACCAGTGCCAGGAAGAAGTCCTGCAGCGGTGTGTGTGTGCAGCATAACGTCACGCGACTTCACGTCTGGACACAGACAACTCTGCAACTCGTGAAACTGCTGCCTGCTGTTCTGAAGAAGATGGCCCCAAAAAAAGTTACCCGTAGCTCCTCTAGCAAGAAAGTTGCCAGTAAGGAGCAGAAGAAGCAAGTTACCAAGGAGACTGGTGTGCCGGCCGCCCCTTTTTTTGGGAGTAAAAAAAAAAGTATGCCTGCAGCAGCAGCGGGATCTGCTGGGGACCAAGCTGGGAGCAGCACCCCCGCTCCATTGGGCTCAGTGCCACCACCACCACCAAGCCAACTTAAGTCTAAGCCCTTCAGTGCTGCAGAGGCACTTAGTATAGTTGTTCAATCACCATCGACCAGTGATGTTGGCTCATCGCAAGAAAGTAGCAGCAATGTCCCTCAATCAACACAGGTTGTTGTAACTCATCTGACGAGTGTTGAACAACCACAGCCGCAACAAAAACCACATGTGCAAGTACAAGCCCAAGTACATGTGGAAGGAGAGGCAGCGCAAGGAGATGCGCAAGCAGAGGTGCATGGAGGGTCACAAGTGGCCACAATAGTTGTTCCTCCCGAAGTAGGGGCACATCAGGAAATCGACAATCAAGGCGAGGTATCATTTGAGGAAGACACTCCTCCTGATGATCATTCATTGTCTTCCACACCCCTAGCAAAGAAGAGATCAAGGGTGGTGTCTACATCTTCTTCAAGCACACCTCCTTCTGATGATACGGATCAAAATTGGGAACCAGCACCACTGCCGTCTGAGAGTGAGGCACATGATCTGACAAAGGTAGTTAAGCGTAAAAGGAAGCTCGTCCAAAGTCTCAGAGTTATGGAGTGTGATGATGAGGCTCAACAAGAAGTGGCGGATACTGCTGCTGATGAAGACTCTGACAACGACAACCCAGTCATCATAAAGGTCACTGCAGCCCCAGCGGGCATGCAGCAAACAGACATTTTGACCCTAGCCCGAAAAGCTGCTGAGCGTGATGATGATGATGTTGTCGACGAGGAGGCAGTGGAAACACCACAATCATTGGAGTTAAGTACACCAACTCGTACCGCTTCCATATTTCTTTCTCACAAGAAGGGACCTCCATCCACCTCGACCTTAATTAGTGGCGGTGAAAGTGCACAACGTACAAAAGTTGGGCAATCCAGATCCTCCACTTCATCTGGCATTAGCAGCATGACCACCACCACCAGTATCGCCGCCTCCTCCAGGCCCCACAGACACTTCAAGTCACCAGTTTGGGACTTCTTTACTGTTTGCCCAAAAAGGGAAATGTTCGCCATTTATACCCTTTGTAAGCTTGCAGTTAGTCGTGGTAAGTCAGGTACCAACTATGGTACCGGAGGCCAGAAAGGTCATCTTGAGAGACAGCACACTGTCCTATGGTTTGCGCACCTAAATGCGATCAAGGAAGCCCGAATTGGAAGTCAAGAAAACATTGATGTTGCATCTGATGATGACAAGGAGGAAGAAGACGTGTCAAACACTTCACTTACACCCAGTACCCCTGTCAGCAGCACACCCCATGTGAGGCACACTAAGAGTGTTGGAGCGAGTGAGACACCAACGCGCAAAAGTTCACCAGCGAGCATAATTAAGTCAACAAAGTCATTATCTTCCTGTAAATGCTTGGTCCAGGGCAACATTAGAACCATGTTTTCTTCAGACGCGCCATATGAACGCAACCACCCACTGACGCGTCTGTATAACACTAAGCTGGCTAAAATGCTAGCTGTGGACCTTCTCCCTTTTTCTTTTGTAGAAGCGGTAGGTTTTCTAGAATTAGTGGCAACGCTCTGCCCTAAATGGAAGGTTCCTAGCCGGTTCTATTTTGCCAGAGTTGCGGTTCCAGCACTACATGAAGATGTGCTGGAGGCGATTGGGGCAGCTTTGCAGAAGAGTGCTGTTCACACAATACATCTGACAACAGACATGTGGACCAGTGGTGCAGGCGCTGATTACATGTGCATCACTGCATACTGGGTCTCTTTTTCAGGTGTTAAAGCAAAGCTAAACGCAGGTGTTGACCCGGACCAAGTTTTTAAAGCTGCTCGTAAACATGCAACACTAGCCATGTTTGGCTTGGAGAAAAGTCACACATCACAAAACATTTTGGACGAGTTTAACAAAAAGGTCTTTCACTGGCTGTCCCCAAAAAAACGCAAGATTGGTTATGTTTCCACGGATAATGGCGCCAATGTAGTTAAGGCCATGGCGCTGGGTCACTATTTCAGAGTGCTGTGTTTGGCGCACTGTATCAACCTGGTAGTTCAAAAATTCTTGAGTGATAAAGACAGTCCAGCGTGCGAGGTAATGGCCACCTGCCACAAAATGTGCAACCATTTCAGCCATTCTTTTAAGGCCCGGAAGCATCTGAGGAGCCTGCTACTTGAACGTCGAATGCCAGTGAAAGCACTCATCCAGGAGGTGGCAACACGTTGGAACTCAACCTTCTACATGCTTGAGCGTCTGTATGAGCAGTATACGGTACTCGATCACTATTTCTTAAAAGAGGGTACAGCTCAGAAGACCTGCGGATGGGTGCGGCGCAATGGGACATAGTTAAAAGCCTGACAGACATGCTTCGTCCTTTTGAGTTCTTCACGCGTGCAGTCAGCCAGGAGGACTGTAATTTGGGAATAGCTATCCCATTGTTGTGCATGCTGGAGCACCAACTGAAGGCGGTGTCTTCTGAGTTAGAAAAAGATGAAAAAAACAAAGACCCTTTTCTTTTGTAGGAGAAATTATTAGAGCGCCTACGTGGTGATGAACGTCTTAAAAAGATCAACTCATGGGGGCGTGGCCAACTGCCGACCATGATGGCAGCTTAAAGCGGGAGCTCCCGCAGGCTACACGGCCCGTTTCAAGTATCCGGCTTTCCATCCGTCATTTTACCCGCTCGAAGGAGCGACACTGGCTCAGGGACCCAAGCGGTGCAACCTGTTTCAGCCCCGGTGAAAATCGGACGCCGGGAACTGCTCCGTTCCGCGCCGACGTGCTGGGGCCTGTGCCTGCCTGGCTGCACCGACCTAGGGTAGCTGGTGAGCCCGGGCGGAAGTTCGTCCTTCTCGGCCCAGACGTGGTGGCGGCGGACGGCCGCCGCCGCACTCTGACTCGGAGGCTGACCGACCATACCACTGGTCTGGAACGTGCCCCCGGTGTGGACTGGGGGTACTGCTGGGACTAGAACTGCCCGTAATACTTCCTGAAGGCAACGCGGCTCTCGGTGGGATCGAGAGCCTCCCTGGGTCCCGGACGGCGCCATCTTGCAGAGACCGGACGGCTGAACGCGCCGTTCTTGCGCCTGGGTGCGACGCTCTGCACTGAGGAGCCCTCCCTTATACCTGGGGGGCCGCTACTCTGAGGCTAACCACACACTGGCGAGGGGGCTAGTCGGAGCCCCAATAACCTGGCAGGGGGCATCATTGAATAGCGCTCTACTTGCGTGGACAATCCAGCGTTAGTGAAGCAGTAGCGGAGCACGAGGAAGGACGGTAAGGAGCCATAGGGGGCCCACCGGCGGGAACCGACTGTGACCACACCGCAACGCCGCACCAGCTCGCACCACGATCTACAGGGGGTGCAGACTCATCCTCACAGCGGACGGCGCTAACGCTTCCCAAAGACCGGTAGTGACATCTCCGAGATCTGTGGGGGATACAAGGCGCCCCTTAACACTGGTGCGGCACCCGATCGCTTGCCAGATATCTGCGGGGATTGACCGGCTTATGGGCTGAGGGCTGACCCTTCAACCGGATACATTTACCTCCATAGTCGCCACAAAGCGATGGCCGGCAAGAACAATAGAAGTGCGTCAACGCAGGCGAAACTGGACAAATTTGCGTTCAACCATCAGGGACCACCCCAGAGTGGCGGCCGCCATTCTACTGGAGTGCCCACTGAGATGGGAGGTGCTCCCAAGGTGACATTAGAGGACGTTATGAAGACCCTCACTGAGGTCAAAACGACAGTGGGCTCCATCTCCTCCGAGGTCACTCTGCTTCGGGCGGACTTCCAGAAAATGGCGGAGAGGGTGTCGCAAGTGGAGGTGGTAACGAAATCGCTCGTTGAGGACACCTCAGAACTACAGGTTGCCATGGAGCGCATGGAGAAGGTCACGAAGCAGCTACAGGAGAAGCTTGATGACCAGGAAGGGCGCTCCAGGAGAAACAACGTCCGCATCCTAGGCCTGCCGGAATCGGAGGGTAAAGCAGCAATGGACCTGTACGTTGAGGATCTAATCAAAAACCAGCTGAAACCTAAAGGTCTGTCCCATTTCTTTTCTGTTGAGAGGGCGCACCGTGTTCCTGGTGGAACGGCCAAACCGGGCGCCGCTCCGAGGCCTGTACTTGCCAGGTTGTTCAATTTCAGGGACAGGGACGCAATCCTACAAGCTGCAAGGATCTCCCCGCCTGTGAAAATCCAGAACTCGACTTTGGCCTTCTTTCCGGACTACACAGCGGAGGTGGCCAGGCGTAGGAAGTCATTCACGGAGGTCAAGAAAGCACTGCGCGACAGAGGCCTACAGTACTCCATGCTTTTCCCCGCCAAATTGCGAGTTGTGGCCGAAGGAAAAGCGTGGTTCTTTGACATGCCGGAGGTGGCTAGAGACTGGCTTGATGGCTGGAGACAGGTGGGCAGACCTCAACGCACGCACCGCGACAGACAACGACAGCGCAGCGGCGGGCCACCGGATCGACCGTCAAGAAGCCCCGTGCACGAAGAAGGAGCGACGGCACTAGACTCTGATCTTGAAAGGGACCCACTTGATTCTGGACAGCCTGTGCGGGGCTGACTTGCTTGGACTGCTTGAGGGTCAGCCTGCTATAGCCACTGGGACCTTGAAGCTGGTGGAGCTGAGTAGGGCGGGCACTGGCTGATGCCTGTGGGGGTCTCACCACCCCACGAGCAAGTAAGGTGGATAGGGATGGGATTAAGCACTCTGCCAAGTTGGGGATACGGGCGGGAATTCCGTGGGGCAGGGGAGCAGGGAGGGGGGAAGGGGGTAAAGTTTTAATGTTTGTCTTTTTGGTTTTGGTCATCACACATTTCACACGTTCTGAAGTCACTCTAGATCGGGGCATACTCCTCGCCCTCATCACACCAGTCATCGACACATTGCTGCCAATAATCTCAAACCGGTCTCATGGCTGACTTAATTCAGGATCCACCCGCTGGGAATGCCGCGGTAACGGTGGGGGTACCCCCTCTGCGCATGCTCACATGGAACGTCAGGGGACTGGGTGACAAAATAAAGAGGGGCCTGGTGCTGCAGGCCATTAAACGGCAGAGCCCGGATGTGGTATTACTCCAGGAAACACACCTTACAGGGTCCACGTGCAAAGCGCTTGATCGGCGCGGATACAAGATGGTAACGCACGCAGATTTCACTTCAGGGTCCAGGGGGACAGGGATACTACTGAGAAAGTCTTCGCCCTTCATACTCACACACCATACTACTGACGACCAGGGGTGCTTCGCGGCGATACAGGGTCAATGGGAGGGTAGACCACTTAATGTGGTATCGGTGTACGTCCCCCCGGCACTACACTCCGTGACATTGCCTGCACTGGGTAAATTTCTGGTAGACCTCCCTGAGGGTGACACTATCATTGGGGGGGACCTGAATGCCATCGTAGACGCCTTTCCCGCTAGAGCACGCTCTAGAGGACTTTCACCTCTTCCTGAATTCCTGGATGCGTTGGGCATTGTTGATATATGGCGACATCTGCACCCCACGGCGACCCAATACACCTTCTACTCTACGGTCCACAATAGCCTATCTCGCATTGATTATTTTCTGTTCCTGGGGGGAGGATTGGGCATGGTTGACAAGATAGACATTTTGCCGAGGGGCATATCTGACCACTCACCGGTCGCTCTCACCCTCGCTACTAGGGAACAAAAAAACGCACGGCTATACCCCATTTACCCAAATTACCTGAAGGTCCCTAAAGTTCGACGGAAATTGAAACTAGTGACGACACAATACTTTGCAGAAAACAGTGGCTCGGTGACCTCACCGTCGATTCTGTGGGAAGCCTACAAGGCCGTCCTGCGAGGGGCGGCGATAGCGGCCATTACGGGACACAAGCGTGAGTCCCGGAAGGAACTCGCGGAGCTAGAAATGGCACTCCGCACTGCTAATGCGGCACACATGGCGGACCCTTCCCCAAGCGCGACACACGCGCTGCAGTTGCGACAGCGGCAATACCAGGCACACCTGAGAATGACAGAGAAGGGCTATATGGCGAATACTGCACATAGAATTTACGACGTAGGAGACAAGGCGGGGAGAATGCTGGCATGGTTAGATAGGAGGGAGGGAGGCGCAAGAGGGATTCCAAGACTCATTAATACTGATGGCCACGTCCTAACGCACCCGGAGGACATAGTACGGGCTCTGGCACGTCATTTTCACACCATATATACACCGGAACGTGTCGTCACTGCACAAATGGCGGCGGAGTCGCTGGCGACCATTGCCCTCCCCGGCTTACCGCCGGAGGCTGCGCAGGAGTTGGAGGAGGATCCTTCTGAGGAAGAAATCCAGTCGGCGATTCACTCGCTGCAATCAGGCAAAGCATTGGGACCTAATGGGTTACCGGTGG
The DNA here is from genome assembly GCF_964261635.1 of Lissotriton helveticus. Taxonomy (NCBI): domain Eukaryota; kingdom Metazoa; phylum Chordata; class Amphibia; order Caudata; family Salamandridae; genus Lissotriton; species Lissotriton helveticus. Next base: position 529,494,095 of record NC_136069.1, read on the forward strand.
AATGGTACAAATCGATGGCCACCGAAATTAGTGGTCCCCTGCTAGACATGTATTTGGATAGTAGGGAACGGGCTGAACTGCCACTAGATCAACGTACGGCCACGATCGTAGCTATACCTAAACCAGGTAAACCCCCGGACGAATGTACCTCATATCGCCCGATATCATTGTTAAATATAGAAGCCAAAATCCTGGCCAAACTTCTGGCCAACCGCCTGATGCCACATCTGAGCTCCCTGATACACCCCGACCAGTCGGGCTTTCTACCCCATCGGAGCACGGTGCTGAATCTTAGGAGGGTTCATGGAGTGATGGCGAGGTCACACCTTCTCACCGAAAGAGCGGTGATCCTTTCGCTAGACGCGAAAATGGCTTTCGATCTAGTGGAATGGGAGTACCTCTTCGAGGTGCTCGCTCGTATGGGCTTCGGGTCGAAATATATCTCCTGGATACGACTGCTTTACACTAATCCAGTGGCGCAGGTGGTGTCCAATGGCCACATCTCGCCGGCGTTCCCGTTGAGCCGGGGAACCAGGCAGGGGTGCCCTCTATCGCCCCTGCTCTTTGCATTGGTGCTTGAGCCTTTAGCTATCCTGATCAGACACACGCCCTTGTTTAGGGGCATTCAGTGGGAGGAGGGATGGGAAGACAAGATCTCCCTATATGCCGATGATATGCTCGTCTACATGGTCGACCCTGATGCCGGCATCCCAGCCCTTTTGGACATTTGTAACGCGCAAGGGGCGACTTCAGGCTATACCCTTAACTGGTCGAAGTCGGTGCTCTTTACATTGAAGGGTCCGGCACCGAGGCTGCCGGTCGGCTGCCCTCTATCGGCGCCGGTGACCTCCTTCAAATACTTGGGCATTGTCATTGTGCATTCGGTACCGGATTTCTTCGCTAACAACCTAAAGCCTCCCCTGGACCGCCTGCGCGCTGACGTAAAGCACTGGGCGACCCTGCCCCTCACCCTCCTGGGGCGCGCAGCCTTATTCAAGATGATGGCACTCCCCAGATTTCTGTATATACTGGAAAACACCCCTCATGTTGTCCCTCCGCGATACTTCACACAGATTGCGGCGTTGGTCTCCAATCTCCTCTGGAGCAATGGTACAGCGCGAATAGCCTACGACAAGTTGGTAAAAAGTTGGTATGCGGGAGGGATCGCGCTTCCCAACGTTCAGATGTATTACTGGGCGGCCCAGCTTAAGGTAGTTAATCAATGGGTTCATGCCCCGAGAAACGACCCGGCATACAGGGCAGACTGGGCGCAATTGGGGACAGATTCCATGCTATCGGTACTGTATAATAAACCGCGGCTTAAACACCTGCATGGCCCGACACAGCATACAGCAACCCTTTGGCACATGGCACAGACACGCCTGGGCTGGGCGGGCAGGCTTACCAAAATGACGCCACTGTGGGACGCGAAGTCACTGGGTAACCTTAGAGCATGCAAGGGGTTCACTCAGTGGGATCTGATAGGTATCTCCACGGTGGGGGACCTTTGGGACAATGACACAGTGATACCATTCTCGCAACTTCAACAGCAATATGACCTCAGACCCACTGAAACGTTCCGTTATGTCCAAATTAGACACGCACTGCTGCGAGCGATCCCACAGGGCACTGATCTGCCGGACTCCTCGCCGCTGGAGGACAGGCTGCTGACAGAATATATGCAACAGAGCGCCACATCCCTCACCTACAAGAAACTAATCAACAACTTACCAGATCCCACGACAAAACTTAAGGACCGGTGGGAGGGTGAGTTAGGTGCGATGGACGAATCAGAGTGGAATGCGGCCTTGGCTTCTCCAAAAGAAGTAGGCATCTCGGCCAAATTTCGACTGGTTCAATTAAAAATTTTACATCGCATATACTACACCAGGACACTACTCCATAAAATACACAGAGCACCCACTCCCTTTTGCTTGAGGGGTTGCGGGGAAGAGGGAACACTGTTCCACACACTCTGGGACTGCCCCAAAATACAGGGATACTGGACACGGGTATTACGCACCATATCCCAGACACTTCAGGTTTCCACCTTGCCAGACCCGCGTAAATGTCTTCTAAATATATGGGACCCCAACGATCTTAACAGATACGGTATCATATGGGCCACACTTGCCATGACAGTGGCAAAACGTGATATTGCACAGAAATGGGGGGCTCCGGAATTGCCCACTGTGGACAGATGGGCCGAACACATGGACATCCTAATGGTCACGGAACGTACTGTCTATGTCCTTCGAGCTGCTCCCAAGAAATGGAACAAGGTGTGGACAGCCTGGAATGCTTATAGGGGGGACATTTGTGAGCTCTTACCTGAGGGAGAGGACCTTGACTCTGAGGAGGAGGAGGAGTGATGGCGGGGACTACGACATTATGTTACTCTGTACTAATTATGCCAGCGAGTTGAGGAGATTACAACTAGTTCAGATATTGGGCAGTGAAGCGTGTTGGGGAGAGGAGAATTCTGAGTTCTAAATGGAATGTGATGACACTAAGTTGGGTTGTGGGGGGGAAATGTTTATTATAGGTTGCTAGATATTTTTTGCGGGTGGGACATCGTGGAAGTACTACTTGACATGTTGAACACTAGTGGCCTTATGTACTGGATGTGCGAACATCATATGCAGAATTGCGCCAGGCGAATTGAGATTGTGATGTAACAAACTTGCTACAGCCTATGATTTTGATTTGAAGTCGTATACACATGTCTATGCAGACTGTATGTATCATTTTCACTGATTGCACCACCTTTATACTAATAAAAGAAATTTAAAAAAAAAAAAAGATCAACTCAGAACAGCATTACATTTGTGCTACTATTCTGGATCCACGCTACAAAAAGGCGCTGGCAGGCCAAGCATTCTTTCCTTTTGCTGATGAAGATGTTAAAAAGTACAAACGTTGGCTAGCCTGGTCAGCCAAGAGGTTTGAAAAAGAACGGCAGGATATTGAAGGAGAAGGCAGTACATCAGCATCAGCATCAGCAGGCCATCCCCAGTCAAAAGAATACACTTCTGCACCTGTGGCTGTGGTACAAGTGACCTCTCAGCCGTTAAAGACACCGGCAACCGGATCATCTCCACCACACACAAGAGTAACAGTGGCTGCTGAAGCGGATTGGCTAACTTTGCTTGGGTATGGTTCTCAAAAAAAGGTCACAGGCACAGCAAAAAGTAAGCAAAGTGGTGGAACCGTTGAGGACCTTGAGTCGATGGTGCAGGACTATCTGAATGACTCAACAGAGGTCTTTCTTAATGATGAGCCATTGCAGTATTGGCATGGGAAAAAACAATTGTGGCCACAGCTCTCCAACCTGGCTATAAACTATTTGTCTTGCCCACTCGCAAGTGTGTCTTCTGAACGTGTTTTCAGTGCTGCTGGTGGCATTGTAACTCCCAAACGGAGCCGCCTCTCGCCCAAAAATGTGGAGAGGCTAACAATGATCAAGATGAATCAGCACCTCATACCACCAGATTACAAAGTACGAGAAAGCACGCCGCATGAAGACGAGGAGGACGGCAACGTAGATGAGAGGATTTGTTCTCTGTTCGGTGACGCTGACCTCATCCTGCCTGAATTCGCAGAGTATGATGACGAAATCTTCTTCTTATTCCCTGACACCGAGCCCTGAAAATGAGACAATGAATCAATAACTTTCTTTTTCGTCCTTATTCACTTTTATTCCTGTGTGTCTGTCTTTCTTTGTTTTGCACAGTTAATTTAATTCAAACTTTAATCACCTAATCCCAAAAACAAGCCCATCAGCAGAACTGTCTTCACTTGTTTGCTTATTGATTTGAAGGTGCCGCAGTCTACATTCCTCAGGTTCACAAGTTCAGAAGAACATGCTCCTCTATCCTCCTCCTCCTATTTCCCTCAAAGAAGAGGGCTGGATTACGCCCAATGAAGAAAGACTCAGCACTTGTGGGGGTGTTCTACTTCTTTGCGGGTGAGTTGACGGCTCTGGGCCCATTGCTGTGAAGCTCTAATAACGGATAAAAGTGTTTTGGACCAAATATGAGGCGGAAATTTCTTGCCGTTTTTGCTGACTTGCTTGCCTTTGAGGTGCTCTTTGGCGGGGTTCCGGGTGTTTGTGGGTGAGTTTTGGGGTCTGGGAGCACTGCTGCGACAGTCTAATCTTGATTGCATTTGCTTTTCAGGAAATCCGTGGTGGAAAACAGGAGTTATGATGATGACCTAGCTGCACAGCGCGTTTGGACCGAAGGCCGAGAGATATTGTAAGTATGAGATTTTGCTTTTTGGCTGTTTGGGGGTGTTGTCGCGTGCTTTTTTGCGGGTGGGTTGGCGGGTCTCTTGGGGCATTCCTGGGAAGGTCTAATACCGGATAGAAGTGGTTTAGACAAAATCCATAAGGAAAAGCCTTTTTTTTGCTATTTCTTCTGACATCTTGCTCAATGTAGCGTTTTCGGGGGCCTGTTTGGGGGGCTTCCTGGTGTTTGCGGGTGGGTTGCGGGGTCTCTGTCGAAGCACTGCTGCGACAGTCTAATCTTAATTGCATTTGCTTTTCAGGAAATCCGTGGTGGAAAACAGGAGTTATGATGATGACCTAGCTGCACAGCGCGTTTGGACCGAAGGCCGAGAGATATTGTAAGTATGAGATTTTGCTTTTTGGCTGTTTGGGGGTGTTGTCGCGTGCTTTTTTGCGGGTGGGTTGGCGGGTCTCTTGGGGCATTCCTGGGAAGGTCTAATACCGGATAGAAGTGGTTTGGACAAAATCCATAAGGAAAAGCCTTTTGGCACTTTTTGTAACTTAGGGTTCGTTAGGGTTAGCCCTAGCAGCAGGATTGCATGTGTTTCGGGGTGTTCTAGATTTTTGCAACTGAGTTCTGGGGTCTTAGAGCACTCTTGGAGCGATGCTGGCTATGGATACTTTTGCTTGCTTGCAAGTGGTTTGAATACAATCCACGGTGGGTAAGGGTGTATTTGGGCCTACTTTTACTTTCAAAGTACGTTTTGTCACCATTTTTCTGCTAGGCCTCGTTTTTTGAGATCTGATTGGGGGTCTTCTACATTTTTGCGACTGGCTTTAGTAAGGGTCTTGGTGGGAGCATTGCTGGGAAGGTCTAATTTTGTTCTAAAACACAGTTTACAGTACACCTAGCTTGAGGGGAAAGATCCGCTAAATTATTTTGGCCATACTTATTTATCCTTAAAAAGGTGACTCAGACAGATTACGCAATTTCAAAAATATTGTACTGTCTATTAGGAAAATCAAAGTGTGACTTTTTGCACCACACAGCGTACATACCTTATATTTATTTTTCAGTGGTATTGTAATAGCACTTCCTGTTTTCCGTTCAATAATTACAGGCCGGGTTTCAGCCAACATCCGCCAGGCAGGCAGTGGACAGGGTGTCTTCTGTCAGTGGTCACTGGTCACCAACATTGATGGACGAAGCGTCAGCTGGAATGGAGGAGTGCCGCTAATAAGAGGAATTGTTTGCTGCATGCAACTTACTTACCAAATTCAACAGGACAACTCCAACAACATACAGAATACAGATACAGTATCCATTGTTTTCTTCTATGAGTGTGACTGCATGTGGTTAGCTTTAGTTTGTACCCAAAGATTTCTTTATCTTCAATTATTGTTTGTCCATGCTGTGCTTTTTTTTTCTTCTCTCAACAAAACCTACCCAAAAAGAAACCCCCATTCCCATCCATTTTCCAAACCCTAACCCTCTTCCCCCGGGCTGTGTCGTTTTGCTTGATGTCTGACTAAATGACATCAATAATTCCACACACTTGCTGGGGAGGATAAGGTCATAGCAACAGGCTGGTGAAGGAATACGAGGATATATTCTAGACTTACTCAGCTTCAGTACTATTTCTTGTAGTAGTAGGAGCCAATGTCAAATAAATTCAACGCAAGTACTAGTTATACTTGCAATACTTAACCATTTGTTAGGCTACATTGTGGCACTGTTCTAGTGTACTGTCACCTGCTATATTCTCTATCGTACCGTAACCGTTGTAATGCTACAGTAAGGACAAACCAGGTTTCGTTTTCTTTTTTTCCATAGGCATGCAACTGCCACTGTGTCACACCACTAGTACCACCGCAACGAGGAAATTTCATCCGCCCAGGATTGCCAACCTTAATCCCCATTTCCCGTGGAGCCAGCCCTGGGCCTAGCCCTAATTTCTAACACAAATTACAGGTAAGATAAGCGTTTGGTGGGAGGTAGTATAATGGAGTATTAGGACTAGACGAGAGATTGACGGTAGTACTACTAAAGTCCTAGGACTCTTCAGGAAAACAAATTTACTGTTAAACCCCCACCCACCAGACTGAAAAGCAGTAAAAAACAGGTATGGTCAGATAAAGTTTAAAAAAGTATATTTATGTAGCCCTAACAAAATAATCTCCCCCAAGACCCTCCCTAACCCCAACGATTGTCTTTCAAAAGTCCCAAAAAGAACCCAACTCCCAAATCCCACCCCCCAAAAGTCTCTAAAAAAGGGCAAGGGACACTCCACTACTGGAGGGTGCTGGTGAATTTTGCGGCCAGGGCATCATACTCCTTGCGGAGGGTGGCATGGTCGAAGCGGAGGTCCTCCACCAAGTTCTTATAGTTATGGACCTCCTGCTCCAGGTACGACACTCTGAGTCCTAAGCGGGGCTGGTGTGCCTTGCAACTCCTGTGGGGGGCAGCTGGTCTTTTTGCTGCTTGGCGGTGGCGGTTGGCTTTGTTAGCCCGGCTCCGTACCGCTGGAACACTGCGCTGGCTGGCAGCCCGTGGGGGCACGGAGGAGGATGCAGCTGTCCCAGTGGAGGATGTTGTGGTTCCACCGGTTGACTGCGTGTCCTCCTCCTCCAGGGCCACCAGCCGCCGATATTCGGCGACAGTGGCATCCAGCCTCCGTTGCCGGCCCATTCGAGCCTGCTCCCTCCGTGATGTCGATTTGGAAGGAGCAACTATATGAAGAAAGAAAGACATAGTCTGTAACCAATGCTCCTTAACATTAATAACACAAAGTGATTGAGCCGAAATTTGTGTCAGAGTACAAGTAGCAAATTGAAAGCACAGTACATAACTATTGAGGACAGTATCTATCTAACCTCCCACTTCTGCATCCTTGCTCTAACATTAGTGGGAGTTTAATGAACAAATTCTACGACCACTATGGACTTCCATTACAGTCGACTATGACAGTACACCAGTCTTATTCTTCTTCTTCTCTCTTGTTTAGGAAAATTGGTACGTTATCTTATGCAAGCCGGCAGAATGCCAGCGCAGTGAACTTGCACCCGAGAAAAACAGACGCACACCATGATGAGTGAGACAGACTTGCGTTACTGTACCGGTCCAGTACATGCAGGTGGTGAAGCTATTACTTTTCTATTACGGGTGGCACTGAGAATACTCTGTTACAAGGGCTACTGCTTAATTAATTTACCTTTCACCCTACAGTGCAAATGAGTACTAGAAAAGGAAAATTAAGAAGCTAAATAATTTGATTATCTATCACTTCACATGGGATGTATTTGATGACTTATGGGATGACTTTAGGTGCTTTGCTTATTATTGAGTGAACAGTGATACACCCACACATGAATGACGTACTACTACTAAACTAAAGTTATTAAGAGAGGTACGGAGTGTCCACCGTAATAACCGGATATATGCTGTGCTTGCAGTTGCAATACAAACTACTGCTACTATTCATGGTAGTATTGGACAAATTTACAATTTCTTTTTCCTTGCCTTCCCTACACTGGAACGGATGTGCGGGTGCGGTGTTACATGCTCTTCAAGGTAACACTTAGTTCATCCAGTGACCATCTACTCTCTCTAGATACACATGTGCTATCTAAGAGTCAGATAATACCATGCTCCAGGCATCCATCCATTCAAAGTATATGCACACATACAGTTTCTGTTTCACCCACCCAGGCTGTTGTCCTTCCACCTATCCTTGGTTCATCATTGACCCAGCCATGCACCATACCATATTCTTTCCTTCCCAGACACCTCGGGGGCCAAGCAAACACATATCATTCTTCTTTGCCAGCCATCATAAAATTTCTCGTCCTTCCACACTTACTTACACCCTTCTTTCGCTTTTCGTTCATCCCATCCATCAAGTTCATCTAAGATCTTATTGGGATTCTTCTCACCAAAAACTTCACAGCTAAGTCGAAGTACATTTAGAGGAGGCTACTACCTGGTTGATTTATAATACACCCGTGCAGAAAGCACACTATGCAGTCTTCAATCTCAATAAGTAAGGAATATATAGCTTACCTCTTCCCGCCACCACCGTGCGAACCCTCACAGGAACGTCCGGCACTTGCACCGCCTCCTCCCCAGAGTCCTCGCCCAACACCACCACCTCCGCGCTGGCCCCGCCACCAGATGTTCCACCTACAAAGTACATTTAAGAATGTTAGAATACACCACTCACTACTATATAATATTTGGTCTAGGAGGAATAAACAAATGTTAAAAAAACGAAATACAATGTAATAATTTGTAACTGTCTACTCTAAAGTAAAAATGTCCCTTTTTCCACAAGAAATGTGTCCAATTAATCGTTAGCACTAAGCACTTTTCCATTTTCAGTTAAACGTTTACTTTTATGACAAATTTGATTTTAATAAATGTGTTTACTTTTAATAAAGCTTGTAAACTTAAATAGACTCTGTGGTTTTTGGTCCTCCAGACTAGAGTGGATGAGCTAAAGGTTTTGGAATTTTTGCAAGCATGAGTGCCTCTGGCACTTCTTGACTCTGACTCCGTACTCTTGTCCTGCGTTGGATAATCTAATGATCATTGGGGATCAATCATCGGTGACTTTGGGAGCTAAATGACTCTGCCACACTATCTAGTCAGTAAGGAGATTGGGGGTTCTTCAAAGTCTGATATCACTGAGGTATGTGGAAAGAAAGTCTACCTGCGCCTATTATAATTGATAAACAATGCACTATTTAGTGTTCATAGTTCGGTTTGTGCAGATTTGTCCCTGCAACAGTAGTAGAATGGATTGTCCTCCTATCCAAACCAAAAGTAAAGTAGTATCTTATTCTTTCTTGGTGGTCATTCACCTTTTTATTGTTGGAAATTGTCAAAGCATAAACATTTAGAAGACTTGAAAAGACATTATGGACAATCCCAGAGGACTGCACTCAGTGCATAGAGCTATTGCTGACTAGAATGGGAGTCCAATGGAATTGCCAAATGTGCAATCTTAGTTAGCTACACAGACAGACTAATAAGAATAATCTAGTAATACCACAGGGAGTCATAGTCGAGGCAGGATAAGAATTTAGATCCAGTCTACAAGAAGATCAAAGACGATTTAGAAAAAATCGAATGAGGAACGCTAGGAAAAAATAGGTACTCTATATTAAAATTAAAACTTACTGGGGCCAGCAAAGGAGCCCTCGCCTGCCCGATCCTGGCCTGCATCCTCCTGAACAGCACCCTCCTCCTCCTCCTCCTGTGTCCTCTTGCCCTTGGGGGGAGCTGATGTACAACATGAAAGAAAGAAAGACCAGAAAACATGGATGAGATTTGTCAACCAAATCAAACATTTCAAAAGAACAATAACAAAACATTTTGGAGAAATAGCAAATAGATAGACAACTATTCCACGGGATATATTGACCTATCTCATGTGGTATACTACGTTATTCGTATTGCCTGATTTGCGGACCGTTGACTTTGAAAGTTCCTATGTAACTCACTAAACAGACTACTAAAAAGGTTTGCCTAGTCCTGGCAGGCAGCAGTCCGCAGCACGCGAAGTTACAGACAAAGTCCATCCTGCTTGCAGATCAGTGAATACTCAAACTATCAATCCACCGACCCCCACCACTACTTCTTCTTATAGCCATGTGTCTAAAAGGAAGTACTGGACTTCAGTCTGTTGGGGCTGATTTAGAAGTCCCTTGCGGCTCACATTCCTCCATTCCTCCGGCGCAAGGGAGGGCGTTCCTGCGCAGGAACGAATCCTAAAAGTGGCTGAGGGAAATCTACAAGATGTCAATCAGTCACTTTTAGGACAATGATGCGTGATTGAAACCCTGCGCCTGCTTGAAGCCGACGTACGGCTTGATGCAGCATTGGGGAGATAGGGCACCCCAGAGCATTGCTGGAGCTGCGCCATCGTTGGCACGCAACTCCAGCAATGCGCCGCCTTTACGGCACAGATGCGTAAGGCTTCTGTGACGTTTTGGGCCCATGGGTGGTGGTGGTGGCATGGCACACAATTACTGCCGCATCCCTGCTACTTTGCAGGGATGCGCCGGTAATTGAAAATATGATCCTTAGTGTCTAGCATTACGCAGTTCTTTACACTACACTCATACATAATTTCTCAGGCCAATGAAATGAACACAAAATACAAAACAAATAAGCATAGTAGCAAGCAAGGCTACTGAGAAGGAGAGCAGTGCACCTGAATGCATAGAAGATTTTGAAATATAATTTACCTACAATGTAATCGGCAGCATTATTGCTCTTGGTAAAGAACAAAGATTTGCAAATAACAGAGCAGGATAAAACAGAGTAGTGATGAAATAGCTAGAAATAGCTACTACTACTCACCAAGCCCGGGGACCTCTACGCCGAGCGCGTCCAGCAAGTCCCGTTCCTGGTCCATGACATCCGTGCAGCGGTGGGTGGCCTGGTTATAGGTGCGCCGGCCCCCAGAGAGCTTAAACATGGCCCGGCACACCTTCTCCCACCGCTTCCGGCGCTCCCGGATGCCATAGCCGGTTGCGATCTTGCCGCCTCCCAGGATGGTCTTGGGGAGGCGGCGCTGGACATAGAAGATTAGTGCGCCCACCTCCCGTGGCATCACTTGCTCCCCCCTCAAACGCCCGCACGGGAGCCGGGCACGGGGTGCGGGACCCTTCCCCTTCTCAGGGTGCTTCCCGGCTCCCTTTACCATGGTCTGGGCAGAAATGAAGTTAAATGATAAAGAAGAAATAGAATAGGGAAGAAGAAAAGAAAAGAGTTTAAAAAAGTAGTTTAAAATTAACTAAAAGTAGCAGAAAACACAAAAATATAGAGCTAGAAAAATAGAGCGATAGATAATAAGTAAAATAGATCAAATAAACTTCAAACAAGCAAAGGATGGCAGAGATTCAGAGAGGATACAGAAAGCATGCCCAGAACCATAGCAATGAATGAGAAACAAGATGGCCGCGCCCATTCACGACCGCGTGGGTAAGTTCGTGCGAGATTTTCCTCGCGATCACGCGCGAAATTGTACTAGCGAGCAGCACACTTTGCGAGATTACACATAGCGGCCGGAAACGGAATTACATCATGCAAACAAGATGGCCTCGCCCGTGTACGACCGCTAGGGTAACTTCGCAAACGTATAGCTACAAGCGCCTTGCGAACACGCAAAAAATCACGCGAACATACACGCCGCAAAAAAAAAATTGTGTATTCGCACGCATTCGCGGCTTCCGAAATCGATCTCGCACGGATTCGCGCCCCGCAAAATCGCGCGAAATTGCAGAAAAACGATTTTTGCTAAACTGAAAGCAATCAGCAGGTGCAAAAGTTCAAACTTAACATTAGTAACCATTCACTCTAGTGCTTCCTGAGGGGCCCCTCCAGAGTTCAGTTGCCTATTTGCAACTATTCCATGACTCTGCTATGACCCAAACAGCAGGCTCATAGAATAGCTACAAGTAGACCATAAAGGTCCTGTGAAAAAAAATTGCACTGCAACAGAAAGCAAATTACAGATAAGGAAGGAAGCAGGTGCCAGCCAGACTGGAAGTTTCAAAATTACTGACACATTAATCACCCCCTAATTAATTCATGGCAGTTGAAGAAGGGCAGGTGTGCTTGCTTTCACTGCAACAGAAAGCAAATTACAGATAAGGAAGGAAGCAGGTGCCAGCCAGACTGGAAGTTTAAAAATAAGTGACACATTAATCAACCCCAAATTAATTCATGGCAGTTGAAGCAGGGCAGGTGTGCTTGCTTTTTTTCACCCCCATAATCTACAGTGATAAACAAACCTAATGGGTGGCAGTGAGGATGTACCAGAGGGTGGCATGGGTGTACCAGAGGGTGGCAGTGGTGAAACAGAGGGTGCTGTGAACCTGTGATGATAAACCAGACGTAGAAACAACATAGTCGTGGCCGTTGCGAGCCGAAAAGTAAGTTCGCAATTGCGAAATGGTCCACAAGGTGCAACACTAGGGAAATTGTTGGATAGTGTAAGGGTGTAATTTACTATTCCAACTCCAGGAAGGTTCAACAGTAGGGAAAGTGATGGATATTGTAAGGGTGTAATTCACTATTCCAACTCCAGGAAAGTGCAGCAGTAGGGAAAGTGATGGATAGTGTAAGGGTGTAATTTACTATTCCAACTCCAGGAAGGTGCAGCAGTAGAGAAAGTGATGGATAGTGTAAGGGTGTAATTAAATATTCCAACTCCAAGAAAGTGCAGCATTAGAAATGTGTAGAGAATAAGACAGTTACATTTTATTATTGCAAAATAGTATATTTTTAACATTTGTTTTTTTTTATCATTTCACAACATGTCCAGTGACAAAGCAGCAAAATACATTAAAAGCAGCAAAGGAAACCGTCTGCTAAGTTACAATGGCTACATTTATTGCAAGGAAAGAATTTCTGAACCAAGGAGACATTGGAGGTGCGTGCAATATCACTCATCCCATTGCTTAGGCAGAGCGGTTACTCTCGGTGACACAGTTGTGAAAACATCTGAGCATAACCACTCTGCCTCAGCAATGGAGATTGAAGTAAGAGAAACCATCAACTAAATGTAAGATATTGCAAGCACCTCCAATGACTCCACTGGTTCAATTTTAAGGGAGGTAGCACAACATGTCCCTGACCACATTGCTAGCAGTATGCCCATAATTCCAAATCTGAGACGAATAATACAACGTCAAAAACAGGCAAGTAACCCACAAACACTCACTCCACACACATTCTCTGACATTGTCATTCCTACTGAACTCTCTCTTACTATTTCTAATGAACCATTTATCCTGCATGACAACCAAAAGCCTCTAAAAAGAATAATTATCTTAAGCACACCCCGTAACCTTGCAAAGTTAGAAAATAGTGATATTTGGATGATGGATGGTACGTTTAAAAGTACGCCCCATCCTTTCACCCAAATATACACTATCCATGCAAAAATTAACCAAACAGTAGTGCCCCTAGTATACAGTTTGCTGTCTGATAAACCATAACATACACTGAACTTTTAACAGTGGTTAAATCCAAAACATCCAACAAAAGTCCTAGGAAGATAATTATTGATTTTGAATTCGCAATGATAAATGTCATAACCAAAACGTACACGGATACCCAAATTCAGGGATGTTTTTTCCATTTTTCCCAGGCATTTTGGCGTAAGATACAAAAAACATCCCTAGTTGCGGATTATATATCAGACAGCAAACTGCAATTTGATCTAAAAAAACTAACAGCACTTTGCTTTGTACCTCCTGAAAGTGTAGACGAGTACTACACTGCAATTACTGAATCTGACTATTTTATTACAAATGAAGAAAAATTGGCACCTCTGTTAAATTATTTCGAAGACACATGGATTGGACATCTAAGCAGGTCGGGTCGCAGGAGGAAGCCACGTTTCCATTTGGAGTGGTGGAACTGCTACACGACCTGCTTAGAAGGAGAGGCAAAGACAAACAATGCCATAGAGGGTTGGCACAACTCCTTCAGCCACACAATTGGAAAACCACACCCTAATTTCTATCATTTCTTGGAAACTTTGAGGAAGGAGCAAAGTTTTCAAGAAATGAGAATGTCACAAGCATTAACAGGTAGTCTGAACCCACGCATCTCTAAAAGATCTAAGGAAATGTCTGAACGACTATTGGCTATTTTACAACAGTTTTCGTTGTGTGTGGCTTCTGACTACCTAGATAATGTTGCACACATACTACACTACTAACTCTCCCTACAGTATTACTTTCCTGTTTTGACCTAAATTACATTATCTAATTACAATTGGCATTTTCCTAAACATTTTTAAATTAAATTGAAAGTCGTGTCACCATACCTTTGTAGTCTTCTTTTTTCATTCTTTTTCTTCTGTAGTCCAACGGAAAACCATGCTTGTTTTGTAATCCATTTAATTAAATCCATTGCCAAACTCAAGTTTTTTTTTCAAAATAAAGATCGATTTACAACCTTAAAAATCGCCCAAAATTATTCTTATCCAATTCGAAACAATCTTCAACTCCAAAAAAACCAAAATCGAATCCTTCTTCTTCCCGCTTTCAAAATTTGAAATTCCAAATAATACAGGATACGATCCATCTTCTTCAATTACTCCTAATCAGCAGTCCATCAAAATGTATCTCCAAATAGAATGATCCATCCAAAAACAAAATCCGAAAGGCAATCCAAACGTTTTTTTCCACGATTCCAAAAAAACCCATGAAAAAAAATAAATTTTCTCCTCACCAAAAACCATGTTCGTAAATCGATCTTCTTTTTCTTCCTAAGTATTCCATATTTAACGATTTCACCAAAATACATACATAAATCAATATTTTACTGTTATTTAAATTACTTACTGTAAACATTGCTATAATGTTTAACAAACACGTGACCCGACGAGGACATACACTAACAATGTGATCACACACATTCTAAATATAACATGAAACTTTTCATATTACTATTCTAATACTCCCTTTTCTTTCCTTGCAATAAATATCTAGCAAAACATTGTTTACGATTTAAAAATAACAATTATAAGTTTCCTACCTGAGCGCAGACCTCCATGCTTCTGCTCTATCCAGCGACGTTCCTCAATATGGCTGCTTACGCATTTGACGTTCATGCGTATACGTCATCAAAGGCTGCAAAAAAAGAAAAAGGACTAATATTTGTTTTATATTATGTATATAAAATATTTATTATTATTATTAATTTAATAAATTACAAAACAAGTTTCAATAAATAATTTGAAATGTCTGAAAATTTATAACAATTATATTTTTTCTTAATAAATATAATTGATTTATAAATAATTAAAACTGTGTCGTGCTACTTATTTTTCGAAATGTATTTTTGAATAACAATAACTAATTAATATTTTTTAAATATGAGAAATTATTAAATAATAACCTTGAGCAAACTCCCTTTTGCACGATTTATAAGCCCCTTACACACCAACAAGCTTCTTCTTTCCTTACCGCGGGATTCACATAGAGAGCAATAGAAATAAATGTAGGACATAACTTTACATTGAACTCAATGTAAAAGCATGGGAACTTTATTAAAGTTGACAAATATATTTTTTTATCACACACTTTTTGTATATAAATACATTTTCTATAAGATTTATTGTATTCTAAATTATTATTATTACTCTAAAAATATTTTTGGGAAAATTTTATCTGTTTAATAATTTTTTTAATTAAATGACTATTCTTATACCTGATTGGATGTAAAAGTAAGATAATTTTTAAATTCTGGTAGGTTAATAAACAGGTGGGTGAAATACTATTTTCAGTGTCGAATAGATTAAAAACCAATGTATTATTGTTACTCAAGATGGGTTTATTACATGAGTATGTGTGAGAAAATTGAGGGGATAATACTAAGATATTTTTTTAAATACTTGAATATTAAAATAAATACTATATTTTAAAAAAAATATAATGATATTTTTAATTTTTTAAATTATAAATTTTACATTAAACTTATTTTATTTCAAATGTTTTCAAAATTTAATTTAATAAATATATTTTTATTTTTCAAAAATAAACATAACAAAAGTTGTAGAGTATTAATTCATTTTATTACTCATGTATGTAAACTAATTCTATTACAATATTATTTTTTAATATGTTTTTTAAATATATTTAATATTTTTAAAATTCCAAATTTCAAAAACAAATTTAATTAAATATAAATTTTTACTATTAAAAATCCAAAAGTGTTTTTTATTTGAGTATTACAATATTTATTGAATTTTTTTAAACTATTTAATCATTTAAACAAATTAATACTAGGGTATTCAAAAAGTACTCTAGTATTAATAATAATACCATTTTTAAAATAATAATACATTAAACTTAACAACAAATAAAACACAATAAATAGTCTAGTAATACCATTAACATTATATTAATTATTAAATGTAATTTAATTTAAATTTAATTAATTATAAAAATTAATTTTCAATATATCAATATTAATAAAATCTAAAAATAATCAAAAAACATATATATATATATATATATTTTAAAGAAACTACAGGTAATTTTAAAAATACTCGAGTATTTAAATTTAATTAAAAATTAAAAGATATATTTTTTAAAATGTATTTACTATTACATTAAAATTATTAACTATAACTTAAATAAAATTAATAAAAAATATATTGTAAAAATAAACTTACCAATAAATTCGTTGTAATAACATTAACATTATATTAATTATTAAATTTAATTTAATTTGAATTTAATTAATTATAAAAATTAATTTTTAATATATCAATATTAATACAATCTAAAAATAATCAAAAAACATATATATATTTTTATTTAAAAAAACTACAGGTAATTTTAAAAATACTAGAGTATTTAAATTTTATTAAAAATTAAAAAATATATTTTTAAAAATATATTTACTATTACATTAAAATTATTAACTATAACTTAAGTAAAATAAATAAAAAATATATTGTAAAAATAAACTTACCAATAAATTCATTGTAATAACATGCGTTGTAATAGCACCTGCGTTGTAATGCCATGCGTTGTAATGGCACCTGCATTGTAAAAGTTGCGTTGTGATGGTACTGCGTCGTAAAAGTTGCGTTGTGATGGTTGTTTCCCCCTTTGAAAGCATAGGCTACCTGACTTCCCTTTTGTTGTATTGTATTGCAAAATGTATATAACGCTTACTACTCGCAGGTGGGGCGCTGAAGTGCTTGCGTACATGGGTGACATGCTACACTGGGGTGGATGTGTGATTGGAAGTGGGATTGCATGTGCTAGTTGAAGAGTGTCGTTTTTGTTTTGATCCTGTGTGAAGTAAACACACATTTCAAGCAAAATATCAAACTAAAGTTAGACTCTGAAGCCACAATCGATTTAAAGATCACCAGACGTCAACTAGAGCCTATCAGAGAAATCCAGAAATCAAATAAGCTTTTCTAAGATCATATAGGAATGTTCATATATAGAACCAACTGGTAAATGTCTCGAGCTAATAACAAATGGCATTACTCTAAAAGCTCTGATTAATTTCCCCTCCCCTAATTGTGGAGATCAAGGGAATACAGTGCAGTGTTCACAGGCTCCAACTGGCTTTTGTTTCTGAGCCTGAAATATGCTGCTTACAGAGGGAAACAAGCATTGGCATAGCCAATAGGTCACGATTTTGGAACCTTATAAGTATTTAATTTTGCAGCACAATATGCTTGGTGCAACATCAACTGTTGCATGGCTTAACACTTATAATGTCCCAAAGGCGAGACATATCGGCAATGCCAATGTTTGTTTTCATTGTAATCATATGTGTAGCTATATACACACTTGTTGCACTGTTCAGGTATTCCTTCACCAGTATTTCCTGAGGCAAAAAAAGTTTTGTGCCACTTATTCCCTCCAGGTTTTCCCTTCCACAGCCTTTTGTTCACTCCTCTGCATACTATCATCAGTATTATGGATGACCAGGTCTTCTGAGGTTCGCATCTGGTGTTTGAGAACAGTGCTGTGCAGAATGCTGCACTGTGGCACAATACAGCCTAACTTAGATCAATGGAGTCGTGAACCCCCAGTTTAGCAGCTAAAAGTGGGTGTTGCTCACCACTTGGCGTGAGGGGATGAGGAGGTAAAGAAGGGTGAAGGATAGAAAGGAAACATACAAGAAGGAAAGAAGGAAATAATTCTGAAAAGGAAGGTAGAGTGCAAATTTGGAAGGATGGAGTGGTAAAGGATGAATGAAGGGAGGACGGGTCGACTGGCTAATAGATGGAAGGGTGAAAGAATGAACAGATGGTGAAAGGATACATTAGGGAAGAGTGAAAGTTGTTGGGGATGGATGATCTATTGTGAACAGGATGGTCGATGGATAGATGGAATGGTGAAAGAAGGAATTGATGGAAGGTTGGCGGAAAGTTGAAAGGGAGGACGAATGGGTGAAAGAAGAGCTAGATAGACAGAATGGTCAGTTGATAGATGGAAGGGTGCAAGGAATGGCGGATGGCTGAAAGAGTGGGAGGAATATGTATAGCATGTTGGCTTTAAAGGTGAAGGGAACATGCTGAAAATCTGGGCTGCTGCCTGCTAACAGTGGACTGCACCCCCCTCCCGTGCCAATGGCATCATCAGTGTTTCTACTCCCCTGGGGAACATATTGGGTGCTTGCCCACAATATGTACACCCCACAGGGCAGAAAACACCACTAGACACCAGGGAGTTTAGAAACTGATGAATGGTATGGTGACCTGGCACCTTCTACCATATGGCCTTTCCCACCTGCCATCAATTACATCATGAGTCTGTCTGCCCCTCTGGGTGAAACGGACTAGGACATTTAATCCATGGTGGCAGAAAACACCCATTGAAACCAGGGATTTTAGGAATTGAGGAGTGCATTGGAAGCAGCACCTCTTGGCATTGGCCCAAAACCCTCGCCACTACCACCTGTGGCTGATCAGAAATTCTGTAACCCGTGGTCAGAAATGGAGGCTTACCCCATATGCATTACCCAGGGGATGCAAAACGTTCAACTAGATACCAGGGATTACAAAATGATAACCAACTAATAATGAATGAGCCTGTCATCTATGTATTTACACGACCTCAATATCCAAGTTCTCAAACGCTTTTGCCAATCTGGCTTGCTGTAGGGTCTGGAGAAGGTGGATGTAGCTGTATAGGGAATCTCCAGTAACCCAGGCTTCCAGTAACTTTTAGTACCCCCAATAGGAAACAAGGCAACACTAATTGAATTAGATTATATCAACAACGAAGAATGGTGGATTTGCTTTGTTTGATCAGCACATCATAACATCATATTTCCCTTGTCAGTATTTCGTATGGTCTATGTTAAGTACATATTACAGATGGAACTTATCAAGGCTCCAGATAGCGCTCAGTAACTTGCATATTCCTATAGGATTGGACTATTCATATATACGGTGGACTGACAACTTTTTTGTACACCAAGCTTAAGGCTTAAAGGTAAGCCTATAAGCAAACACTCATAGAATGGTGTACGAATATGATACAATGTAGACAGCCTGTATATTTGGCTTGAATGTTAATATCATGTCCATATATTTTCACAGGACTAATGTTCAACAGTCTCTACGACATATTAGCTCTTGTGAACTGGACATAAGCACTTGAATCATTGACGTTATTTCTGCTCACCACATTATATTCTGGGTAAGTGAGATCACAGTTTGGCTCTAATAAAAACTAGGATATCTAGTAATGACTGTGCGAATGGGCACAACAGCTCAACTAGTTTTATTTTTAATACTTTTCACACGCATAGTGGTCACCTTGGAAACGATCATGTTGAAGCATGGATTCAATTATGGTTCAGGAAGAATGGAGATAATGGACCTAGGTGATCGCACCCAGTTGTTTTATACCATTGATGTATAACAATTTGCAGATTGTTCTTTGTATAGGTTTATTAACTATCAGAAGAAAAAGCACACATTAGAATATGCAAGTATGAATAAGGCACATTAGGAATATTATTAGTAACACTTTGGATAAATAGATAACCGTGATGTAAAGGTGGCTTTTAATATATTGAACGGGTTTGGTGACATCTGCTTTTGTATGTAAATTACAGCCTTGAAAAAGCCCGCGGAGGGCGAAACGCACGTTGGCTGTGACGGTGTGGCAAAAGAAAGAAATCAATAATAAATGGAAACTGAACATTAATGAACATTGTACTTGTTTGTTTGATGACTACGAGGAGAGTGAATATATTGAACTGTCGTGGCTAGTTGCCAATTGGATAATAGCAACAAGAAGGGATGTGCACTGGTATCTTGGTTCTAATTGAATTAGATGATGGGATCGGACTGGAAGGTTCCTTTGTAGCCTGGGAATGATTGACAGGGGAGAAAGGAAAGAGAACAATATGTGTTGGTTTGTGTGCATTTGTGAAGGGGGCGCCAGCTCCTAATCTGCATTCTTTAAGGTACAGGAAATGGCCCTTGAACACCGGTGATCATTTTTTTTTATCCAAAAAAGTAGTATCCTGAATCAAGGTGTGCCTTTATTTGTTATAAATGTTGAATAATTATAGGATAACATTGAAGATGGGCGCCTAACACCATAGACAATCCAAGCTTCCCTTCTCATTGTTTATAGTCATTTGAAATCCCTCCAGGAAACAACACTGTTATTGATAGTTACTCTTGGTCGATGTCTTGGTGATATAACACATAAATGTACGAATGCTGTACGTTTTGCTGAAATGATCTCTCAGTAGCCTTTCTGTTTCTACCAGTGCAAGAAGCAGGTATCTTTAGGGCACTACATGGCAACATGCATGGTCCTGAAGTCCTCATGTTATGTCTCTCTTTTTTTTTAACAAAATGTCGCTGTTTTTTTCATAATCAACACAGTTCTGAGCACAACACAGCATGAATATTTGTGTCCATGTGCACTGTACATTAAACGTGTAACGGTTCCAAGCATAACAGCACAGAGTATGGAATCAATGTACATAACAACTAGATATTTCAGGCAGATAGCATTCCAGATCAAGCCGCGTAAGTCCAATTAGGGAAGAGCTATGCTACAGACTGAAATAGATGAGATTTCTGCTAATTAATTTACAAGCCCAACACTCTCCCAAACCACTCCAGTAGAGCTATTGCTCAGGGTAAATCAACATCTCGGAAGAACAATAACATGTCACCGGCATACAAGGTCTCCTGCCACAACAGAATCCACTTGTGTGTGCACTGCTAGCTAACAGCTCCACTACAATGGCAAAAATGTAAAAGAGAGAATGGGCACCTTTGCCTGGTCCCACAGGCCACCTTGTAAGAGTTTGAGATCCTCCGACCGCAGCAAATTAATGTCATATGCCCTGAATAAAGGAGCCTAGTCCATTTTATACACCCTGGTCCCAGCCCCATCGGTGACATCACCTGATATAGGATATATCACTGTAGACTGTCAAAGACATTTTCTGTATCTATTGTCATGACCACCGTCCAATTTTTGTCTACAGATTATTCAGCCATGAGTGATTGGAGCCTAGGATACTGAGTGCCATATTGCGCCCTGGTACAAATCCTGCCTGATGGATAGGAATCGAATTGAACATGTGAGGTAAAACGCGAGTTGCCAAAATCCCACCAAGTATTATACAGTCCACATTAAGCATGGACAATGGGTGATAAGCCCTTATGCCGTTGGGGGCGGGCAGATTTTAAGAGTAGGATTGTGTGTTCTTTGCACATAGACACCGGCAAGTGGTCTAAAGCTCGAGCTGTAGTGTAAAGGTCAACTAGTTTAGGTGCCTATTATTCTCTATAGATGGCATAAAATTTCATTGGTAGGCATCTGCCCCAGGTATTTTACCCCGTTCCATTGCCCTAATAGAAGCCTCACTTACTGGAGCATAATGGTGTCACCCAGCTCCTCAGCGTCGTCTCATATAAGTACTTGAAGGGCCACCAGGTACAAAAACTCACCAAGGGCCTGAGGTTGCAAGTCAGGTGATGGGGCATAAAGGGACTTATAATAATCTCCAAATTGAGCGTTAATGTCATCCTGGCTATATAAGCGCTCGCCCGTTTCTGATTTCACCTCCAGAATCAAAGAGCCCCCAGGGGAAGAGTTAGTAAGCCAGGCCAGCAATGTTCCTGCTTTGTCGTGACCTGCATGTGTGTGGACCATGTATACCCGACAGTCTAAACATTAGGGTTTCACAACCCAGGCTGCTAGAAACTCAATGGCCTCTAGTTATGGTTGTTTTAGAGCCAGGTTTCCTGGCCTGTTCTTCTCAAGATTCCAAAACACTCGGAATTGTTCCTCAACGTTTCCCACCAGTGTGCTTTACAGCCCCATCACTTTGGCAATACAATGCCCCTAATAACAATTTTAAAAGCATCAAGGGGGAGGTAGCGATTGCTACATGATCTATAAAGAAAATACACATTACCTCCCCAGAATTATGTTGAAAGACTGGTTCATCCAGTGCCTCAACATGCAGATGCCAATAAGAGATGCGGGCGCCCTTGCTCCCAATTCAGGGAGAGCCACTCCGGCTTGTGGTCCAAGACCATCGTACATAAATATTCCACATGATGGACCACCTCAAGGACCCCAGCTGTGCACAGCAAGGTATCAAATACAACATGGACTACATGCATACCAGAGGTGATTGAGTAGTACCTCATCCTGTGTAGGAAAGTGCCTCTTTTTGCATGGTTAGCCCCCACTTGTTGCCTGATGTGATTTAAAACGGTAAGTGCACGGGGTATCTTCTAACCAGGTTTCCAGTGCCAGATCGCTTGCCTAAAACATGACAACTGGCACAACTTTAGCTACCCCTGTAAGTCCCTAGTAAGTAGTACCCCTGATACTTAGGTCATGGGTACTAAAGAGGAACTTCTGGGGCTGCAGCACTGGTTGTGCCACCCCACGGCCCGCTCATCATGGCCTTACACTCTGCCACTGCAGGCTGAGTCACTTGGTGCAGAAAAATCAGAAGAATTGACATGCCAAACAGGCATGCCTCCCCATGCAGTGCATAAGATATAGGTAAGTCACCCCTACTGCAGGACTTTAGCCCTAAAGACGGTGCACTATATCCTATGTGTTGGCATATCAGCATGAGCAGATGTACCCCTACAATGTCCAGTCCATTCTGTGATGTTGTAAATGAAATGGGAAGACATAAAGAGGGCATGGGCTGGATACTTGGCGATGCGAGTTTCTAAGCTCCATGATGGCTTCACTGATTTCCTAAAATGTTTGGTACTAAACATCTTGTCTTAATAAACCCTCACTGATGTCAATGTTGGATTTATTAACATATTTTCCCCTGAGAAGTTTTTAGAGTGTTCCCTAAGACCTAACCAAACACTAGTAGGGTCTCTGGACGGTTTTCACAGGTCTGCCACCACCAGACATGTTTCTGACTTCATGGGGTGAGAGCCAGCGCTCTCAGAGGACAGAAACAATATGTGCTCCGGGCAGGGGTGATTCACACCTCCTCCAGGACAGGATGGCCTTCCAGGGAGGGAAGCTTTAATGGCAATGTCACCTTTGAAATCCAACCCAGGAGCCCCCAGATAGTGGAGGAGGTCAAGCCCCCTTTGCTGCTCCACTTTTGGTGCAAGGAAAGGCTGTAAAATGTATTAGATTAGAGGGAGTGTCCCTACTTAGCCTACCCCACCTCTAGAGCGGAACAGGTAATGTAGACCCCTCTCCTCAAATTCCACCTTCTTGCAATGGTGGAGAAACCCAGAATCATGGTTAGGGTAGTGTCTCTTCCCACAGGAAGTGGTCAATAGAGGGTGTAAACACCCTAGAGTTAAGTAGCCCATTGGCTCTTACCTGTCTTCCCTTGTAACGCCCCTATACTCACTATTTAGATGGCACACTAAGACTTGGACATCAGATTCGACAGACAAGAGAAGACTAAGTCAAAGAAGACTCCCCTGAAGCCCTGCTGCAGAAGAAAAAGGCACCAAACCCTGCCTGCTGCTCCTAGGACACGACAATCTCTGCTGCTGTGTCGTCCTGAAACCTGAAAAGACTCCAAGAACCCCAGAGCACCTCCAGTTTTTAAGAAATTGCTTTGAAGCTCCCTTGGAATGAAGGTATCCCTCCCTGCAAACCACAGGCACCAGCCCCATGAAGTCCCTTTGTTGACTTACTGCTTCCCAATGACCTTGATGCAGCATCAGAATAAGAAGATGTACAACAGCCTCAGAGGGTCAGATCTGCCTTCCCACTATATTTGGAGCCCTAAGACGTGGTGCACTATTTCCTATGTGTGGGCAGATCAGCGTTGGCAGATATGCCCCTACAATGTCCAGTCCATTCTATAATGTTCTATTCGATAAAGAAAGCCATAAATTACACATACAACAAAAACAATTGATGGAAAGAATGCAGAACAATGTCCCAGGATGCTTGTTTCCGGTCCAGGGAGTACCTGGCCTGGCAGTTCGGTCTGGACGGTTCCCATGAGGCACAGGGTCAAGCTTGATTTGCATATGGCTGGGTCCAAACTGGGGTGGCGTAGTGGCAAAAGAACAATGGATTTAACCCAGAACTTTTGACTGGGGAGAATGTTTGTATTGTCAGCATTCCGTCCATAATTTGTTTGCTGTAACACTTTTTGCCCTAATTGGGATGGGTATGCGCAGTCGTGGGTCCCTTGCTCACTGTGCCACTGCATTCAAGCTAACCTGGCTGAAGAAGGGTGACATACCCTGAAACCAGTCCCAGAATGCTTGTTTCCCGTCCAGGGAGTACCTGGCCTGGCAGTTCGGTCTGGACTGTTCCATGAGGCACAAGGTCAAGACTGATTTGCATATGGCTGGTTCCAAACTGGGGTGGCGTAGTGGCAAAATAACAATGGATTTAAACCAGAACTTTTGACTGGGGAGAATGTTTGCATTGTCAGCATTCCGTCCATAATTTGTTTGCTGTAACACTTTTTGCCCTAATTGGGATGGGTATGCGCAGTCGTGGGTCCCTTGCTCACTGTGCCACTGCATTCAAGCTAACCTGGCTGAAGAAGGGTGACATAGCCTGAAACCAGTCCCAGAATGCTTGTTTCCCGTCCAGGGAGTACCTGGCCTGGCAGTTCGGTCTGGACTGTTCCATGAGGCACAAGGTCAAGACTGATTTGCATATGGCTGGTTCCAAACTGGGGTGGCGTAGTGGGCAAAATAACAATGGGTTTAATCCAGATCTTTTGACTGGGGAAGAATGTTTGCATTGTCAGCATTGGGTCCATCATTTGTTTGCTGTGACACATAAATAGCACAAGGGCTGTATTTTGTAATACATTCACACAGGAGACCCTTTAGGAGGGTGTCCTGAAACCTAACCACCATCACCAGACATGTTTCTGACCTCATGGGGGGAAAGCCATTCCTCTCAGAGGACCGAAACAATACCTACTCTGAGCGGGGGTGTTTCACACCTCCTCCCAGGAGCCCCCAGATAGTAAGGAAGGCCAAGTTCCCTTTTCTGCTCCACTTTTGATGGGAAGAAAGGTGGGAAAATGTGTTAGATAGGGAGGAGGGTCCCCCCTCAGTCTTCACTACCCTTAGAGCAGGGCAGGTGATGTGAACCACTCCCCTGAAATTCCACCATCTTGAAATGGTGAGAAAACCTCTAATCAGGGCTAGGGTATTGCCTCGTCCCACAGAAAGTTGTCCCTAGAGGGTGTAGACACCCTAAAGGTTGATAGCCCATTGGCTATTACCTGTCTCCCCTTGTAGTGCCCCTAAATGCAGTAGTTGGACAGTTTCCCGAGACCTGAACCTCAGATTTATTAGACCTGGTCAAAAGAAAACCTGCTACATGAGAACAGAAGCTTTGATACTGAAAGAAAAGGCTCCAAACCCTTCCAGCTGCAAGAAGGACTCGACAATCGCTGCTGCTGTATGCTGAAACCTGAAAAGACTCCAAGAAGCCGGGAGCACCACCATTCTTCAAGAAATCACCAATAAGCTGCCTTGGAGTGAAGGTATCATTCCCCTGCACACCGCAGGCACTGATCCCATGAAATCCGGTTTGTCAACTTGCTGCTCCCCGACGATCTTGATGCAGCACTGAAGCAAGAAGAGGTACAACAGCTCTGGAGGGTCAAATCTGCATATAAATACCTGGGGTACTGGACTTTGAACAGGAAAAACCAAGAAGAAGAATCCACACCGGACTCCCAAAGCACCAGAAGCAACACCCTTTAAGGAACATCGAGACTCCCAAAACCTACTTCCTAATTGGTCCAGCTGTCCCGAGATCCCCTCTCCAAGTTGCTTGCTCCTGACCGCTAGGACCCTGAAAACACACAAAGCCCCACTGACCTGTTTGAACCTCACCTGGCCCCACCTTCTGCAGCACCATTCAACTAGCTCTGCTCCTGTGGTTCCCAGGCCCTTGCATCCTCCTCCTTCCAAGGAGACCCAATGTATGTACCCGTAAGTCCAATTGTACAGTGCATTTTCAAGTTTATCTTTGTGCACCAGTTTCCAAAACCCTTGGCACTCTGCTCCCGCTCAATCTGGGTCGCTCCCGAACTTCTCCTGGTGGAACATTTGACCTGGCCCCAACATTGACCTACAATGAGAAGGTGAACTCCATTAAAGCATTGCCTGCTATTTTATGCATTTTCTATTCCTTTAAATTGATTCCTATGGTGCGTAATTGTGCACAAATGTGATACATTTTCCGAACTATTTAAAAATTGTAACTCAAAAAGTACATAAGACTTTATTTTTACAAATTGGTCTCGGATTGATTTTTGAGTGTGTGTCTCATTGATTGTCTCTGCGTTTGACAACAAATGCTTAGCACTTCCCTCTGATAAGCCTAACTGCTCGTCCACACTACCACAAAAAGAGCATTAAATGCATCTACCTTTACCGCTGCATATCTATTGGGAAATCACTGGACTCTGCGCAGTGTACTTCATTTTAGTACACTATATAGAGAGCCAACTTCCTAAATCATGGATTGTAGTCACCTCCAAGAATCGACTAACCTTCATTGTCGCTGCCGGTCTCAAAAAAAGGTACGAGCTAAACGAACCACAGAGGAATCGCCTAGAGGTGGATGGGACTGATCAAGGGATGGGTGGGCACTGCATTTAAAGTCACCCCAAGGGTAAAGATTGTGTCTTATTGGGGGCCAGGATTCTGGGTAGCTCTGCAAAGAACACCCTTTGCATCGTTGTTGGGAGCATAGATACCGACTATGTCCAAATCACCTACTGCCAGCCTCTCCGTGAACACTACATATCTACCATCAGTGTCTACCATTTCACTAGTCTTCTGAAAGGGCACTCTTGGTCCTAATCACAAAAGAACCCCGCTGGCAAAGGCTGTAGCATAGATCTGACCCTACACCTCTTGAGAAGTGCCAGCCCCTCAGCTGCAGTGAGGTGCGTCTCCTGCAGGAGGGCGACATGCGTCCCTCTCCTCTTAAGGTAAGTATACACTTTATATCTTTTGGACATGCTATTAAGACCCAAACAATCCAGGAGATAAAAGTATACATCCTGGGTGATTCCATACCAGAGAACACCTTATGAACTGCAGCTCTCTAGGAAGGGAACCCAATGCATCCCCCAAGTCAATGTTCCAGATCCATATCTGTGGAATCCGGCAGGCTGTGATAACCAAATAGATAACCTGCAAACAAAAACAACAAATCCAACACCCCATCCCCAGGATCAGAAGTAAAAGTCTCTCCATCTAAACTGATAGAAGAACGTTCAACAAACATGCATGCATCACATGTACCACTTCAACACGGAGAAGGGTGCACCTGCTGAGACACCTCCCAGTCTTACATCACACCACCCTAAGGAGGCAAACAAGATATTATACCCACATTTAATCCTACATTAGGAGAAAAACATGTGCATCACTGTCGTCATATTCAAGGACAACCCAATCAGAGCCCTGGCATACATGATATGGATAGGTCCCATCAGATAATCTCATCTGATATGCCTGGAGTAATCTAGGGTAGAGAGTCATCTGAGTCATATGTGGAGATGGAAGCTCGATCAGAGTTGGTGTCCCTCGCCTCACCATCACCAACAACAGAGGTCGGGCCAGAACCAGCTCCACACATAGCAACCACCACTTCCACTGCTCAATGACTTTCATACCGTGCCTGGTACTTAGATGGGATCAAACTAGTACCACTTCTCGCCTACTTCCTGGGAGGCCACTGACGAGCTCACCTGGCCCTAGCAGCAGTAACCTCTCCCATCTGGGGGAGATGATTCATCCTGTCCCAGAGCAACTGAGTTGATGTAAAGAATTTCACATTGTCTACCGCACTTACTCCTAATCTGGCAGGAAAATAACATGGCATAAGGTAGGCCCAGTTGTCTGAGGCGTTTCTTGCCATCTGTAAAGGAGGCTGTCTGTTTGTGGACCTCTCTCGTAAAGTCTGGAAAAATCATGACTCTATGATTTTCACCCATTTTTTCTTCTTTAAAGCCGGGCCTGGTTTAGAATGTAATTCTGGTCCTGGCGGAGCCTGCAAGGACACAGTGGAATGACCCAGTGCATAAAGGGAGAGGGACTCCCCTAGGCCACCGCCTCTCTAAGCCATGTTTCTAGAGCGCCAGTCATGTTCATGCTGGAACCCGTTGTGTGTTCCCGGGAGTCCTATAATTCTAAGATTATTTCTTTGGCCTCTATTTTCTGTATCTTCAGCTCGAATTTACAAAGTCTTAACTCTGCCCTCCATGGCCAAGATTTGCTCTCACATGGATGACATTTCCGGAGTAATATCATCCAAGTAGCGTTCAGTAATAGTGACTCTCTTGGCCAGCCATCACTGGTCATCCCGCAAAAGTCCCATGTCCATCACCATGGTGTCAATCTTCACTTTAAGTACCTACCAAGATGCAGCAATGGTCTGTAGTGCAGTATCCAATGGAGCTCCTTGATGTCCCCCAACCGGTGTCCCTAATTCCAGGGCCATCCCATCGAATCCTTGAGTCCCAAGTGTCTGGGAAGGACAAGGGTCAGCTGCCTCCTTTTTCTTGGAAAGTTTCCTTCCAGATTGGACCAAAAGGCACAGACCCCAAATCAGGCACTAGTTCAGTGGTGCAGGTAGGTTCCACCTCCTAGGTTACAACACCACCAGGACTCCAATCCTGATGCAGGGGCTCGATATGTGTGGTGGATGTAATAAATTTGAATTCATTATATTTAATAGAAACTAGTTTAAAATTGTAAATGTAAATCAAATGTTTAAATGTTTTGTAATTATGTTAATTGTTTGTTATATTTCAATTTTAATTTTAATATGTTAATTTACAAATGTCATTTTAATATTATTTTTAGTAATAGTAAGTCATATTTTAGGAGTGGTTTGTTGGGATTGTAGGGGAATCAGGTGGGAAGGTAAATATTATAAATAATAATAATATATAAATCTATAAATAATTAGCCTTTTATTGTAAAATAATTATTTAATTGATTCTTTATTATGTTAATTGTTGCCTACATAAATGTCTAGGTTAATTTGTTAATGTTGATGTATATGCTGATTTTATTGTTAATAATAGTGAGCTAAATTGTAGTAGCAGGTTGTTGGGTGTGCAGGAGAATAGGATGTGTAGTTCATTAAAATAGGATTCATTTATATTTAATGTTAATGTATTTAATTGACTGTTTAATATGTAAATTACTATTTGATTTAATGTTTAATTTTTTTAATGTTTTCTGTGTATTTTACTGTTTAGATATTTATTAGTAAAGTATTTTTTAAATTTGTTATTTTTGGTAGTGATGTAGGGTTGGAAGATTTCTAAGTTAAAATATTTTGTGTATTAATCATTTTTTTAAACCGATGGTGTATATAATAATTGATTTTATATAATTTTAGTGTTGCACTTTTTGTTTATTATTTTGTTTTTTCATAATTAATTAGATGAATTGTAAAAGTGGTTGAAATGTGTGTTGAATGATTTTATTAATAGTAATTTAAATTTAAAAAAAACATTTATTTTTTTACATTTTGTAATTTGGTTAAAGTTATGTAACTGAATGTTATTGTAAGCTTTTTATTTTTTATATTTTGTTTCATAGATTTTTTATTTTTTATGACAATTTAGTATTTATTTTTATACATCCTATAATTTTGCTTGGTATTACTTAGTAACACATTTTTTGTTCATTATTAGGACTTGTTTTGATATTTTTAACTGTATTAAACACTTTCCTTACTGTTGCTTTGCCTGGAGTGGAAATAGTAAATCTAGCCATTCGGAGGTCCAGCACATTCTATTTTATTGCTTAGACTGGAGTGGGAACAGTAAATTGAACCTTTCTGAAGTCCAAAGCTTTCCCTACTGTTGCTCAACCTGTAATGGGAATAGTAAATTTAGGTCCTCTGATGTCCAACGCTTTCTGTACAGTTCCTAAGACTGGAATGGGACTATTAAAGTTAACCTCTCCGAAGAGAAATGCTTTCCCTACTGTTGCTTGGATCGAAGTGGGAATACTAAATCTAACCCCTCCAAATTCCAATGTTTTCCTCATTGCTGCTTAGGCTGGAGTTGGAATAGTAAATGTAACCCCTACCACATCCAATACCTTTCCTACTGTTGCTTGGAGTGGATTTTTAATAATTGGTAATATTTATGCTTATTTTGTCATGTTTTATATGTTTAGAAAAGTTTATATAATATTATTATAGTTGATTATATTAGTTTAATGAATACTTTTTATGTATAATCTTTTTAGTTGATTTTTGTCTCAATATTTTTTTATCTATGTTGAATATTTTTGAAATATGTTAAAAATGATTTCTCAATTTAGTTCATAGAATAAATAAATACAATTCAATGTAATATGTTTATATTTTAGTTAGGTTAAATAGGCTTACTGCTTGTTTATGTTTGTTACTTTTTCATTTATTTTACTGTTAATATTCAGATTTTCATAGTAATATTTTTTATTTATTGTTGAGATTTATATATTTACATATATATATATATATATATATATATATATATACACATATATATATGTATATATATATATATATATATATATATATATATATAATTTACATAATGCATTCAATGTGTTAAACAATCAATATATTACTTTTACATAATTACATGTTAAATAGTTTAAAATCGACATTTATTGGAAAAACAATATTTGTGTGTATATTTGCTCAATATTCTTGTCAACAATATATTTGTACTTTACATTGTAAATATAACTCATAATATTTTTGTTAACAATTTTTATAAGTCAATATTTTGAAGGCTGGTTGTGAATCCCCAGGGCCACTCCTGGAATTTGTGTCACTTTCCCCCAGGTTGACAGCAGCAAGCACAGGAAGGCTTCAAGGGAGAGAGAAGGAAAGAAAGAGGAAGAAGGGAGAGAGAGAAAATGTGTTCAGAGAGGAGAAGAGAGAGAGAGGGGAGAAGGCAAGAGAGAGAATGGATGGAAAGAGAGAGATAGCACCAACAGTCGAATGGAGGAGACTGGTTTGAGATTTATTACCAGGGCCAATTATGGCTCTCCAGTTTGGCCCTGATACACATCAGCGTTCTGGTTTCTGAAAACATATATATTTTTCCAATAAACACAAAATTTAAATTTTAGAGAAATAAAGTCAATCTTACTCCTTTAAAATAAAATATGACATTAAAGAAACAAAATAGCACGAAGTAAAAATTCAGCTTTCTGTTAAATATAAATTTGTTCTTCAAACATTAACTTGTCACATGCCAACAATGCTCATCACTTGAAAAGGATTCCCTCCAGTCCTACGGACGTGTGCCAGCTCAGACCTGATGCCTCAAACCTGCCGTTTGGCGCATGTACCAATTGGCTAGTATGCCAGGACTGATGTGGATAACTTTATAACCAACATTGGTTATGCAGTGAACATACTGAACAGTTGTACCACTGGTTCAGTATAACACTTTATCACTATCGCACATTTACCTTCAGACGTGTGTTCACAACACACTTATTTTAAGTCGCAGTAGCTGAATAACTCACCCTGAAGAAGGGTGCGACACTCAAACAGGTCCCTAGGCCGAAACATGTTGATCTTACACTAACACAGATGCCCCTAATGGTTTTACAAGCTATTTGATTTTGTTTTTAATCCTGACACTGGGTAGCTGAATAAAGTTGCTGCATATCTAATCCCGTAGCCAGTTTTAATCACGCACACACCAGCACTGCACCTTTTTTACCACACCTAGCTCACATAAGGTTTTAGTTTACCTGCCTAACTACCATTAAAACATCCCTGAGCTCCTCCTTTGTAGCGAGGGGGTTGAAGCCTGCGTAGAGACTATGTCTGTCACATGAGGAGGCACCCCTATGATGAAGCATGACACCTTTAGTGTGTGAGTGAAACCTTCCTGAAAAGGGATTCTCTCTGCCCTTGGTTAAGTGGACTAAGCTACATCTCTGACCTCTCTGAGCATTTCGGACCCATGGCTTTTTTTGTGATATGATTTGTGAGTGCGGATGTGGTTAACACTGGTCCTTAAATCTCCCCTAGCCTCCGTGTGTGAATTCATTACCACAGTTATGCCAGGGGTGGCCACAACTGTGTTACAAACAACCACAATATGCCATGGATTCACACCTTTATGCCAAGGCTCAAATTATGTCAGGAAAGTGTTCCATAATGTCAAGGAAGCCAACAATGTATGCAACATTGCAAAGTAGTTTTATTGCCTTTACAATGTTCTGTGAAATACATTGTAACTTTGTGAAGATTGCATCATTTTATGCTTTGCAACATTATTAATTAAAAAGGTGACTTCAGGACAATTTACTTGCAAGCATGCATTTGCCATGTATGCAGAATGTAATTTGAGTACTAGCATTGTTGTTTGAGCCCGAATGATCGATCTTACACTACCATAGGCCTAGGTTATATTAGATTGAAAATAATCTTTTAGCTGGTTTATCTTGTATAGCCAAAAACTTAAACTGGGGGGTCCAGTATGGTCTATGACGAGAGAAAGAATTATATTTCTTCATATGAGCTGGTTTGACCACAGAAAACAGCAGCTTCAGGGATGTATGTCACATAAATTCTTACTCAGGTCCCGGGAAAGTCCCCTCTCACGCCAACTGTGGTGCCGCCATATTTCTATCCTCTGCATCTAAAAGCATCCATCTCTGATTGATTCTTGCAAACCAGGAGAACAGTTGCAGGTATTTAACTATTGATAGGAAGCCTCCAGTCATTTAGCACTTTCAGAGTAATACCCTTCCGAAGACAGCTCCCCCAAGTAGTTATTCCAGACTTCCTTAAGGCCAGGCTTAGCCCGTCCTGCAGACAATCTAGGGTGCCAGAGGAATCCCAGATAGGCACAAAGTCCAAGACGTAACCAATGCCCAGGGTCTTCCTGACTCTAAATCATACACTCAGCACAGCTTTTAAAACTTTTACTAACATTTTAAAAAATACATTTGGGGCACCAAATTTATATAGAAACCCCACGGATCCCAACTCCCAGGCCTTCCCTGTTAAAATCATCCCCCCAAGTTGAACTATCCAAGGACCCCTCAAAAGATTGCAATATGTGTACAAAATCTGACTCCCAGATGTAGGTGATGCGGTCTTGTTGAAAGCTAATGATGAGCATCTGTTTTTCACCTGCCCATGAATAGCGGGTTCTGGGAGAATGTGGGTAATCTCATTGAGGAGATCCTGGGTGTCAGAATTAATCTAAGCGCCATGATGGTTCTGATGGAGATTTACATGTCATTGTGCAGCCTTCTGAGTAGTTCACAGAGAGGCGTGTTATTCTTCCTCATACTTCTTGTCAGGAGGGAGATAATAAGCATTGGATAGATCCAGCAACCTCCTCTCTAATGGACTGGCTAAAAGCAGTGCACGGGACCTGTAGGTTGGACACTGAAAGTAAGCCTGGGAGGATGAATGGGGTATGTACCGATTTTTTTCTGGTGCAGTGATATGTCACAGCAACATAGTCTGAGTTTGCAAAAGCCATGGTGATATGAGGACAAAAAAAGAAAAAGTTAAGCTGGGAAACTGCAAACTTCCCAATGAGTGAAACCAGGGAAAATATGAAGTTCTTCTACACGAATGCACTGGGGCTAATTTAGTTAAAATCCATAAGAATCATTGTATGCAGTACCTACACTGCATGATATCTAGGTTAAATGACCCTCAGTAGTATGATATTCAATTTTCATCACATCTATTTGCAATAAGTCATTTGTATTCTTTAATTTGTCAACGGAAAATTTCCATGTACAGGTTTGAATCAATAAATGATAAAATCCCTGTTAATGCTCCTTCTAGCACAGTTTTGGTGCATGGTCCTGTATTGTGTAATATTCAATGAACATGCATCATTATGTCTGCCCAACTCTATTGACCCTGGTCAGATCCCAGGGCATAACATAATCTCCTACGTGGATGACACTCAGCTCATCTTCTTACTCTCCTCAGACCTGACTAACACCAAATCCAACTTCCACAGGCTCATGACCAGCATCGTAAGCTGGATGCAAAGTAGATGCCTTAAACTCAACAGAGACAAAATAGAAATGCTAATCTTCAGGAGAAACAACTCCCTGTGGGATAACTCCTGGTGGCTAATGGAACACAGCCCCACACCTACAAGCATGCAAGAAACCTCAGAATAATATTCAACAGCAAACTCTTGATGAGGAAGCAGATCAAAGCTGTCTCATCCTCCTGCTTTCTTACCCTTCGCCTGCTAAGAAAAATCTCCAAATGGCTCACCTTTGACATCAGTCACCTGGACTACGGGAAATCCCTCTATGATGAAATTCCTGCTCAACTACTAAACAGACTCCAGAACATTCAGAACTCAACAGCAAGGCTCACCCTCGACCTCCTGAGGTGGACTCACACCTCCTTCCACCTCAAAGCTCTACACTGGCTCCCCGCCAGCAAACAGGGCCAGTTCAAACTGCTCACCCAAGCCTATAAAGGCTTGAGTGATGTAAATGGTATTATGTTATTATTAATTATAAAGCCATTCACATAAAAGACTCTGACTACCTCAACCCCAGGGTGGACTTTCACCAACCTACCCACAATCTTCGTTCCTCGTACCTCTTCTTAGCCCACACCCCCCTCGTTCACAGAAGCAGGAGTGGAGGCCATGCCTTCTCACATGGAGGCCAAGTCCGGGAATGGCTTCCCCCTCCACACACCCCACTCCCTGCAGGAGTTCAGGACAGACCTGATGACATGGCTCTTTGACTAATCCATCCCAGCAGCAGCTTCCTCCAGCCCCCAGTGCCTGGGTACCCACAGGGGTCATAAGCAGCGCTCTACAAAATATATTTGATTGATTGTTTAAAAATCAACAACACCATTATATACCATTTATCTTCATATAGACCCTTTTCATAAGATTGTGTTCAAGATGTTTCCAACGTGCAATTTTGTATGCCAAATTACTTGTGCAGATTAGTAATTATAATGATGTATATGTCCGTAACCAATAAATAAATAATTTTGCACTTAAAACAATATAGTTATTTAATTTAGAAGTGTGATGAATAATGTAGTATGGCTATGTCACATTTTAGTGAGAGACACCATTTAATTAAATTGGATGCTCATCTTGCTCCTCCTCATTTCTCCCTCCCAATCAGCTACATGCTTTGAGTCTTCTCTTCCCTTAGTTTCCATGAAATACAGCACACTATGAAGCAACAACACTGTTGTATTGGAAAGCAGGTATTGTGAATAAAACTTTCCATTGTGTACCCAATGTATCATTTTGAAGGATTTTCACTGAAAGTTCCATTGCATGCGTGCAGAAGAACACATTTCTAATAGCTATTGTTAAAAAATGTTTCATATTATGCTGTACCTTCTGGAGTGCAGTTGCTGAGGAAGCAAGTACGAGATTTCTCTCTACCCTTAAGAAATGGGTTAGTGCTAAGAATCTCTTAGAATTACACATTTTTTATTTGCCAATCGACTTAATCATGATCATATCATGCTGATTTAGCCGTTCTAATAATTCATATGTATAAATTGTGTGTAAAAACTCTTTGTTTTGAGAGATGTGGTGCGACTTTTAATTTTCCCCCGATTATGTTGAGATTTTTCTTTCCTCACTTAGGATGCTGTCAGTACACATTATGAATTTGACATTTAGCAGTCTATTTACGAGCTAGTTTGCATTGATCTTGCACCATGAAATGTGGTAGAAGAGCAGCGCAAGCCTTAAGTCAGATTTGAGAAGCCACTCAAGGCCGCTTTGTGTGGCCCGGAGTGACTCCATAAACTTTGAGTAAGGCAGCGCAGTCTGAATCACTGCATTGCCTTAGTCAGCCCTTAGAATGTGTTCCATGGTTGCTGCATGGGTATTCACAGGCAACTCCCATGGTTTTGGATTCATTCCAGATTTACCTGAGCTGATAAACCTGGGAATGTGCCACAAATATACGCCTTCCCAGGAGAGGTGTAGCAAGGAGAAATATATTTTTTTCTCCTTGTTTCTTCCTCTTTCTATGTGTGCTGCATTCTGCAGCACACATAGATGGAGGAATATGCATCTCAGGATTGTTTTTGTGCAGGCACCCTTGCACCATGGTGCAAAGGTGCCTGTGTTGACCCTAGGCTGCCAAAAGTGCGCCAGTGCAGATAAAAAGGTAGGAATGCCCCATATTGCCTTAAATACTGATAATTACCTCCCCTTTCCATATCATGCAGTGTAGCGCAGCACTGCGACTTGCTTGTGCTGTTTGACTTTTTCATAAATAGGCCTCTTAGAATTTAGAGTGTTGTTTTTGCCTAACTAGAGTTTACGTTTGTGGTGGGACCTGGCAAGATACCTGCTCCAGCACACTTAGCCTGAGCTCCGTATCCCCTGTAATTAATCCTCTAACATCCTTCCAGTAGGTGTTTCAAAAATCCTGCTGGCCTCGCTGTGTGGACTCCCACTGGGTCCCTCTTCATATTGGTATCCTGCTTTGGGAGACTTCAAGCCCGGGAGTGAAGTGCTTGCTCTTGTTTGTAAGGGCTGCATTTCAGACAGCTCTGCCTTGTGTGGGAGCAGCCTGTCTGGGAGACCCGAGGCTGAGGTGAGGAGGTGCCTTGTGGTCAGAGACAGTTGCACGATGCTCCATGCCTAGGGAGTGCCTCCAGGAAGCACAAGCTTTGAGGCCAGGTCCCGAGAAGTTTGGGGACCAGAGCCGGCATGGAGCAGTGAGCCGAAGCCCTGCTGCTGGTGCTGCTGCCCCCATGCGGCACTGCCGTGCCAGAGACTGCCATGATTTCTTGGTGGGCAGCCAGGTGCTGATTGACTTCAGGCTCAGCCTGCATGTGGTGAGGGGGCATGACCATTTCCTAGCCCAAAGCAATGCATGGACCCTGTTGCTGAGAGGGCAAAGAGCCCTGCCTGTGTAGGGGATAGGCCAGCATATGACATCTCTAGAGAAGGAAGGTGATGTCGGCAAACCTGAGTGAAGGTCCGGGGTGGAGGAGCCACTCTACTGATTTGCCCAGGTGGACAGAGACTACACTTGGCTCTGGGGGAGATGGGAGGTGCTTGAACATAACAGTGTCCCCCCTGAGTGGCTCTTGTGAATTGGTCTGCCCTCCCCTGGAGGAGCGAAACCTGTGGAGATGTGAGCCTACCTTGATAAAAACTGAGTGATGCAGCCAGAGGCCCCATCCTATATATTGAGCCCAAAAGGAGAGAGTCCCTAATAAGAAGCATTTAGATCTGGAGGAAACCCGAACTGCTCTGTGGATATCCTGTATTGGCAACAAGCACCTTGCATAGCTTGACATTGGGAGCCTGTTGCATCTCAAGTGTCACAAGAGATGGGAACAGATGTGAGGAGCACTGTGAGTGCCCCAGGAGCTGCAGCTGGTGCAGTGAGATGGATCCCGTGGGGGATTTGGTCAGGCCTGGTGAGTGCAGGCTGCCTGGGGACACCAGATACAAACGCAGCTGCCGGGGGCACCCAGGACTGGGAATGAGGTAGATTGGCAGCAGCGTGAAATGAGCAAATTTATTCATGATAACTGAAAGCAACCAAGAGTGGGAGTGACCCTGCAGTTGGGGTAGAAGTTGGGGTAGGCTGGATTGGCCCACCGTCATTCCACTGTTATGGCCCGAGGTCAGTCTTGGTGAAAGATTAAGTGCCCAATGGACAAGAAAGCAATACCATCACTCAATAGGCACTGCCGCAGGGCCTGCCACCAAGCAGCATGCACCAGACATGGCCCCCGATGTCGAGCATGGAGGAGGAGTCATCTAGGACAGCTTTGTTGGAGGCGATACAGGTGCCCCACACTGCTTTGAAGGGTAAGATTGACACTGTTACAATTGAAGTTGACCTCCTGTGCACAGTCCTTTGCAATGTATCAGAGAGGGTAAAAGTTGCAGAGCAATCGATCAGTGAACTAGACCAGGATGTTGCCTTAAGCAACAGGTTGCGTGAGTCTGCCACTGCTAACACATTGGAGGACAGGGTGCAGGATGCTGAGGGCAGGTCCTGCCATAATAAACTCTGCCCGGTGGGGTTCCCAGAACTCCCGGAGGGAGGGTCAAATGAGAGCTTCCTGGAAGGACGGATTCCTAACACCATCAAGCCATAGGGTCTGTCCCAAATGTTTGCAGTCGAGAGAGTGAATCTTACTCTGGTGATGCATCCCCCATTGGGGACCACACACAGGACCTCACTGCATGGATTTTCAAGTCTTGAGACCAAGACTGTATCCTCAGAGCCACCTGTAAGTAGAGGACTTTGAAGTATGAGAATCACAGCATTGCCATCGTTCCGGAAGAAAACACAAACGTACAATCCAAGCAGAAATCATTTGTGGGACTCAAACAAAGACCCAGGATTTTGGGACTGTACTACATGCTTCTGTTTCTGTTTTGTCATGTGAGTGATAGCACAACGCAAAACAAATGACTCTGAAAGACTTGAGGATGTATGGGCCTGGCTTGATCAAAGGAACGAGGCATGTGAAGAATTAACTGTGGGAGATAGATGTGGAAATCGCAGAATGACAGCTACAATATGTCCCAGGAACTGTCTTCAGATGGGAATGGCACTTTGTCATGAATGGTCTTACAAGAGTATGGCACGCTAGTGGATGAGCGGATGGACTGTGCTGGCTTGTGAAACCCATCGAGTAGAGAAAAGGAGGGTGCGGTTCCGACTCCAGTTGGGACTGCCGAAACTCAACCTGAGTGAGACTGCCTGTTGACATTTGGGGAGCGTTGTTGATTATGGGTCTTGTGCATAAGTATGCCACAGGGTTAGGGGGAATGCAGTGTAGGGGTGTTATTCGTGCATTAGAGACATATGGAAAAGGGATGTTAGCTATGGAGCATGCACAGTGAGGGCATAGAAATGTATTGTATTGCTGACTACTACAATGCAATCGTTAGGGCTTTCTAGGATGGCTGGAGTGAGACCTGATGTGGGACGCTCCCCTGTAATGGGCTGGGGAAGCACGGGCCTGACTCTTCTGCAAATTGAGGGGATCAGTCTAGTTTGTTGTGCAAGGGTTGTACTCTAGTTATATTGGCGGAGTGCCAGCCAGTTTGTTCACAGTGGGGTTGGCATAGGGTATCTGTGTTGTTTTAGCACATGATGGTGGGCAAAAACATATTTTATATGTTTTTTTTGTTGTTAAGTGATTGTCCAGAGAGGGATGAAGAGGGTTGAGTTTTTTTTCCAGAGATGTTCAATGTTATGGTCCCAGATGGTACACAGATTGTCATAATGCGGACAGGAGAGGTATCAGCCCAGTGGGGAAGGTCAGTCTTGAGTGGGTGGAGGCAGCTGGTGTCTGCTAGTCTGAGCAATGTCAACCTATAAAATAGTTGCATGGAATGTCAGTGGTCTAGGTAGTTATGTGAAAAGGCATAGGTTACTCTCCTACTTGTGGTGCACTGGGTTGAGCATAGCCGGTC
The DNA here is from genome assembly GCF_964261635.1 of Lissotriton helveticus. NCBI lineage: Eukaryota > Metazoa > Chordata > Amphibia > Caudata > Salamandridae > Lissotriton > Lissotriton helveticus. Next base: position 529,533,778 of record NC_136069.1, read on the forward strand.
TGCAGGAAACACACATCACGGAGGAGGAGGCAGAAAAATTGAAGAAGAAATGGAGGGGTCAATTGATCGCCTCCACATATTCCTCTTATGCCTGGGGGGTGGTAGTCTGGGAGGCTCTTGAGGGCCACTTTGGGCTGATTTACCTGAAAGCGCATCGATCTGGGCAGTATGTCTTGGTGCAGGGAGTGCTGGATGGGGTGGATGTGACTATTTTGACTGTGTACGGCCCCAACGTGGATGATAGGGAGTTATTCCCATGCCTGCAGATGCTAGTTACTAGGCTGATCGCTTGTTGTGGGTTGGGGACTTCAAAGGTGTTCTTGACGCAAATATGGACAGACAGCCTCCCCGTGCCCTAACCTAACCTGGAATGACAGAAACGTTACATGAGGTCTTGCATAACCTGAGCTGTGAGGACATTTGGTGGGAGTTGTACCCAACCAAAAGGAAGTATTCTTGTTACCCTGCCACCCATGGCATTTGTAGCTGACTGGACTGGGCTCTGGGAATGGCTGACATGTGGCCACTTTATTACGCAGGTACTTATCTTCACTCTCCTCTTCTGCTGGAGTTGGCAGGGGTGTGTACCTGGGAGGGGTGAGAAACTGGCAGCTGCAGACTGATGCCCATTAGATGCATCATTCAGGCTGATGATAGCAAGAAGATCACAGAGTACCTAGCAGGAAGTAGAGGTATTAAATGGGAGGTGCTGATGGCAGTTTTAAGGGAAGAGTGTCTTGGCAGGGTCTGTGTACACAAATGGTAAATGCAGAGTGATCTCTGAGACACAAATGGCAAATTAATGGAGGCCCATTGAGGCTAGGTGAAAGTCCTGGACACCAGTGAGATGACTGTGGCCCTTCAGAGATGTTTGGGAGACACATGGGATAGGATTGACAGGTTTATGAATTGGAAATACAGACAAAGTTTGCATAGGGAGGGGGTCATGCCTAGTAAGTTGCTGGCCTGGTTGCTCAAACAGGAGGTGGATAGAACCCCTATTATGGCTCTCTGGTGCAGGGATGGATCTTTGACCACTTCCCAATAGAACATTAATAGCATTAATGAGAATTCTGTGGGGTACGGGTGGATGCCAACACTGCAGTGAGGGACAGTGATCTAGATAGTGTGGAATTACCTGTGTTGCCGCCTTTACAAAGGGAGAAATTTAAGTCTTGACATTACCCTGGACGAGTTAAAGGAGGAGATGGGCAAATTGATCAGGGAAAAGCAACAGGTGGTGATAGCTTCCTGGTGAGATTTTATCAGGCATACAACACACAGATGGAGTAACTGCTGCTCGAGGTGTTTCATAAGGCACAAGATGGGGGGATCTTGCACCTGTATGTGGCGCAAGATGTTCGTGCCACGAAGGAGTTGCACAGCTGTATACACATATGTAAACAGTATTCACACGTGTTCCATATTTTCACCAAATTCATCCAAGTTTTATTCCAAGTTTTATTCTGAAGTTTACTCGTTCTTTCACCATCATGTCAAAGACATAAAGTTTTCATGTTTTATGCATCTTGATACTCTGAGAATGCCCATCCAGGCTTATTCACGGGCAATATCTTAAAAGTTCATAGTTCCAGAACATTCCATTCTACCCACTGCATTTCGGTCCACAACCTCTTCTTCGGGGGTATCTATAATGTTAAAAGCATATTTCAGCGAACACTACATTTACACGACAATGTTGCAACTAACATTCAGCCCAAATATCCATTCTTATTCATCAATAGTGTAACTAAATTATATATATTGCCTCCTAAGCACGCTGTTCACTACCCCGTCCTGCAATCTTTGCACTCCCCGCTGAGACTGCCCCAGTTCACATTACACATAATCTAGATGTGCCCTCCCTGTGAACCTCATGCTCAAGACCCCTTTAAAGAAACAAAAGTGAACAATGAGCAAAAGTACGAGCTACGTCGATCTAAATAAAAATGCACCTCCGTTCCCCAACAGGTATCCTCTCACAACTCCACCCAATGTTTCTACTTTTCTGAACTAGCAGTCAATCCTTGTGCATGCCTACTACAAAACATTCTGAATTTCAACCGCCTAACTTTCCTCATCTCCCTTCAACAGCGTTCTAAATCATGCTGCACCCAGCATAGCTGTTTATAGCCTTATCCACCCACCTGTGATCAAATGCTCATCACGTGGTGCATGTGCCTCACTGTGTTTCTTAAAGTGCACCTTCCCCCTCAATCTCTCTAATCACTCAGAATAGCCAGTGCTGACAGTCACCCCACGCCCTGTATTCATCATAAAATTAAACATAAACAGTATGAATCACCACTTAAATCATCAAACAAATTGCAAAAATTACAAATGAAAACATGTGTATAACGTAATACAGATGCATACTATAAATGTCCACTTGAAACCAAAGTCCATTGCAACGTTATCCAAAAATGTTTCACCTTCATGTTCTGTGGAAAAGTCTCTGACGTGAATATTTAATTGTGACAATTTTAATCTATATCCAATATTCAGCGGGGTGCTCTAACAGGGTTTGGAACAAGATTCGATGAACTACACTGTAATTAGACCTGAAGCACACCCTTTTCGTTTTCATTATCAGACTTAATGTTTCTTTTGATGTTTTTTTTCTGGTTAGCATGCAAAACTCTGGAATGCTCCGTCCCAAACAAGCACCTGACGTAATAAGCCCTGTGTGTGGCGCGGGATGTCCGTGCCACAAAGGAGTAGCACAGCCGTATACACATATGTAAACAATATTCACACATATTCCATATTTTCACCAAATTCATGTAAGTTTTATTCCAAGTTTTATTCCAAAGTTTACTCGTTCTTTCACCATCACATCAAAGACATAAAGTTTTTATGTTTTTTGCATCTTGATACCAATTCCAATTCCAAAAATTCTTTATTTCGGCCACATAGGCCATAAAAGATGCAATAAAATACAATACATATATTTAAAACACAGTATTTACATATAAAAGATTCTACTGGACCTGCATGGGGTAAGGGATACAAGGTAGTACAAGTTCAAGAGGACATTTTCTTCCTTATTATCCATGCTGCCATTAGAAATTTTGAAACAGCAAAGACAATATGGCCCAGAGTGTTGGTTTTCATGACCCTATAGGCCTGTAGGTACATCCTGAAGCCCAGGTTCCGACACAAGGGTGCTATCCAACGCCTCCTTGGGCTCTGGTAGGCGTGGCAACCAAACATTATGTGTAGATCATCTTCATCATGGGCTTTACAGCATGGACAGAGTTTGTCACCCCCTGAGGACCATTTGTAAGTGAATACTTTGGTGGGGAGTGTACCAAACCTCCATTGCAAGAACAGTTTCCTCGCCAAGAGAGGAAAAATAAAATCCATAAAAGGTTCGAACACATAAGAATTTCTGGATTCCATAAAACGTCCCGTCAGGGTGCCACTATTATGAGCATTATCCATGTCAACGAGGTTTTTGTTCTTGTACAGCTGGGCAAGAGTTTTACGCGTAATCCTTGGACAGCCCTGAGCTGGATCATCCCATAGGTCTGGCAAGTTCAGGCTAAACAGTTCCGACTTGATAAATGCCAGCCAGGGAATTTTGCAGTTGGCATTCAACCTCATAACATGAATAGGGTCCTGTCTGTAATGATACAGTTCCTCGGTGGTCCATATCCGATGCCAAAACTTCACAGGTTTCGACAGAAGATCCTCAGCAATAGAGGGAAGGCCCAAGTCTAGTCTTAGGGGGAGGAGTGGCGTACCTTGCGGGAGAGCAAGTAGGCGTCTCAGAAAGCTATTTTCCACACCTGCCAGAACCTTCCCTGCTTTGTGTCCCCACAACTCACTACCATACATGGCTGCTGCCTTCGCTTGGGACCTGTATGTTTCCAGGGCCGGGATACTCTGAGAATGCCCATCCATGCTTATTCGCAGGAAATATCTTTAAACTTCAATGTTCCAGAACATTCCATTCTACCCAATGCATTTCAGTCCACACGACCTTCTTCGGGGGTATCTATAATGTTAGAATCATATTTCAGTGAACACTACATTTACACAACAATGTTGCAACTAACAGTTAGCTCAAATATCCCTTCTTATCCATCATTAGTGTAACTAAATTATATATATTGCCTCCTAAGCACGCTGGTCGCTACCCCGTCTGTGGTTCTGAGAATTCTGGACTCACATAAATAATTCTGGACTCGAGAATTAAACTTCGTCGAAACATGACGAATTTAGTATCAAAAGACCGAGAATGACGAGTACACCATGTACAAACATTTTCAGCCTATTCGAGTGACGATTTCACCTCGAAATCATCATTATCGTTTAGAACCCTCGGCTTCCATTTTATGTATGGCAGCCATTTTGTGAGTTGCCCTTTACATAGGCTTATAATCCAGCTGAATTGGATCCCAAAAGGACACGTACACCTTAATCGACTTTCCTATGACCTGTGCAAGTTGGAACCATTGCCCCAGGCCGAACCTGTTAGGTCAGTTCCTCTCCCAGTGGCCGAGCAAGATAGCATCAAGGCTCAACAAGCCATAAAACCTTTTCATCGCACACACACCTGCCGTATCTTGCTCACATCTGTCTCTGCTCTTTTTGCTTCACTTGCTTTATGATGGGGAGGTGCCCGTTTTTATAGGGGGTCCACCGATATCTGATGAAAGGTTGGGCCTCGATGGGTGATTTGTTGTGGGCTGGACGAAGTGAAATATGGACATGTCATCATGACTCTGCTTTTCCTTTGTATTAAAAATATGTCAATGATATACCGTAAAACCAAGAATGTTTGCCTGAAGCTTAAAACTCTGTATAAGAAGAGAAGCCTGACTTTGTAAATTTGAGCAGTCTCCTGAGAATATACTTCCCGTGTGTTGTACTTCTAGGACACTTGTTACCTTAGTTGCAGCCAATAAAATCGATCCTTGACTTCACCTAGAAGACTCTGAGTTTCTGTGGTCTGAATCAGGAAGGACTCGAGGTCTCTGGTTGTACCCTGACACCGCTGGGTTGCCGGTTCTGTGCCGGTTCTTAAAAATCCAGTACCTCAGCTGGCGCCCAACGTTTGGGGCGATTCCAGCGGTACCAGCCCAGCCAGAGGTTCGTGAGGAGCTTCGTGTGAAAATTCCGGAGGACGGCCAACCACTTCATCGACCCCTGCATGTCGACGTGGTCCTAAGGTCTTTGTTGAGAGGTTCCCTGCTTCCCGACGGCTACGAAGGACTGCTGCCCTGGCTATCGCCCTGATTTGGACCCTTGAAGTTTGGTAGAGCGAAACACTAAGACGAGTCTTCTGGTGATGTCATCAATATCTCATTTTAATTATAAGTGGAGCGTCTCCCAGTCCTTAGTTGGTCTTAGTTTTGGGTATCCTTTGGGATAATTGTTGGTACTTGCAAGCGCCAAAGCCGAAGGACTCGTGTATTCACGAGAAATATCATAATCGATAATCCTTTGAAGTTTGGAGCTAGACTAGAGAGCGAAGATGCCTGGTCTTAGACTTGGAAATTTGTTTTGTCTTGGTTGTAATAATAGGGACTCCCGATTAGAGGACTCATGTCCGGTTCCTCCGGTTGGAACTCCAACTTACGAGTTATATGTGAAACACGGGGTAGGCCCCATCACATACAATGAAGTGTGAATCAAATACACCAGAAAAGATGGTGTTTTAAAATGGCCCCAATATGGTAGCTTTGATACCGAAATCCTAGATAACCTTCAAAAAGAAAGCCCGGCCGGCGATGTTTGATTCTTTCCACCTATGGCGTAAGGAAGCCAAACAGAAGGAATTAAATTAGAGAAGAAAAATAAGAGAGAAAGGGGTATTTCCGTAATGCAAGCTGCTATGCAGTTTAAAGACAATGAAGAAGAACAGATGAGTGAGCAGTTGCACAGGCAACGTAAAATGGCAATAGATAAATGCTATCCAGTTTTGCCGCCTCTTAAGCAAGATGCAGCGAAAAACCTTGAAAAGATCCGTTAATGACGCATTTATTAAGTTCGCCACCTCCCTATGCGCAGAATCCTACAGCACCTCCGCAAAACCTAGTTGCACAACCTGTGATTGCATTGCCTCCTGCTCCTCTACAGCAACCACCAGCTGCTCTTCAGCTGGCTCCTACTCCTTCGGTGCAGTCTCCTCAAGGCCCACTGATTACATCTACTTCACTTATGCTTTCTACAACTTTGCCTAGTGCACCTTCTACTTCTCCTGATGCTTCCTCTGCTATTGTCTCTGCTCCTGCCTTATCTCACCCTGTTCTTGCACCCGTACTTCCATCAGTTTCTCCTTCCGTTCGACAGAGAATGGCCAGCACTGTAACTAATCTTTTCTCACCTCTTTTCGGGTCGCTACTACGACCCCTAACATGGGACGAAGACAGTTGCGAAGTCAACTGCCTGACTATCAGAAGAGAGAGATTCACTGAATCGTTTAGCGCATAAATGGGTTATGGACACTGTAAAGTATGATGTAGAGTCTGTCATGGAAGTCTTCCGTCAATGGGAAGCACCGACGCAGAGATATGTTTTTGAACAAATGTGTGTTTTTCTCTGTGAGGATTTGGAAGACAATGATCTGGAATACAACCCGCAAGAGTTGTGTCGTGTGCGGTTCAATTTCGCAGAGGGCATGATTGTAGGTCGCGATGTCAAGAGAGCGGTTGAGATATTGTTGTCATATCGGAGTAAGGGGGGCCCTTCTCAGTCGCTATTTGAGCAAGGTAGGAAAAAGGCGCGACAATACCCCATGAGAGAAGTTCCCCCACAATGGAGAGAGGGTGACACAACTGTTGACCCACCTATTCTGCCACACTTTTCAGCGCGTGTGGGTACATGTCCCATGGAGGCAGGCTGAAGTTTTAGCCCTTAAACAGACATTACCTGATCCCCGTAAAAATCCTGCAGGGTATTACAAAGAGTTGTCACAGACTGCAGGGTCATGTATCATGAATTTAGCCGATATCGATATGTTATTTGGGAATGTTGTTCCACAGCCTTTATGGGGTAAGATTCGTCATACAGATCATGATCAGGAGTTAGGTGACTCATGGGCTAATATTGCTGCTGCAGATGCCCGACAAGTTGGTGGTGCTAAACCTGAGCCTCTAGTAGCTGAACTTCCTGGTAAAATAATTGATTACATGAAAACGATAATGCCTGCAATACGTGTAAATTGGGATAAGTTGTCTGCATGTAAACAGAAGAAAGAGGAAACAGTGTCAGATTTCTTCAACAGGTTTGAAGAAACATTTGTCGACCACAGTGGTCAAGATATGAGCACAGAAGGTGGTCAGCGCTTGTTCGTCGATAAATTCGTGCACAATCTGCTTCCAGAGTTGTGTAAAAAGTTAAAAGATTCAGAGAGTTCTTGGGCAGTTTCGTCTTCAGCACATATATTGGCTACTGCACAATATTACGAAAATAGAGACAAAGACGAAAAAGATAGGGCAGAGAAGAAAACTAAGGAGCTGAAAACTAAGGTTTTGTTACAGCAAGCATATCCGCCACGTGGTGGTGGTGGTCAGAATAATGGTGGTCAGAATAACTATCAGAATAATTATCAGCAGCCTCAACAGTATCAGAGGAACTCACAAAGAGTCGAGGAAGAGGGTCAATTCATGTATAGTTGTCCTATTTTGTTACAGCGTGCAAATGGTGCTTCTGGTGTAAGAGGTCGTGGTGTTCAGCAAGCGCATAGGGGTAGAGGTCGCGGAAATGTCCCCCAAAACGCACGTCCCCTTCCACCCCAAAATTCTATGAATAGGTTCGATCAGCAGAATAACGCATCTGGTAGGACAGCTCAGTACTATGCGGATGATTACTATACAGAAGATGAGCATTGGGAAGGTAATGATTGCTAGGACAGCCATAGACAAAGAGAGGGAGTTGTTTCAGTTCCAGTAGATCAGAATGGACCATATGTCGAGGTGATTACATAAGGTGTGTCAGAACCTTTTCTGTTGGATACTGGTGCTACAAAGAGTTCTATTATGCACTCCAAACTCCCTGGCGCACCTTTGTCTGGCGAAATGAATGTCTCTGTAGGTTTTTCTGGCGCCCCAGTTAGAAATCCGATTTCTGACCCTTTGTCTCTTTCTGTTGGTCCTCGTGAATTAGAAGCACCCCTTATTCTGACAACAGGATGTGGTGAAAACTTGTTGGGATTAGATCTGTTAAAAAGATTGTATGCGACTTTGTACTGTTCTCCTTCAGGAGTACAACTTACTTTAGGTAAGAAAGTGGTTTCTCCGATGTATTTGTCAAGGGATAAACTTCCAGCAGAATTGTCGTTTCTTCCAGATATTCTTTGGGCCGCTGGTCCTAATGATGTGGTTCTTTTAGAAATACCACCATATGTTGTAACATTGAAAGCCAATGTTCAAATGCCAATAATTCCCCAATATAGAATCTCTAGTGAAAGTGAAAAAGCTTTGCTAGCGATCGTTTACGAGCTAATTGAAAAAGATGTGATTGAAGAGACAAGAGGCAACGTTTGCAATAGTCCTGTTCTGCCTGTTTTAAAACGAATTGATCCCTCTCAGCCACCTGTGTACCGATTCGTGATTGATCTCAGAGAGGTCAATAAAATAGTTGTGCCACAATTCCCAGTTGTCCCCGACATTACTGCATTATTGACAATGATTCCAGCTTCTGCCACTTGGTTTTCGGTGATCGATTGAAGAATGCTTTCTTCAGCATCCCGATTGCTGAGGAGAGCAGGGATATTTTTTCCTTCAGTTTAGGAGGACGCAGCTTCCGCTTTAAACGCGCTCCTCAGGGCTACTGTGAAAGTCCACCAATATATAGTCAAGCTCTAAAAACACAGCTTGTTTTACCTGAGGGTGCTGCCCTTATTCAGTATGTGGATGATTTCCTCATTGCTGCAGATACTGAGGAAATCTGTAAAGAAGCCACGTTGTCATTGTTGCGTCATCTGTGTGATTTGCATCACAAGGTGTCACTTTCCAAATTACAATACTGTCGACAAGAAGTGACCTACTTAGGTCACCTCTTATCGAAGGAGGGAAGGAAACTGACCCCAGAAAGAATCCAGGCAATAGCGAAATTGAGTGTGCCAAGAACACAGAGAGAAGTGCGTGCTTTCTTGGGCATTACATCGTACTGTAGACAGTGGATTGCAAATTTTTGGTTATTAGCCAAACCTTTGGTGGCATTAACGTGTAAAAATACACCCAATCCCATTCCTTGGTCTGAAGAGTGTCAGAAAAGTTTTTCTGAATTGCGCACAGCATTATGTTCGGCTCCTGTGTTAGGTAACCCCAACTACAGTAAGCCTTTTACATTGTATGTCCATGAGAAAGTAGGTTGTGCATTGTCAGTTCTGACTCAAATGTTTGGAGGCAAACAACGTCCATGCGCATATTTTTCGTCAACTTTGGATCCGGTAGCTAGAGCATTGCCAAGTTGTTTAAGAGCCACAGCGGCAGCGGCTGTTTTTATTCGACAGTCTGCTGGTCTAGTAATGAATAATACACTGGTCGTGATGGTCCCACATGCAGTAGACACGTTGTTAAATAGAACCAAGACACAGCACTTAACTAGTGCTCGATTGTCAGGTTACGAATTAACATTGTTAGCGAGTCATGTGCACATAAAAAGGTGCAATACTTTAAACCTAGCTACGTTGTTGCCAATTGTAGAGGAATCAGATGCTTCAGAACACCATGATTGTTTTCTTAGAACAGAAGAAGAGACGAAAGGAAGAGTTGATCTTTACGACACTCCTCTTGCTGAATGTGATGGTACATTATGGGTGGATGGTTCATGCTTCAAGCTCCCGAATGGTGACACGACTGCAGCATATGCTGTCACGACTTTGCATACAATTATTGAAGCTGCACGTGTCCCACATAATTCAGCTCCAGCAGCAGAATTAATTGCACTTACAAGAGCATGTGTGTTGTCGAAAGGAATGAAAGTGACTGTCTATACCAACAGTCAGTATGCATTTGGAGTGGCTCACAGTTTTGGACGATTGTGGAGAGAACGTGGGTTCCTGACTTCGCATGGAGCTAAGATTCAGCATGGTCAGTTGGTGAATGAGCTTCTTGAATCACTGACCTTGCCTCTGCAAGTGGCTGTTGTGAAATGTAGTGCTCACAAGAAGGTGACTGATAATGTTGGTCGTGGAAATGCATTTGCTGACGAAATCGCGAAAGAAACCGCAAGGAATGTGATGAGCCGAATGTATGTTGCAGGCCCTGCAAGATGGACTGGTGATGTTGGAATGTGTGAAGACACGATAGAGAGTGTGAAGTCCATTCAAGCTGAGGCCACAGAGAAAGAATTGAGCACGTGGAGAGAAAGTACGGGTAAAATGGATGCAAATGGTTGTTGGATTGAATAATCAGAGCATCAGAGATGGTTGTTACCCGATGCGTATGTGCTTGCAGTGGTTACAATGGCTCATGGAATGGCTCATATCAGCGTGAAAGGGATTTGCAAGTTGTTGGCTCCAGTATGGCAAAATTCAGGAATTCCCAAGTGTGCAGAGAATGTCGTCAAGAATTGCATGGTATGTTTGAAACACAATCCTGGTAGGGGAAACCCAACTCCAGCTGGTCATTTTGCACCTCCTACGTATCCGTTCGAGGTTTTGCAGCTAGATTTCATCCACATGGAGAGGTGCAACAATTTAAAATACGTACTCGTTGTTGTTTGTGCCTTCTCAAGATGGGTAGAAGCATATCCCTTAAAAGACAATACTGCCTTATCCACAGCGAAAGCCCTTGTGAAAGAGTTCTTCCCCAGGTTTGGAATGCCTAGAATGGTCTGGAGTGATAACGGAAGTGAATTTGTGGGTCGAGTGATGAAGAGAGTATGTGAAGGACTAGGTATCCAGCAGAAGTTCCACGCTGCAAATCACCCCCAATCAGCTGGATTAGTGGAATGCTACAACGGCACTTTAAAACTTAAACTGGCCAAAATTCAAGCGAGCACAGGTCTTAAATGGCCTGACGCCCTCCCTTTAGCACTCCTATCCACCAGAATGACTGTGCATTCGCGAGTGAAACTTAGTCCCTACTAAATAGTTTTTGGTCGCCCGGCCAACATATGGGGAGTGCCTAGGCCCACTAAATTCAGCGAACTGGAACACCCTGTTTTGCTTGACTATCTGTATGAATTGACGGCTAAATTGGGTGTTTTGCATCAACAGGTTCACGACACCATGCCTCCGGTCTCTGAGACTCCGGGTCACGCCATCAACCCTGGTTCCTGGGTCCTTGTTAAGAACTTCCAGAGAACGAAAAACGACCAGCCCAGGTGGACCGGACCGCACCTCGTCCTTCTTTCCACAAGATCAGCCGTTCGCGTGGAGGGGAAGGCGAACTGGATCCACGGGATCCACTGCAAACGGATCCCCCTGCCTCTGCCATATGACCAGTGGGTCCAGAAGGGTGTCGCTGACTCAGAAACTGACACTGTGCCACGTTTCCTACCTTTCAGTGATGCACGTGTAAAAGGAACACTGACTGAACAAGAAAGCGATAAACTTTTGCAACCAGATGTATCACCGTCAATTCCATTGGACACTACAGAACCTGAACTCTTGTTCCAAGACAACACTATACCAGGAAAACAACGGTATAATTTGAGGCCGAGACCTATGGACTAATAAAACAATTCCTTTTTCCTTCCCAGTACTATTTTTGAAAAGTGCAGCTCTCCCATCTGAGAAACTTGCTTATTTTGTTTTTTTGAACCGCCATCCGGGTTCCGCTGCTAGGGCTGCGATTGCTTAAAGTCTTTGGGGTGCAGCTGACGACGTTAGGTCGGCAGTTCTGGTTGGTCTAAGGGAGTTGCCCTGGACTGACGGAAGCATTCCTTAGCAGAATCAACCTCCCGTCGCGGGCAGCACTTTAGAGAGGATGGAGTTTTCCGAGATGGAGAGACCTGCTGAGGAAATGAACTTTAAAACAAGGATCTGCAATATCATGACAAAGAAAAGTTTTTTGATATTGTGCATTTTCATGCTATTCGGTGTAATGATATTTTTAATAAGTTATGTTTTGTTCTCTTTTCGAGTAACATTTGCACCCACTTCATCGCCTATACCTCCCCCTTCTACTGTTTCCCCACATTCTTTTCAACCCCTTCCTGAACACGAATCAGCTAGGAGATTAGAGTTTATTAATAACTCCTTTGTTCAGCTCCTGCACCAACACCAGCTTGTAATGAACACAACTAACTGTTGGGTGTGTGGTCTTATGCCGCACACAACAGATAAAGGTATCCCATATCTGGTCCTGCCTTTCAGCCACAATGGTTCTGTGTGGGCATACAGAACAATGTTCATATATGCACATGAAGTTTACCCCCTACGTTCTGTAACAGACAATCCTAAAAATAGTGCTCTGGTTAAGGGTATAGTAGACATGATTAAGGAAGGTATTTCTTATGAGACTATCCCGAGAGATGAGACACTAGTATACATAGGATGGAACATGACCGGATATGGACCTACTCTGAGTGAGAAACAGCAAGCTAAAAGATCTTCCCCGATTTGGATTGTACCCCATCAGGGTCATCTGTGTCTGCAAGGTAATGGCACGAATCCCAGAGCTCAGTTAGGGAAGAGTATCTGCACTAAAACGTATGTTTTTGCAGCCCAGACTTCCCCTCCGTTTTTAGCAGCTAAGGGTACCTATTTCATCTGCCATGATAGAGCCTATACATGGTTGCCCCCTGACTTTTCGGGCTCATGTTTTGTTTCGTTTCTGTTGCCTCCCACCTACACAGCAGCGGCAGATTACCACAAGACGAGGATAGTTAGAGGTGCCTTGAGTCAAAAAGACACTGCAGGACAAGAATTTGGGGACTTCGTAAAGGGTTTTCTGCCGTTCTGGGGACCAATGGCTAATAGCAGGAACATAAGGCAATTGACAAGGGTGGTTGAGTCCACCGTGATAGAAACTGCTGGTGCCCTTAGTAACTTGACTGCTGAGCTCCAGTCGGATCGGCTTATGACCCTTCAGAACAGGGTCGCTTTAGATGTCATACTTGCAGACCGAGGTGGGGTATGCAGATTGATCCAATCGAGTTGCTGTGTTTTCATCCCTGATAACGCTCCAACGGTGAATCAGGCCATCTCCAAACTACATAAGATTTCCGAATCTATTCATGTGGATAAAGGAGATTGGTTGTTAATGGGATGGTTCTGGGAACTGATATCCGCCTGGGGATGGAAAATTCTAATGGTCATTGGGATGGTCTTAGCCATTCTTTTCCTGTTCTGTCTGTGCATACAGTGTGCTCCTGCAATATGTGGCCTCTGCGTCACATCATGTGTAAGGAAACCTGTATCAAGAGATGAACTAAGTACTAGAATGATGTTACAGCAACATCTCAATGACTTTAGGAATATAGATCTGGACTCAGATTAACATGAGGATAGATTAATTGCCTATGTAAGGGCAAAAGGAGGGTTTGTGGTTCTGAAAATTCTGGACTCACATAAATAATTCTGGACTCGAGAATTAAACTTCGTCGAAACATGACGAATTTAGTATCAAAAGACCGAGAATGACGAGTACACCATGTACAAACATTTTCAGCCTATTCGAGTGACGATTTCACCTCGAAATCATCATTATCGTTTAGAACCCTCGGCTTCCATTTTATGTATGGCAGCCATTTTGTGAGTTGCCCTTTACATAGGCTTATAATCCAGCTGAATTGGATCCCAAAAGGACACGTACACCTTAATCGACTTTCCTATGACCTGTGCAAGTTGGAACCATTGCCCCAGGCCGAACCTGTTAGGTCAGTTCCTCTCCCAGTGGCCGAGCAAGATAGCATCAAGGCTCAACAAGCCATAAAACCTTTTCATCGCACACACACCTGCCGTATCTTGCTCACATCTGTCTCTGCTCTTTTTGCTTCACTTGCTTTATGATGGGGAGGTGCCCGTTTTTATTGGGGGTCCACCGATATCTGATGAAAGGTTGGGCCTCGCCGGGTGATTTGTTGTGGGCTGGACGAAGTGAAATATGGACATGTCATCATGACTCTGCTTTTCCTTTGTATTAAAAATATGTCAATGATATACCGTAAAACTAAGAATGTTTGCCTGAAGCTTAAAACTCTGTATAAGAAGAGAAGCCTGACTTTGTAAATTTGAGCAGTCTCCTGAGAATATACTTCCCGTGTGTTGTACTTCTAGGACACTTGTTACCTTGGTTGCAGCCAATAAAATCGATCCTTGACTTCACCTAGAAGACTCTGAGTTTCTGTGGTCTGAATCAGGAAGGACTCGAGGTCTCTGGGTGTACCCTGACACCGCTGGGTTGCCGGTTCTGTGCCGGTTCTTAAAAACCCAGTACCTCACGTCCTGCAATCTTTGCACTCCCCGCTGAGACTGCCCCAGTTCACATTACACATAATCTAGATGTGCCCTCCCTCTGAACCTCGCGCTCAAGACCCCTTTAAAAAAACAAAAGTGAACAATGAGCAAAAGTACGAACTGCGTCGATCTGAATAAAAATGCAGTTCCGTTCCCCAACAGGTATCCTCTCACAACTCCACCCAACTTTTCTACTTTTCTGAACTAGCAGTCAATCCCTGTGCATACCTGCTGCAAAACGTTCCCGCGCCACATACAGGGCTTATTACAGGTGCTTGTTTGGGACGGAGCATATTAGAGTTTTGCACGCTAAACGGAAAAAAACATCAAAAGAAACATTAAGTCTGATAATGAAAAAGAAAAGGGTGTGCTTCAGGTCTAATTATAGGGGATGTTGCACCCCCACCCTACAGGAGGGTGTACTTTTTCTGGTCCTCAAGCCTGGGAGTAATGCGATGAGTCTATCTTCCTATAGACCTCTTACCATGCTCAATGTGGATTCAAAAGTGTTGTGAAAAGTCATGGTGGAAAGGCTGAGCAGTGTGGTGGGGTCACTGGCCCATGAGGACTAATGTGGTTTTATGCTTGGATGCAGTACAGCCCTTAACTTGCGGCGGCTTAAGGGTGTGTCGCAATCGGTGCCCCTGAGTAAGGAAGGCTTGGGCTTGGCATCGGTGGACATCACTAAAGCATTTGATACACTGGAGAGGACTTATCTCTTGTGGGTGCTTCCGAGGATGCGTTTTGGATCACACTTCTGTAAGTGGGTGCAATTACTGTACACAGCTCCCTGGGCCAGGGTGCGAGATGTGGAATGGTTTCTAATCAATGGGAATCGAGATGAGGCTTGCAACAAAGTTGTCCCTTTTCTCTGCTACTATTCACCCTGGCACTGGAGCCTCTAATGTTGAGGCTTAGTTCTACTTGTGACAACCCAAGGAGGCAGTACCACTGCTGCTGACACACTTGTAGGATTTTGGAGTGGTGACACGGTTGCGCATTAACAGGTGTATGTCGCTCTCATCCCATTGGGGGCACTGACAGAGACTCTAGATAAGGATCTAGTTCAGATAGGTCTGCGGTGTGAGACTGACACTTTCCGTTATCTTGGATTTATAGTGTGAGACTCGCTGGAGAAATAGCTCAATATAGTATAGAGCTGCCACTATCTATGGCAGGGAGAATAGCGGTAGCGATTTTTAAAATTCTTCCCAGGTGTCTTTATATAATCCAAAACACACTCTATACCCTACTGTGTAGCCTTTTCAAGACCCTTTATAGTCTCCTGATCTCACTGGTGTGGGCTAGGAAGTGGAGACGGGTAGCGTTGCCAAATACTTAAGTAGGACCTGCTGGAGGGCCGGAATGGGACTTCCTGATCTGGAACTTTATTAGTATGCCTCCAAATTGCAACATGCGTCACACTAGGCAGCTGAGGAGGATGATTGGGAGACGAGATTATTGTGAGGCACCTATGAAACACACTTGTTACTAGTACTGCTAATGCGTGGTTCACGTATGAACTGCCCTATCTGATCAGACAGGTGGTAGAAGTGTAGGAGAGAATGGTAACCAGTGTATTGAAAAAAGCAGCCCTTTGATAGGGAACTTGTTATCTTGACACTGTGGCCTTTAGCAGTATCAGTGATGACATGTTAGTAGTGTGTTGGAAGAAAGAGGAGGGATGTCAGACACTAGGTGATCTCTACCTGGAGGAGACATTCCTCACATTTGTGGAGGCACAGGAAGTATTTAAAGTGAGAGGAGGCAAATTCTTGCAATATACCAAACAGGTGAGCATGGCATGGGAAATCTGGATGGACTTCCTAAATATGCCCGGCATACCCTTGATGCTGATGGCTGGGGCAGGTAGACATATGGTGAGTGGTGCACCTCTATCAGGCTCTCAAGGTGGAAAGGATCAAGATTGAACCTATTATCTTTGGGATATATAACAACATTGAAACTGGTATGGGTAAGTTAAGTAAAAAACATGAAAGCCTGATGTTCATTTTGATCTTGCTAGCACGAAGAGAGATCTGCATTAACTGGGTTAAACCGGCACCGCCTACACATGATAACTGGCTAAATTCTATAATAAAAACTAACAAACTTGATAGGAAAGGGAAAAACTCCAAGATACCAAGTTTCTGGGAAATTTGGGAACAACATTTCCAGACAAATCATGAACTCCTTTATGTCACCGGAAAATAAAATCCAATGATTAAAGTGGAGACAATAATTTCCAGGCAGGAATGATTACTGCTGAGTAGCCTATCAGGCTAGCTCCTCCCCCAAACTCCGGAATTATTGAATACGATAAAGGGTGATAGGAGTAAACTGATTGGTCATAACAGACAAGGGTATACTCCCCAAGGACAACCGATAACAATGGGGCAGTGAAGGCTTAGAACGAAGAACCACCAGACTCCTGAAGCCTCCTTATCTATGCATCCGCAATATGAGGAATAAAAAAAGAAAAAAAAAAGATTGAACATGCAGTCCACCAGGCATGGGGAAGGAATTGGCAGTGCTCCTAAATGATTCGGACTGGAGTGCGACCTGGTGAAATGGTTCTCATACAATTCTAGATTTGAGATTTAGCATTTCCATTATGTACATCACACATATTTAACTCCAGTTAAACTTAGTAAGATGTATGGTGCCGGAGTGTAGATTATCCCAAATGTTGGGTAGAGAGAGCTTCCTTTCTGCATTTGGCAAGGGCAAACTTTAGAATGCATGCCTATCCGGTAAAACTAGTTACACCTCTTCAAGCAGTGACTGCGCTGATGGTTGAGGAATCACCTCAGGTGTGCCTGCTCGGTATAGTTAAACAACCTATAGGGGATACTAATACTGGCTAAGCAATGGGTGGCCATATGGTGGCTGAGTATGAGGCCCCCTTCTTTTACTTTATGGTATAAGGATGTTGTTGAGTGTCACTGGTGGAGGAGGTGCACCTGAAGCTCAACCAACGAGATGATAAACTTCAGGAAGACTTAGAAACCTGGGCTGCACTATTTGGAGGACATGCACATGGCGATGGGTGGAAGTAGCGAGCAGGGCACCCAATCTCAAGGTATAGAGTACACTGGCACATAGGAGCACTGCCAGGATGCTACTGGGGGGAAGACACAGCTTTGGATCGGTATGAGTTGTAGGTGTTGGGAAAGAGGAGCACACCTCTAAGAGTATTCAGCAGCTTGGATGTATCCATGATTGAGGTCTATTGATGTGCTATTTGAAACACTGGACGGTCTTGGAGACGAGACTGAGGGGAGGTGATTACGGCTTGAGTACATTGATACTTGAAATTGTTAATGATGTGTACACTGAACAACTGTAATACTGATTGTTAATCTCACATAGTGTTGCATTTGCTGTGCGTGTTTCATACAGTCTTGATATTGTGTGTAACCCTGGTAATGGGCTTGCCCTCAACAAATGTGCAATAAAAAGAGTTTTAAAAAAAACCTAGGGTTTTTGTTATGATCTGTGATTTTGTACTCTTTATTTGAGCCTTCGTGCCAACTTATGCATTTCCTTTGTAATGTTTTACTAAGAATTCTGTATTAAATCTCTTAAACCTAATTTTGATCTAGAACTCAGTTCGAATCTAGATCTAGATCTAGAGCGCAGTTTCTAATTATGATGTTACTCTACTAAGTTTGTGTTATTGATTGGGACAGTCTCTAACCACTAGATGAATGAGAAAATTCACAGTGCTCACCTGCCTAGGGTCAAATGTGGGGTTCATACAAATATTTGTCTACAACAGATTATTGGGGTTCGGCTGCCACAATTGTATCACACATGTCAGGTTTTCCTTATTTGTTCCTAAATATTCTTTTACTATCCACCACTTGCATTTAAGTACATCATTAGCTGCCATGGTTAGCAAAGATCTTCACATGACATTTGGAACCATAAAAGGAGGACATTAACTATTTCATTGCCAGGTGATTAAGTGATGGCAGAGTGAGACTTTACTACACACATATATATATATATATATTAAGTTATTTGTACAGTTTCCCCCATGAGAAACCACACTAAGAATATCTTTATTAGTTAATTTAAAAATGAGAGGTACAGGTTTGCATTGGTAGTTTCTCCAAAGTTGAAATCAGGGAGAGGTAAAACAGTAGAAACTGACTGGGCCTGATTTGAAAGATAAACATACAATTCGGTGGTAATTTACGATTGTTTGCTATTCACAAAGATATTTTACTAGTAGTATCTTTACAACTGTAGAGTGTCTGCGCATAAAAAGGTTGTACTGTCCTTTCTTTTTATGTTATGTATGGAGACTTTGCAGTTGTAAAGATGCTACCTGTAAAATACCTTTGTGAATAGTTAAAAATTATAAACATACAAAAAGTATAAGTTTACCTTTGCGAATCAGGCCCACTGTATGTAACGTACCCATGTTTCCAAAACAAGAGATGTAGCACGTTTGTGATGGGCCATGATACATAAAGGTAAATTGGACTGCTTCAAGTCACCTGGCATGTTTCCTGAGGGACCTCTCGCCATTGTTATCCTCCAACAAAATGTTCGGCACTTGCCATCCTCAGACAAGATGATGCAGCAGTGCCAGCAACATACTTTAAATGAAAGAAATTACATATCACCTTATAATCCACTTTGAAGCGTCTACAAGAACGTCCTGCTTGTCTGACTCAAAGAAATAAATACTATTATAGGACATATCCTTCTCACAAAGAGAAATCTCATCCAAATGTAAGGTTCCTACTAACGACTAAATAATTAGGGCCTTATTTAGAATTTGGAGGATGATAGATATTTCCCAAAGCGGAAGAGGCGTTCCTTCTTTCCTAATTAAAGTGCATAGAGGCAATAAACCTTTCAAGATGGGAGGTCAGGACATCCATTGTTTTTTGGAAGATACCCTGTTCCAGCGCTTTCTATAGAAAGCCTTTGCACCCTCACTTAGGTTGCTGTGTTGATTGCAGAATTGCTTGGTAATTGAATTACCACACACTCCTGCTAGAGTTAGAGAAGTCGTCTCCAACGAGGAGCTTGTGAGCTACCAGTAGTTCTCCAGATATCTGTGAGTAGCTCTCCTAGGTGCAGCCTAGCCTATTATTATTGGTGCTTTTGCTTGGTTGAATTATTGTATAAAACCAAACGTACAAAAGCATGTATTTGAGACAAAAATGTGTGCATTTTCATAACTCATAAGCTGTTATTTTTTAGAAAAATTGTTGATTTTTCAAAATGTATTAAAACTGCTATTTGAGTTGGCAAGATGTCTTACTCATATTATTACCATGGTGCCAGGGGGATTGCAGCTATGGCTTTTATGCATTACCCATAGAGAGGCATTTCACATTGATAATGTTTTTTTTCTTTACTGATGGCAAACCTGCATAATATACTGATGTTAGCACTGCTGACAATCTTAGAAGGGATGGTCACCATTTCATCACTACTATTAGTAGCTGAGGATGATTTTCATTGAACAAAAGTAGGTCTTATTTCAGAAGAGGTTGGAGACCCCTGAATTAGAGCGATGCAGTAATACTGCATCCACACCGCATGTTATACGGTGTGAGAGCAGAGAAATTCCTTGAAAGGGAACAATTTGCGAAGGGCTGATGGTAACACCATAGAAATAATGGTGGCAGAAAAACATGGCGACAGTGTTGCTGCAAGTTGGTACTTAATACTCTCGCTCTATAAATCTAGAGAAATTGGAGTGTGCCTCATTGATTGTACATGGGTCCTTGTTAAAAACGGAGGCAACTGTCGTTTGTCAAAAAAAAGAGAGAATCTTTTATCGACAGATGTCAGTTGAACTCTCAAAAGAGACTGAGTTATACCACTTCACGTAAACATGGTTCACCTCAAAAATAGTTTTGTAGTTTATAATCTGAAAGTTCACATTGTACCAATGTATGATAATGATTTCGCCGAGTGATCCACGACTTTCTTTTTTATTAATTCAGTAGGATAATTTTAGATTGTGCATGCTGTTTTCCTGAAGTGGCAGCAAGGAACACCCCTTCTCCGCGCCCCGTCGTGAAATGGCTTTGTAGTTTTCCAGTTTATAATATAAACGTAAAAAAGATTTGCAAATTAGGCACCAGAAGTTGTAAGATATGCAGCTTTGGTAGTTGTCAAGTATTTCAAGCCATATACATTGCTTCTATAAACACTTTAAAATGTTAAAGGTTGATATTTAGGAACATCATTTAACAGGCTTAGCTGAATGAGAGAGTAGATCAAAGGAGTTTAGCAATCAAACATGCAGGCAACAAGAGGATGTGGCCTAAGGGTTAGGACGGTCAACCTCAAATCTGGGGAATTGGGTTCGAGTTTCCGCAACAACGCTCAACATCCCGTGATTCTGGGCAAATCACTTAATCTCCCCGTGCCAAAAATGAATGTGTCTTCATGTAATGCAACTGGTGCTCATGTAAAGTGCTCTGATACCTGATACCTTCAGGTCAAGTTTGTGCTATATAAAACTCAGAAAATAATAGACATTGAGCTCTGTATGACTAAGGGCATAATTAGGAATCTGGCACCAGTGGTCTGACCGCCCGATCACAACTTTGGCGATTGGACCTCCATTGCACTGCCTCAACCACCAGGGAACTGCTGTTCCTTGGCGGTGGCCGAGTGGTCAGGGGCTCAGCAATATGCTGGTGGTGCTGCTGCAGCACCACCATGCATATTACATCCCGGACCCGCCCCAATCCTGGACCCATCCCAATACGGATTCCTCAGCAACCACAGCACCGAAACTGCCCTCATTGCCGCCACCGACAACATCGGAGCCCTGCTGTGCGACGGAGAAACAGTGGCCCTCATCCTCCTGGACCTTTCGGCCGCCTTAGACACCATCTGCCACCACACCCTACGCACACGCCTCCACAATGCAGGGATCTGCGACAATGCCCTGGACTGGACCTCTTTCCTTCCTCACTAGAAGAACCCAGAATGTCCACCTCCCTCCATTCCGATCTAAAGACACCAAGATCATCTGCAGCGTACTCCAAGGATCGTCACTCCGTCCGACACTCTTAAACGTCTACATGGCACCACTCGCCAAGATTGTCCCATCGCACGACCTCAACATCATCTCATACACCGACAACACCAAGCTCATCCTCTCCCTCACCAAGGCCCCCACCACCACCAAAACTAACCTCCAAGGAGGTATGAAGGCCATCGCCGAATAGATGAAGAACAGCCGCTTCAATCTGAACACGGACAAGACGGAGGTCCTCATCATGGCATGGACTTTACAGCCGTGCAGGAACGGTTTGTTTTTGGTGTTCCCATTGCAGTGCCAATTTTCAGAGGCACTGTTGGTGGACTGCCAAACAAAGCCTGCCAGACACAAGGAACACTCGTAATCTGGCGGGAGGTGCACATACAGGTTTGGCGGTGCAGGGCGGGCTGTCAGCGTGGCTGTCAGCTCCCGCATCACCAAACTCATAATCAGGCCCTATGGTGTTGTTTGGTGACAATAACATTCACCGGTTTGATGAGAAATTCAAATATTTTTCCCACATTCTTTTAACAAAAATGGAAACATATAAGTATGTTAGTTAATTGAAAAGACGTCTGCCTTCGAATAAAGTATTCTCAGAGCAGTCTAGGGTACACAGTGAACTCTAGAAACAGGGGGTAGCCTTTGGCCATACAATGGACCCAATCATCCTTTGCAATTTACAATAATGTAATAATATTCTTTGAAGAAGTTTGGTGCATGTGTCTTCTTTTTTTATACTTTTATGATGTGGTGACACTTTAATATAACTGCACTACTATTAGAGAGATGGACTTCTTTCTCAAATTCATAAAAAGGGCTCTGTGAGTAGACCTAAATGATGATATGGCTCTTCATCACACCCTGTTTCTTCAAGCTGAGATGCCTAATGACCATAGCACCTACCTGAGGCACCAGAGAGTTGGCTTATCATAAACGATACAAAAGGGGAGGAGGGGTGCCTATTTTATGGGAGAACAGTACATTTGCCTTTTATGATGGCAGAGTAAAAACAAGCTCCAGGAGAAGGAGTGCCTGTTAAATCATGTGTACAGTCATCAATTCTCATTGATGCAGTTGCCTCCAGCTCATGTCTCTGCTACCTACCTGAATATCTAATCCTCAGTGACTGGAAGTGAGATAAAAGCGATGGATGCCTTTAAATCCGTCATCAGGTGGTGCTATTGACTATTACAAGAAAAAGTCTTGTCAAATTCTCTCATTCAGTCTCTCTGCAACTTATCTTCTTCCATACATTACCATCTTTCACAGTACTCTCCCACCATAGAATATTCTGTTTCAACTCTACTTTGCAGGTCAGCTTGTACCACTTGTCTCCTAATATCCCACACACACAGATGCAAGCCGCTTTATCAGCACTCTCCACCTTCAAGTCACCTAGGCTGTATCCACTTTGCAGGACAGTCTATGGGTCGTATTATGAGTTTGGTAGTACACAGATCACCAGACTTGTGGGGGCTCAGCAGTTGCGGTCTTCCGACCACCCTATTAAGACCTGGGCGGTCAGGGCTGCTTTGGAACCACAGCATTCGCCATGGCCGTGGCATGGCGATCTTGAGGCCACATTATGATTGGCAGGGCTGCTGCGGCACCACAAAGTATCCTCACTGCCACACTTTTCATGGCGGTCTGACTGCCATGAAAAGTGCTGAGGTGAGGAGACAAAGGGGGCCCTACAGTGCCACCTGGTGTCTCACACCATGTGGATGCACACAGGGGGCACAACTTGTGCCCCCCTGTTTGCATACACACCAGTATCTGCACCGTATGGACTGCAGAAGTCCATACTGTGCAGGTACTGCCTTTGACACTCCCATTATGGTTTCATAGGCATCGCCCTGGGAATGCCAAAGGACTGCCTGCCAGACCAGGAGAAAACTCCTGCTCTGGCAGGTGGTTCCTGCATGGGATTGGTGGTGCGGTAGCAGGGTGGTCCCCCTTCCTCACCGCCAAACTCATTATAAGGCCTTAAATCTTATCCATTTCCCCCTGCAGGTGACCTTCTCATGTACCTCCCAATATCAGATGAACTTGTTTTCCCTTTGTCTCTTCTGTTACAGTTGACTCTATTCTGCACCCTCTTCATCACAGAATTTTTAAACAAGTGTGCACAGTTGCTGTCGATGCAGTACCTTCTATATTTCTGTCACACGCATCTGCTTTGCCTATGTGCTTTTATTTACGAGAATGCAAAAAATAGAATTTTCTGTGCAATATACAGATTTGTTTCCCAAAACACAGTAGAAACAAAACATACTGTTTGTGTGTCAGCTGGTGGATTTTTGTATATATATGTGTGTGTGTGTGTGTGTGTGTGTGTGTGCGTGCATGCTCATGTATTTGTGTATGTATTTAGGGACATAGTAATCACCAGCATTCATCCCTACAGGAAGTGACAGCAAAGCATTTCTCAAAATCCATCTCTCCAGGATGTGCCATCCCTGGTCTCCTACCCAAGCCATTTTGAATGAAGAAATAAGACAAAAGGGACCTCATTCACTAGAATTCGTCAAAACTGAAAGTGACATCACTGTATTTTCCAGCAATCATTACTACAGAAACCGACATCTCTAGTTTTCATCCCAAATATTCTTTAAAGGAAGAGGCTAGGCATTTTGGACTCACTGATGCATTTGCATCCAGCTCTACAAGAAATGATTCCATTGTCTCTCACCAACCTCTTGTCTCTTCTCCTACATCATTTGGCAAATCAGAGCCCTTTACTGACTGTCCCCAGCTATGGACACAGAGAGACAACTGTACATCTTGTTTGAACAGTTAGATATCGAAACTTCTCTGAAACTCAGGTAGTACTTACCATGTAAGATCTCATTATGTCCCTATCCCAGCATCCCACAGTATTCATACGCACAATTACATTCAGACTCCGACCACAAAAATGCGCCACATCACTGCAACACAAAGATCCAACGTCAAAGACATACCACTAACCATTATAACCATCAAACTGCAAAACAGGCTCCAAATTATGCCTATTCATTCATGTTCTGCAGCATTCAATGCCTCTGTTATCATAGACCTATTACAACCCCTGTCTCTTGCACATTCTCAACTCTCTCAAAGCCATCTCCAAAGAAGACCATGGGCCTAATTACGATTACGGCGGTCCATTGGACTGCCATAGACACAGTGGCTGGCGATCCACCTGCTGTATGAGTTTGGTAGTTGGACTGCCACTAGACCACTACAACCACCAGGGACCCCTGATCCCGCAGCAGTAGCGCAATGGTCTGAGGTAGGAATATGCTGGCAGTGCCGCTGCAGCACCACCGTACATATTCTGAGTTGCCTCACCGCAACCCTATCCATGCCAGTGAGTCCTCAATGGAAAGGGTTGTGGTGAGGCAAATCAGGGGGGACTTATAGGACCCCCTGTTGCCTCTGAGCATGGGGGTGCATGCAGGGGGGAGTATGTTGTGCCCCCCTTTATTTCTTCACCCCAGTTCCTGCACAGTAAGAAATGCGGAACATGGTGCATTTCTGCCCATGCAGGAATATGTTTCATGGTACCACAGAGCTGTCTTTCTATGGCTCTCTTTTGAGCCTTAGAAAGGCACTTCCATGGTACCCCGCAAGCACACACCACCCACCAGAATTACATTTGTGATCTAGCGGCCAGTCTGACTTCGATTCTGGCAGTCATCCTGTGGGGATTACGTAGTGCAGAAAGATTACCAAAGTCGTAATGAGGCATAACTTTTATCCTACTTCTTTATCAAAATCTTCCTCATTGTAAATTCTGCTCTCACTCAAGGCACTTTCTTGGAGGCTCTTGTGATAGGTTTGTTACACTTACTCCCAGAGAAAACCCTACTAGATCCTGATGACAAAACCAACTACAGATTTGTCACTTAATTACCCTTTGTTAGAAGGTGGTTCTGACACTATGGACCACCTGGGTATTTTGCTTTCTGAGCACCTAATTGTTGAGCTTTTACTGTGGGGGAGCGTCATAAATTGGTACTCACCCACAGTGAACTCAGGATGAAAGAAACTGCATGGGAATTTCACTGGTGTTCCCCTGGCTTGACCAGGCCACTGTGCAGCAGCTGGAGTAAGGGACACAGGGCTGGTTACATGCAGACACAGGTGTACAGGCGTGTGCACAAGTGTAGGGGCTGCGTAGGGGAGTTTCCTTGCGTGCGGAGTCCAGGAGCAGTTACAGAGTGAATGGTGTGGCAGGACTTATGCAGAATTGGGTGGTGACATGAATAGGCTTTATACACTGGGAAGGAACATGGCAGGGAAAGTCAGTGTGTTTTACTGTTTTTTACT
Organism: Lissotriton helveticus; assembly: GCF_964261635.1. Taxonomy (NCBI): domain Eukaryota; kingdom Metazoa; phylum Chordata; class Amphibia; order Caudata; family Salamandridae; genus Lissotriton; species Lissotriton helveticus. The sequence continues at coordinate 529,559,484 of NC_136069.1, forward strand.
TCACTATTCCCCTACGGGGATGTGGAGCTCATGGGCTAGAGTAACTTTCATAATGCCTACAGATTCCAGACATGCACTAAAAACCACAGTAACGGATGTGAGAAAGAGTATTCTGCAGAGTCCAAAGTCATATTTGTACTGCTTTAGGGTCATACAGAACTGTCATATTACTCTGAGCCAGCCATAACCAGACCCTGGCTGAGGACTGACCTCAGCAGGATGGTTTGATAACTTTTCTTCCACAAGCTACGGCCTCCTCTCCACGAAGAGAAAATGGGTGGGGCTACAGGCTCATCCATCAGCAGCTATCACTGGGTGCCAGGCACCAGGCTGCACCAAGGAGGGATGGCAGCGAGGGGGGATGGGGCTTTTTCAGAGACCATATGGGCAGAGACCCTGGACGATGCCATTTTGAACAAACCAAGGGGCTGGACAAGAAGGAGGGAGCAGGGGCATGGAAATGATGTGTCGTTGTTTGATAGGACAAACAGAGACTTCCTGCTAGCACCCTAATCAACTTTTAAAAATTGCTTGCACAGGAAGAGAGGCTCTCTCTCGGATGTGGTCTTCTGAGGCAGAAGGAGCTGGAGCCTGGTGCAATGGGCAGTTGGAAGGAAGAACCCCTGACTAGCCCCGAATCCTGAACAGCGCCAGGAGAAGAGTCCAGGACCAGGTCCAGGACCAGTGCGCAGGAGAAAGGGCCTCTGCGCAGCAGGAAGAGAGACCCCAGAGGAGGGCCAGGCAAAAGGCTGTCGCAGGGAGCCAGTGAAGACAGCCCCCTGCAGAATCCGCCCTTTGGAAGACCCAGAGGGTGAAGGAGAGTGCTCCCAGTCGCTGGGGAGCGCCAACAGGAGCAAGAAGAGATGCGAAAATGGAGAAGAATGGACCCCCAGGGGCTGAGATATGGCCTCTGGAAGGTAGGCGACCTTTGACCCCTAAGAAGACCGATGACGAAGCACTTGGGGCTCCGTCGCCGGTCTCATAGATGCCCCCGGGTTGGGTCAGGTCCCAGGGGCTGCCCCCAAAAAGAAGTCAAGCCGTGGGGGTGCTGTTGCACTCCCCCATGAAGGTGAACCAAGGGGCCCGGATTCCCATCCCCAGGCCCCGCCAAAGAGCCCAGTCGGGGACCGCCGTCGCGTCCCTGTGTAGAGGTGTAGAGGGTCCCGGGACCCCATCCCCAGACCCTGAAGCGAAGTCGGGGAGCGCCGTCATGCTCCCTGTGAAGATTTCCCCAGGGGGGGCCAGGAGCACACCCTGGCCCCTGGCGAAGACGAAGAAGATGGGGAGCACCGGCGCGCTCAATGTGAAGAGGGGGAGGGGTCCGGGACACCATCTCCAGGCCCCAAAGTGGTGAAGGGGCCCGGGATCCCATCCCCGGGCCCCGAAGTGCAGAGGAGGTGGGGGGAGTGCTGTCGCACTCCCCCGAAGACCCGTGAAGGGGCCGGAGGGGCAGTCCACATAACGAATGTTGGCTCCCGTTGCAGGATGGGAAGGTGCTAGCCAGTCGGAGGGGCGAACCAGAAAGTGAATGCCGGCTCCCGTGGCAGCACGTGAAGGTGCTCGCCAGTTGGGGAGCTGGCGGGTACCACTGGGGGTAGGGTCCCCGAGCGGCTACCCACTGATGAGGCCAGACAGGGTTCCCAGGTAGGACCGGGCCACGGAGAAGAGGCGTGTTGCTCGGGCCCAGGTGGGACCGGGCCCCAGAAAAATCAGCGTGTGGGCTCCCCGAGTCACTGGACATTACCTGGGGGTCCGGGTGGGACCGGGACCCCAACAAGGCTGGAACATGGCAGAAGACCACCGGCACCATCAGCGCGGCTCTCCCCAGCACAGCGGGAGAGCCGCTCAAGTAATATGCACAAGAAAGGAACCTGAAGCGCCCCATAATGCCTTGCAAGGCATGGAGAAAGGATCATTTTTGGTGCCTGGTGGCCCCGAGAGGAGGGGGGTCGCCCTCAATTGTGGAAACGGTAGTGGGGGATGCTGTTGGAGGAGCGCAGACTCCTCCCCAGACCAAAGAGAAGTCCCTCTCCAAGTCACATGGGGACTTGAAAAGAAAAACCCCTCAAGGGCTCAGTCAGCATTTAAACACCTTCTAGGCTGGAACTTTTGTTCTACAGCTGAGGGTGTATTGGGAAGTGCATCACGGAGTAAAGGGCTGAGATGGGGATGTATGGAGAAGGGCATCCCCTGGAGGTGAAGAGGTGTAATTGCACCAGAAATGCATTTACTAACAGTTATTTCTCTTAGAGGGACTGAAGGTCACATGTGTAATGTGAAGTACTAGGTGATGTCATAAGCAAAGTGGGGTTAGGTTGGCAGACATTCCTGTTAGGGTGTCTGGCTGTATATGCGTAATCCTGTGATTTAATCAGTGATGCCTTTAGGGGCTGTAATTGCAATGCATATTAATGATACACAAATGTGATGAGTACTGTCATTCTAAAGTGATGCTTACACATGTATTCTTGCTGCTGTTGTTAGGTGAGGAACAACCCAGACTGTTAGCGCCGAAGATTTAGAGGTGCATACTTTATGGTCAGTAGGAAATGCTCAGTCAGGGTTATGTGTCACCAAGGCAGGTGTACCCATTGTTAATGCTGGTTGAGGTAATGGGGTGGGTCGCCAGTGGGATGGTGTCAGTGTGCAGGACCCACGTCCCAGGTTATGATCAACTAACTGCATTGGGGGGCAAGATGATGTGCATGCATGGGAGTGGTGGTACTAGACCCCAACCCCCCTGCGGGAGGGTTGGAGATGTTATGCAATGTCACAACGTAATTCCAACAGCTTATGTATATTTGTAAATTTTGTGCATAGTATTGAGTAGTGTGTGTGTTTAATAAATGTACTCTTACTTTTATAAAGCAAAGTGCAGACTGGACAATCAATTATTAAGTGTTATTTCTGCGCACCTGCAAATGGCCATTACTAGCCCACACCACCTCCCATGAGTAAGTCTCAGACTGCTCTGCGATGCTACCCTCTGAGAGTCAGGCGCTACAATTGGGTGTTTGGTTCCCAGTAAAGGACAAATGTAGTAATGTTATTTGTGCAAGCCTCACAGATGCTGCCTCGTTTTCCAACACCCTTCAACAGCAGGATCATTGAAAAACCAGTCTATGCACAGCTCCAAGGTTAAATCAACACCAACTACATCATTCACAATAACCAATCCACCTACAATTTACCTGTCTCCATACTGCACCTTGATGCACTATGGAGACCACTAAATTGTAAATCACAGATGATGCCTCCCGTCCATAGATGAAGATCACGGTTGGTTCTAAATCCTCATGACGCATATCTTCAAACATGATGTAGATTTGGTGTTTTACCTGATATGTTTGGTGATCCCAAGGATAAAATGGTGGAGAAAAATAGCTAATTTGTTCTTCTGTGACAATACCACCCTCGAAAAAGAAATCAATTTTTGTAAGTTTTTATGATTTTCCTAGGAAGACATTTTTAAAAACAATGTTTTCAGCTGGAGCTTGAGCACATGCAGCTTTTGTAACTTAATGTTGGTAAATACCCTCTAGATCATTTTGACCATTTCTAAATTGTTATCTGATTAACTACGGATTGCATCAAATATGAATGTGTACTAAAGGATAAGAATACCTACCTCAGCCATAGATGACGAGCTTGATTAGTGTGTCATTGAGGGTATATAAATTGTTACATGATATATTCTTTTTTAATTATATATTTTGATATTTGGTTACTTATGTAGAATGTTTATATCATTCTGTAAGATGTTAAAGATCTGTAACCATTAAAACTATATATGACTGACTGATTGGCAGATAGACAATGATGAAGTGGCATTCAGACAAAATATTGAGGAGCAAAATATCGAGTTTGAGGCACAAATATTGTGTGCAAAAATATTGTGGACACGAATAGCATTTTTATGGTAAGTAATATCAATGTTAAAAATATCTATGTTGTTAATATTGATGTTAAACACATCTATAGGGCCGATTACAATGCCATTCGGAAAGGCTCCAAATGGTATTCAGAATCTCAGAATCTGATTCGGGACCTATGTTTCACACTGAATCGTACACATTTCCAACAGACCGATTACGATGCCCGGAAACCATTCGAGAAGTCCGATTTAGTTCCGAAAGGCATTGTACAGCTCTATGACCACGATTCCTGAGCAAGCGATTACGATGACCGATTCTGACAGACGTTCTGATTCGGCCTGCTGGACATTAAATAGCTGTTGAAATCTGACTTTGGAGTCCTGTTGCAGGCCCCCCCCCTTCACCCTGAGGCCTCCAGTTGGGCCCAGTGGGATACCCAGGGGACCCTTCTTTCCAACCATGCACAATGTGGCAGGCACCATGGGGTGTCGGCCACAGGGTAGGTTTTCCCCAACCACCCTTTTTTCAATGGAAACCTGTGTTCTCTTTCGGAACATAGGCTCCCATTGAAGCCAATGCGAGTCTGACCAAGCAATGTTGGGAAGCTTTGTAATCGCTCTGTCGGACTCGCAGAACCCGATTACGTCGAAACCAATTCCGAAACTAACCCGGTCGGAAAAGTTTCTGAACGACATTGTAATAAAAATATTTATTGTTCAGATCCCAGATAAACCTACAAGAAGAAGCCACAAAGTTATCTAGAATTGGTGGAGATCTAGGACAAACTAGGTTACAGGAGTATCAAGCTCAGAATTTGTATACAGAAGCCGCCTGACAACTACTTATCACTTTTCTTGTTTTTCCCCTTTTCTGGTTCACTTGTGTTAGTGGACTTAGTCAGTCAAAAAAAAAAATTCTTTATTTTGATTAGTTAAAATCATAAAAGACAATGCAACATACACAATCATCTTCTGCACATTAAAATATATAAATAATTAAAAACACATTTGGATCTTACATTTCATGTGTTTCATATAAGCACAATTTTAAAAAAGGAAGTAAACAATATACAATAGAAGAACAAGCCCTACACAAAGATTGCAGCTATGGAAGTTTCCTTTTGTTTTGCCGGGCTGCAGCCACCAAAAAACTGGCTACACCAAAGGTAACCTGGACAGAACTAAGCATTTGTAGATGTAAAAGGGCAGGCCTTACTTGAGCAAAGCCAGATTTCCGCAAAATTGGATATAAGAATTTTTTTCGTGCCTCCAGGTAGTGCTCGCAGAACATTACCAGGTGGAGCGTATCCTGTAAGGAGAAGCTATCACAGGTACAAGGTGCAGTGTCTTCAGGTTTTCCCCATTTAGGATATAAACCTAACGTGAGATGGATAAGATTGAACCTGAATCTAGTCAAAAGAAAGTGATGGAAAGGCTTCGTGACATACGTTAGATACGGTTCAATCCCTGGGGAAGTTAGTATACCATAAGTCAATCTCACCGTTGGTTTTCTAAGTTCAACCTCCTCCCTTTCCGCCTCCAACATATTGGGAAAATTGTGCTTGATCCACCCTATATCCTCCCTGTTAATGCCCTGTGGCGATAAATACAATTCGGGTCGACCCAGCCTGTCGCATGCCGCTCTAACATAAGACAGCCATGGGACCCTATCCGCCTTCTCAAGGGCAACACAATCTCTCAGTATCAGGTGGTTAAGGGGGATCTCCTCGTTCAGCCAGGTTTTAACCCAGCAAATAAATGGGGCCATTTGTAAATAGTCTGACACATAACCCAGTCCCACTTCGCAGTGTAAAGAAAATGTAGGGGATAATTGTGGGGGGGACAAGAGGGATCTGAGGAACCTGTTTTCTATGGTTTGTATCTTTGATGGAACTACGTAACCCCAGATATCCGCACCATAGGAGGCAATTGCCAAACACTTTGATTTATAAATGTTTAGCATTGCTTCCATGGGACTTGCTCCCAATCTCTTGGAGAAGTTCAAAAGATCTGTGGTAGATCTTGTTACAACGTTGCTCTTTTGCTTCATTTGGGGGCCCCAGTTCCCCTTCTCGTCGAATAAGACTCCCAAGTAGGGGAAAGACGGCACCCTCGACATTTCTATACCATTGCACGTGAAGGTTTTGACTTTCAGATTTTTATTCAGGGCACCGGCGACCATTACATGAGATTTTGATGTGTTAACCTTCAAATCCAGGGCTTCCATGAAACTGCCAAAATGATCCAACAGCCTCTGTAGGCCCATGCCCGTGCATGCGAGTAGGACGGCATTGTCCGCGTACAGGAGGACCGGGATACCCGTCCCACCTATATGCGGAATATCTAATGTAGCCAAGTCCAGTAATTTTTCCAGGGCGTTGATGTAGATAGTAAAAAGAAGAGTGGCCAGAATACAGCCTTGTCTGACCCCCCTTCTAGAACTAAATCGTTCAGTACATCCCTCGTCACCCTAACAGAGGCAGACAGGTCTTGATGAAGAACAGCTAAAAATGTAACCAAGGACTCATCCATACCCATCTCCCGCAAAATAAACCATAGTTTTGAACGATTAACTAAATCAAAAGCCGACGATAAATCCATGAAACCCAAGTAGAAAAGTCCCTCCTTCACGGCTGTATATTTATTTATAAGGAGGTATAAGTTTAGACATTGGTCCATGGTGCCCCTGTGGGCTCTAAAACCATAATGGAGGTTAGAGAGGACCCCCCTATCTGCAAGCCAGTCCCCTAATCTCTCTAGGATGACCCTGCCCAAGTATTTAACGGCTGAGTCCAACAATGAAATTGGCCTGTAACAGGCGGGGTCCCCTCTATTACCCTTTTTAAAAATAGGGACAATGACAGAAGAAGACCAAGAGGATGGGAAACACACGGTACAAACCGCATTAAATACATAGGTCAAGATTTTGGCACAAAATTGTGGATACTGCATGTACATATCTGCAGGAACCCCATCCGGGTCTGGGGCCTTATTTCTACTTGACTCTTTAATAGCCCTTACTACCGCAGCCAAGTGGAATCTGACAGGTGTAGCCTGCCGGACAGAATCAACATCGGCAAATGCTGGCCCTCTCTGATCTATATCATAAATGCTTTTGAAGTGTTCAAGCCAGCTCTCGTCGGGGATTACACAATCTGTGTCTGGGTTCTCCTGGTCCGAGAAAAACGGCTGATTATTAACAGCCCAGAATTTCCTGCTGTCACTTCTCACATCCGTGGATAGCAAATTTTCCCAAGCCTCCTCCTTAATTTGACGCTTACGAGTATTAATTGCGATTTTATAATCTTTCCGGAGGTCTGCGACTAAGGATCTATCCCTTGGTCTAACTTTGAGTTCCTTTAATAGGGCACTATGAGCAATTGTGCAGTTTTTATCGAACCATTTATAGGCCCTCCTTGTATGGGCACTATCACCGGCCTCGAGGTCTTTAGCGATCTGCTTACACACTGCTACATAGGCATCAACAACGTTAACACCTGCAGCAGTGTTATCCAAGCAGACAGCCAGGTTGGCCTTGCTTTTGAGTGCGAGTTCCTCAAAGAAAACTTCAGGAACAACCCTATTCCATTTAATCTGTCTCCCCTGGTCTGTTGTCGACAAGTGCCTAGGCGCCCCCCCTCTTAAGTCATTCTGATTCCTAAAAATGGCAAAATCAACTTCCAGAAGAACCGGGTTATGGTCGCTGAAGGCTGAAGTCACTACACTATAGATCAAGGTTTTAGCCAAAACACCAGGGGATAAAAAGATATAGTCAATAACGGTGTTTGCCCCTCTCCCTATAAAGGTTGGGGCTCTCTCCTCGGCGTTACTGGTGCCTGGTTCAAATAAGTTCATGTTTGAGAGGAGACCCTCTAAGGCCTCTCCCTCCTTACTGTGCTCAAAATGGGGTACCCCTTCAGACAGAGACCCTCCATGAACGTTGTTATAGCAATCCCACAAACAAGGATGTATATTAAAATGTCCCAGAAGAATCACCTCTGGGGCAGAAGAAAGATCGTGTTTGTGGACTGACAAAAATGCTCGAGGGCACTCAAATGCTCATTAATAAGTGAGCCCTCCCTTGAGTTATAAAAGTTAATAAGTAGCAATTTCTGTTGGTCAGAAATGACCCATTCAATTATAAGAAAATTCCAAGAGGCAGTTTCCAGTTTCTTAAAACCCCCCGGCAAATTCAGCGAAAAAAGGATGAGCAGTCCCCCTTTGGATCTTCCTATTAGGCCGGGAACTGCAGGGACAGAAAAACTAAGATACCCATCTAGTGAGAAGCTGAGAGAAGTGTCCCAAGTCTCCTGAAGTGCTAGAATATCATGGTGCTTGATAAACTCCAACCAAATAGGGTCTGTGGCTTTAGATCTAATACCTGCCACGTTCCAGGTCAAAATTTTACATGTCGGCCTCTGGGGATCAACCTCAACCCTCTCCTCCATCGAGCTATAGGGTAGTCAATCGTTCATATCCATTGAGGCCATTGGGGAGAAACGATTAGTGAGGCCTATATTTACTGTATGTAGGTCATCCTGCTGAGCAACCACCAGATCATTGGAAAATCCCCTTTCTGCCCTCCCTATCCACTCTTGTGTAGACCTTTGTTGGGTGATAATGTTGGTCTGATGATGTAATGAGCTCGAGTTAATGCGAGGTTGCCCTTCTTGATGTGTTAAAGTAGAAGTTCTAAACGGCCTTAAAGGTCTGTCCGGTGGGTAAAAAAAGCCAAGAGGGAGAGGTCTAATACCATCATTTGTCAGGTCTGAGGCGTCCCAGAACAGTCTGCGCACTGTCCTGATTGTTAAAATTTACCACTAGGCAATCCCCTGGGATACCTTTAGGCTGACGCCCTACCCAACTAACCCTCCTTGCCATAATGACAGTGCTTGTGATATCTGAGCCACCACTACTAAACTGGGAGCAACATTCCCTGGCCAATACCATAAGATCACGGGTTGTCTCGCCTGTAACTGCGCTTGCTGGTGGAACCCAAGTAAAGATGGCAACAAGAAGGGCAGCCTCCGGGGGCAGCTCCAGGCAGCTATCTCTATGGGGAGCCGACTTAACTCCATGGGTACTACTCAACATCCCACCCCTCATGTGCCTCGACCCCTCCAGAACATATCCGTTAACCGGGCTTCTATCATTGGAAGCTACTGGGGCCTTATTTATAGTGTTAACCCTAGGGTGAGTAATATTTAGATTGGGAGAGTTGGCCCGGTTCCCCATTTGGCTAGATTGTTGTTTAAGAAAGGCATCAATTTCTTCTCATTTAACCAGAAGTCCCGCTACACATTCATTCAAAGTGTCCACAATGTCTTTAGCGATGGCCACCAATGCGGGTTCAAGTCTTGATGTGAACAGGTCTTCTAGAATGTTACAAACATGATCCTTTATACTAGTATTCTGATGAACAGTCTTACCTGTTATGTTTTTCCTCTTGGGAGCGGATTTCAGAGGCCTTCGCCTACGGTTGGTCTTGGGGAGGGGAGCCAAAGGGGTTGGATTTGAAGAGACCAACACTGGCTCCACAGTGGGGGAAATGTTAGTAATCACGATTTTAGGTTCGAAGGGTACACTTGGGGTCAAATCATAGTCTGGTACTGGATTAATGTTAGCAGGACCCAGCCCCAGCTCCTTCTCGGCGTTTGCTATTTCCTTGGGCAGAACGCCTACGGCAGAAGTCAAGTAGGAAATTATAGATTCAGATTTCCTAGGAATCTTAGCGTTTTTACCTTCATGCTCACCCCGGCACAACTGCTTTCGCTTCCCCATTACGGATGTAAATGGGGTGGCCCAGCCCGGCCTCAGTCATCCTCGGACGGCCTCAGATGGCGCGCCCTTTGCCCGGGCTTAGCCCGGCGCCCGCCCGCGCGCGTCCCGCTCCGCGGTAGAAGACGGATGGTTAAATCTTCCGGGTCAGAGGGGGAGGGGCGTGATGTCTGCTGTGCCCCCACTGGCTCCTGGATGCTGTAGTGCTCACTCTGCCACAAACACCGTCAAATGGCACAGGCGAAGCGTCTCCCGCGAAGCGGGAGGCGCAAGAAGTATTTCAGGTGCTCCGGGTCACAGGGGGAGGGGCGTGATGTCTGCTGTGCCCCCACTGGCTCCTGGATGCTGTAGTGCTCACTCTGCCCCAAACACCGGCAAACGGCACCGGCGAAGCGTCTCCCCACACCGCCGAAGTGTCTCCCCAACTTGGACTTGTTATTCTGCTTATTGTTATGTAGTCTCGTCTCTCATACATAATTTTTGGCATCCCTGGGTTCAATGGATGTAATTCTGGCTGTTGTGGGGCTCCACCTTTTGATTATATACCTCTTAATTACAAAGAATCACATCAACCTGCTGACCTCTTTGCTGACACCATAAAGTTGATGATTGGCATATGTGTCTCTTTTGCTTCCATCCCCTCAAGCTTTTTGGTTGATATACGTATTCTACCTATCAATAGGTGGGAGCAGGAGGAGCGGAAGGAGTTTGGCTCTCACCAGCACTCAAGCCATTCGCTCAAGCGTAATAGAGAGATGCAAGAAACATATTGGTGAGAACCCAGATTCTTCTGCAAATGTGGGGTTAACTTCACAGCTGGGAGGTCATAGACTATATGAGCAGCCACTAATCACGGGCAAAACTAAGAATATAGTTGTGGAAGGCAGTGCTGACAGCCGTGGCTGGTAGTAGGTGCACCTGCAGGGTGGTGACGTGGGGAGGGGGTGGGGAAGGGGGGGGTAGTAATGTATGGATTACGGACTTTAACAGGTAAGTAAACATATAAATACATTTCAAAAAATTGTTTGCGCGCACTGCATCGCATTTGGTGATGCAGTGCACGCAACAATTTTTTTTTTTGTATATGTTTACTTACCTGTTAAACTCCGTAATCCATACATTACTACTCCCTACCCTGCCCCTCCACCTCCCCAGGTCACCGCCCTGCAGGTACACCTACTACCGGTCGCGGCTGAGTGCTGACCTTTCGTAATCAACATTTTGGCTTGTGAGATGGGAGCCTATCCCACTCAATTATGGAAGTCTAAGTTTGGGGTTTGTCTTGAAATCTCAAGTCACAGTAGAGTGAAGATCCCACATTTTCTATTTTGTTTTTAAGAGAAAATTATTATGTTATCGACAGAAGTAGGACCAGCTGCTCAAGTTATAGCCCTTACAGGTTTATGTCTGACTGTGACGATCCATTGTACTTGTTGCTCCCTCAATATTATTTATAACAGTCTCAAACTATTAAACTGGCAGCACAACTCATTTGTAGTTCTCATTGGTTCAACTATGTCTTACCACTCCTTTCCCACCTCCCTATTTGTCGCAGCAATAGGAATAACGTTTAACGCTCTCTACATGGGTCGTTCCATTATCTGTAGAAAAGCTGTTCAGTTATAGAGAAAAGATAATACCTTGCGTCCAATTGTTATTTGAGGCCTCAAATATGTCAAAGGTTAAGAAGGCAGAAGAAAGTTTGTGACGTTTTCTGAATTCCAGTGTGAGTTCTTTGGAATCAGTTGATCCTTGAATTCCGTCTTTCCCTTAATGATCTCACCTTCTCTAGGAAGCTGAAAATGCCTTTAATCTCCTCATCCTGTTGATGGTATTAACCATGTTTAGTTCCAGGAAACTGAAGGCCACAGGGCATTCAGAAAATATTTGATCATTCTCAGTATGCCCTGGTGAGAAAAGCAGTAGGCCTGCATGTTTTTAGAGGTACACAAACGTTTGTCCTCACTTCCCTCTCTTCTACTCCTCTGCCACACGCAGTTATTCATGCTGGCTACTTGATAAGATATGTGTTTTTATTAAAATAAAATCATTTTTCTTCTCCCTCTCATGTATTAGTATTGTTGCCCCACCTCCCCTGAAGGTAATTGTGAGAGTGTATTAAGGCAGCTGTGTGACTGCAGCAAGTGCACTTTTCAGGTGAATATAAAGCAGCCGGCGTGTTTTGAGATATTGGCAAAAGTTGAATTGTTTCTACTCGAGGAAGGAATGACGCTGTTCATTGTGGCAATACAAGATCATTTATGAAGAGTGACAACCCCTGTTGTTTCTGTTTGGAAGAATGTGTATTTTGTATTTATTTATTTGCACACAGCAGAGCATGGTTATTTTTAAAATGTGTTATTTGGGAAACAGGAGAACATTTCAACATGGAACAGTGTGTATATGCATACAGCACCTACACTGACATTTGGGGTGAGCAGATCCACAGTGTTGGTTGTGTTGTAGTGTGCTCCATAAAAAAGCTGCTCTCCACCTAATTTTGTGAAATACCCAGCTCCCTTCTATGCATAATATATGCAGCACTCTAAGCCTCCTGTCTTGACTTATACTGGGGGTTTGTGTGTGTCTGGTCTAAGTGTTACCTCTCTAACTAGAGAAAAAATGGCAAACAATGTTGTTACTCTCTAGCTCGGCGTGGATGGCAATGGTGCAACAGGTGAGGGAAAACCCCTAAAACCCCTAGGGGACAGACCAAAGGTCAGTACAAACAATTTGCAATAGGCCTGTGCACATATATATAGTTTCAAAAGAGACTGGGCAATCCGAAAACAGATTAAAACCTGGCTGTTTTCATCTACCTAGACCCACTTTCCTAGGCCACCCGTCTGCTAGCACTGGAACATCCCGTTTTTGGGGCAACCATGCGCTGACATAACCTAATATGACCTTCTTTCAGTGTAGTATAAGGTTGTAAGAGAGATTTAGAGAAACACATGAGGTAAATAAAATTGAAAAGAAGTAATGGTGATTGTTGATATTTCTTCTTTATTCCAAAACGGATGCCCAGCCGACACGTGTTTTCGTCTGTTTAAAGAAGATAAGAGCTAACATTTAAAAAACATAACCACACAATAACGTGATTATGCAAGAGTTTATGGTGTAATGTGAATCGTAGTATCAAGGATGATGTTTGAGATGTCATCAGTGAAGTAAAAAATTCTGTAATTTCAAATGTTGTCACTGAAGTCATCAACTATGGCATGAGTGATGTAATATGGGAAATTATAGGCAGTGCATGATGGAAGCACATGTTATTGAATTGAATTGAATTGAATTGAGTAAGTTTTTATAAAGCGCGATAGCTACCCGCAGGCGTCCTAGCGCTAATGATTAACAAGTGTGTATGAGGAGGAAACTGTGTTTATCTACTGAACAGGAGAGTTTTCAATTTTTTCCGAAAGGGAAGAAGATTGGGCTCTGAGCGGAGTGAGAGGGGAAGGGAGTTCCAAAGTCTGGCTGGATTCACAGCGAAGGCTCGACCTCCGCATCTCGCTCTTTGAAACCTGGGGTTGCTCACTTGGAAGGCATGTGTCGACCTAAGCTGTCTGGTGGGAATATATGAATTGACCAGGGCGTGATTTAGAGCTGCTCCTTTCCTCCAAAAAGCGCAATGAGCAATACACAGGCTTTTGAACTCGATTCTTTCCCTAATGGGCAGCCAGTGGAGGTCTTTAATTTCAGTTTTCACGGGTTGGCGACGAGGGATGCCCAGAAGAGTGCGGGCGGCGCAGTTTTGAATTACCTGGAGTTTTTTTAGGGTTGTTTGAGGTGCTCCAAGGTAGAGGGCGTTCCCAAAATCCAGCCGAGAGAGAATAAGGCCCTGAATCATGATCTGTTTTGCTTTTAGGGGGAGGAGTGGAAGGATTTTGCGGATAAGCCTGAGGATAGTTAGGCAGGTAGCAGACAGTGTTACTGCATGGTAATTGAATGTAAATGTTTTATCCATCCAGATTCCCAGGCTTTTAATGGTGTCTTTGGGATCAGGGGCAGAGCCCAGTGAGGGTGGCCAGATGGAGTTGATAGATTTTAACGGGGAGTTACCTAGTATCATTAGCTCCGTCTTGTCTCCATTTAACTTTAAATATGACTGAGTCATCCAAGCACAGACGGCTTCCATGCAGCCCTTTAAATCACTTGGCTGGGTTGAAGGGTGATTCAGTGTTACCACCAGCTGGGTGTCATCAGCGTATGATATAGTTTGGACACCAAAAGGGCGGATGATCTCAGCAAGGGGGCGCATGTATATATTAAACAGTGTGGGGCTCAGGGAGGAGCCCTGAGGAACCCCACAACTGAGAGGTTTACTGGGCGATGTAGCAGTACCCTCGCGGACTTGGAAGAGCGGTCTGACAGAAAGGATTGAATCCATGCCTTTGCCCTGGAGCTAATTCCTAGATCAGAGATCCTCTGTAAAAGGATGTCATGGTTTACTGTGTCGAAGGAGGCACTGAGGTCCAATAAAATAATGGCCGCAGTGCCGCCCTGGTCAGTAATCATTCTAGCTCTTTCTGTCACAGCCAAGAGTGCGGTTTCTGTCCCATTCATGGGACGAAACCCAGTTTGTGACAAGTCCAGTAAGTTGTTAATTTCTAGGAATTCTGTAAGGGTGTTATTTACATGTTTCTCCGTGATTTTACTTATCCAGGGTAGTAAAGAGATCGGACGATAGTTTCCTGGATTTCTCTGGTCTAGATTGGCTTTTTTTAGAAGTGCTCTCACTGTTGCCTGCTTCCAGCTTGGTGGAACAATGCCTGAAGATAAAGAGGTGTTAATCAGGTTCGAGATGGTAGGCAGTATGGAGGGAATGACTGTCCTCTGGGACTGAGCTGGGGCTGGGTCGCTAGGAGATCCAGACTTCACCTGGAGCATGATGGTTTCAAGGGTGGTAGGTTCCAGTATTGGAAAAGTCTTCAGGGAGGCCGAGGGGAGTGAATCAGTCTCCGTTGGGCCTGCTAGGGTGGTGGGGACATGTAAGAAAGATGAGTATATTGTAGCTATTTTGCTGTGAAAAAATTCTGCTTGCTCATTGCAGCGGGTCTGAGCACTGTGAGGATCTGGTGATTTATCCGGTATTTTCAGGAGGGTTTTCGCAATTCTATAAATTTCTTTGGGTTTTGACACTGCTGCGTTTATTTTGTTTTCATAGAAGGTGGATTGAGCGATCTTTATGTTGTTTTTATAAAGTTTTATAGAGGACCGATATGCCTTTTTATTTGTTTGTGAGTAATCGATACGCCATTTCCTTTCCAGTTTTTTACATTCTTTCTTCATGTTACGTAGATCTTGGGAGTACCAGGGTGCGTTCTTGGACTATGTTTGGGTGCAAGATCTGTAATTGGAAGGATGCTATCCAATGAGTGAGTGATCCATTTATTAAAATTGTCATTATTAACTATGGGATCAGGATTATATGCTGGAGTGGAGGCTTCTAGAGCGGTTGTCCACTGTGTATGGCTAAGTTTTGACCACTTGCGGTCCCTGTGGGTTGCTGGCGTTGGAGCAGGGTGTGAGATTAGCGGTGACCAGGTAAATGGGATCAAAAAGTGATCGGACCAGGGGACAGGGATGGGTGACTTGGCTGTAAAATGGGTGCAGTTGCTAAAAATGGGATCTAGGAGATGTCCCTTGGAGTGGGTAGGTTCCAGAACTCGCTGGGAGAGCTCTAGTGCCTCAAGACTACTTAATAGTTCCGTAGCTGCGGGGTCTGAGGGGTCGTCCAAATGGACATTTAGATCACCCAGCAGGGTGATGAATTTGATAGTTTTGTCTGGTTTTTAAACTTTATCGCATTTTGACTCCTAACTATAACTTCACTTTAACCTTTGTTTTTTCCAGTAAATTGCTGTTCTTTTTTTATATCCTAAGTCCAATTCCTCAGGCATCCTGCGCCTAACCCCTGCTGCGCACAGCCAGAGGCTATGCTCTGCACCAAACCCCTCCACAAGGACCCACACCCGCTGTGCACAGCTTTCAGTCTTTGGTGGTACGCTGTGTGGGGTTGGTTGTTTCTGGACAATCAGTGCATCAAACCTCCCTGTGGGTGCCCTACAGGCAGAAGCACATGGCTTTCAGCCAATGGGGTATGCGCTGCAGGGCCAGGACTGAGGGCAGGCCTGCACATAAACCCAAGGGATAGGCCAACTCCTGCTGTGCATGGCCTTTGGCCCTTCATGTCAAGGACAAACACCATATTTGAAATATGATGAATGATGTCACATGGGATGATGATTTGTCCTTAGTGACTTTTGATGTGTTGTCCTTGTACACTAATATTGAACATGAAGGGGGTTTGACTGCCCTGATATATTTTAGGAACCAGAGATCTGCCAATTTCTATGCATATATGACTATGCGGCTGACTGATAGAATTTACTCTAAACAACGTTGCCTTCTGACATAAGGAGACTTGGTATCAGCAGGTATGTGTCACTGCAATGGGCTCCAAGTTTGTTCCCTCTTAGGCCATCTCATTTATAGCTTGAATTAAGAGTGATGCTAAAAGAACAATAGATGGACAGAATGCAAAACAATGTCATACATTCACCCCAGTACAGTGATCTGGGCATTAATCAATCGTTTTCCTGCTTCCCATGCCCTTCCAGTTTGAACCTAGCCATACGCAAATCAGTGTTGACCCTGCACCCAATGGCAAAAGTCCAGTCCGAACTGCCAGGCCAGGTCCTCACTGGACTGGAAACAAACATCCTAGGACCAGTTTTGGGGTTTCACCCCTCATCAGCCAGGATAGCTTGACTCCAGCAGCATGGAGAGCACATGACCCACGTCTGGGCATACCTGTTGCACTCGGGGTGACAAATTCAAAAAGAAAAATTGATGGACAGAATGCAGAACAATGTCACACATTTACCAGAGTAGAGAGATCTTGGCATAAATCCACATTTATTTGGTCCCCATGGTATTCTGTTTGGAACCCAACCATATGCAAATCAGTCTTGACCCTGCTCCCAATGGGAACAATCCAGTCCAAACTGCCAGGCCAGGTCCTCCCTGGACTGGAAACAGACATCCTATGACTGGTTTCAGGGTTTCACCCCTCATCAGCCAGGATAGCTTAATTCCAGTGGCATGGAGAGCACAGGACCCACATCTTGGCTCACCCGTCCCACACAATTGCAAAAAGAACAATTGATGGACAGAATGCAGAACAATGTCATACATTCACCACAGTACAGTGATCTGGGCATAAATACTTTGTTTTTTTGCTCCCCTTGTCATTCCATTTTGGTTCGCTGATGAGCGGTGTTACCTGGAAAGAAGTCCCAGAATGCTTGTTTCCGGTTCAGGGAAGACCTGGCTTGGCAGTGCGGGCTGGACTGTTCCCATGAGGCACAGGGTCAAGACTGATTTGCATATAGCTGGGTCTGAACTGAGGTGGTGAAGTGTGCTAAAGAACGATGATGATTTCAACCCAGATCTGTGACTGCAGGTGAATGTCGGAAAAGTTTCAGCGCTTCGTCCATCAGCTCCTTGTGTTTGCTTTGTTCGCCCTAGGTTGGCATGTTATGCCCAGATGTGGGTATTTGCTTACTTTGCCACTGGATTCAAGCTGGCCTGGCTGATGAGGGGTGTTACTCCAAAACCGGTCCCATGATGCTTGTTTTCGGTCCAGGGAAGACCTGGCTTGGCAATTCGGGCTGGACTATTCCTATGATGCACAGGGTCAAGACTGATTTGCATATAGCAGGGTCTGTACTGAGGTGGTGAAGTGAGCTAAAGAACAATGTTGGATTCAACCCAGATCTGTGAGTTGGGGTGAATGTCTGAAACGTTTCAGCACTCCGTCCTTCATCTCCTGTTGATTGCTTTGTTCACCCTAAGTTGGCAGTATATGCCCAAACGTGGGTCCCTTGCTCACTTTACCACTGGATTCAAGCTAGCCTGGCTAATGAGGGGCGTTACACTGAAACTAGTCCCAGGATGGTTGTTTCCAGTTCACTGAAGACCTGGCATGACAGTTTGGGCTGGACTATTCCCATGAGGCACAGGGTCAAGGCTGATTTGCATATAGCTGGGTCTGAACTGAGGTGGTAAAGAGAGCTAAAGAACAATGATGGATTCAACCCAGATCTGTGAGTTGGGGTGAGTGTCTGAAACGTTTCACTACTCCGTCCTTCATCTCCTGGTGATTGCTTTGTTCATCCTAATTTGGCAGAGTCTGCCCAGACGTTGGTCCCTTGCTCACTTTGCCACTGTATTAAAGCTAGCCTCGCTGATGAGGGTTGTTACCCCGAAAACAGTCCCAGGATGCTTGTTTCCAGTTCAGGGAGGACCTGGCTTGGCAGTTTGAGCTGGACTATTCCCATGAGGCACAGGGTCAAGACTGATTTGCATATAGCTGGGTCTGAACTGAGGTGGCAAAGTGAGCTAAAGAACAATGATGGATTCAACTAGGCCTGGGCGGTAAATTCCATTCCGCTCGCATAATTTGCGGAATTTGGGTAATTTCGTGTTCCGCGGAGAGGGCGAAATTGGCCAAACTTCTGTGTCCCGCGACTTTGCGAAATTTTTTGCTAGTTCGCGTTCTCAAATGCGTGTTCGCAAGATATTTCTCCCCCAGCACGCAAACAGCGATTGTGAACAGTAAAAAAGCATATTGAACAAGCAATTCCGTGTGTTCGCGGAATTTTTGCGTGTTCGCTGAGATTTTTACCGTTTCGCAGAGATTTGCGTAACGCGATTCTGCATATTCCGCCCACCCCTAAATTCAACCCAGATTTTTGACTTGGGGTGAGTGTCGGAAAAGTTCCAGCGCTCCATCCATCATTTCCTTGTGCTTGCTTTGTTCACCCTAATTTGGCAGGGTATACCCAGACGTTGGTCCCTTGCTCACTTTGACACTGGATTCAAGCTAGCCTGACTTATGAGGGGCGTTACCCGAAACCGGTCCCAGGATGGTTGTTTCTAGTTCAGGGAGGACCTGGCTTGGCAGTTCAGGCTGGAGTGTTCCCATGAGGTACAGGTCAAAGACTGATTTGCATATAGCTGGGTCTGAACTGAGGTAGCACTTTCGGTGATACGAGCCATAAAAGCATAAAATCTTGGACGGGCTGATTTCGGCAGTTATTTTGGGGCACAGTCTATAAAAAACACACCCTAGGCCTTCAGCACCCACTTGGCTTTGCAGATTTACCTGAAGGAGGTTCTCCGGTTCCCGCTATCAAGGTTTCTTGATCTCTGTCTCCCGCTTCAAGGATTATTTTTCTCCAGCAGCCCGATCTCATCCTTCTTCGACTCCCCGCTCCTGTTGAAGACTCCCTGGATTCTCCACCTATGAAAAAGAAGAACAGAGAGATTGAACAAGCATCAATTTTCACGCTTGATGTCACACAGCACTGCATCTATCAAAGTGTACTTTGATAGTGTTTTATGTGTACTTCACCTAAAACATTGCACAATTGGGAAAGACAATGGATCATTGATTCGCAGAGTGTTTTGGAATATTGTGTCTCACTGTCATTTTGGCCTATGAAAGAAAAGATGCAATACTTTTTCAAAGCCGCAACCAATTCAACATATGAGCTAATAGATTTGGAAAACTAACGATGAAAGGTTATTGGACATTGCACATATCCCGTGTGCCCTGATTTTACCAATATTGCTAACCCATAAAGGAATAGGGGGCAATCTCTGTTTGAAAGCTGCTGTTGAACACTGGACACTGTTGCGCCATGATCACTAACCTATGTGGAAATCGGTTGCAAGTTTCTTCTATGCAAATTGAGTTACTGTAGATGGTGTATTTTTGTATTAACACAAGTGGATACAGTTTATACAGACTAATTGTAGGGTGGTATTGTGATCTTGCATATGACCTAATTGTCCCTTTAATCCCACCAAGGTGCACATTCTCCGATTGCCGTGAGACCTAAACTTTCCCAGATCAGGCTGTGCTGCAAGCAGGTGATCAGTGCAAAATCCTTACAGCAGACCAGTGGATTCTTACCTCCTCTTCCCCTTCTCCAATTCCCCTACTGCCTCTTCCCTAAAGAATAATCATGAACACTTCTGTCTTGCAGAGCTTTGAGGAGAAGCCTGAAGGTGAGTGGGATGCCTGCTCTATGCTCCAGCAGAACCTGGATTTCAGGTGAGTGGTACCTGGTGCACCACAATCTGCCTTTTTGTAATAGTTAATCTGGGGTATCAAAGGTTTGTTGAGATTAAATTAATGATGAAAATATGGCTATGTTCTGATTTATGTAATTGCTTGTGGCAGTGAAGTATAAAGCAGTATTTGTATCTACTTTGATTAACATGTTACATAGCAGTGATGCTCAAAGTAGGCCCGGGGGCTGCTTGCCCTGTCCTTTACATGTGGCCCCATGATCAATATTCTTGACTTAGCACTATAAGTAACAATATGTTAATTAAACAGGCAAGCCTTTATTTAAACGCAAATTGAAGTTCAAGAAAGGAAGCAACTAGGTTGCCATGCACTGCTTACATTTAGGAACACCTTCATTTTTAAAGACATATTGCAGCAAAAGTGTAAAAATATGTTAAGGTCTCTTCAAAAATCAAAAAGTGTATTTCATTAATATGCAGAACCACTTCACCTAGTACATCAAATTATATCAGTGCATTGAGAAGTATTTTCTTTTGTCAGTGATAGTTTTTTTTTTTTAAATCTGAAAACATTCATTCTTGAATGCAATGTCAATAGTGAACATGAACAACATTATAGTTTATTAAATCAAACACAGAAGAAGATTTTGTATGGCACAGATCCTGAAGTCCTGGTTCTCTTATGTACAAGAATGAAGACAAATGCGGGAAAGTAAAATAAAACAATTGCCTAGAATCACAGAATTTGTTAAAGTGGGGAAGCCGGGATGAATCCCACATTTTCTGGTTTCACATTGTGCAATTCCCCTATACCCACCATACTTCCACAACCCTCCCCCCTCACCCCTAAAATGACCTCTGCAAGACCCCCACCATGATAGCATCAATGCGGCCCTCAGTGACATCATAAACAAAGCTTTGAGGCCCCTGAGAAAATGTTTGCGAGTACCCATGATACATAGTCTTATTAATTAGGAGTTTGTGTGGGTTATAAGCTGATCTATAAAGGATGGCTGTAAGCAGCTCAGTAATGGCTAGAAAAAATTGGGTGAAATGACTAACCTGCAAGATATATAGTTACCATCTCCACCAATTTGCACTTGATGATTATAAAGTTAATGAGAGTACCATGGAATGTTGCATATGTTTTAGTTTTCTGTGATTGGTTTGCTTTGAGTCTTTGTGAACATTGCCGTACTTGTTATTTTCACTGTTTTTACCGGGCTACTGGGCGCTGGATAACCTAAGCGGAGGCACGCGGGATTACATTTCCCTGCACCACCTGCGGCGCCCACGCGGCTGACGCCAATGAGAGCGCCAGGAGGCCTTTAAACAGCGGCCAGAGCTCCAGCAGTGCGGGACGTGCGCGGGCGAAACCTGGGCCAAGGGCGGGCCCATCTGCGCCCGTCTCAGGCTGTACGAGGCTGGGCTGGGCTATCCCTCCTGGTCCTGTGATCGGAAAGAACAACTCACCTGTAAGACTTTTTAAAATCTTATGACCTTGCATCACGGCATAATGGCATTATAAGCGAAATGGGCAAAAGGAAATTGGCAGTAACAACCAAGGGTAAGCCCGCGGCTAAAACAGCGCTGATTACAAATTATTTGAAAAGTGCAATCGGTATCATTATTAATGAGATTGTCCAGGTCGAGGAGCAACTAGCCGCTACCAAAACGGCACTGAATGCTGTCCAATAAGAGACTAAATCTGTCATGATGGAGTATGGTCAAAATAGCACTGGTTCTGAGCTTGAAGTACAGGACTCGGGTGCCGAGAATGGTAGGATAGATAGCAATGTTTACGGACATCAAATGTTAACAATATATGCCAGAGACACATACTAAACAGGAAGGATAAGGAATCACAGCAAAATGAGCAAAGCTCCAGTAGTGAAGTAGTAGAAACTAATAAACATCAACCCCCTGTATTGCAAAGTAAGGAAGTACCAGGATCGTCTAGATTACAACCAGCTACCAAAAAAATAAACTGTAATCTACAAAATGGTAAAAATAATATCCCAATTGATTGATAGCAACCATCGATCAAAGACGCACCAGGGGGATCTTTTAACTTGCCCCCCAAGCTACCCCCTATGTCATTGTCTTTAAAAACGCCCCAAGACTTTGTGATAATGTTATCAAAACATGGGACTCACTGAGGAACCAGGTTGTACACTGGTTCTCCAGTAACTCCCATTGTAGCCCTAGGCTCTTATTCCAAGAAATAATTATGTTAAGAAGAGTAAGTTGGGTGGGTAAAGGGCAAAAGTTATGTGAGGGGGGGCTGCATTTAAGGAAATTTCCGCCATCCTAAAGTGGTAGGACGCCTATTGGAAGAGGTCTCGGTAAAATATTCCTGGCGATATGATGATTGTAACTAACCCTGGGCGTAGTAGGCGTAGTGGGGCTACGCGAAGCTACGCGAAGTGGACAAGAAACTACGTCCACCTACGCACTTCGCGTAGCCCAACTACGAGCCACCCGCCTCCCTCCCGCCCTCCCTAAATACTACCCGCCTCCCTCCCACCCTCCCTAAATACTTAAATAACCTTTTTAAAAAGAATAAAAACCACTTACCTTGTCCGCTGCATCTCCGGGGCTCCCTCTCGTAATCGCGCCGCCATCTTGTATACTAATGCGCATGCGTGGCCGCCCGCGCATGCGCATTTCTCGTGAGAATGCGCATTAGTATCCGAGACGGCGGCGCGATTCCGAGAGGGAGCCCCGGGGACGCAGCCGACAAGGTAAGTGGTTTTTATTCTTTTTAAAAAGGTTATTTAAGTATTTAGGGAGGGCGGGAGGGAGGCGGGTGGCGGGCAACTTTGCTACGCCCACGGAGTGGGCAAAGTGTTGCCTGCTACGCCTACTTTGCAAATGGCGAAGTAGGCAACACTATGCCCACTCCGTGGGCGTAGCGAAGTACTACGCCCAGGGTTAATTGTAACGAGGGTATTATTGCTTTACCCCTTGTATTTCTATAGATCTAGTCCTGAGCCATCCCTTCAAATAGGCAGAACTAACTGCACCCCTGTTAATTTTAGGTTACCACTTATGCCTAATATGTTTGCCCCTCTTGGAAGCTGCAGCGAGGTTGATTGACTGGGGTTAAAAACAATAAAATTAGATGATAGCTCTTGTACTCCAAATCAACTAGACATACCTAGGGAAGAAGTATGTAAGACCATGGTGAAGATGAACTAAGGTAATCCTTGTATCCCTTTAAAAGGAACAGAAGTAAAACCTATTTAAGCCTTGCAATTAAATGCTTGTAGTGATCCTACTTCTCAAAACAGCCTGATTGGGGTATCTCCAACGGGCTGTTCACTGGTCGGGTCACTATAAGATGATGTTGGAATGTTGCAGAGGTCAAAAATAAATGGCAAAACCCAGTATGCTAAAAAGTTTTCAGCACTATTCCTTGAATCTTTTACAGGAGACTTGGGCGACAGAAGCCTTTTATATCTAAGGTGGGGAGAGCGAGTGGAGGCCTGGCAGTGTTAATTTCTATATTAGCACCCCTGACTCTAAAGAAAATCTACACAAACTCACAGTACTTTCAGCTTCTACTTTTTACTGTCAAAGGAAAGCAGAATATTGCACTCATTAATTTTTATAATAATATTTTCGACAATACAAGACATGAGATAATTTCAAAACTGGAGGTAGAATTGGATACATTATTTAAAGAACTGGGAGAACCCCTATTGAAAGGACATCTACCTTTTCTTATCTGGGGTTACTTTTGAATGGCAAAGGACCATGGACTGCACACGTAAATAACTGTAAATTAAGGTTTGTGAGATCAAGTGAGGCTCTTTTTAGATTTTCCCAGAAAATAGGGAATAAGCCAATATGTGAGATATTAAAGTTATACGGGAGCAAGTGCATCACAGGGGTCTGTTATGGTGGAGTGCTCTGGGGTATGGCAGACATCGCCCCATTACAAACCCTTGAAAATACATTTTTGAGAAGGGTTTTATCGGTCCCAAATTCAACAGCTACTTATATAGCTCACAAGAAGATAGACGCACCATATATGAGTGGCCTGATCAGTGTAGCTGCCCTCATATTGTGACATCGAATCTGGACTGAAGAAGAAGCTCACTTTACTAAAGACATAATCTTGGATTGCGCTAAACTAGATTATCATAGGAATATACCATGGTTGAACTATATCCGCAGCCTCCTAGCAGAGTGCAACAAGGAAATAAATTTCAAAGATCCCGTGAGCAACCAGACCTATAGTACAATGGAGCTCAAGAGGAGATTACTGAAATCCAGAGAAAATAAGAGGGTAGCTGAATTTAGTACAAAATCGGGTTTCAAATCTTATTGTGAAGGACAGATCTTTTCTGGCACGCAACCGTACCTCATTTTTACAAGAAATGTACAGCACAGATTTTATTTGACAAGATTAAGGGTGAGTACGCTCCACATTTAAGTAGCCTTCCCAGAGATGGGTAAGTGGAGTCGAAATCTACCTAAGTGCCAGTGTGATGGTAAAACCCCCCGAGTAATTTGCATTTTATACATTTTTGTAATTTTTACAGGAATATCAGAAAATTAATTTACGACCCTTTTTCTCACTAATAAGCTGTACTCTTATAAGTCTGCTTTTTATGTTGTTTGTAACCTGGAAAATGCATTGATATGTAATGCAGGTATCCTTTTCACTCAGATGGCAATTAAGCGGAGAAAGAATCTTACATATTTGGAAATGCTAAATTATGAACTTGAATAGACTGGACTTTTATACATCTTAATATTATATATTTGTGATATAATTTTTTTAAGGTAATGTGCTGCTATTTTTGAGGTTCAAACTCAATTGTATGCTTTTTTTTGGCATCTGTGATGACCCGTAATCCATATTGTGTATACTTCCTAACATTTAATGATATATTTTGTTTACACTTGTATTGAAATGTGCTCCCGTGAAAATCTGTGAAATGAACTGTATCTTTTTAAAACTTACGATGAAATGTTTTTATCTGTAGAATGATTTTATGGATATATATTTATATACCGAATAAAGCTTTTTTGAATTTGAATTTGAGTTTAACTCTCTAGGCTAGGTGCATGTTTTGAGGTTCATGGATACTTAGTCTGCTATAAAAAGGTATTTACTTATGATTTGTTGTTACTGTTTAAAAATGTGATTTGATTGTTTTTACGAATTGTGGAGGAATGGGTTTTGTATGATAAGAGAGATGGATATTGTATAATCATTGGTTGACTGTGTTTTACATGATGCCTTCAGCACTCAAAGGTGGTAGTAGTGGTTATATTTGAGACATGGGACTCATAGGATAATTATGCCTGGGGCAGTTAAGGTAATATGTAGGTTGGTTAATAAGTATAAGATCCACTTTGGTTACAGTTGTGATTATAATTAAAAGAGTAAGCTGACTATAATAAAGTTGGTATTAGGTGCCTTTTAGTCATTATTAATCACATGCATTTTGTTATGTTCAAAACATTTGTGTAATACTGTGAGTAGTGTGGCCTACTAACGTTTGGCTATATTTTATAGGGCGTTGAGTTTGCTTATATTAATGCACTCCACAGATCTTTGAGAGTTTCTCCTTTTTAAAGTAATTATGGATTTCATCTCAGAATGGCCCCTGGTAATAAAGTTCTGCTAGTTATGTCAACAATTACAGAACATCATAAGATTATTTCATAGTCCTGAAGTGAGGAGCCTCTAAAAAAACATAGAGAAGATGGAGAAAATATATAAACAAAATGCGGTTTGTAACTGGATGTCTGCCCCACTATACAGATTCGGAGATAAAATCTAGTTAACTAAATTCAAACCTAAATTCATTGCGTCATAGTCTGTATTTAGAATTATCAATACAGTGGTTGTCAAACTCAAATTGCTAGTTATATTAAAGATCCATCTTGTATTTCATGTATCCTTATTAAAACCATGGGTGATAAAACAAAGAATAACTGCACAATCAATTCCAACTATGATGAATGGTGACATTGAATACAAAGATAAAGAGAATTATGGAATGCACAAGAACATGATGTTGCCTGGATTATATAGTGGATTGGGTAGGATATGGACTAGAGAAAAGACTCTGGAAACAGGCCGGTATAATCAATGCCCTTAAATTGATCAGACTGTTTGATACTTCTAAGCCATGGTTCAGATTGAATAGAAAGGCTTGGCACTGTCAGACACTCTAATTTTCCAGGAGGTCAGATAAAGCAAACATGTGCTGACATTAAGGATGTCATACTCTGTAGACAATTCAATGGAAAAGACGAGTGTTAGTGAAGGTATAAATGAATTTGCAGAATGGGTGTTTCAGGAGAATAATAACGTTAGTTTAAAAAGAAAAATTAACAAAGTGCTGCCAAAAGGTTAATTGTTTACCAACTGAAGTTTTAATTCCAGATTCCTGCACATCTGCATCAAAGTTATGATCACTGTAGAAAAGGATTTTCAAATGCTAAAATGTGTTATGTTTGAACATTCTAAGTAATCTTCTACTGGAGTACACTGCTTGTGGGAGCCTTTTCTGATCAAAAGGGCAGAATACATCCAGAGATTAAATGCAGATGTTCTTCTTTTAATAACTAACATGAGTGTAAATTAATTTAAATTCTTTTTAGTGACATGAAACTGATTAAATAAAATGCTTAAGCACACTAACCCATCAAATAAAATGGGTATCAAATAGTTAATTCAAATATATCAATTTAATTTATAAATAATATTGAAACATACATTTTACAAAACCCACCCTCACTAACATTTTTATCTTTTAAATATTTAGGCCCAAATTATGATGCAGGCCCACATCGCTGTTTTAATGGGACCTTCCAACAAGGAGTTGGAGGTCCCATCCACCGCATTAGGATGTGACAGCCAGCATGGTGGTCAGAAACATGCTCTTTATTAATGTGGCATGTGCTGCCAGTCGGAAAAGGGCTGCAGCACAATCCAAAATGATGAAGGGCATGCAAACATCTGTGCCAGCCACCATATAGGGCCTGCCACAAGGTGCATGGATGTTTAGGGGGTCACCACAAGCCCCTACCAGGCCTCATAGCGGAGGCTGCAGAGGGGAAGAGGGCCCTGCTAGGGGCCCCCATAGTCTGTGTCTGACAAGCTTTCAATGGCGGTCGAACTGCCATTGGAAGGCTGTCAGAAAGGTGCAACGTAATCCCTATGGCAGTGCCTGAGAAGGCGCCACCCATATTCTAGGAAATGATATTCCGACCGGTGGGTGGATGGGCTCCTTGAGCCTGTCAGAATCGTTGGTCGGTCTCTCCGCAGCTGCCTCGAACCGCCACACATCATAATGCGGAGGTCAGACTGTGGCAGTAGACGTCGGTCAGATCGCAACCAACAGGACGTCGATTGCAATTCGACCGATCGTAATCGGGCCCATAATAAATGTTGTTAAATGTTGTGTGTGTAATTAAGTTCATAATTTTTTTAAGTTTTAATGGCTAACTTTTAAAAATGTCAGTTTATTAAATTTAATAGGCTTGGAACTTAGTTTTATTATTCCATTCTGAAATAATAAAAAAAAATTATGATATTGTAGCATTGATATATGTCATTTAAATGCTGAATTATTTTAATTATTTTAACATTAGTTGCTATAGGGTGTTATTTTCTACTCTGCCTGAAGTGGTTTACTATGGAAGTGTGTTACTATAACTGTGAATGGCAGTGTGTGGTGCTGAATTACATCACCACCCCCTTTTGTACCGCTTTTGGTCACCATAAGTGTGGCAGGGTATGCTCAGACGTGAGTCTTTTGCTCACTTTGCCACTGGATTCAGGCAAGCCGGGCTGAAGACGGCTGGAATGCCAGAAACCAGTCCTCGGAAGCTTGTTTCCGGTCCAGGGAAGACATGGCTTGGCAGTTCGGGCTGGACTGTTCCCATGAGGCACAGGGTCAGACTGATTTGCATATAGCCATGTCTGAACTGGGGTGGCAGAGTGGGCTAAAGAACGGTGATGGATTAAACCCAGATCTTTTGACTGGGTGTGAGTGTTTGATTGATTCAGATGCTCCGTCCATCACCACCCCCTTTTGTACCGCTTTTGGCCGCCATAAGTGTGGCAGGGTATGCTCAGACGTGAGTCCCTTGCTCACTTTGCCACTGGATTCAGGCAAGCCGGGCTGAAGACGGCTGGAATGCCAGAAACCGGTCCTCGGAAGCTTGTTTCCGGTCCAGGGAAGACATGTCTTGGCAGTTCGGGCTGGACTGTTCCCATGAGGCACAGGGTCAGACTGATTTGCATATAGCCATGTCTGAACTGGGGTGGCAGAGTGGGCTAAAGAACGGTGATGGATTAAACCCAGATCTTTTGACTGGGTGTGAGTGTTTGATTGATTCAGATGCTCCGTCCATCACCACCCCCTTTTGTACCGAATTACATCTGTTTGGCACCTTTACGGCTGCTGTATCTTTATCAATGTTGGGGTAAATTTAGAAACAAAGTGACGGCGTGCGGTTTTAGCCTTCCTGACTTAATGCCGCACTCCGCCACTTCAGAAACACAGGGCAGCGCCATATTTACAACAATATGGTGCATCCCTACATTTACACCTGCGTTAGAGCTAAACATAGCAGCCTAGCATCAACAGCATTAAGGGGAAAATTGTTCATGTGCAGGAAGGTCTCCCTTCCAGCACATAAACAATCTTTAAATTACATTTTGTAACTTTAATGTGTGCTGATTAATGCAGCACACATAAAAGTTACAGCCGTGGCCCATCCATATGGGTGAAGGTGCCACATTCCCTCACACGAGAGGAAGAGCGTCTGTCAGGCTGAGCAAACGTCAGCCTGAAAGACACTCTTCTTGTTCAGGTCGGGCAGCCAGGAGCTAGACACGCGCTAAACGTGTAGATTCATTGCTGCCTGAGCTGAACTTTGCCAGGCTGCGGATTTCACAACCCTGTGGCTGTATCCTCCTCAGCCTGACAAAAGTGCCTTCAGTCCATCCCCTTCGTGAAGAGGGGGAATTTCACCAGTTGCATTGGACCTGGGCTCTTCAGTTTTAAACTCTGAAGTGCCCAGGCCCGAGTGTCAATAAGTTTCACCTTGTCACATAGTGGGGTGAAGTAATAATAATAATAATAATGGGAAATTTGTAGTGCGCGAACTTAGCCCAAGGGCATCAAGGCGCAGGGACAGACAGACATACAAAATCCGAACGATCTCACCACTTTAGCAAGTGGGGTGACATAGATGTTGAATAAGAGCGGGCTTAATGAAGAACCCTGCGTTACCCCACATTGCACCGACTGGGAGGAGGAGAGAAAGTTGCCCATCTTAACTCTCTGCTCTCTTTGGTGAAGGAAAGAGGCAAGTAACCTGAGGGCGATGCCATCCACCTCAATTCCCTCGAGCCTGGAGACCAGGATCGAAGGGGACAGGGTGTCAAAGGCTGCCGTCAGATCCAGCAACACCAACAGAGTAGTGTGTCCCCTATCAACCTCAGGACGGATGTTGTTGATTACAACCGTAAGGGCAGACTCTGTGCTGTGTGCGGCCCAAAACCCGTGTTGGGAAGTGTCCAACAAGTTAGATCTCTCCTGGAAAGTGGACAAATGACAATTGAGATGGGTCTCAAGTATCTTAGTCGGGGCTGGAAGAAGTGAAATAGGACGGTAATTCTTTAGAACTCCCGGGTCTAAAGAAGCCTTCTTGAGCAGTGGTTTAACAACTGCTGTTTTCCAGGATAGGGGAAAATCCCCTCCATGATAGCCAGGTTCATAACCTCTAGTAGAGGGGGAGAGCCACCTCTCTGCAGGCCTTCAGAATTTTCAAAGGACAGGGGTCCAGAGGCGAGCATGACTTGGTATCATCAAGAAGGCGATTTAGTTCTTCCAGGGTCAGGTGGGGAAAACCAGTGAAGCGCGGTTTAGAGCTGGGTTCGAGAGCCTCTTGAGAAGGAGAGGGCAGAGGAGATAAGAATGCAGAGTTAGTATTCAGCTCCAAGTTGAGAGTTTCAAGTGAGCTATGGATATCAGCAATTTTTGAGTGAAAAGAACTTGCGATGTCGTCACAGAGCTCCTGTGTCTCGACTGTAGGGTCAGCTAATTTGGGTGCCGTTAACGTGTCAATGATTTTAAAAAGGTCGCTAGAGGATTTTAAAGAGGCGGTAAGATTAGTATAATAGCTCTTTTTTTCCTCCACTATAGCCTTCTTGTATTCCCTCAACAATAATTTGTGTCGGGTTTTTCCCAGGGAATCAGGATGGGCGTGCCAGGACCTTTCCTTTTGTCTACACTTCTGTCGTAGAAGCCTAAGACGGTCAGAGTACCATGGCAGCGAGGGACTTTTCCGGGCAGAGTAGTGTTGCTTGGCAGGTGCTAGTGTGTCTATCGCATTGGTTAGAGTGTTAGACAGACTTAGTGCTGCTGTGTTAGGGTCTGACAGAGAGAGAGATCTAAGGGCATCCATAAAGGGTGCAAGAGTCGCACTATTGACCTTTCTGTAATTCCTTCTGGTTTCCCATTGATTACTCTTGGATTGGATGGGGACAGTGAAGTAGCATTCAAATAAAAAGGTACAGCTCAATGGTCAGACCAGGTCAGCGGGATGGATATTCCGGTCGTTAGTCTGGTATCATTAGAAAAGATGCCATCCAGCGTGTGGCCAGCTGAATGCGTGGGGCCCACAACCAGTTGGATTAGACCGCATACAGTCAGGCCTTGTACTAATGACACCGTATCTCGAGCATCTGCGACCTCTAAATGAAAATTGAAGTCGCCAAGAAGGGTTAGATTGGGCCTATTAATAAAAGGTTCTGAAAGTTTCATCAAGTCTTGGGGAAAAGTGGTTCTAGGGCCAGGGGGGTCTATAGCAGAGACTGCCTGAAAAGGAGGCTGTGGGGGTAAAATGTATCTAGAGGTACATTGCCTCAAAATTATCAGAAGGAGAAGAGAGAGGGTCAGTGCGGCAGATAAAGTAATCTCTGAATAGAATTCCCAGCCCACCACCCCTGCGACCGGTTCTGTCCATCCTGATCAGGACATAGCCCTCCGGGATGGCATCCACCAGATCCGGGCCTGAGGAATCCGATCCCCAGGTTTCAGTTATGAAAACCCATGGGGGTCTCCTTTACAAAACAAGGTCACTAAAGGCCACATTATTTCTGACCAATGATCTAGCGTTTATCAGTAGGCCTGCCTCCTTTATAGGATTTTCAGTGGACTTAACTAGCCCGGGACAAGCCCGGTTTCTTATGAAGTGCCGAGTCCGAACTGGTCTTAAAGCACCCCTACAGCAATGCATAGTTAGAAGATTGTCGAGAGCTATGGTATGATGACATAACTTAGGAGGAGGTCTTACGGAGAGCAGGATAGAAAGGGAATACAATCATGGTCAGCCTGAAGGGAGTAGCGAGGCCCAGCCTGCCTGGCCCCTGGCACGTCCTCGGACGGGCGCAGACGGGCTTAACTTTGGCGCGACTTCGGCGCGCTCACGCTGTGCACGGAGAAAGTCATCCCACCTAAATAGGGTTGAGCCCAAGTCTGGAGCCCCGCCTGACCTAGTGCAACTAGTGGGAGCGGGGGACACCAGCTGTTTGCCGACGCGCCCTCCACACAAACGGGAACACCCGCAGTGGAACGGTGCACTGGGCAGAGGAAGCGGCGAGCAGGTTAGGAGGCGAGTAAACAAGTAAAAAGTCTGAAAGCACAATATAATTGACAGTAAGGTATTTTAAAAAGCGGCGATTTTAAAAGAGCATATTAATCATGCAGCAGAAATCAGTTTTGGCAGCGCTAATAGCAGAGGCATCGTAATCATGCACTCGGTGAGGCCAGCAACTCGCACTGAACCCATCCCTCTCTGTGACAAGTGTGGGATGGCTGCCTTCCTTCACTGGCTGACACAAGGTCAGTCAATGGGAGGAGGCAGCAGTCCAAACCCTCATGGGACCTCCTAGGCTTTCTTCTCCAGGAGCTGAAGAACAGGTACATTTTCTGTATTTAAATTTTGATGCATGTATCCTTGTATGCATAAATGTATGAATTTGCTGTGAGTAACTGTTGTAAATGGGTGTACGTGTGCACGTTTCTGAATGTATGGATGTGGGTGACTGTATATATGTGCATGTGTGGTCTACTAGTCCCTCTCCTTCTCAAAATGACCAGCCTCCACTGGTAAGTTACCCCAAAAGTATAAGTTACTGCAAAATTGCAGTTTGTGAATACTGAAAAGTAACAAATGCACTCAAAAGTGTAAACTTACTCGAAAGTGTAGGTTACCTTTGTGAATCAGACCCAGAGTCATGAATGATAGCTGTGAGTATACTTGTAATGTTATCAATAATTTCAACAATTATTTATGTAGGACGTGGACCCTGGATAAAAACCTGACTTCGGGGACAATGCAAAAGTTGCTATGTCCTTCATACTGAATGGAGAAAAATCCTGGAAAAGTTCCTTATCAGCACCCTGCTCATCAACCTGGGGTGTCTGTGGAGAAAACATTGTCAAGTCTCAGTCAATAATCTTGTATATGCGTATGATTGTAAAAAACTGAATATGTTGAATATACTTCACATAATTCTGAGGAAGTGGTTAAGGAGGTGGCGCAGGGCTGCACGAGGAAATACTTTGGCTCCTTGGTTTACAGAGGCGTTGAGGAAAAGCAAAAGTGCTTGTAAATGTCTGGAGCGCTCATGGAGGAAAAGTTTTGATCCATTAAGTAAAGACATCTACAAACAGGCACTCAAAGGGCACTACATAAAAGTGCGTGATGAGAAAAAAGTTTCCTGGCTACAAAAATTGACCAAGCCAGAAACAGTAGTAGAGAACTTTTTAAAATTGTGAAAGATTTTGCCTCCCCCAATGTTACCCAGAGCCTCTTTACTCCCACCCTTGAGTGGACCAATCAGATGGCTAAATTCTTCCACGATAAGATTAAATCAATCCAAGACACATTTGATATACCTACCTGTACGAATCAGGACGATGTGTCAGACTCTAAAGAATACTCTAGGGAGGAAATACTCTTGGAGTTTCCTACTGTTTCCCTAGATACCTCACTTACCATCATGAAGGCGCTTAAATCGGGGTCGCCTTTGGATCCGTGCCCTGAGAAAATTTTAGCATCTGTCACTGAGGTTCTGAATCCAGCTGTTAATCAAGTTCTGAACCTTTCCCTGTCGGAAGGAAAGGTCCCAGCAAAGTGGAAACTTTTACAGGTAAAATCCTCCCACTTTTGAAGAAACCTTTATGGGACCCAGCAGTAGTTAGCAACTACAGGCCCATAACACTGCTTCCTTTCTTTGCCAAGGCATTGGAGAAGAATATGAATGGTGTTATTACCAACTTCATTGAGGCCACAAATGCTCTTCATCCCAGCCAATCAGGGATTAGAACAAATTATAGTACTGAAACGGCCTTATTAGAAGTCAGTGAAAGTATCAAATCCACCCTTAACAGAGGAGGGAAGGCAGTATTAATACTGCTGGACCTCTCGGCGGCTTTTGATACCGTGCCCCATGGGCGACTCCTACAGAGACTCAGTGAGTGTGGCTTTGGGGGCACGGTTCTCAGGTGGTTTTGTTCTGAAACTGAAATGATCTTTTTTGGACACACCCCTGGTGATGAATGGTGGAACTGGTGGCCTCAGGATCAGCCCCCGCCATCCAGTCCTGTTTCAACAGTGAAGAATCTCGGAGTCATGCTTGACTCAGATCTTTCCTTGAAGTTGCAGTTTCAATCTGTGGCTGGCACGTGTCTAAGACTTCTAAAAATTATGAGGAACTTCCTACCTCTGTTGCCATTGTCCCATAGGAAGACAATAGTCCAAGCCTTGATTATGTCTCCTTAGCAACGGCCGAACAGAGATCCATTCCGGATTCAATACCCCCGAGGAGAGATTGATTCCCCTCGTCGTCCCCCCGATCACGCTTGGATCGGGCTACTTCTCCCTGGACTACCCGCCTTCCCTGGAACTACACTTGACCAGATTGAAGGCCCAAGGAGCACCTTTACTAAAACGATCGGCTCCTCAGCAACTTCTGCTCGGGTCGACTGACCGGGCACACAATTCTCTGTATACGTCATGTAAACGACCTATGGAATTAACTTGACCCCATTGGGCCCCTCATTCGATTGATCCCCCTCGTCCCCCCGATTACGCACAGATCGACACATTCCTCCCCCGAACGATCCACTTTCTCTGAGACTACGCCAGACTAGCACTGCGACCAACCCCCCCAGTCCTGATGATGATCCTAATTGCAACGGATCGAAACGCCATCAACTTATCAGCAAGACCCTTGGCGCCCTTCACACAGTGGTTCTCATCAAGAATGTCAATTGAAAAATGTTCCTTTGAAATTATTCACAAACCACTCTGTGCCTTTTAAAACTCACTGTATATATTTAAGCACTAACACCTTGCGCCGCCCACACTGATCACTCTGTCGCTTGTGTCGCCGTAGTGTTATTCACTTGTTACACTTGTGCACCTTGTACAACTTTGGGTTGTTTATCCTTCAATTTGAAATTGCAGTGCTGATATTAACTGTAAATTATACTTGGCTATCCCGATAAATATGTTTAGTAAAATGATGCTTTGAGCACATGTATAAATCACCTTGAGTCTCCTTGTTCCTTCCTGGATAATGTTGTATTCATGTCCCCACTAACTGTCCTCAAATTAAACCAGTTGGGATACTGTTTTGTTCATATTGATTATGTCAAGGCTAGATTATGCCAATGTATTATACCTGTTAAAACAGTGGGGTTGGCCCAGTGAGTCAAAGGACCTGGGTAACAATTTATATATAGAAACAAAGTTGTCCTTGGCACAACTCAAAACACCAATTAATGTAAACTTATTTTTAGGATAAACAGATTAAATCTGTACCTGGGGAGAGGAGATGTATTATTTGCAAAAAACTGTATTATTGCAACAAACCCAACACAAACAAATCAAAAAACAGTTATACTTGATCTCTCATTTATATAACAAATGTATTTACATGTTCCTAAAATAATTGATCAAAAGAGAAAACTGCAAGATGCTGTAAGCAAAATAAAAAGGGGTGCTCAAGTGAATTGAAGAGAGAAAAATAGCTCAAAGGACAAAGTTAAGATAATTATGTACAACTAAAAATACAAATTTTCCAGTTGAACAACCAAAAGCCTACCCATACACTTATATATACATAGTTTTACCATATATAAGGGGGGGGACAGGGGCAGGGAAAATTAATGGCGTCGGCCTCAAAATGATGGGGGCATAATCGTCGACGTTTCGACCCTAGCGCAAAAAAGGGAAATTCACGGCCTCTGCTGCGGGTCTTCTTCAGGACTGGGGTCAAAAGGGAAGGGCAAGGGGACCGCGGGTTATGTGAAGGGGTCACGTCAATGCGACTGGACGGGCCACCTATTAATGATGTATCAATTGATATCCAAAGATAGATTGATAATTTGATGGCCAAATTTACTGGGAAATCCGGGTGTCCACATGTATAGTTCCAAGCCTTTATCCAAAGGTGACTTAACAGAGAGCCAGTCGCTCATAGGCAGTCATAAAGAACCCGGTAAAGGCAAACAAAGGCTGATGACTGAAAGGGTCCTGAATCGTATTACTCCGCTTAATGATTATTCCAAACGACCATCGAGAAAAGGGGTTCGAAAACGGCAAACCTCGGCAAGACGCTGCTCGAATTTGCCGTTTTCGAACCCCGAACAGTGCAAACTGTCTCTCTTTTCAATGGCGGACCTCTTAGCGCTGGGACACTCCTTGGAGTAGCCGTGCGCTTTACAAATTCCCCGTAACA